>NC_139541.1:46278438-46878438 GCF_965153285.1 Podarcis tiliguerta
AAATTTTCAGTAATAAGGATCAAATGGTACAACTGATGGTTGAGACAAGCCCTTGAATGTTCACTCAGGGATGGCTCACCTGTAAGGGAAGGTGAGCCAGCTGTCTGTCAGGCGGCAGAGGAACTAACCCCACAGCAGGTTGCCAGGAACAGATAAGACAAGGGAAAGTCCTTATCATCTGCTTTCTATTCAATATTTACAGAGAGAGGCTTGGGAATGCAGCCTCTTGGAATAATGGAATAATTCTCCACCACCCCTTCCTCTCCCACTTCCTCATTCATCAACAGCAACCCCTACCACCTACGGTTGCCACTTAGGGCCATCTGTCTTCAAGTTATTTGCTCTCCTACTTTTAATGCTCGCCGGGTTCTGGGAGATGGTGAGTTTGGAATGCTCTATAGTGATAAAGTGTCACCCAGCTGTTCTGGCTCTGCCTCCTCCTCTCCCATTATTTCCCAACTCCCCCCCCCCCCATATTCCTCTGAGCTGTGACCTCCCTCAAACCCTTGTTGTAATTCTGAACTGTCTTTTTCTTGTCTGGAAAGGTCAGACTGGGGAGGCGGCCTTCACCATTCCTCCTCTGCCCAGTCCCTGATAGTGTCTCAGGTGGCAAGATCCACTGCGGCAACAGATCCCGGTGTCAATCTCCCCCGCCCCTTGTTCCTGATGTAGATCCTCCTTCATCCCTTCTTCCCCAGCGGCGAGAAGAGCACCAATTTGGGGTCTGCTTCAGGTACCAAAATGATTTGAGATGGTGACATATCTCAAAAGGTATTTCCTATTTTTACAGTGGGATAAACTTTATTTGTGGGTTGGAGAGGTTCTCTAAGAGGGTAACAGCAGAGTAGGTCGGTAAAATACTTGTGGGAACAATTATGTGGAAGAAGCTTTTGACCCAATTTTATCCAGGCTTCAAACTCAACAGCCTTTATTAATGGTGAGGAAAACACTAAGATAGATTTCTCATAAATGCACATTTCTGAACACATATGTGAGTATAGAAGAAATAATTATCAGAATTATTCTTTACTGATCATGTTTTATTTGCTGTGTTAAACTAATTATTTTCTACATCTAATCTTATTTACATAATATTACCTCTCCACAGTGCATTGGGAATATGTGACAGAACAGAATTTTGTGCAAAAAAGAACTCTGTGATCGTTTTATTTATAGACATGGGTAAAAGTTTGATGAGCTTTATATGTAGGCATGGATAAAACTTGGATGACTATTGGCTCTATTTTATAAAATATAGAATGAAAATACGGTATATTATTTTTTATCTTTTGTACAGTTTGGAAAGATTTTTATGCTGATGAATAGACCATGTTGTGTATGGCGTCACTGAGTGAATGAGCTTGCTTGCAGCCTGCATTTTTCATTGAGAAGAGTTTTTGTGTATGTACAGAAAACCAAGCCTACTGCACAACAAGGTGGTAGAGAGATGATCTTGCAAAGATTATTTCTTTGGTCTTTATGTTTGTGATTCCCAAAGAAAATTTGGCATCTAGTGAGTTGAACAGGAGAGAGAGCACACTAGCAAATACTGTTCTCTTCCAAGTGCATCAAATGTAGATTTCGGGCTATTACTTTCCACAGCACAATAGATTTCGAACATAGGCTTCCTGAGGGACATATTCAAGGGTGTATTCTGCCACAAAATTCTTATATTTAAGGGGGCTTCAAGAGAAAATGGCATTTGTGTTGACCAGAGAAACCCTCTGTTAATGGCTTGACTCAGGCCCTAAAAGGTAAAGGTACCCCTGCCCGTACGGGCCAGTCGTGACCGACTCTAGGGTTGCACGCTCATCTCGCTCAAGAGGCCGGGAGCCGGCGCCGTCCGAAGACACTTCCGGGTCACGTGGCCAGCGTGACGAAGCTGCAACTGGCGAGCCAGCACCAGTGCCGCACGCGGAAACGCCGTTTGCCTTCCCGCTATAAAGCGGTACCTACCGGTATTTATCTACTTGCAGTTAGGGGTGCTTTCGAACTGCTAGGTGGGCAGGAGCTGGGACCGAACGACGGGAGCTCACCCCGCCGCGGGAATTCGAACCGCCGACCATACGATTGGCAAGTCCTAGGCACTGAGGTTTTACCCACAGCGCCACCCGCATCCCTAGGCTCAGGCCCTAGAAGAGTGCTTATTCTCTAAAACTCAGTAGAATGGTATTCTGAAGTAGGACACTTGCCTTTCCCACCATACTGTGAAATCAGTGAGTTTGTTGGATTTAATTTTCTTGAACGGCTTGTTTTCTCATTCAAGGGCAAGTTCCTTGAAGCTGCTTCAATTGGGGAAGCAATCGGGGTATATTTGTACATAGTCAATTTTTTGATGTTGCACATCCAGGCCACGTATCTGTAGGTGTAGGAAACTTGTTTATTCATTTGGCTGATTAATCCATTGTGAATCCAGAACAGGGTCTGCAATCTGCACACATGGCTACCTGCTTACTAGTCTGAGATGTTCTGGAGAAATGTACCAACCTTTTTCAAATGTGCTTGGGGCTGTGTAGGTCAGCCGAATATTAAGGGAGCATGGAATTTAATGTGTGCAGATGTGTTTATTGTACAGAACATGCAAGATACTACTTTGAGATGCATAGTTTGACAAGTTTTCCTGGAACACTGATATCTCTCCTCTCCAGTAAATCACATTATACCTTTGAACTGAGAATCCATAAGTAGATTCCCACTGTCCTGAACAATCAGAAACGAACTCCACCCCTTAACTGTGATATTCTAGCACCATCCTCAGAAGATAAAAAGAAGCAATAAGGGGGGGGGGTCTACTTTTCTGGTGAGCAATAAATTTCTTCCCACACCTTAAAATTAAGGAGGAAAGTTGCAGGAACAAGAAGTATAAATGAGTTTTGCAGATGGTAGTGGGTAACAATGCCTTGCTGCTTGGACAATAGAGCTAACCACACCTGGAAACATTTGTATGGGTCAGACAGGATCATGTGACCTATTCTGATCTTCTATAATTAAGAGTTTGCCTGTAAACCACTTGTTTGGCTGTGACTTGGTGCATGGACTTGGCATCTATTAGGTCTGAGGCTCAGGATTTGCAGTAGGTTGAGTCCTGTAGTCTGTTCCCACCCCTAAAGGTGAGCCTGTAAATCTTTCTATATAGGAAGATGTGTAGGTGCTCAAGTGATGAGAAAAGAAGACTAGAGTTACATTCTAGGACTGAACTCTCAAATTTCACTGCAACATATGTAGAGTTTTTCACCAAAGAAAGGCTAAGGCCTGAGGGAATGCCATACACCCAGAGAATAATGTCCAATAGTCAGTGGTGTAGCATGGGGGGTGCAGGGGGGGCCAGCCGCACTGGGCGCAACATCTGGGGGGGGGGGCGCTCGCACTCGCAGCTCTCTGCCCCTACCTGGCTCACTCACTCTCTCTCACTGCAGTGCTGGCTGTGCGAATCTGATCCGAGCCGCCGGGTCGCTGCCCACTGTGGAGGGGAGGGTGCCAGGCGTGCGGTGCGGTGCGGAGAGAAAGCGAGGGACTATCTGGGGGAGGGACAGTGCAGCGGGGGGCGCAAATTACTTGCCTTGCCCTGGGTTAGGGGGTGCAAATTACTTGCCTTGCCCCGGGTGCTGACAACCCACGCTACGCCACTGCCAATAGTAACCCCCCAATTCCCCCCAGAAGTTCAGGCAGTGTGCATCTCATATCTTCTTATTCAAACGTTTTTATTATCACAAATTGTGCCTATCCCAAGAAAAACAGATGCAAGGACTCATTTTTTTTGTATTTTCTCTTCCTTACCCTGCTTGCTTAAAATACTGAAATCCAACAGTTGATCTTTAATCCTTCATTAAAGTTGCATTCTATTAATAATTAACATTGAGAACAATATATTGTGTCTTCATTTGGATGTAACACTAAAATGTCGTTTAGCATTACATGAACAAGCTTTGGGTTTGTGCACTTCTCCATTTGTTTAGTGGGTCTACACAAAGGAGATCAGAAGCTTTTGTTTCTGTTTCTAACTAACCATGGCTTACCAGTATGTCCCATCCTGGACAAACTACCCATGGCTTACCATTATGTCTCATCATCTTTATGGTTTAGTGAAGCGAGCCAATTTCAAATGTGGTCTATAGTCCTGGCTTGTTTCCTAAACCATAGTTAAGATTAAACACATTTGCAAATCTGGTTAATTGAAAATGGAAATGAAAGATTCCTGTCTCCTCTCAGCTGCGCTGGAGGAGAGGGTGGGGTGTGAACCCTGTACAGCTTTGCCTAACACCATACCATAATTTTGTTTTACAGACCAGTTTACTTATCGAATCCCTTCACCCTGTATTTTCAGAAATGTAAAAGACAAATAAATGTTCCAATCCCATGCATATTTACTTACTTGGGATAATAATTAAGTGTGCCTTGCTTCTGATTAGGCTTGTATAGAATGAGGCAACTGAGTTCAACTTTACAATTTTGTTAAGAATATTAGTTTGTTTTACTCAGTGTAGTCTTATTGAAATGAATAGAAATAAGTTAGTTATGTTCATTAATTTTAGTAAGTCTACTTTGAGTAAAACCCACTGATTTTCTCTCTCTTCAGGATGGAAAACTTAATGCCCAGGGACTTAATGTGCCCCCCCACCCCACCCCCTCTGCCAGTCTCAGACCTCTCCACAGGCTACACCTCTCACTGGCTGTGTGTTGCAGCAGTATTTTTGCCTGGTTGGAATGTGTCCATGAACTCTGATCATTCTTCTTGCTTGGCTGGGTGTGGGATATAGAGGGATGAGTGAATATGTATAGAAACTAGCCTACTCTACAAAAGGAGCATCTGCATTCATTTCTGTGCCTGATTTTGCCTCTGGCTCTGTCCATGACTAGCATGCATCCCTGGAAAGGGAATGTGGTTCTTGAGCTGAAAAAACTAACCCTTTGCTAAACAGTAGCCACTATGTCTAGCAGTAAATTTTCTGCATCCCAAAGGACATGGTTTGTACTATTCACCCCTTTTGTCCTCTGGAGACACTATTTTAAGTTACTGAATCAATAGACCCATTATGCTGTCTACAAATAAAGCAGGATCTAGAGTCATTACAAGGAGCTTGTGTGCTTAATACCGTTACCTTATTTTGTGGACTTTTCATTTTATGAGGAGGACTGTTCACTGGACAGCAAAATAGGTGAGTGAGGGGATTTGCATAGAGGACTATGAGCCTAGGCATAAATGCTAAACCCTACAGTTCACCCCAACTTTTTTCACCCTGGTGTTGTGTAAGATGTTTTGGACTACAACTCCCATCAGCCCCAGCCAGTACAGCCAATGGCCAGGGATGATGATGGGAATTGTAGTCTAGAATATATGGAGGCTCACAAGCAGATATCCAAAATATCCAACAAACAGATATTTAAATCTTTTCTGAACTAGAAAGAGAGAGAGAAAAGTGTAGTATCTGTTTTCAGAGTCAAATGCCATACTATCTTCCTCCCCTTGTTTTCCCTCTTGAAAAAGTAACTGACTTCTGAACAATGCATTGTGAGTGGATGTCTCAACCTTTTCTAAATGTTGAGCTCTGGCTAAGATTCCCCCTGTTTGGAAAGTGGAAAGCTGGGCCCTGACTCCTCCTGAATGACAGTGTTAATTGCCATTGACTGTAATAGAATATGAATAGCACAGCCACTTGACACCAACTTAATGGTTCTGACTTTTCAGTGGCTGAGAGTGTTAAGGCTAGAGGGGAAATAGGGTCAGAGAATAGATAAGAGGCCTTCTGATTCTATTGAAAAAGATTAAAGCTTCTGAGTCTTTGAAGTGGCACTTGTGAGGTTTGCCATTTGTATGAAGTCATGTTAAAATGGAAAGTGATTGGGAAGTTTTGCAGTTGCAGAAGCACCATTAAAACACTTTTGCTATGACATTCCCTTAATATTGTTCAGGTCAATTGCAGAACAAGAAACAACAATTGGCTATCTCACATCTTTGAGATTTGAAGAAGAGATAATCACACAGACCTGATGAATTGCTCCAGGGGCCACATGACCCTGAACCAATCTTTACAACTCTACTACATAAAGTGTGCAGCATTTCTCCACATTTTCATTTAGGGGAAAGAGAAAACAGTCCAGTTCTCAAGAGGGCCTTCAGTGTTGCACAGTTGGGGTTATAAGTCCATAAGCAGGATATAAGACAGCCTTTCCATGTTTGTCTCTGGAATGTATACTATATCTGTACAGGGAGGTTTCATTCTGCTTTATTGAAGCAAATAGCCAATGGCAGACAAATTGATGGACAGATCTAATTCCCCCTATTAATGGTATCAGAGTTAGTAAATATCATAGCATGGCCTGGTGATGGTAAATTATAAATTATGTATTGTATGAAAAAGTAGTTTTTTAAAAAGCCTGCCCTGTGCTTCCCTCCAATTAGTTTCATGGGCTGAGCCCGCATTCTACTTACTACCGGTATTATGCAAGAAAGAGAAACACACTACTTCTATGAACTGATATACTGTAGTGGTAGATTTTGAAGTGTGAGAGCTCACCACAGCCTCCCATAGCCACATCTCAAAGGAAAGTCCCAAAATGTGGTACCTGTGTTGATCCATTATGTGCGCACACTGAAGAGTAGCAGTGAACATAATATCCAATTTATTAAAATCAGTTGACAGGCATCGTATAGTGAACTGACTAAGGATGATGTAAAGCAGGGGTGTCCAACAGGTCGATCGTGTTCTACCCACATAGATCCCCACGAGGTTCTGGTAGATTGCATTGGATCTCTGGCTCCCTAAAACTGACTCCTGCCCCGCCCCTTCGACCTGCCCTCAATTGTTGTTTGATCCCTGGAATCATTGTTTTTATCCATAGGGATCCCTTTGTGAGTGACTTTACCCCTTTGTCCCTTGCCTTTAACCCCCCCTAAAAAAGCTCAACAACTTTGAGCTGAACTCCCCCAAAAAAACAACAACAACAGGGGTAGATCACTGCCAGTCTTTAATTCTGAAAGTAGATTGCAGCCTCTCGAGAGTTGGCCACCCCTGATATAAAGTTTATCATACTGAAATCTGGCTGGCAAGACTTAGGTTCACATCTCTGATCAGCGTGTGGCATCAATAATATCCAGTTCATAATGCCGTGGGAGTAAACTCCACTAAAGTGCTACTATTTAAAGGCTAGGATGAAATTGGAACTTCATCACCATCATCATTTTTTATTTGTATGCCGCCCTTCCAAAGTTAAAACAATGCTCAACGCGGCTTACAGCATGACAAGATTTACATAATTACCAATGTAACAAAAGTCATAAACAATAAATAAAGCACATCAAAAGGTACATAACCAAATGGAAAACAATTTCCACATAAATCATAAAAACTAAAACTAAAAAAATACAACAGTAATATCAATACAATTTAAAATGGCATAGTTACAAAATAAAAACAATTTTAAAAGGGATCCATCTCTGCTGAGCAGCAGCAGCAACAGTCCTTTATGGAGCCCTCCAGGCCTGGCCCCAAGCCAGGTGGAAAGAGGCAGGGCAGGGCCCTGAGGCTCCCAGTAGGTCAGTCCATCAAAGGAAAGAACTGCCTGCTTGTGCTTGAGCCCCCCCCCCCCGCCCCGATTAGCTTCTAGAAATTAGGGGAAATAATCAGAAGCATAGTGTGGGTTGCCAGGTGCCCGGGTGGGGCAAGTGGTGCACTGGGCAGTGGTCTGTTCCTTTGCCGGCAAGCATCTAATCAAGAGCGTCTCTCTTTGCAAACTAGCCCAAACCTGGGAGCAGAAATAAGGCAGAAAACTGTGAAGCCAGGAACACCACTGTGTCACCTCACCATCCTGTTCTTTCAGTGAGGCGCTCTGAGCAACACACGTGGCTCTGGCAGTGCTTTCCTTCTCTCTCCCTCTTGGCCAGCCTAAGGGCAGGATACTCATGGGCATCCCTTTGCCAGCCGCAAGGAGAAGGAGGTGCTGCCCCAGCTCGAAAGGCCCAGCCTGGGTGGGGCTTGCCTCCCTGCGGCTCTGGCATCGGTGAGGGTGTTTGGTTACACCACCACACCACTGAAAACAATGAGCGAAGCTTGTGGAATTAAGAGCTAAAGTTGCCATTTGAACATTGCCCCCCCCCCAAAAAAAATAAGAGGACAAAAGATGATACAGATGTGTACACTATTCGCATGCTGTATATGCACATTTTAAAATAATTGCGATAAATATTCCAAAATTCATAGTTGGACAATGACTTTATTTATAATTTAAATAATAATTCAATACATCTTAACATGGTGAGGAAACCTGTGACCATGTGAGCCTGTTCCATCTGTTATCCAGGTGCTGTTAATGAGCAGCTCCAAGATCCCTGTTCTCCCTTCTTATGGTTTTTATTGTGATTTTTTTTGTGAGATAGGCTGTATGCCTCAATCCCTTCTAATTCCTGGATCCAACAAGAATCCAATTGCTGGAATAACCAGAGAAGTTGGCCTAAGTATGGGTTGTTAAGGTAACAAAGGAAATGTCTCTGTGTCAGAGGACAAATGGGTGGGCCTCCTTCTTCTCTCAACTATCTCTTACTTATAAAGACAAAGGCCAGAGTGGAGAGTTGAGCTGTGTGAGCTAGAAACTGACAGAGAGGGCTGTTCTCTGTATAGTAGGAACAGCCACCCTTTTAAGAAAATGGAACAGGACAACTCAGGGTTGAGTAGAATCATAGAATCATAGAATCATAGAGTTGGAAGAGACCACAAGGGTCATCGAGTCCAACCCCCTGCCAAGCAGGAAACACCATCAGAGCACTCCTGACATATGGTTGTCAAGCCTCTGCTTAAAGACCTCCAAAGAAGGAGACTCCACCACACTCCTTGGCAGCAAATTCCACTGTCGAACAGCTCTTACTGTCAGGAAGTTCTTCCTAATGTTTAGGTGGAATCTTCTTTCTTGTAGTTTGTATCCATTGCTCCGTGTCCGCTTCTCTGGAGCAGCAGAAAACAACCTTTCTCCCTCCTCTATGTGACATCCTTTTATATATTTGAACATGGCTATCATATCACCCCTTAACCTCCTCTTCTCCAGGCTAAACATGCCCAGCTCCCTTAGCCGATCCTCATAAGGCATTGTTTCCAGGCCTTTGACCATTTTGGTTGCCCTCCTCTGTACACGTTCTAGTTTGTCAGTGTCCTTCTTGAACTGTGGTGCCCAGAACTGGACACAGTACTCCAGGTGAGGTCTGACCAGAGCAGAATACAGTGGCACTATAACTTCCCTTGATCTAGATGCTATACTCCTATTGATGCAGCCCAGAATTGCATTGGCTTTTTTAGCTGCCGCGTCACACTGTTGGCTCATGTTAAGTTTGTGGTCAACCAAGACTCCTAGATCCTTTTCACATGTACTGCTCTCAAGCCAGGTGTCACCCATCTTGTATTTGTGCCTCTCATTTTTTTTGCCCAAGTGCAATACTTTACATTTCTCCCTGTTAAAATTCATCTTGTTTGTTTTGGCCCAGTTCTCTAATCTGTCAAGGTCGTTTTGAAGTGTGATCCTGTCTTCTGGGGTGTTAGCCACCCCTCCCAGTTTGGTGTCATCTGCAAATTTGATCAGGATGCCCTTGAGTCCATCATCCAAGTCGTTGATAAAGATGTTGAATAAGACCGGGCCCAAGACAGAACCCTGTGGCACCCCACTAGTCACTCTTCTCCAGGATGAAGAGGAACCATTGATGAGCACCCTTTGGGTCCGGTCAGTCAGCCAGTTACAAATCCACTGAGTGGTAGCATAGTCAAGACCGCATTTTACCAGCTTCTTTACAAGAATATCATGGGGCACCTTGTCAAATGCCTTGCTGAAATCAAGGTAGACTACATCCACTGCGTTCCCTTCATCTACCAGGCTTGTAATTCTGTCAAAAAATGAGATCAGGTTAGTCTGACATGACTTATTTTTCAGAAATCCATGCTGACTATTGGTGATCACAGCATTCCTTTCTAGGTGCTCACAGATTGTTTGCTTAATGATCTGCTCCAGAATCTTCCCTGGTATTGATGTTAGACTGACTGGGCGGTAATTATTTGGGTCCTCTCTTTTCCCCTTTTTGAAAATAGGGACAACATTTGCCCTCCTCCAGTCTGCCGGGACTTCGCCTGTTCTCCAGGAATTCTCAAAGATGACTGCCAGTGGTTCTGAGATCACATCTGCCAGTTCTTTTAATACTCTTGGATGCAGTTCATCTGGCCCTGGAGACTTGAATACATCTAAACTAGCCAAGTATTCTTGTACTATCTCCTTAGTTATTCTGGGCTGTGTTTCCTCTGCTGAATCATTTCCTCCAAATTCTTCAGGTCGGGCATTGTTTTCTTTATCGGAGAAGACTGAGGCAAAGAAGGCATTGAGGAGTTCAGCCCTTTCTGTGTCCCCTGTTTGCATTTCACCATCTTCTCCTCTGAGTGACCCCACTGTTTCTTTGTTCTTCCTTTTGCTACGAACATACCCATAGAAGCCTTTTTTGTTGCTTTTAACCTCTCTAGCAAGCCTGAGTTCATTCTGTGCTTTAGCTTTTCTGACTTTGTGTCTACACGTGCTGGCTATTTGTTTAAATTCCTCTTTGGTGGTTTCCCCCCTTTTCCATTTTTTGTACACATCCTTTTTTAATCTTAACTCAGTTAAAAGTTCTTTAGATAGCCACCCTGGCTTCTTTAGGCACCTTCCATGTTTCCGTCTCATTGGTATTGCCTGAAGTTGTGCTTTTACTATCTCCCTCTTAACAAACTCCCAGCCATCATGAACTCCCTTTCCTTTTAGTATTACTGTCCATGGGATCTCACCCAGCACTTCCCTAAGTTTTATGAAGTCGGCTTTCTTAAAGTAGATGGATGAGATACACCACATGGTGAAGGCAAGGAGGCTCTAGCAACTGGGGCTTTAGTTTGGAATGGGCCCATGATCAACTGACTTAATTCAGAACCAATCTGATCTGGACTCAAATCAAGCACACACACCAACACACATAATCTATAATCTAATCTGAAGTTCCTAAGGTTTTAGTTTCCAAATGCAGATATATATTTTTAAATAAAATATGAACTGCTAGCAACTTCAAGGAAGCTAAAGAGTAAAACAAAATAACAGGCACAAGAAATAGTATAATAACCAATAGGGATTTTGTGTACATATGACAATAAGTATGTCTGTAAAGATAAAATAACTTTTTATAAAATTAATAGTGTGGAAGGACATATCCTTTAACTGCTGCATTTGTAGTTTCTGGTCCATCAATATCTCTGCTTCTTTCATTAATAAAGTGGCCAAACCAAGGAATAAAACGGCAGCAATACATCCCCCCTCCCCTTTCCCCTGAGCTCTACTTCTACTTAATCAACAACAGTCTTGATCAAAGGGGGGGATGTAAATCAGGTTCATTAATTCTGCTGGCAATAAACAGGAAGGAGAAAGCTAAACATGAAATAATGTTGTTGTTGTTTTAAAAGGAAAATCCACATATATTTGAGGTAGGACTGAATATGGAGAGATTGGGTAGTTAAATGACCCTTCAGATTGTGACTGACTAGGGAAACGTAGGGGTTTATGTATGGATTAGCCCATTGATAGACCCTGAGTAGCAAAAGAAGATGACTAATTGCCTGACAGAGTAGGACTCCATTCAACTTGGTCACTGAAATTAATTTCTGTTTTCAGGACTGGCAGAAAGCAGCTGTGGAATTTCAGTTCAATACTCAAATTAACTGGGAGTCTAAATTATTTCTCTGCACACACAGTATTAAAGGAGCGGCTTACCAAATTGATCTTGATTTTTATACAGTAGAGGCCAGGGTTATTCCTTTCCCCCCACATCAAGCAGCCTTGCCCCTTGACATGAGGAGTGAAAGCAGTTTCCAGAGTTAGTTGTTTGCAACTGCTTAATCTCCATCAGGTGAACATTTCCTTCAGGAGCAAAAAAGGGGAAAGCTGGAAATATTTGTAATTCAGGTGTGTCAGGATGGAAGAAATTCTGCCATTTACCGTATGTACTTAATGCACTGATCACGTCATCCAAACACAGATGCAGAAAATAGGATCTGGATTCTATTTTCATTTGGAAAGAGTGCATGTGTAACATCAAAATTTGTGGGAATTAGTTTTCTTTTGAATAGATTCCTAACTATATTCCTAACTATATTCCTAACCCTTCCTAACTATATTTGTATTTCTGTCTTAGATAGATAAACAATGTCACACACACACACAGAGAGAGAGAGAGAGAGAGAGAGAGAGAGAAGTGAATATACATAAGCACTTTTCTTCCTCTGGATGGAATTCAGGCCTTCAGAAAGAATTCACAATTAAGTGCCTTTAAATCAGTATGTATTTGCAGATAAATTGCAATTTGACTTGTTACCTGATTAAAGAAACCTAAGGTGTAGTTCTATGCACACTTACTTGGGATCAAGTCTTATTGAATTCTTTGGGACTTCTTTATAAATACATAAGATTGTGCTGTAACTCAATTTATCATATGAGTCTTACAGTGTCATCCTATGCATGTGTGCTCAGAAGTAAGTAAAGGTAAAGGTACCCCTGCCCGTACAGGCCAGTCTTGCCAGACTCTAGGGTTGTGCGCTCATCTCACTCTATAGGCCGGGAGCCAGCGCTGTCCGCAGACACTTCCGGGTCACGTGGCCAGCGTGACAAGCTGCATCTGGCGAGCCAGCACAGCACACGGAACGCCGTTTACCTTCCCGCTAGTAAGCGGTCCCTATTTATCTACTTGCCCCCGGGGGTGCTTTTGAACTGCTAGGTTGGCAGGCGCTGGGACCGAACGACGGGAGCGTACCCCGCCGCGGGGATTCGAACCGCCGACCTTTCGATCGGCAAGTCCTAGGCGCTGAGGCTTTTACCCACAGCGCCACCCGCGTCCCTCTGCTCAGAAGTATTCCCTATTAAATGTGGTTATGAATGTTAATTTAATTAAAAGTTTAAATCTGCCCAAATCCATATATGTGAGAAATTGTATAAGGGGAGCATCTTTTATTTGTTAGGTTAAGATATATCTGTGGTATAATACCTACTTCCTGTATGTGAGATTCAATTCCTAGTTTTTGCTTAGACACATTGAAGTTAATGGCTATAGTTAACTAAGGTCTATTGATTGTAATGGATCTACTCAGAGTAAACATTAGAAAGCCAGTACCTGCCAAGTTCCATTCATGCATGCATCACACAAAGGAGAATCATATGGAGCTGTAGGACTGCATATTTGGCTTGCCCTCAAGGGTGTGTGGTGCTATCTGGCCCTGCCTCTAAGATCCAGGTGCGGGTAGGGACAGCTGCAAGTGGAAGGCTACTTGTATAGGCTTCCTCCATTCTGGAACTATGCATGATCAAGGTTCCAAAATGTGGGGGAAGCCTATATATGCAGAGGAACACACACACACACACTTTACCTTGCAGAGGCTAACTCTGTATAAGGCAGTTTTCAACTTTCATCTGTTTTTAGAAGATGCATACATGTGTTGAAGCAGGCAGAAGGAGAAGTATTCCCCTTTCTTTTGTATGAAAAAGGAAATGCCTCTTCTAAGACAGTGCATGCCACCTGCCATTTTTATCATTACTTGCTTTAAATAGATATTTATCTGCTGAACAATTAATTAGGTGGGTAGTGATGGCATAATGCTAAGGCCATCTGCATTATTTTTGAATATAATGTTCAAATTCAAAATATCAGTAATATTTATTTCTCCTACCAAAATGTTATTGTATTATATGATTGTATTATTGTATTAAATCTTATTGCTTCATTCTGTTTAGTTCTGTAGCCTGAAGTCCAATGTTTCATATGTCCATTTTGTTATAACTGAGTAAAACACACCAACTATATTGCAAGAGTAGATTACACCATCATTTTTCTGCTAATGCTGTCAATAGATTTCTACACATTTTATTTTTCTTTACATCTAGTACTCTGTTGAATTTTGGATACTGGTGCAAACAGTGATGAGAACAATCAATGTTGAGAATAATAAGAGATCATTCCCCATCCTGCAACTCATCAGCCTCCCAACATTTTCTTTCTTTAAGCCTAAGGCAATGCCACCAAAAGTGCAGAGAAAAGCCAAATGTTCCTTTCCCACACCAGGGTACATTAGCCTTATACATTTATTTTCTTTCTTTTGCAAATATTTTGGTACACATGGTGAAATAATCACATTTCCATTTGGTACCTGCCCTCCACAAGTATGATATCCATTTATTATTACAGAGCCATGGTGTAATGCCTAAGAGCTATGCAGTCCAGCTTCCAGCCCCCAAAGGCTGCCCAATCTATTACACTGGTGAAAGCAGGTGTATGCTAGTGAAAGGTGCCTGCAGACCTAGGAGTGGAGGGATTATATGACCAGGTTTGTTTTTACTGTCCACTTTTTCATTTCCTGGATATTGTTTTTAATATTTGAGCAGCTTTGTGGAGTGAACAGTTTAATATTTTTCCAGACTTCTTTCTCCTACTTTTATATATGCCTCTCTAGATGTAAAACACATACCCTTCAAGATTTCACAAATGAAAATACAGACAACTCGTATCTAATTGCATCACACCCATGCCCACAATTACACCCTGCTGAAGGCAAGAACAGTCATTTGCAGTACAGTGGTACCTCGGGTTAAGTACTTAATTCGTTCTGGAGGTCCATTCTTAACCTGAAACTGATCTTAACCTGAAGCACCACTTTAGCTAATGGGGCCTCCTGCTACCGCTGCACCGCCGGAGCACAATTTCTGTTCTCATCCTGAAGCAAAGTTCATAACCCAAGGTAATATTTCTGGGTTAGCAGAGTCTGTAACCTGAAGCATATGTAACCCAAGGTACCACTGTACAGTCCTATCCCACTCCAGCTTCCAAAGCAGGAAATGCTTGTAATTTAGTTGACCTTCACATCTGCCTTTAAAAACAACAGCACTTTCTAGTAGAATCATAGAATTTTAAAGTTGGAAGGGATCCCAAGGGTCATCTAGTCCTACCCCCTGCAATGCAGGAATCTCAGCTAGATCAAAATTTAATTGCATGTAGTTTCTCTTATAATAACAACAACAACAACTCGTTATTTATATTTCACCCATCTGAATGGGTTGTCCCAGACACTCTGGGAAGCTTCAACAAATTAAAACACAGTACATACTGTTAGAGGAAAGCTGGAAGACATCCATATTCATTATTTTGGGGGGAATGTGCATGGAAACAAATTAACAGTATAGTACCTTGTGCATTACAGCTTCTAAAAAGTTAAATATCCAGATAAATTGGAGACTCCTGTCTCAAACCCTGAAGAGCTACTGCCAACCAGTGCAAATCATATTAAACTAGATGGACCCATCACTTGGCTCAGTATCAGACATTTTCCTGTGTTCCTGAACCAGTTTTATCTTCCAGTGAAAGAAAGGTACCAGAATAAATGGCAAGCTCTTGATTTTAATTCCTTTTCATTACATTTTGTTAATGTTTATTAGAATTAAAAAAAAATAGGCTACCTGTATTTACATCTTGGATAAATTGCAATTTTTCTTTGTCTTTTAAATCATGCCCACCCCAAAAGAATGCCTATGGATTTTATGAAACATAGAATTAAGTCTCTTGTTAAGTTTTCCTGCTTTAAATTGTTCTTAGATTTTGGCTGTGCTTTCTAAAGACTTTGGGGGTGGGGTGGAGTGGATGGCACTGTTATACTGGGAGTTGAAAAGGCTCCTGGCTGTAACTTGCTCCTCTTCATTTTTGTGCTAGCTTATGTTAAGTAGGTTATGTTGTTGCACAGTTTTTCTTTCTCAGAATTAAACTCTATTGCTTGTTTGCTTGTATCAGCCCCAGAGTGGAATAACCAAAGAGAAGAATTCTTATGGCTGAGCACTAGCATTTTTCAAATCAATTGTTACAGCAGGAATATATAAGCAGGCCATACGATTTAGGGAATTATCTGACTTGTGCCGTGAGGTTTTAAGGATAAATGACATAGATCTATGGGACCTGGAATGAAATATAGTTTCCAGAGTTATATTAATTCCTCACACTAACAAAATGCAAAATATTGAGCATTGCAAATACCCCTATCTGTCTAGAAAACCAAACATCATGATTTGTATTCCTGATGCACATAGGGGAGAGTAAGGGAGTCTTGCAAGATGACTTAAAACAAAAAACTGCCAAAAACTGACAGACAGAGACACTGGATTGGTTATGCTGTCTTGATTACACGTTAGTTAATCAAGCTCTATTTGGTCATTCACAACACATGCTAATTGGGACAAGCTCTAGCCTCACTCTACATGTATTCATGGAATGCTGCATTTGGGAATTCTGAGAAAGCAAGGTTTGTGATCAGGTGGATGGAACTCTCTGGGTTACAAACTACACATAGCTGCTGTTTTCAGGCATTCAGTTGATGAATGTGGGTCAGGGACTGAGTCTGTCACTCAGTCATGTGTACATACAGTCATACCTCAGGATAAGTACGCTTTAGGTTGAGCGCTTTCGGGTTGCGCTCCGCAGCGGCTCGGAAGTAACGGAGTGCCTTACTTCCAGGTTTCACCGTTCGTGCATGCGCAGATGGTCAAAATGATGTCACGTGCATATGTGGAAGTGGTGAAACGTGACCCGCGCATGTGCAGACGCGCTGTCGTGTCTTATGTTCTGTTTGGGATGCGAACAGGGCTCCGGAACGGATCCCGTTTGCATTCCAAGGTACCACTGTATAGATAAATATATGTGTATCCAGTTTTCATATCTGCAGACTTCTGGTTTCTAAATCGAGGAATAAGTTGAGCAGTTTGTTATAAGTAGATAACCAGACATACAGGTTTCATGTTACCCAAAAGCCTCTAAGTATCAAAAGTATGAGCAGAGACGTAAAGGTGTATTTCAGCAAGAAGGATCCTTAGGGTCTGAGAGAATGAGCCAAGGCTGGGATGGAGGAATCCAGTTCACTGTCACATCTTTTAGAACCAATAATTCCTATGGTCAGCTGAAGGCTTTTGATCATTTGTTTCATCCTGCTACACGAACTAGGCCTAGGTCTTCAAATTGCTCTCTACATCTTGAAACTGTCAGCAAACTTTTAAACCACACCTTGACTCAAATTCGTTTCAGCATTGTGAAAGGCCTGGTAAAATTCCAGTGACTGAATTTAGTCTTTACAGTATTTTGACCCACCTAACGCAGCAGGACACAACTACACCAATGGGACTTGAGAGGGATCTATTCGGAGTGAAAAGGCCATGCAGAGAGGGATTCTTAATCTTTTCCTTGCTTTTTACTACTTCATTCCAAATTGCCCTCATACATTGCTTCTCTCAGACGACTCAATATTTTATCTGTCTGTTGCAGGAATTATTATGCACTGTGGTAGGTGGTGCATGATTATATTTTTTTTAAGAATATTTTTTTATTAACCGACCAATCACATCAAATCAAACCAAATTACATAAATTCCAAATTACACAGCCAAATTTTAATTTTTTGTTGGGGGTACCCATATTTCAAGTTCCGAAGAGGATCCAATCAACTTCTTGCTTCTTGCTGCTGTTTTAATGTCCACAAATCTAACCATATGATGTTCACAGTACTATCCAGTCCTTTCTTATTGTTTTTCCACGTCTCTTGTTGTTATTTTCATATATTTTTCCTTTCTCTTTGTGACCTCTGATAGTCTCCACAAGCTGGTTAAAACAGTTTGTAATCCTGCGTGGATATTATTATTTTTTTATCCAGTAGCCATATCCAGATGTTTTCCACATAACATCACTTCCATACATCAAAACAGTCTTAGCGTCATTAATCTTCACCAATCTGCCTCCTTTCTCAAACGTCTGAGGAGATTCACCAGGAATGCAGTCTGAAAACAAGTCCATTCCTCCTCCCGGCTATAAATCCTTTGGCAAGATGGCACCTCTGAATTAATTGCTGCGCCATTCCAAAAGCTCTTATTGCTTCTCGATCTCCGTAAAGCATACTTTTGGTTAAAGTTTATCTCCACACAGACCTTAATCATCCTGCTTGGGTCAGTTAAACCAACGGTTCTAATGAGGAGGGGTTCTTGGTAAATCACATAGAAGGAAAGTAAAAAAGGTTTTTTCCCCCCATTCAGTCCCGTTGCCGACATACCCAGCCTTTGGTGTATCTTCATCGTAAAATATTCCTATTACTCCAACCCGTCGTCGTCTTTCGCAGAGGTCCCTTAAATTAGCAGTCTTCACTCCCCTTCTTCACTTGAAATATGTGCATTTGCTTCTTTTGTAATTAATTATTGCTGCAGCTAGTGCGCTATCAGAGACAGCGTCCAGGAGAGCCGAGGTCCACACGGGGGCATTCTGCCTAGTGCCCTCACCCCCTTCTTTCAAATTTGGGGGTGATTTATGGGCACAGCAGGCAAGGGCAGTGATCCCCATTCCCTTGGGGCAACAAGGGAGGCTGCCTACTCCCATAATTACCCCGTGTGGGTCGGAGAGATGGTATTGTCGGCCATCTTCCAATGCGCCCCTAGTGGCCCCGATGGTGCATGATTATAATTGCATTTTTACAGACACAGATTTGAAACCCTTACCTAGAAGATGTGGAGCTCTAAAGTGTTTGGTGGAGGAACATTCAGAACCCCCCCACTATTTCTCTGGTCCTAATTGCTCCTTCCTAAAGCTGGTTCCCTGTTCTAGAATAGCTTCTATTGTGCTTTAGCTAGGCCTTTAGTAATAGAGCATGGAATTGCCTTTTAATGAATTAAGGTCTGCTCTTTAGTTTAAATGCACTGTGTCTGAAAATTCAAAGACACCTCTCTATTTCTGGGAATTGTCTTCTACCAAATAAATTTGACAAGATAAGACCTCTTGGTATCTTTAGGGAACAAACAAATTTAACAAGTAATTATTTACACAAGGTTTTTCTGATGAAGTTTGGACATTTAAGCTTGCTGGATGGATCTCCACTGAGAGAGACTCCTGTCTGAAACATTTCCTGCCCGAACACTTCCCTCCTGACAGGAAGTAAACATTAAAAATAATCTTTAATCCCCTGTCTGATCTACTACCATTAACAATTGATGGCCTTTAATTTTGTGGGATTTTAACTACAAAATGGAATGGCTAAGTAGTGATAATTGGGTATGGAATTACACGGTCATTTATATCCACTGAAATGCAAGAGGCTGGAAGGGTGACATTAATTATTTAACATTTCCTGGCTGTGGTTCCCATTATAGAATTTACTGATATGTTCTGTTGCAAACAATTATCACCAGATGAGAGTAAACAAACTGGTGATCTGACTCCTTATTTATAAATGTGCACTTTATTTAGAGAGTGTTGACTCAATTTGCATTTGCATGTTTGAAGCACCATTGCAGTCAGATTATTTTCAAGTTCTTGTAACCATATCTTGCTTCTGCTGATCCGTTTTCAAAATGTATAATTTCCTCATCAAACCCCTTCAAAATTGTGACATTACTCAAGCAAAAAGGGAGACATATAATAAGTCTTAAACTTAATATTATCTTTTTGTTTTCCATGCTCCCTTCCTCTTATCTTCTCCCACCTTTAGAATAACCAATAACATTATGAAGTCTCAATTGTGTTCTACATTATAATATTATAAGAAACATCTCCAGATCTGCAGCTTTGGTGCAGTCGTTCCCTCTATATAAAAAACTAATGATTCCATACTTTGTTGTTGTTTAGTTGTTTAGTCGTGTCCGACTCTTCGTGACCCCATGGACCAGAGCACACCAGGCACTTCTGTCTTCCACTGCCTCCCACAGTTTGGTCAAACTCATGCTGGTAGCTTCGAGAACAATGTCCAACCATCTCGTCCTCTGTCGTCCCCTTCTGCTTGTGCCCTCAATCTTTCCCAACATCAGGGTCTTTTCCAGGGAGTCCTCTCTTCTCATGAGGTGGCCAAAGTATTGGAGCCTCAGCTTCATGATCTGTCCTTCCAGTGAGCACTCAGGGCTGACTTCCTTAAGAATGGATGCGTTTGATCTTCTTGCAGTCCATGGGACTCTCAAGAGTCTCCTCCAGC
This sequence comes from Podarcis tiliguerta, assembly GCF_965153285.1. Lineage (NCBI taxonomy): Eukaryota > Metazoa > Chordata > Lepidosauria > Squamata > Lacertidae > Podarcis > Podarcis tiliguerta. The sequence goes on from NC_139541.1 coordinate 46,298,444, forward strand.
ACCATAATTCAAAAGCATAAATTCTTCGGCGATCAGCCTTCTTTATGGTCCAGCTCTCACTTCCATACATCACTACTGGGAAAACCATGGCTTTAACTATACGGACCTTTGTTGGCAAGGTGATGTCTCCGCTTTTTAAGATGCTGTCTAGGTTTGCCATCGCCTTTCTCCCAAGGAGCAGGCGTCTTTTAGGCATCTTGGGAGACCTCAAAATACTGCTGTACCAAAGTTTTTAGGCCTAACAATTTTCATACATTTTGGTTAGAAGTGTGATCAGATCACAACATTGCTAAGGATTGGGAAGGAGGGGTTTCTTAGAACTTTAAGGGAGGGGTCTTAACCCCACCCCACCCCAAAAATAGCAGTGTCTCTGCTACTTGATACCAGTAGCTTGATGGCACTGAGCAGCCTAGTCATATTCCTGGTACAGAATGCCTGGATGTTAACAACACTGTGTCATAATACATAATTGTGGAGTGAAATTGTCCAACAGGAGGAGCAATCTCCTACCCCATGACCCTGCTGGTGACATATATAATGATGTAGTAGTATATGCAGGTCCTGTTTTATGAACATTTGCTATGCAAAAAAATAACTTTTCTGAACACGATGAATTAGAATCCAAACTTCACTATACGCTCTGCAGATTCAGATATCCAAACAAAGAGAATTTTAAATTCATTGTTTGCCCTTTTCTGGTTGCCTGAAGAACAGAAGGATAGAGGGAGGGATGGGGAGCAATCAGACAAACCAGAGAGGGTTTTTTTCTGGGTTTCCTTGTTTTTTTTTTGTGTTTTTTTTTGGGGGGGGTGTCAAAATTATGTGGTAGGGAACACATTAGAAATTTTCCCGTTGGAATCAATAGAAATTGTCAGTGCACCATGTGAACGCTTGCCTAGCGAATGATTTCCAGGGAGTGTACAGTGATACTTTGGTTTAAGAACAGTCCTGTTCAAGAACAATTTGGTTTGCGAACTCTGCAAAACTGGAAATAGTGTCCCGGTTTGCAAACTTTACCTCAGTCTAAGAACAGAATCTGAACAGTGGAAGGACACCGGTTGTGGGACGTCTCATTAGGGAAAGTGGGCTTCGGTTTAAGAACAGTTTCAGTTTAAGAACGGACTTCTAGAAACGGATTAAGTTTGTAAACCGAGGTATTGTGTTTAGTAAGTGGGACTTCTGTGCATCATTCTTCTTGGAACATTTTTCTTCCAGGAATGCGACTGTTCAGCATTAAGCCATTTTCTGAAGTGTCCACAAAGCTTCTTAAGAAAGAAAGACAGACCATGGATCACTTTGTCTTTAAAGTAGGGATGGAGAACCTCTGGCCCTGTTGAACTACATTTTTCTCCCGAGGCAAACAGATTCCAACAACATTTCCCATAATTGCTCGCCATTGTCCATGGTGATCAGGATGAGGACTCCAATAATACCTTGTAGGCTATAGATTCCCAGCCCTTGATACAAAGCAAAGACCATACATACTCTCAAAGTTATATTGGAATTTACACCTTAAAATTACCAAACATACATTACACACACACTTTTGCAGGGGTGAAATGGTTCCATGAAAATGTGTGTTTAGTCACTGTTCAGTTTGAAGTTTCTTTAACTTAACTGAAGAACAGGTTGAAGTCAGTGCTATTTCAAAGATTGAACTCATGTACAATTCAAGAGAAGTATTAATATTTTTAGTACGTAAGAACTGCCTATTTGACCAAGTATTATATTAGTGCAAGTGGTGGGCAGAAAAGGGACTATGGTCCACTGATGGACTACTAGTGAATTTCCAGTGGACCATCTGGCATCCACTGGTTACTGGGACTCTCGCAAAAAATACTGGACTAAAATGTGACTGGTCTTATAAGAATTTGCAATTCAGGAGTGCATGCTATAGATCCAGATTACTGTGAGTATGCATTTATTGTACTGCAAATGTAAAACACATTGGTGGACCACAGGGAATTTAGTGACAGGTTGCTGTTGGTTTTTACATAGACTGCAAAATTGAAGTTAGTCTACAAACCTATTAGTGCTTCATACTTTTAAAGCAACACAGTTCCATTCATCATAGATGTGTTCCATCATCACATGTACTTATATATGTATACATAAAAACCTGGAATCAAGTAACTTTATTGTGAGCACTCGTAAATGGCAGAGCTGTTATTTATTATTTCCCTCCGTCCTTGGTGCTTTTATTGCATTTTTTTAAATACAGCTGTCAGCAGGAAAAAATATAGCCTTAAACAATACTCTGAAAACTACGTGTTATATGTAGCTATATGCATGCTCTGATGTCTTTCTGCATAAGCAGATTTTTGTTTTCTTTTGTGTAAGTAAAATCTTTTTTTTATTCAAGAAAGTTTTGATTTCCTTAAATTAGATCTCAGATGCAGAGTTGAAAACAGTGTTGAAAATTGGCTAGGATGGGATGTAACAACATCTCTACTAGACAAAGTTGTCCAATTAAGCAGGATGTCAAAAGTTTTTAACATTTGAATTTCTGCAAGGGGCTACTAATTTCAACCTTAATGATTTCTCCTTTAGGACTCTACATAGCAAAACTTCACTTATTATCTTACAATACCCATCAGTCTGAGCTAAAGAGCAGCCTAGGGCAACTGACTGAGTGAAGATAGCTTTCATCCCTTGAAAAAATCTTATAATCCCTTTTGAAAACAAGAGGAAGGAGGATGGAAATCTCTTGATCTCAACTGCTTTCTAGATCCTCCCTGTTGACAAACAGAGAAAAATTCACCTGTCAAGTTTTCCTCACAATAAATAGATAGTAACCTTTTTCATCTTCTTAGAAGGTGTGAGTTAACCAAGGATATATAAAGAGTTAATGTATGATATAAATAGACATGAACAGAAGTACTGAATGTAGGATGACCTGACATTGGGGATAAATTTGCAGGTGGAAATTCAGGATAGCCATTGCAGCAGTCACAGTTTGAACCCCACCATAGTTTCATGGGGATAGGGTCTTACAATTACAGTGGGAGGCTTCTTAATTTTCTCTCCCCTTTTTAAAATCACTTTTCAGGCCATCAGGGTTTGTCAGTCACTTCTGGGACCTGAAAGAAGTAGTGGCACTCTGGCTGCTGCCCTTACACTTCCTTCCCTACTTCTGGGAAGGAACAATGGTGGCAGTGACTATAGTTCTCTTGTTGCATTTCGTTTTTTAAAAGTTTCGTTTAAAAAAAAGAGAGAGAGAAAAGAAGGTAAATAGCACAGTGGGGCAGATCAGCCCATGCAGTTTTCTTAAAATGTCAAAGTTAAGCACCTCCCCCCAAATATTTTCAAAAATCCCCCCTATGGATTTTTAGAAGCTTTTTTTCCCCTGCCCCTACCTTTCTGTGAATAGTTTAAGGTAATTTAGCCAAAATAATGGTTTGCCTGTAGTTTGTTTTTTTTATAAAAGCAACAGCAACAACTGATGCCCCAATGAGGACCTAAGACTCTCATTTTGTTCTTAGGGGCCAGGATCCAAAGAGTATTGCAACCAGTTCCAGGGCTAAAGACGCCTTTGACTCAGGCATCAGCCACAGGCCTCTTTGCCACCTGGCAAATTGCCTTTGAAACAGTAATATGGCAGAGGGGTCTGCTGTTTAGTGAAAGTCAGATCTCTCACTGGGAGCATACACGCCCCTGGAGCATGCTTAAAGTACTTCTTTGGATGCCAGCCAAGGTTTTCACTGTGAATTGTGTAGGAAATCCTAATTCTGTGAACCATCTCCGTTATAAATTCCTTTCACATACCCTTTGCTCAATAAAATGCATTGTTAAGCAGAGGTTATTTTGGTAATATGCAGATATGCACTTATTTCATCTGTGCACAGCATTCTGCTGGATTTTTTTTTCAAGGGAACTTGTAAATTCCTTAAATAATAACATTGGAAGTAATACAAATATTTTTAATGATCATTGAGTAAGTTATTGGAAACATACACAACTGTGTAAATAACTGAACCCAAATAAATTAGTGGGTTTTTTTAAAAAATGGAATTCACTAAACATGAATAGTCACTTAAAGTGTAACTAGAATTGACTGTGTCATGTATCAGCCTAATAGCTAGAGCCCTGGTTCAATAAAATGAACCTGGGAAGGTTTTCTTAATGAAAGAACTGACGTTTTCTGTGCAGTTGCTGCATTCATCAGATTGTAATAGTGTTCATTACACTACAAAGGACTGCCAATGTGAATTGTTGGGATCATCTGTTAGGTGAGCCTGATAGGGACAGGAGATAAGTGAAGGAATGATTCCCTTTGGCTTCTTAACAAGCATATTCAAAAAGTATGTTGCTTTGATGACCTTTCACCAGTGCATTACAGCCTTTGCTCTGGACACTAACTGGACGACAGGATGGCACTTCTCTTGGATCGACGTTAAATTTTGCTAGAATTTTAATAAACTCTTGACCATATGATACTACATATTAATAGTGTATTATGTAAGACCATGGTATATAATTTGTTTGTCTTTTTAATTACTGGACAATAGAGAAAGGAACACAGTTCACTTTTCAGCTAGGTCTGTTAGGCTGTTAAACCTACCCTTTTTAGTGGTGCTAATTAGGAAAGGCTGCCGGGACCACATAACACCAGTCCTAAAGGATCTACACTGGCTCCCAGTGCATTTCTGAGCACAACTCAAAATGTTGATGCTGACCTTTAAAGCCCTAAATGACTTGGCCCCTGTATACCTGAAGTAGCATCTCCACCACCAGCATTCAGCCCGTACACCGAGGTCCAGCTCTGAGGGCCTTCAGGCGGTTCCCTCACTGCAAGAAGTAAAGTTACAGGCAGAGGGCCTTTTGGGTAGGTGCGCCCGCCCTGTGGTACACCCTCCCATCAGATGTCAAACAGATAAACAACTACAGGACTTTTAGAATTAAGGAATGGGTTTCTGTGTAGTAAGTTTAAAAACTGACTCAACCCCCCCCCCTTTGTTCTTTCAAAAGAGAGCACTTTTAAATGCATAAAACTTGAACTGTTGAGCAAAACCATAATAAGGACACAACTTCATAAATAGTTCTGTCCTTTATCAGGATAGGCAAGGGATGGCCTTGACTCTCCAGAGGAAAAAGAAAACACGTCAGAACTTTATGTGCTGACCACAAAATACGCACAAGACCAATGTCTGGGGAAAATGCCAAAAGCGTGTTCCCAGAGATGATGACGTCTTCCCAGATAAGAGTAGGAAGAGGAAGATCCTTTTATGGTCAAAAGTACAGGAAGGAAGATCCTTTTATGGTTGAGAGTACCAGAGCAGGAACATACGTTATGTCAACCTGTGTACGTACGCCGATGTGGTTGGGCTCCTAGGGAAGGAGTGAGAGGGTGCCTGGAGGATATATAAACTGCATGAAACCTGTCATTTCTTTGGACTTGCTGTGGACTCACCACGCAAGTGCCTTCTGCTATCCGGAGAGCAGAATAAACTCTTTCTTTGAACCAACTCGGTGTCATTTTGACTTCCTTCCTCCTGTCCCGGAGCAACGCAGACCCAATCGGTGCACTCCAATAAGGCTACATTTCTTGGTGCGTTGGCCGGGAATCTGCGTTCTCCGAAAACTTTTTTCAAAACTTTTTAAAAAACTTTTAAAGTTTTAAACTTACTACACAGAAACCCATTCCTTCAAGAAGACATCTGAAGGAAGCCCTGTGTAGGGGAGTTTTTAATGTTTGATATTTTATTATGCTAGACTAAACTAGGATCCGTTAGACTAAACTATGGTTTAAATGTGAGCATGGTAGTTTTAACACCTTCCTTGGACTCATCCAAGAAGTACAAAAGACTATCCAGGAGTTGGTTTTCTGGCGAGGCTGCAGAGCTTGGCTCCTGTTCCTCCTACTACTGCTTGTCATAACTCTGCTCACTTCCGCAAACCTACACCTAGTGTCAGGTGCACATGTACAGTCTTAAACAATATGATCATGTCTCCCTAGATACTGAATGAACTTAAAGTATACAAAATCTGAAAGGAACCATAATTCATCAATTTGTTATAGTTATAACTGTAAGTACCCCATAACTTGGAACCATAGACCTAAATCAGCTGTGTATGGCTATTGTGACTGACCGAGAGATGGTTCTTCCATCTGTCTTGCAGCCCACTCAATTCCATGTAATATCAGATAGACCAGGCTCTAAACTGATTTAGTTTTGGTTTAAGAATATTCATGTGAAAATAATAACACCTTTCTCAGAATCTAGGCTTTCTCAGAACCATCAGAGAATTAGAAATCAAAGTAAAAATAACCCCTCAAGCACCAATCGCAAATAGTCATCCAACATAAAAATCTACCACATATCTTCCTTATATGAAGGAAACATGATCATATTGTTGTTTGCTTGCCCCTAAAAAGGGCTAAAAGGGTTACATTTTTGCAAGTGTTCCAATTAGATGCTCACAAAGCCTCATACCTTTTGTGATTACATGTGGCATCCATTTTACACCTGTCCAGTTGATGTGTGGGTCCTTTTGGGGTGGGGTGGAACATGGCGGAGTGGGCTTATGAATGCTCCACTGATGTGTGCGGGGGCCAGGAACAGAACTCTCACACAAAATGGTTGTCGCCTGTACAGTAATGCGACTGCTCATAAATTTTCAGAAGGTCCTCACCAGGCACCCTCGGCTACTATTTCTTCTATTCCCTGCTACAAGCCCTAGTAATGTACCATGTGACAGGGCAAGGGAAGACAGTGGTAGGCATGCCCCATGCTCAGGTAGGGTGTGTATTTTCACTAGAATTCTCAATAAGTAACTTAATTCCATCTGCATAATTTCCCCAGGAGGAGGGCAGGCGAAGGCAATCCAAGTGCCCCATCTCAAATGCTTGCAGCACCCTGCTAATAATAGCCATGACAAAAGTTTTGTTAAGTATTTTGTGGCTGGTTGTGGTCGCATTGAAGTCAAATCAGGTGCCACAGTGAGATCTCCTCAGAATTAAGAAGTCTTGATGTGTGTGAGAGAAAAAAGTTACATTTCTCTAAGTTTTCTTGGCATCTCAAAGCACAATCATTTATATTTTTAACAGAGAAAACCACTGGTTGTGCTGTGTCAGTTAACACTTCACTTTGTCATGGAGTATGAATGAGGATGAAGTTTTATTTCAGAAAGGTGACCAGAATTGAAATGCCTGTAGCTCCATTGGTTAGAATAGGTGGTGTTAAAGGATCCGTTCACAAACTTTCCCTCCCTTGGGCTTAGTTGCCAGTCCAAATTCTCTAAGCCTTGCACAGGAAGGTTACCAGGGGAGAGGTCCACGGTTTTGTAGAATTTGTAAAGCAACAAAAATAACAACAGAGAGAGAGAGAGAGAGAGAGAGGCTGCACTAAAGACCATTAAGAGGCCTAAGACCCACATTTCAGTGTTCATCATTTGTACCGATTATAGTGTGACAGCTCTTGAGTTTCCAATGATAACAGCCATCTGACTTGATCTGAGTTCAATGGATTTTCACTGAAATAGAATCATCGCCTTTGTGATGGATAGAAAAAGTAAAGCAATACATCCTGATAAATGCTCCTGCTTCCCCCACCCCCTCCCACCTCCCTTTACCGTGACCTTGTACAGTCTATAAGTGAGCAGAGCTGAGCCCCGGCCACTGCTGAAATGCATCAGGACTTTGAAATTTAAGTAGCTCTGAAACCCATCAATGGGGTGAAGGGAGAATGGCCTGAGAAAACGATGGATCATGCTTAGAGGGCTCACAGGGAAACAGGGTGTGCTGAAGGTCAATACGCAGACATGTCCTGAAGGAACGGCTCAGACACTCATTCTCATTCACATCTCAGAGCCGTTGCTGCTGTGGCGCTGTGAGGAGAGATCAGTCAGAGAGTAAAATAAAACAAGAATCCTGGAGCATATAATTTCTTCCCTGAATCAAATAGCACAAGAGTACTGTATAAAGTAGTTGATTACCTTATTGTGGCAAAATTGTGCATCATACCATTCAACCCAAGTAGTAGGAAACAGTCTTCAGAGAGGAGGTTTGGTTTTTGTTGTGCAGCAGTCAGTGCTGATGTTTTTGTGGAATAGTAATACTTTTTATAGTGCATCTTTTTGTGTTTGTTTGTTTGTTTGTGGGTGGTATTTGTTTGATGTTAAAATTAGGAAAATTAGAGAGAAAACACACTCAAGGCCTGTCTTTACTTCCTGTTGTAGTTCCTCTGCTTTACATAGCTTCATTACTGTTCATGGCTCCTTACAGAGTAGTATCAACGGAGGAAAGCAAAACACAAAGATATCTGCCCCAAGAAAGTTACCGCTTACCATCTGGTTGACTACTGTGAGAAACAGGATACTGGATTGCATGGACCTTTGGTCAAATCCAGCAGGGCTTTTTCCAGCTGAGGATGGAGGACTAAGGACTAAACCTAAGGTCAAACAAGAAGACCCACTTGTTTAGATAGAATCTGTCCCAATCACATATGAAGCAGCAGATGGTATTCAATTTTTGGTACAAAGGGAGTTATAGATAAAGGTACTAAACTGTTCTTCCTGCTCTTGGTTAATCTCCCCACATTTTTGTGTCTGGGCATTTTTCTCCTGAGCTGAGCTATAGAAAAAAACAAAATAAAACTTGGGATGAGATTATGAGAAAGCGTAATGCAGGGCAGCGAGGCTTTGGAGCCCACCCCCTGCTTTATATTATATGCAATTGGTGTTTAAAGAAATTATCACCATGTTGGTTGGCACTCTGTATTAGGTGTTCCAAAACATTTTGGGTGGTTGAATCCAGTACTTTTTAAGTCCCTTTGCATGCTTTGTACTTCACATTGATTTGCACTGGTACAGCCATGGGTAGAATTCCCACCTGATTTTCCAGTCAGTTTCCTTTATAATCTACTTTAGAAAGGTACAAGGTGCTAGACAAAGTGCTGCCCCTCTCTTAGATGCTTTCAAAGAAAATTAAGTAAAAATTAGTACATAAATTTGAACCCACAGTTACCATGCCTAAAGCAGGAATTGCCGAACAATTTAAGGGGCTTATTAGCATTTTATGCAAATCAGTTATTACTGTTCTCTACTTCCTTAATTATCTATGTTATTTCAATACAACCCTTTCTTTGATGTCCCAATTCTATATTTAAATAGTGCAAGATTTCTATCGTATCCGCCCTCTGAGGTTTCTTCCATGCAAAAACATGCCAACAGCAGCTATTTTAGAGACTACTGGGAAATGTCTAATTGGTTAATCCCATTTGAGTTATGAAGGGTGTATTGCCACTCACAGAATATCAGAAACATGTAAAGTACAGGCTAGGAGAAGTTTACTAAAACCTGCAAGACTTCCCCTGAATTTCAGCCCCAAAGACGTTTTGTCTCCTAGATATCCAATGGGAAATGATTCAAAAGATGTCTTAAAAAATGTTTTAAAACCTTCAGACTTCTTTGGAATGTGCTACATGATTGTTTCATAGTAGAAATATTTTGAAATAAAACATGAAATAATCACCACCACCATCCGAATTGCAAAACAGTGAAATGGGAAAGGGGCTGAAAGGGGGAGGGGGAAACTGTGCTTTAGTGCTTGATTGCTATGAGATGGGGGAAGAAGTATGTGGGAGTGGAGACAAGCCCTCTTGTGGCTATGATTCAGGCACTCTTCAAATATATTGCTATGATTTGCATACAGAGGGCTTTTACACTGTGGATTTGTCACTATCCTGTGTTTTCATATTAATCATACCTGCTACTGCTGCTGCCGCCACCTGTTCTATTGGTGTTGTGCATTTTGCCAGGCAGTACCAATTTCAGACAAGATCACACTGATTTGGGGTGAGATATCGCCCAAGATTGTGTGAGCTCTTGCACACTCCACCAGATCTCGGACAATTTCAGGCAAGATCTTGCCCCAAATGGGCCTGATCTTGCCTGAAATTGGCTCCAGTGGTGGCACCATTTCTCTAACCACTGGCAGAGGCAGTAGGGCAGACAGGGGGCACATAGGAGTGCCACCTGCAGGGTTCTGCCCAATGGCTGGGCTAGTTCTGATAATGTATGATTCTAGCATTTTATAGCTGCTATTAGGTCGTTTTAGCTAAGAATGCTGCCCAATAATTTTAACCCTGCAAGTGTCACCTACCAGTGCATTGCTCTGAATATATCTCCCAGAGTGCCACTCAGTGATAATATATCCCTCATTCTCAAGACATTAATAACTACAAGGTCCCTGACAGACCTTTATTTAAATATATTCATTATGTTTAAATGCAGATTTTACTGGCCACAAAGCTCTTCCCTGATTGACACTGATAGATACAGAAACCTGAGTTTAGTTTACATTTAAAAATAGTCTTTTAGATAGTAAAAGATCTACATTTTTTTTCAAAGTTAAAACAAGTTTTTAAAATAAGTTCATTCAGAAACAAGATTCTAGCTCAGAAATTTAGAGGGAAGCTACCATTAGACATTCTCATTTGTATATAAGGTGGGGCTTTAGGCTTCTGTTTCCCCAGCCTAAGATTTGGAGTATCTTCCTTTCGATTCTAAGCCTTTTGCTGTCACAAACCAAAGCCTCCAGCTTACTAAGATAGCTCAACTTCTTATAAAGTGGCCACCTCACTGAAAAGTACATTGTTCCAACTCTGAAATTATACAGTCTAAAATCATCATCATGTATTTTCATCAGGATGAAATATCGAGAGCGCTGCTTAGTGCAAGGTTTTATTAATGATGTGCTGTCAGAAGCTGGATGCTCTGCATATTTGCATATTAAACAGCTGAGTGAAGAAACATTCCTTTTATTGCTGCAGGGAATAAATCAGTTTAAAGCAAGTTCTCATCATTTATACTCCTTTCTGCTAAATCTTCTTTTATTGAAATAAATTGTTGAAGTGCTTTGCTCATTCTTTGAATACTGATGAAATTTACCTTGATAGGGACCTAGGAAAACACAGTATTTTCTTAAAGGTGCAGCTATGTATGTATGAATTTCAATATCTCCCAAAGAATTTGTAAACATTAAGGAAGTTAAAGATGGTTCCAAGATCTGTGGTATGAATGAAAGAGCTATCTCTCCCCACTGCACGCACACAAATACTGTACCATTAAATGAACCATTCAGGTGGGAAATAACTTGTATTTTTGACTGTGGGAAATGAAGACTTTAGTTTAACTCATCGCTCTGGTGTAACTTTGTGTAACTTTGTTACATACTGATGTATTGTAAAAGGATATGTGCGCCTTACACCTTTTTCTAGGGGACCTTTGAAGGATATCTACAATCAGATGGGTGGGACATAAATAATAAAATTGTTGTTGTTATTGTTGTTGTTACTACGACTACTACTACAACACATACCACAATGTGGTATTTCCTGGAGAAAAACATATTAGAATTCCAATTGGATTACACATTGAGGACTCTTATGTTTTCAGTTCAAAACCAGCTTGGCCTGCCTCAGTACTGAGGGATGCCAGTAGAAGTCAGGGACAAAGAGAGAGATAGCAAATACGGTATCTTATGACTGGATACCTGAAAATAGGGCTCTCAGTCATTGTGTTTCACTGCTTAATAAGTGTGCTTATTTAACATTATATTTGAATAAAATGCATTTCTATTTGAGCATGCTAATTCCTGCAAATTGCAGGATCAATACAATGCTTCTACTGTCTATTTTTTATTTTGTCTGATGGTGGCAGCATGATTTTTAAAAGTCCCTAAGTGGACTGGGAGAATAGCCAGAAAGGGGGAAGATGGATAAGAGTTGCCAATGTATTTATTGGGCTCTTTGTTTATTGGGTTTAAAAGGAATCCAGCCTCACCTGGATTCCCCCATGTTTTAAGATAATTACTTGAATTGAATTCATAATTAAGAATGAACAATATATGAATATGGTGGCAGTGGGGTGGGGTGGGAGGAGATACCTGAGACAAAATCAAATGGAGTAAAATGTTTTGCCAATTGGTAGAGAATATGATTTCCACTGCGGTAGCAGAGTTCTGAAACAGTTATTTTTACTCCGCAGTTATGTTGCTTAAAATTGTACCCCTCCTAGAGTGTCTCTTACTGTAAAGTGTATAGGCTCTTTCCACTTGAGTCACATCTGGCCTTGTAGTCAGTGTCCTCACCATCAATGACTATTAATGTGGGAGATTATTCACTAGGGCTGAGTCTCCTGGTAAAATCTTGCTGATATTATAATGGGGAGAGGGTACTCTCTTTTCATTGGCATCCTCATGGAAACAATGATACCCGACTCAACTCTGTGTTTCTTAATAGATGGAATCTAGTGCGAACCCCTGCAATACAGAAATCTCAGCTAAAGCATCCATGACAGATGGCCATCCAACCTCTGCTTAAAAACCTCCAAGGACAGAGAGTCAACCACCTCTCATGGGAGTTTGTTTCAGTGCCAAACAGCTCTTACTGTCAGAAAGTTTTTTTCGAATGTTTAGTTGGAATCTCCTTTCCTGTAACTTGAAGCCATTGCCTTAAATCCAGAGCAGGAGAAAACAAGCATGCTCTCTCTTTCATGTGATAGCCCTTAAGATAGCCTCAGTCTTCTCTTTTCCAGGCTAAACGTACTAAGCTCCTTAAAGCGCTCCGCGTAAAGCTTAGTTTGCAGACCCTTGATCATCTTGGTTGTCCTTCTCTGCACACGTTCCAGCCTGTCAACATCCATCTTAAACTGTGGTGCCCAGAATTGGACACAGTATTCAAGGTGTGGTCTGATGAAGGCAGAATAGAGTGGTACTATAACTTCCCTTGATACTTCTGTTGAATAAGCATCCCCTTAATTCCTTCATTTATAAAGAGGTTGAACAACAACAGGTCCATTGTAAACTAAATGTTGTAAACTAAAGCCTATTATCTGGGTTTATAAAGCTGATAGAGAAAGAAAACTATTCTAAACAATCATCAGAGGAGAAAGATATTCTCTATTTTCAGGGGAAGTGCTATTTGCTTTCTAATCTCCCTCCCTCACCCCCGCCATCACGAAAAACAGTGGGTAAGACATAATCATTTTAGCATTGTTACAGTATAAATCATTGGTGACAGAAGTTTCTTCATTTTGCAGAAAATGTGCATTTAATAACATGAAAACAATGGTATTCTCCACAAACTGGAATACAAAATGTGCTTCATATTGTCATAGATATGGGGTACCAGAGTCTCTTAGTAAATGGTAAAAATTGATAAATGGTAGTATTTAGATAATATTTGGGATATGAAGGGAAAATATAAACTGCAGAAATATGCCAGCAAGAAATTCTTGGGTTAGCTTATGCAAACCAGCCTGCCCAGGCTAGCTGAGTGCAGAGCTATTAAGAAGCAATGGGGTACCAGGTACTGAGTCATTAAAGGCAAAGGAAGTTCTTGGATTGTGCTTTTATCCATCAGTGGTTTGCATTGTTTTCTTAGATTCATTAGACTTAATTACAGCTCTGCTTTGTGCTCTCTGCTTTTAGTTGGCTTCATAGCATGGATGTACTTATTGAATTGGATTCAGTGTATTATTTGATTAATACACATAATTAATTCACTAATTTCTAGGAAAAGAGCGTTCAGTGCCAATGACATTTCTGTAAATAATCCCCTTATGTTTCTTGATTTAGTTGAATGTGCCTGTGGTGTTTAACCAAGAGAAATTATTAGCTATTATCAAATATCTTTAAAGAGTTTGAAGTTGGTTTGAAGTCTTACTAAGTGCCAACCTTGGCTAGTCATCTAAATTGCAGTTAACATCAGTATTGATGTCACACTTAACTATGTCTAAATGGGAACAGGAGAAGGAGGGGGGGAGTGCAGTCCTGCTGTCAGTTTCTTGTCAGTGTTATGTTATTATGTAGTGATGAAACAAATCTTAAAATCAGCCTATGAGTGTATTTGATTTGCTTACATTAAGCAAAGTTAAATTTGTATCCTGTATTTAACAGCAGCAATTTCCAGACTATGCCATGCTCAGAATTGTAAATATTAATACAGTACTTCCATTGGTCAACTTTTCCATTCCACTACTGACTCTAATGGCCCGGTTCAGACGTATTACTAAAATACAGTGCTGCCGTATGGGGATGAGTATCGGCATGCCTAAAACTCTCTCTCTCTCTTATCCCTCTAGTCCTCCTTTGGGAGGAGATTGGACACATTTGCTTTAGTTTTTAAACTAGACATGGTTTGTTGTTGTGACTGTCAAGGACAAACTGTGGTTTAAAAACTATTATTAGGGAACAAAATCAGTTCTACCATCTCACTTTTGTGTTGGAGGAGATGTCAGGTATGGAGATCACTAATTCATTTATGTTGAGAATATGTTGTGATTAAATCTTTCTGGAATATGGTTGTTACCATCATCATTATCATTATTAGATGTATTTACTTGCCCTTCAACATTAAAAATAATTTAAAACAAATTACAACTGTAACTACAACACACACACACACACACAGAGAGAGAGAGAGAGAGAGAGAGAGAGAGAGAGAGAGTTGAAGGCCAAAATGAATATATGTGTATTAAGCATACCATGAGATCTGGAGAATGAAGGTGCCAGAACAGGGTTGCAGCCACTCCTTGATGGCCTTTATTCTTCTTGAGCAAGTCTGTGGAGGTGGGGACAAAAGGTGACCAAGGGAGACTGGAGTGCTGAGAGGCAGGAGTTGAGACTGAAGAGTCTGGACTGGAGGAATTATTTATTATATAATTTCATTTGGAGTGATTAGATGAATTATTTCAGGAAAAAGTGGCGGGGGGTGGGGACAGTCTTAGAGACAGAATAAAATGCTGGATTGGGAAGTTCCGAATCCCATTCCAGTACATATCACTTTGGATATGGAAGAGAATAGAGTAATGGATGGAAAGGAGAGGGAGTATGTTTAAGAAAAAATGAGTTTTCCAAATGACAATCTGGACTGAAGACAGAGCTCACCAAGAGCTTTTGCTGGCTCAGTGATATCTTTGGCTCCCTCCACAAAGTGCTTTAAATACAGGGAATAAAGTGTGTCTGTGTGTAATGTCCAGTGTTTTTTCCTTACCGCCTCCAGGGCAGCCCTCCCCTACTCCCTCCAAAATCCAGTCAGGAATCCTAAGTGCTGTCAGAGATGCAGGGAAGACAGGCAGTATATACCTTATATAGAGCTATGGGCAGGTGTGATGATAAGTGGGCCAGATAAACCAAGAAGGCGGAAAGTTTATATGCCAATAGTTGGAGTGTGGGACTTGCAAGAGCACACAAGAGCTTTGAAATATGCAAGCTAGAAAGAAGTAAAAGAAGTGGTGGCATACAATGCTGTCCTCCCCTGCAGAAAGATGAACATGGAGAAATGGTTCTTGCTTATTTCATCGCAGCATGAAGGTGCCCAGTAGTGGCTGACTTCACTGGTCTCAGCAGAGAGTCAGGTATTGCTTTGGGTGGGGAGGGGATTCATTTAGAAGAGCAAATCAGGTGCTATTCTTGTATTCTGAAAGCCAAATGGTTGTCAATTTGTTCTTTACCAGACTCAGGCCTTTAATTGCCATGTCTGACCCTAAGATGAGTTCTATGGAACCCTCAAATAAGGTAAAAGAATAAAATATTATTTCTTTAGAAATACACTTTCTAATAGTGGCATGCACTTTCTGGAAGGTGTCCTGATTAGTTTTGAAGAAAATAGCCCATATGGATCAGAAACAAGGGAACAGGGACATGAGATGAACAAATATTAATGAAAGCTTGAGGAAGCATGAAAAGCCCTCTCCCACATTGGGACACTGGGTCAGGGTATCTTGAAAAGGGGAGGCATAGAGTAGCCTTTTGGAGAATTTGGAGAATCAGGAGAATTTGGAGATCCAAAACCTGTCTAGTCTTAGAGAAAAAGCAGCGGCCAGTTGCAAACTTATCTTGTTAATGTCTAGGATGGGCATAAGGTCATAGGTTAACAAAGCTGTTGTAGCTCATAGTAAATAAATTTCCCACCACATAGTTGGCATAGTCACAAGGGCTTCCACCAATCAGATCAGGCAAACAAGAATATGACTATGCACACTACAGGGATTGAACTTGAATTTCTCCAGAAATGCAAACAAAGGTTCTTTTTAATCAGGACAGAATATGCTTATTGGGAGAATCCATTAGTCATAAGGGATAATTAATAGCTGATTTTAGATGTTTATCTGCATTAGATATGGCACTGATTCCAGTATTTATTAGTCATGCATTAAGGTGATTCATTCATCATAGGTAAAACTTCCTGTTCAGCATTCACTCTAGGGAGGTTTATTGGCAAGGAGTACTGGGACTTCCCCTCAGTAAATGACACCGGGCTTAAGCTTTGCCTGATTTACATGCACCATCGCCAGAATGTTACTCAAACCAAAGCTAAATTATACATAGTCTCAGGACATGTGCAAACCTCTAGCTGAACCAAGCATTTGAGTAACGTGCAGTCTAAGTTAAAATGCAAAAGCAATTACAGACAAGGCATCAGGGTCCTCTTGTATCTGTTGCACAAATGTGCCTCCTCAGGTTTATCTTCACAGTCTACATTAGCATACCTATATTATGTTCCATCCTGTATCACTGATTAATTTTTTTCCCATAGCCAAAAGTGAACCAATTGACAATCATTAAACATTACCAATTTGTCATGCATGGAAGTTCAATCTATATATTGATGACCAGTTTGGGATCTTACTCCACAGAACTAGTGAAGTTAGGGGATTTAATAAGCTTCTGACATCGCTTTATAAATGCATCTTGGTTGTTTTAGGACAATATGAAAATAATACTGAGGCGCACAATGAGTTCCTGACTCTGAGTTATTTATGGAAAGAATGGATTAAATAGATTTCTTATAAATGGTGTCATTACAATAAAACAAAGGAATCAAGCAAGCTTGTAATTCCCATAAAATCTTATTGCTATGCTATCTTTCTTTGAGTATTCCAAAGAAATACTGCTGCCATGAGATTTTACCAAAGAAGTTTAATGAAGCTGGTATTTTAACCAGAGGTGGCATCTTGTCTTGCTATTTTCCTTTAAATAATAAAATCAATAGCAATAATAATAATAACAACAATAACAACAACTAACCTGGTTCACACAAGTCTTTTATCTATTTAGTATGTTATAGAATTTTAATATAGTAATAACAATATAATAACATTGTTATTTTTATATATAACAGTAATATATAGTTTTATCAATATATAATCCAAACCCACTTTAGTTTCCTGATGACAGAAGCTAAAGTTTCGGGAAAGGAGACTCAAATTTATTTCGTTTAGTTACCCTATTTTTGCATACATATCCTACCATCTGACAATTTACAAGCTCCTCACCCCCCCCCCGCAAAAAAGGTGGCTAAAATAGCAATTTTAAATGCCACATTGCCTAAATCTGCAATCAAATAACATTTTTAAAAATCAGAAATAAATTCACATTTAAATGGTCATTTCCATTGTAGTCCCAGCAATGCAAGTTGCCACATTTGGGGTTTTATTAAAATTATATCCCACTGTATAGGGTTGCCATATGTCCAGAATTTCCTGAACATAGACTATATTCATCTGTAACAGCGCCCAGGCAGAAATCACTTTAACGTTTGCCAAAATCTGGATGTATGGCAACCCATGCACAAAAATTTGCCCAAAAGAAAAAGCTCAACAACTTTTGTGTCCGGATTTTCACTTATTGAAATATGGCAACCCTAATCCCACCTTTCCTCTAAGGAGCTCAAGGTGACGTACCTGGTTCTTCCCCTTCCACTGTATTCTCACAACAACCCGGTGAGGTAGATTACACTGAGAGTCAGGGCTCTGGGGGATTTGAAACCTGGGCTTTTTTGGGAATTCAAAGTTGTTTAGCTCTTTTTACGAAATGAAAGTTGTTGACCCATTCTTGGGAAACCACGGGTAAAAATACCCTGTCAATAGGACTTTGTGTGGGGCAGGCTTCTGCTAGTGGGGGCAGAACCTCAGATAATTGAGTACTTTCAATGCTTTTCAATAATATTTGTGGAGCTAGGGGGAGCAGCTGGCCCCCTGCCCCCCCCTTCGCTAGGCCCATGTCATAGTCCAATATGGTAACCCTTTAAATTTTTTTCTGCCCTTACGTAAATTCTGTTTTACTTACTTAGTATATCAAATAAGAACAATTGCAGTGGCTTTTCATTGGCTTTAATAAAGCAATTTCAGATTTGGACATTGCAAATCATTGTTTCCTTTTTTGTTGTTGTGTGTTTTTTTGATGGCAAAACATGATAATAGTTGTACAACAGCTGCTACTCCCCACCCTCCAGGGAAATGGAGCAAAATCACTATACTTGTATCCAGGAGTTATTAGAAAAAGATATCTCCCCTATTTATTTATACTTTTCCATATAGCTCTTCAGTTAACAAATGTGGGCACATCAAAATACTTCTTCCCAAGTACAGTCATTTATTTTTTTATTCATTTACTTAAAGCATCTGTACACGAGTCTTGAGGTTTAAGGATTAAGGTAAGATAACAATGAAATAGCAATGCATTAAAACTGCAGGTAATAACTTTGGGAGAGGGAGAGAAATAAACAGCACTGTTTGTGTCAGAGACCAAGTTATATGATGAAAAAAGATTCTTTTGCATGTGGAAAGTGCCATGTGAAAGTGCTTAACAACTGTGTACTTCTAAACTATGAAACTGTAGTAGCAAAAAAAGTTATTAATGTATCAACACTTGGGGCATGTGAAATATCCCAGGTTCAGTTCTTGGATTTTCTAGGTAGGTCTTGTGTCTGAAACCCAAGTGGACCAATGCAGTAGTAGACTAGACAGACAAGGCAGTTTCCTATACTCCTGCCGCTGAATGTTCCTGTTAAACCTTTGAACAAATGGTTATTCGTGGTTGTTAAAAAAAAATGGCTTGAACTACACAGAGTCCATCTTTACTGCAAAAACTATTAAACTGTGTAGTTCTAAGCTGGGCATTTTTAGTGCTGCCAGGTGAAGTCAGGAAATGCTCTATTTACTTTCTATTGACTAGCTGCATTCAGGCAAGACTGCCAGTGCGTTGACATGGAAAGCAACAGAGACAGAACCATTTCAAACCACTGACATTATACTGCTTTATTTGCAAAGTGAATTGCTCCTGAATGCACCAGTTACTTTTTTATGGAGTATTTGCGTGTTGACAAAGCTTTAAAAGAAAAGGGAATAATGTAATTCAGGCTATCTTAATAAAGCTGTCATTTTAAAAAAAAATCCATTTCACTTTGTTTTCTTTCATTTGTTTGTTTAGAAAAAACTGAACAATTTCTAAGGTCAATAATATACATTAAAGAAATAAAAGCACTTAGCAATTTGCAATTTCATCTGTATGTGTTTCTGAGGCATTGTGAAAAGAAAATTGTTTGTGTGTGAGAGAGATTTTGTTTCTTTTGGAGAATGTTTTCATTTCTTGAAACAACATCACCATTCAATCAGAGTATTGATTTTAAACTCATTATGTTAGGTAGCTAACATTAAGGGAATATGCATTGGAAGTTAAGTGACATATAAACACATTGTCATGCAAATTACTGTTTCCATGTAAAATGACTGGTAATTAGAAAGCTCACACTCACTTGAAGCTTAGGTGATATCATGATTCAAACTACAGGAACCTGTGACTCATTCTTATTGCAATTATTTTTGGTAGAATATAATGCCTGATTCAACAATATGATGTTGTCTTGAGTACTTTAGATATCAAGGAAACCTCTTCCATTAACCTTCCTTCAGTAGTGTCCCCCCCTTCATGATAATATGGATGCGTTTTGAATCCTAAAAGTATAATGTCAATGCATTAATATATAAAATAATAGTTACAGATAAGGCTGAAGCTGTGCAGTCAATTAAAATACTTCAGTGAGAACAGACAATGCTTGTTGGGGTAGGGGAAATACTTTATTGCACTTCTAAAAGGTTGCACACTCCATCACATTCATTCTGCAGACAGTGTGTAGAATGAATTATTCCCATATACCATCCTCCCCATCATAATCATGTTCCCCACCCATCACCAGCCAAACAACTTTAAAGGGGAGAACAGGACACTGTTCCTTTTAGAGCATGTCAGCAATAAAGTTCCTCACCTTGCAAAAATATGACATTGCTGCATGTTTACAAGAGATGGCTAGCAAGTTCTAGGACCAAAATCAGAAATCCACTGAAATTGTAGAAAGAGATGTAACACATAAACATAGTTCATCTGATGTATTTACCCCATTCCATAATAGTTTACAGTGGTAATAGCATCAGAGGTAGAAAAAAGGAAAATGTCCCTGGGAAGTCAGTACGCATCTTTCAATACGTATCACAGAGGTGGCGTTAGAGCATGACTCCTAGACTTTAATACGCTTAGATAGGACGTTAAATGGTCCCTTTGAACTCCTGAGAAATTATGTAATTATCTGAAATATGTATCTGCTCTATTTTATAGTTTTTCCCCACCCCCTGTTTGTGCCATTCTCTTACTTCATACTGGAAGAAAGGGGGAGAGTCCTCACTGGCTGACTGGTTATCTGGCTGTGGAATTCTCTACTGAAAAGAGCGCGGCCCTTCTGTTAACACAATACTTTTATCCAGTAATCACAGCCTGCAGGAGACAAAATAACAATTCATCTGGAAAATGAGATTAACTCATTTAAGTTAGGCAGTGATCACAGAGAGAAACCCATTGGTGTTATCTGCTTGAACGAAAGCATACAGGTTTGAGGGCCATTCCGGTTCAGGGGGTCTGTGTTGTAGGCCCAGCTTGTTGAAAGTAATTGGGTCCTGTCAGAGCATGTCTTTGTGAGATATGGATATTACAATGGAATTCTATTAATCTCTGACAAATCCCCTCTCATCTGATAGAGGCTGTATGTCCCCTTTCTTCAACCACAACACCTTCCAAGCCATCTTTGTACATGTACTGCGAAGTGTAGGTGTGTGGGTAGGTGTCATTAAGGTGTATGTTTATATCCCAGCTGAAAATCACTACATCACCTTTTTAACATTTTCTCTTTGGAAATTGTATGAGCACATACAATTTCATTTTGATTGCTCTTAGTTGAAGTGATTTGTTGTGTATTTAAAGTGTTTTGTTTTACAAAACCCATGAGCATGAATTCTCCTTTCCCAGTACATTGCAGTAAATATTTACACAGACAAATTAAGTAAAAATAAACAAGTATAATTTAATACACTAAAGGATTTGGCTTTTTTCTTTCTTTCTCTCCCCTCCAGGGGGTTATGGACCACATAATTTTGTATCTATATCCCAGCTTACATGCTCTAGATAAGATATATAGTTGTGGCTATTTCTCTGATATAAGATAACATGTAACTCTATTGAAAGAACAAACATTTTCAGGATTGATCCTTTGTGGACTTGTGCAAGCAGGACCTTGATGGAGTTAATAGATTTTGCAGAGAGATGAAGGGAAGCTTAGGATCCTGGGGTTTCTGGTGCAGCTACCGAATGCAAAAGCAAGCAAGCAAACAAAAGGCATGTGTAGTGTGTCAGATACAAAGAGAGCACTTATGTAGAAATGTATGTGACATCCTTTACTATTTAACCAAAAAAATCAACTATCCTGTTGATGCCCACTGCTGAGTGTACATTAAAGAAACTTCAGCAATTTGTATTTGTATTTGTGAAATATGCATCTAGGCTACGTATACATTAGGGAATTGAAATGAAGTGAGGTTTCTCCCTCCTCATGCACATTTCAAGTCACTTTTTCATTGAGGCTTACTCCCAGGTAAGTGTGTATAGGATTGTAGCCTAAGACTACACACACAGTATGCACATTTGCTTGGGAACAAGGCCTACTGAACAGAGTGAGACTTACCTCTGAGAAGAACTGCTGCAGGTCAGAGTATACAGTACTGGGCTATAAAGGCAAAAGCCTGACCTGATATAAGGCAACTTTCTGTGTTGCTATACCTTCTTGCAATAAATATGCCAATCAGTCCCAGACTTGGGAAAGTCCTTGGGAAGATGCTGTCAGTGATCTCCCATTCCTGAGCACATTCAAACACCCCCCCCCCCCGGCACTTCTCACTTGCTTGCTTCCCTCTCTTTGGACCACTTCCTAGAGGAAGAGAAGAAGATGTATGGATGTCCCTTGTATTCTCCACAGTTGTATTCTCCAATTTCAAGGTTTGGTAGTGAGTCTGGTGTGAGAACTTCCAGGAAAAAGAAAAATTTGTACACGGTGACTGTTACAGCCATGATACTTGTAACCACAACTGTGTTATAGGACCTTACCCAACTGGTGAACTTCACTAGGATAAATTATGCTTTGCATGAGAACGTGCCACATAATCCATCCAATTCATGCAGTTGTTGCATACAGATGTTTGTGGTGAAGGGTCACCAACATATAAACTGAGTTACTGTATTTCATGGCAAAGACACCATACTCATAACATCGAAAGAAGGCCTCTTGTGCACTCTGGAAATGGTTAATTTGCATTCTTGTAAATTTACAGTTAGTTACATTTACTGATGTTATACTTCAAATACCTTCTGTCTCTATAATCAACATTATGCCCTGCTTGGTTTAGTATAGCTCAGCTTTAACAAGGAAATACAGTTAATTTAGCTATAGTTCACAACAGTTGCTTTAATTTTTATAGGGATGAGCAGCATTAACAGAAAGCCATTTTTGCTTATGATGGCACTAGTTTATAACATTGCCAGGCTGCAGTAATTATGGTTTTTCTTCCACTTCATGCAAAATTGTTTTAAACTTAGCTTTTTACTTTGTCTTCAATTTATTTACAGAGCCAGTATTCAGTTTATAGTTATTTTTTAGTATTGGCCTATATTATTAATATTTTATTGTCTGGAGTATTTGCTTTGCTCATTAAGCAGATGCTCACTAGGTTTGTGTAATATGGGATGTCATTTTTGTGTTCTTCCAGCTATGTCTTTCAAGAAGGGTGGAGCAGACAAATTCTCATTTGAAGCTGATGGAGTTTTGTGTGCTTCCACAAGCTGTTTAGTTAGCCCACAATGCATTACTTGATTTGGTTAATTTAAATTTGTTTCCACCTGCGTTCTTAGCTGATATGAAGTTAAGCAGTGTGCACAAATCACAAGTACCCATGCTAGTCCATTCAAAAGTACAACAAAGTTAATAACTTTATTCAAGCCAGCTGAAACTTTTGTATTCAGACTTAATTAGTTCTGTACACAGATTTCAGGTTGTTTATTATATTTATTATAACCTACCTTTCCTCCAAGAAGGAAAGCATGCATGGTTATTTTATCCTCTCAACAACCCTGTGAGGTAGAATAGGCTGAGAGGCAGTGACGGCCCAAGGTCATTCAGTGTGAGTTTCATGAATGAGTCAGGATTCAAATCCTGGTCTTCCAGGTCTTAGTCTAGCACTCTAACTACTGCTCCATGCTGGCTGTACCACGTTCTAATGCAGGCATAGGCAAACTCTGGCCCTCCGGATGTTTGGGACTACAATTCCCATCATCCCTGACCACTGGTCCTGTCCTAGGGATGATTGGAGTTATAGTCACTACTTTTTCTGTCATTTACAATTTTAGAGTAGACTTTGCAGAAATGTCATATCAGTGCTCAGGAACAGCCATATCTGATGAAGTAGCTATAGCTGTGAAAAGGTGCCACTGAGGACCCCAGGCTACATACCTGCTCCCTTTGGGGAAGTGCTGCCCATCAAGAACAGGCCATTTCCCTAATTTCCAGGAACCACCAAGTCATAGTTTCAGTTTATTCTCTCCCATCTATTCCATCAAAGCAGGCAGACACTGATCCTGAACCTACATTGCATCACCTGACTCTGATGACAATGACAGATTTGGGTATGATTCACATATTGGTGGCACCCTACTACCATTTCCCTAATGACCTCAACCAGCAACTTCATATAGATATTGAATAGCATTGGAGGTAGAACAGAACCCTGAAGGACCCCATTGATCAAGTGTCATGGGGCTGAACAGCAACCCACCTGCATTCTACCATCTGGTACATAGGTATATGGAACCACTTCCATGTTTTAGGAATGTATAGGCACTCATGAATCTATACCACCTATCATAATGACTGTTGGAGGAAGAGGAGTGCAGGGGGAGCACACTGCCCCCGGCAGCGCGATCCCAGCAGGGTACCATTGTGGTTGCCCCCCATCTGCGCTGGGCGCCCCGCTCCCAGGACATGTGCCAGCCCCACCCCCGCCTGCTCTCCACCCCCTGGTGCCAGAGCATGAAGCTCCGCCACTGATCATAATGACAGACATTTTGCCAGTAGAAAAAAATGAGATATGTATTTAGAAGTAAATTAATGTCTTTCATTTCTCAAATAAAAGCAGATCACACAAGCCCATTTTTGTAGAGTTTTCTCTTCTTGCTTGAAACAGAAATTCAGTCTTGGTGGTTCTCTAGTTTGTTCATTTTAAGCACGTTTTCTCTAAAGCACTCTACTACAAGCTATTCTCAATTCAATTTGAACGGAGAGGTTTTTGTGTTTGGATAATTTACATATAAAAGCTTTACTGTACATTTTATAAAATGACTGTGTACAGAAAACAACCATTTCATTTTAAGCAGTATTGTTTTTCCCCTACCAGCTGAGTTCCATTCCCTCTTCACTTCTGGGCTTTTCACTAACATTCTATCCCTGCCCCCACCCCCCACAGAGAAGACCCCCCACCTTTCTAATTCTAACTTAGAAGTGACTGAAATTTGATGTGCTTTCTTCAAACTGTGTTAACATACATCTAAGACCACTGTGATTTGAGTGTAATCTATGAAGATTAAAAATGTGTTTCTATATCTAAGTAATTTGGGGAGGGGGTGACAGGTATCCTGGCTATGTTGAAACACCTCTGTCTTGCGGAGCATGACAAGAGGTAGTGTTCCTCTAAATGTTTTGCAAATGGTTCACTAGACTAGATGGCACGTGTAAAGTCTTTGTAACATCGTTGCCTATTAAACCACAGTTGGCTCTTGGCCATTTCTTTTTCAATTTGCCAGCTAAGGAACTCATACAATGTTGTTTGTTGTTATTTATTATCTGCTCTTCACTCTATATCTGTTCTACAGTTTAGCCCTGGAAAAGGTACAGAGGAAAGCAATCTGTGGTAGAGGGCACAGATTAGGTACAGAGCATACAGAGTTGTTTTTGTGGGCTTTAAAAAAATATTTAGATAATGATTACTATAATTACTATTTAATTAGATGATTTATATATCAGCCTTTGCACAAGACACAGAATAGTTTATTACAGAGCCAAATATGACAAAAATAACACATTAAATCCATAAAATAATGCAATCCTTAAAATAGGATCACACCTCATAACAAATCAATGAATAACAGTTACTAGCAGCAGCAGCACAACAAATCCTTTTGTTTAATCTGCACATTCTTCCTCCAAACCACTGCTGAAAAACAGTGTCTTAAACAGCTACAAACAAACAAACAAACAAACAAACAAACAAACAGAAAACACTACGAAGAGATGCTCTGTATGTATACAGAAGTCCCTGGTTTAAACTCTGGCATTTCAGTTAAAATATCAGGTAGTGGAGCTGGGAACAACCTCTTCCTAAAACCTTTGGTTGGCATAGACAATATTGGGAAAGATGGACTGTTGGGCTGGTTTGCATAAACATATGATGGAGCTCATACTGTCAGGCCACTAGTCCTTTGTGTTAAGTGTGTGCTTCAATCTCTCCCCATCAATACTTTTTTCCTGGTTCTTGCCTATTATATTTTCTCTCACACACATAAATCTCTCATGTTGCAGAAAAGCCACAACAATAGAATGCCTGTTTTGCAAGCTCAGTTAAGTTTATTCATTTATTTATGTTCAAGCAATGTTAAAGTCTCTTTGAAATCCTGAAATTTTTTTTTGTAGTGAGGGGACAAATAACATCCTTAGTATTCTCCACCTTACACACCACCCTCGAGCACTCTTAGAATCTCTTCATCTTGGATGTTAACTGTGCCTCAAGATTCACCAACTTTCCAGGCACTAATTCTATTGTGTTCTCCTGCTGAAACAGCACCTTTTTCTATTTGTTTTTAAGAGGTACTGTGGTAGAGTAACAGAGGGCCTCATTAAGGCCCACCTTTTATCCTACTTCATATTTTATTCTGATTTTTAAGATTCTTACAGCAGAAGAAAGTAAGAAGAAAGGAAAAGAACATCATTTTTTATTGCTCCTCTGTACCAAGCCCTCCCTCCAAGAGTCAGAAATATCCCATAGTTATGATTATGGAAAACTTAACAATAGAGTTGGTGCAAACAACAGTGCTACTTATTCACGGTCCGTTGAAAGTACCAGGTCCTAAAGTTTCCTTAAGAGAAAACCACTAGGCAAATAAAAGGGGGATGAATAAAAAAGATAGCTGCTGGCTTTTAATCTGGTTAAAATGGCTATGTTTTTGAATGTATGCATTCATAGTGTATCATAAATTGGTTTTTAGCTTTGCAAGCTGCCTAGAACTACAATTTAATGGAAATACAGGGTGACCAGGTGGAGGGGGCTTCAGCTCTCCCAGTATTTTTTGGCAGGGGGCAGCAGCAATCGCCAAGCCAATAGAGAGGGCCGCCTCCCCCTGCTGCTGTCAGGCAACCTCCATATGCCCCAGCCTCTGCCCAGCAACCCAGGAGCCAGGTGGCAGCTGGGACAAACACGGAGGGTGATCTCCATGCTTGCTCATCCCAGCCGCAGCCCAGCTCCTGGGCTGCCAAGTTGTGGCTGGGACGAGCAAGCATGGAGATTGCCCTCAGCACACCCTGCCCAGCACACACCAGGGGGCATCACATGACATGTCATATGATGCATCACATGACCGTGCTTCATCAATGGAGGAGGCAATTCGGTGCCCCTGAAGGTGACCATTAGCCTGCCACCTTGTTTTGTTTTAGTTGTGAATAATTTCATTAGTTTTCAAGAAATACACTGGTGACTGATAGGCAAACTCTCCCACAATTCCTCTTACGTATAAAATTTATTTTTTAAGTTAAAATAATAACCTAGTTAGTAGTAGTTACAATCCTGTGTGGTCTCTCGACAATCCAGTTAAGTTGGTAATTATAAATACCAATTGGGGAGTTTCAGGGAATTGTGGCTTACAGGTGCATGTCTCTGAATGTTCAGGACATATGTTCCACTCCAGACTCTACTATGAAAAATGTCAGTGAAGCCTACCACCAAAACAGTTATGGAATGGGTTACCCTACTTTGTACCATTGGGTGCTGGGTGTTTTGTATTGCGTTTTGTTTTAAATAAAAAGTTGCAATTGCTTGGCAATTTTAAAGTGGAGATTTTTTTTCTTTTTACAACAAATCTTTTTTGAACGGGTTCTGTAAACCCCAGGAGTGCTGCCTCTTATCTTGTAGTTAATACCTTGGTTAATATTTTACTGTCAACACTAATTAGAGAGATTTGGATGGTAACTGGCACAGCTTTTTCCCATTCTTGAGTGCAACATCTATTAGATAACAGAAACATATTAACCACAAAATATTTCTACAGCATCAAATATATTAGGCAGGTTCAAGTTGAAGCATACCTGTCTGCAGGGCGAAATAAAGAATAAAGTTTTAAAAATAATATTTTGAACTTCAGTTAGTGTACCTTCAATGCATGTGGTAGTTTTCACTTAATACAAATGCTAAAATTAGGTATGGATATTCATTTGGCCCCATCACTGCTGTATTCTCCCCCCTTCAATGTGGATCCTGATTGGCTTGAGGTCTGAGAGGGGCCTTGGGCAAAAAGTTCTCTGCTCGTTCCCCAACTCTGTAAGTGGACCCTGGCAGTAGTGGCAGCACTTGAAGCAGTGCAGTGGGGTTGGGGTAACCCCCATTTTGATTTCCCACAATGCACTAGAGTGACATTAGGCCAGGGACATTGTAGGAAATCAAAAGGGTGGTTAGAGCCAGCTTCCTGGTAATGCTTGCAGTGCCAGACCAGGGGAAAAAAATGGCTAGGGGCTGGCAGGGTGCTCACATCAGCCATGGGCCCTGGAAAAGCACTTAGGCCCTGAGTGTCAGGTGCTGGAACAAAGGAAGGTGCCTTATACCAAATTAGGGCATTGGTCCATTTAGCACAGTATCATTGACAAGGACTGGCAGCACCTCTCTGGGCTTTCAGGTAGGATCTTTCCCAGCCCTACCTCCATACACCAATAATTTAATTATGCACCTTTTACATGCAAAGCACGTATTCCAAAACTGACCCACAGCCCTTCACCACTGACACCAAATATTGCCATTGTTGCATGGAATATGGTTGTGGGAATCTTAATGGGCACTTCTAAAACCCCTGACAGTTAAGTCCAGTAGCGAACGACTCTGGGGTTGCGGCACTCATCTCGCTTTATTGGCCAAAGGAGCTGACATTTGTCCGCAGACAGTTTTTCCGGGTCATGTGGCCAGCATGACTAAGCCACTTCTGGTGAAACCAGAGCAGCGCATGAAAATGCCGTTTACCTTCCCGCTGGAGAGGTATCTATTTATCTACTTGCACTTTGATGTGCTTTCAAACTGCTAGGTTGGCAGGAGCTGGGACCAAGCAACAGGAGCTCACTCTGTTGCGGGGATTCGAACCGCCGATCTTCCGATCGGCAAGCCCTAGGCTCAGTGGTTTGGACCACAGTGCCACCCGCGTCCCTATGGGCACTTCTAAGCTAATGCCTATTCCATGGAAGGTGGTGAGTATGGCAGTTCCAGCAAGTGCTTCCCTTTTATGAGAGAAGCCACAGCCAGCACCAGACTCAAGGAGTCCTTGCTGCTGATGCCTGGTGCCCAGCACACATTCTTCCCTTTAATGCTCTCTCCCCCCCACCCTCCCTAGGTAGCAGCAGCAGCACTACATACCACTTCTCACTAGGCCCTTGGGTGATGGTTTAGCAGCACTGCTATCAGACCATTGCTGAAACAAATATCAAGGGACCATAAGTGGCAGCATAGATGGGTTGGTGCCTCACGTAGCTGACAGCTGGCCCCAAATCTGTGTGAATTCCTCTGCATGCATGCAACACATTGTTTATGCATTGTGTTTTTGCAACTTATATTAACAGGGATGAAATGTATAAGATAGGCAGAGTGTTAATGTTTGCAGATACTTTTTCTGTTGCCAGTAAGTTTATATAGTGTAGTGCTTTGCAGTGAAATTTAGCTTTCCTTCCCCATCTGTATTGGAATCAAGTGAGGCTTTTAACATCAAATTCTGAAGAAACCACATCACTCTGAAACATTTGCATGCAATCAGACCCATGAAAGTTCACTCTATATGTATGTGTGTATGTGAAGTAAAAAAAACAAGGATAACTCGGTTTCTTGGTTTTGAGTTATCTGTTTTTAATTTGGTTTGCTCTAAGGTTTATAAAAAGAGTACATTTTGAGATTAGTGGGGGTGGATTTCAAAACTCCCTAGTGGCTGATAAGCATTTTAATGAGTGATAGATAAAGCAACTTCCTTTGGTATTCTCCGTATCCTCTTTGTTTTGGCCAAAAAGGTTATATTTGTAGTTTGGGGGTAGTAATTGTTTTGTCAGACATTTACACAATCATTTGATCTATGAGATGCATTCCCAAAAACCACATAGATGACTTTGTATTTGCTTTCTCGTCTGTGGAATTGGCTGACTTCTGTGGGGCTTAATTTGATCCAGGAACCTAGCAAGCTGCATTATACCAAAGTTAGACCATTTGTCTAACTAGCTCTGTACTTTCTATGTTGATTGGCAGTGGCTCTCCAGGATTTCATACTGGAGACATTCCTATTGCTACCAGGAGATGCTGGGATCTTCTGCATGCAAAGAAGATGCTCTACCCCTTTCCCCTTTCCCAAGAGGCCTGAAGTATGCAACTTGGAACATTAATCTAGCCTATCCCCGCACAGCTTGGTTTCAAAGTGCCAATTCATATATTTCACCCTGAAAATGAACTGATTGCCACTCCAGCTTTTCTTCGCCCAGAAAGGGGACAGCAGGTGGTAGAGGGCTTTCCATATCGTGCTCTGTGCTTCAATTGCCAGTGTGCCCCCCCCCCCATTTGTGCTACTGCATTTTCCTTTCCAAAGAGTGGAGGAACATATCAAGGGGATATGTTTCAGCAGAGGCCTGAAAGTTCCATGGTTCATAACATGAAAATGTAGTTTTATGTCTCAGTTGCCACTGGCCTGCACCAGTGACTCAACTTTTATCCCCTATTGAAGGAAAATCCAGTCCTAGGCAAATGGGTCTGTCAGGAAGTTGTTGAGGTAGATTAAAACCCAATGCAACCCTCAATTTGTGGAAGGTTTGTTTGTGGCAGGGTTGCACCCACCTCTATGCACTTCAAGCCTCAAGACTAATTGGGTGGATATTTTGAGCCTTACGGACTAAAATTCAGAAATCAGAGTCCAGACATAATAGAGTACCAGCAGCCAAGTAAATTTCCAGGCTGACGTAGAAAATTTTATAGTCCTCCCTGGCAACCAATGGCAGCTCTGAATAGTGTAGGAGATTTTGCAGTCAAACCTAAAAATGCTAGTTATCATGTCTAGGGTTAAGGACCACAGAGTTCTAAATTACTAGAGTAGGCTCCATGATGTCATATCCTCTCTTTTCCAAAGTGGAAGTAAACGTGTTTTCTGTTCCTTTCTTTCTCTCTCAAAAGCTGCATGGGACTGAGACAGGCATGCCTTTCCATAGCTCTTTGCCTCATATATTATCTGAGGCTGTCTTGCTGTATGTTTTTCAACAAAAACATTCACCTGCATTATCATTGCTACTATGGACAATGCAAGTTTTTAATTTTAGTTTATTACAGTGCTCCAGTGTGACACTATGCTGCTGACATTGTGGGAGTTTAGCAGTGCCTGGTGTGATGGGCCCAGCTGAGGGTGCCACATTCTGACGCCAACTCACTTGGTGGTTCACCACATAGGGCAGCAGCAGCAAGAGCAACATACAGATCTTTCTATCCCCAGTTCTAGCCATGACAGCTTCTGGTGAATTAGAGGCTTCTGGTTAATTCATAAATGTGAAGTAAACAATTAAAAACAAACACACCCATTTGATTTTTTAAAGAGACCAAACACTGTGTAATGTTGCGAACCTTGCCCTCTCAAGTGTCCTTTGCTTTCTGTTTGGTTTTGCTTACATTTTATATGTAACATTTAAAAGCCCTTCATGGCTGGAGGGTTTTTTATGGTAAACATAAAACATTCATTTAAACATTAAATATTTTACAGCGGCTGCTTAATGCATAAATGTTCATTGACACTCCAAGCTGGTGCCCCCCCTTTTAATATTTCCTTTTATAGTAATTATTTTACCCCCACTAAGGATCCCAAGGTTGGTGTCTGCCAGTATTTTGATTAGATCTTTGTGGCTCATGGAGTAATCTTTACACAGAAAAAAAGGAAACAAAGAGGAGTCCTGCTCAGGAAAACAAATATTTCCACAACTTTCTCTCCTCATAGCTTTGAATAAGCCAGTCTGTGCATGTTTGAAGGAAATAACACCAGTGTATTTACATATTACAGTTACATTAAAGAGACAGGGAAAACTGACACCAAACCTGCATTTTAACTACTTCAGGTAGACTACTGGACATGATTTGGGATGTTGCTGACATGGTTATATAGAAGGTGTGTGTGACACAATGTATAGTACTTATCTAGATTAGATATTTATTCTAGCCCTACCATCCTATATTTTATAAAGTCCATTTAGGCGACTTCCTCGTCCCTCTCTAAACAGTGGGAATTCTTAACTCAACCTAGGCCAACCTGCTGCTCTCCAGAAGTCCTGAATTATGGGAATTGTAGTCCAGAACATGGAGAGGTTCAGGCTGGCAAAGCCTGCCTTAATTAGTGTGTCTTCAAGGCAACTAAATATGATGGAGTGGCATTGGGGGCAGGCTCAAGAGAGTCCCTGAGGTAGCATGTTTGTGTCTTGGCTGTACTATATCAGATTGCAGGAGGGGACTAGCATGATTGATGCTCCAATGTGAATTTGTTCCCTCCTCGTAGAAAGCTAACATGTAATGGAAAGGCTAGGTTTAAGTCCTTTATGGCATACTGGCTCTTCCTTTTTCTTTTTATTTCTATACAGGATCATTCTGTCATTTAAGGAAAACTGTCCAATACTGTAAAGCCTCCCACAGCAACAACTAGTACACCAGGCAGAAATTTAATACATGGTGTTGGTTCTTCTCTCTCTTGACACTGTCCTTCACACACCTATATTAGCTCTGAGTCAGAAGAAACCGCCCAAATGATAAGACAGTCACAATGCAAATAGGTTGTTTATGATTTTATGAATCTGTCCTTAGGAACTGTTGGGACCATGGTCAGGGATGATGGGAATTGTAGTCCCAAAACATCTGGAGGGCCAAGTTTGGGGATGCCTGTGCTAAATAATTCTACCTAATACAAATATGAATTGGGTCCTTCTTCCATGCTTCTACCTGATACGTTGATTTTATTGTGGACATCTCTTGTATTTTTATGGTTATTTGTAAGCCAACCTGGAAATATTTATGGCATTTGAGGAAATGAAGAATCATTCTCAGAAGGGGTTTACTTCATCCTTAGTGATGAAATCAGGCTTTTCTGAACTATAAATAAAGAGTTTGGAATGGAGCTCAATAAAACGCTTTTCAAGCATAATGTTACCTGTATCCCTATAGCAGCAACTACATTGGTTCCCAAAGCAGCACAATTGTATAAGAATTACCCTTGTTCTCACTTGTTATTTAGAAGACTTGCAGAAATTGAGACATAGGATTGCCTTTAGTAAAGCTCAGTTGAAATTGATTCCTTCAGCTGCTTTAGAAGGAAGATATAGAATTGATACTGATAAAGGCTCCTCATTTGGTGTATAAGCTGAATGGGAAGCTGTGTGATGTGAACCCAACTGAATATTGCACAGGTGTTTTAGCCAGAACCAGACCACATCCACTAGAACAGTTGTCATCTAAAACCAGTAACTGTATTGTTACAGGGAGAACATCAAGGGATAAGATAAGTACCAGTTGCAGCTGGTGATCTGGAAAAACTGGAGCAGAAGTAAGCCAATATTCCATATGTTATTGGACCAGCTCCCTTTAGCCTTTCCTAGTATGGACAATGGTCAGTATTATGGTAGTCCAACATCTGGAGGGCATCATATTGGCTACTCCTGAGCTAGAGGGTATAAGAGGGGACTGAGAAAGAGACATGACGTTTTCTGTTGCCCCTTTTGTGATCATACAAAATAGTAGTTGACTACAATGCTTGAGACTAAAGCCTATAATATTCTTTGTGTAGCTCACCATGGGGTTTAAAACAGGCTGAAGAGAGGGAGAAAAACACTCTATCCTATTCTTCTACCCCATTCAAAATTATATATATTACTATTATGTCCTCTCTTACTCACTTTTTCCCATATGAAAATGCCCTACATTATATATGGTGATGTGGAGAAGTATGCCAATGAAACAATAATCTTTCTGTTGTGTTGACAAGATAGACATGTAACTGTGTAAAACACAGGTTTATTTTCTGTAGTAACTGGTGTTAGAGCGAATTTTGTAAGAGTTGCATCCCAACCCAGTCCTGTCATTTGTTTCACTGCAAAGAGAAGAAACAAACTTTGAGCCAGGGTCAGCTAAACCATGGCTTATCTCTTGGCAGCACAACAGAGAAAAGTGCCAATGATTGTAGCCACATGCGCCAGCACACTGTGCATTAACCTTTAAACAATAGTGTAGTTTAACTATGGTTTAAATCAGGGGTGGGGAACCACCTTCAGCCTGTGGGACTAATTTGACCTCACAGGCTTCCTCATTCAGACTGGGAGGCTGTTTTGACCAAGCCACACCCACCTGCCCTACAACTAATAGCATATATAAGATCAGGTGTGGGGTAGGTAAAGGTGGGGTTGGGAAAAACAGGCTTTGCGGGTATTGCCAATTGGCAGTGCTTACAAAGCTGCTTGTGCAGCACCTCCCAGGGGCCCAACAGCTGGCTGATTATTAGTTGTTTGGGAAATGCAGCTCAGAACCCATTGTCAATCATTATGGCATCACATGATTGAAGCTGAGTAGTCCCAGCACCTTTTAAAGTTGGGCCACGGAAGTAGAAGAGATAAAAATATGGTCTGCTGAGCTAAAAGTTCCCTTACCCCTGGTTAAAGTGATGTGTGAACCAGGCCAGTGCCTACTTCTATCAAGTTTTTAATTGTTTATTTTAATCTGCCCTAGACTGCATAATGATGTGAAGTTGAGAACTTAAAATATGGGCTGTGTGTGGACACAATAACCATTCAAATTTCTAAGAAATTAAATCTAAAGAAATTACAATTCTTGTGAAAAACAAATGTTTACGTACAGTATTAGTAATGACAAGCTGTTCAGAATTCCTGGAGATTGCTAAGTTTTTTCTTGTAAAATGGTCCTTAATCTTCTCTGATGGAGAGTCCTGATAGTCTGCTATTAACAGATTAGAGGAAATACAAACACTTTGTTTATGAGGTTAAAGTGTTTGTATTTCCTCTAATCTGTTTATAGCAGACTATCAGGACTAGTGTGGACTAGTTCAGATAAATTACAAAAGGCTGAGATGAGGTGATATATCTGTGTTGAATTTTAGGCAGATTAGGAAATTACACTTCCCTTTTTGCGGAATGCACGTTAAATTGAAGTAGAATGCCAAAAAATCACTGTAGACTTCACAAGAAGTAAAGTATTGAGTAAGAATCTGTCCCTTCATCCAATAACTGCCTTAGTCTTGGGGGGGGGGCATAAAGAGCCCCTAGATTATTTGCCTGTTGATTGGACCAAATGTGAACTTTGAACTTTTCACCAAAGTGTGGAAGCTCAACATGAATGTTTAGGAATGCAGAAATTGCTTGAAAACATTCAGGTAATGAGAGCTGCATGCTACTATTTTTTCCATGTTACCAATACTTTTTTCTTTAGAATTTTGTGAGTTTATGAAATGAACTCAGCTGGAATGTATTTCATCACTCTAATTGCGAGGCTTTTTAACGATCCAGCTGTTTTTTCTCCTTATGCCAACGATTTAGTAACGTGTTCATTTTTGTAGCTTGTTAACTAATCTTTCCTAGAATTGGATAATGAACACTACCATTCAGAATTAACTGTGGTTATAACCATGTTTCTTTCAGGGAAAGGGGGGGGGGAATCTGACAACATGAAATACACTTGATGTGCTACACATTTCTATACCTTATCAACTGCAACTGCAGGATAGTACTTATCATAGCAAACAAAAGCAACATTAGTTTTTCAAGAGAATATGACTGAATGTTCACCTTTGGTGGCTTTTCCTAAGCAAATGCAACTAGACATCATTCACCTGCAAAACCTTGCTCCTCAATATGTCCATAGTGGATGCTAGTCATGGTCCAGATCAGGAAATATATCTGGGGTACACTTTGTAAAGCCCCAAATCCCTCCACTGGGCGGATATCACATACATTTGTGCAAGCAAGCACCTGTTCTTCATTGTTAGTTTATATATTACATTTTTTCTTGCCTTTTAATTGAGATTTTCAGGGTGGCACTTAATAGTCCCCATTTTAATATCCCCCTCACAACAAACCTGTGAGGTCAGTTAGGGGGACAGTGATGGACTAACCCAAGTACACCAGGTGAACTTCATGACTGGGTATTTGAACCTGGGTCTGGGTCTGCCCAATCATTGTCCAACTTTCTAGGCACTATACCACATAGATTCTCATGATGTCAATTGTGTTGCTTTATGCATGTATGACCAAGAGCCAGGCTTGCTCCATGGCAGAGCAACTGTTTGCACACAGAAGGGACCACTATATTCAATACCTGACATCTCCAGTTAAAAAGAATCAGAAAGCAGGTGATGGAAAAAAACTTCTCTCTGCTACAGACTCTGGAGAATCTGCTGCCAGTCAGAACAAACAGTACTAAACAGACCAACTGTATGACCTAGTATGAGACAGATTCATATTGATTATGGATTAGCATGTTACAACAACATTTTCTTTAGTCTTCAACATTTATTTTACTAGTGTGATTGTCATATTTTGAGGAAGTATGTGCTTCACAGCAAAATGTCAGAAGCAAATGCTTATATACCTTCATACCTTTTTATCTGTTCTGTAGCAGCAATGGGTTTTAAGATTCATATTCTTTTCATGAAGGCAGTTTAGCCTGCCGGTATTAATTTATAACTGAACCCCACATACCATTTTGCATTTGCTTTCTAGCTCTCCATCTTCTTGATATGCATTTAAAATAAACTTTTAGCCATAAAGGGTGCATTATGCACCTGACACTGTTGAATTAGGAAGAACAGCCTTCTATAACTCACTCCTGTAGTTCTCTGTGGTCGTTTCAGTTTGTGAAACTAGGCTCTACATGATGGGTCATGGGTTGCAATCAACACACACAGGTGGCCAAGTGTGTCCTTTCCAGTATTTTTACACACTTTGTGCTGTATGTTCAAGTGAGGTACAGTAGTAAATTGGGATAGCAGAAAAAGAAATACCACAGTACTGCTGTATTAGAGTTTACATGAGTATGTCTCAACAGTGAGGCTTGCACATTAATTCACAGTGATCTGGCAGAGATGAACATTTCCTGAAGAACTTCAGTTTTAAAATACTGGATTATAGTCATTGTTTCCCTTCTATTTGCTTAGGCCTGTTTGCTATTTTACAACTATGTACAATCGGACACTAACCTCATTTAAAGGTCTACAACAGTGTAGGTATTTATAATAATATAATGTCTTTGTTTGTCTGGACTCCAAGTGATATTGTTCCCCGGCTTCAGAAGATAAGTGTACTTGCCAATGGGCACACCAATTTGCCACTTGAAATGGCAATTTAGTTTCACATTGCCCTGTAAACGTTTTATGAAATTTATGCTCTTGAACACTGCCAATTCTAGATTTGATGTAAACTATAATATTTTCTATTACTGGAGTCCCCCACAGTTTACATAAACAATTTAAAAAATGGAACAGTAGTTGCTTATTGACTTGTAAATGGTTTTGTCATTTTGTTCTGTCATCATTTCTTTGTTACCTTTGTAAAACACGCAAATAATACTCAAAGCATCCAATAGACAAATGAGGGAGAAGATATGCCACAAAGCAAACAAAGGGCAAGTAATTCAAGGCAAATTTAGAATTCACCCATCATTAAGGGCAAATTATAACTAAAATAGTTCTCCCCGCTTTCCTTGCAACCTATTTTCTTCAAAACTATTATTTTGGTCACATGCAAATGGATGCATATTTTATTACTTTAATTAAATGATTAAATACATATTTAATTGTTATTGTTGTTAGGACCGATGCATGACTCATAATACTTCACAGCTGTCAGTTATGGATGGAAACTGAAAACACAGAGCAGCCAAAAGCATCAGTGGCAAGCCACTAATCCCCCACCCCTAAAAATACATATATAACCCAATCCCCCAAATGCCAAGGACCTCTCATCATTGAGGTAGAGAGAAAGAAAGAAAGAATCTGCCCCCTGCAACTCACCGCCCGCCCTCAAATCTTAGACTCTAGCTGGAGAGAAACCAAGTATTAGAGCCTTTTAGCTACCTTGAGGGATTGCACTAATTGAGAAATAACAGCCATAAAAAGCTAATTCATTAATAGTATATAAAAGTGAAAACAATAACTGAGGATGACTGGCTCTTCAGAGTTAAGCAAAGTATGATGAAATGCCCTGCGCTGGTAGGAATGCTAAGTAGAATAATAAAATGACAGCAGTGGTAATTCCCATTCTCTGGCGGAAGCGTGCCCAGGAGTAAGAGGCTGCGGCGCACAGCAGATTCCTTGTGATGTGGAGCAGCTGTGTGCTTTTCCTTCTGTTTCTAAATGGTGTGATGATGGAGTGAAGCACATTCTGCCTCCACTTTCCCTAAAGCACTCCACAGCACATCTGTAGCCCCCCCCCCCATGCCCTGGAATGCTTTTGTCTACTAGCCTGCCAGGAAGCAGCCAAGAGCATGCGACAGGAAATGCAGGCTGGGAATGCTGGCCTGCTAATATGACCCAAGATACATTCTGGGACCTCATTTAAAGAACTCTTATGCCACTTTAAACTGTAGTTTATTAATGGTACTGAGAGTTGTTAGGACTCCTAACAATGGGAATAAAGTTTGTGATGTTATGTGATCCCCCTAAAAGGATTTAGTAAAAGTTAGAATCAATCAAGGTTTGATTGAACTTTGCCAAGCATGGAAACTCTCTGGATTTAGTTATTCTAGCGAGCCAAGCCAGCCTGGCAGAGCTAGCTGAATGGGTCATTAGTGGGATACAAAGGACAGTGATGGCCCTTCA
Organism: Podarcis tiliguerta; assembly: GCF_965153285.1. Taxonomy (NCBI): domain Eukaryota; kingdom Metazoa; phylum Chordata; class Lepidosauria; order Squamata; family Lacertidae; genus Podarcis; species Podarcis tiliguerta. Next base: position 46,336,722 of record NC_139541.1, read on the forward strand.
AGGAAACAATCAGAGAGCAAGGCTCCCAGGCAAGGGGGAGTGGGGCCCCTTCTTCATTGGGTGCTAGTGGGCAGAGGCAAAGACCAGGTTTAGGGTTTCAACTTTGAATGCTGTAGGCTGTGGGGAGGTCCTTGGGGTCAGTTAGCAGCGAGAAACAGAAAGAGGCGCAGAACTCCAAGTGAACTGGGGATGACAGGCTGGAACAAAGAAGACACAGAGGATGGCTTTTTGCTGACCTTTGAATCTAATGCTTCCCTTATAGGGGAAGCCAGATGTGAACGCTCTGCAATCCCTCCATCTAGGTGCAGGTTGTGTTGTTGTTGGCATCCATCTGTCTTGGGAAACAGTGTGTCTCCAGGGGTGAAGCCAAACTGCTGCATAAGCAGCACTGAAGTGACCAGTCTGGGGCACAAGCCTGAGCACTGTGTACGGTACAAAGATCCTGGGCTGCCCAGATGACAAAACCCTCATCTCAGTCTCCGTGATGTGGTCCAAAGGAAAGCAGAGCAATATGTTTGTTACCAGTTTGGCTGCAGGAGTTGCTGTCCAACTGTCTTAGGTACTCCACTCCAGATTTGTGTAGAGTTTACTCCTTAGCCTTTCCTGCTCCTGCAAGGCAGCAGAGGTCTAGGATCAGAGTTTTTCTTCTAGATGGGCTACCTTCCCATCTTGTATACAGTAATACCTCATGTTACGTTTGCTTCATGTTACATTTTTTCAGGTTGCACACCATGGCGACCCAGAAGTACCGGAAAGGGTTACTTCCGGGTTTCACCGCTCGTGCATGCACAGTAGCGCTAGATCGTGCATGCCCACAAGCACCAAATTGCACCACGCACCTGCACAGATATGGTGCTTCAGGTTGCGGGCTCTTCATGTTGCGAACGGGCCTCCGGAACAGATCCCGTTCACAACCAGAGATCACACTGTATATGTGTAAATAAAACCATACAGTGGTACCTCGGGCTTCAGGTTACAGACGCTTCAGGTTACAGACTCCGCTAACCCAGAAATATTACTTCGGGTTAAGAACTTTGCTTCAGGATGAGAACAGAAATCGTGCTCCAGCGGCGCGACAGCAGCGGGAGGCCCCATTAGCTAAAGTGGTGCTTCAGGTTAAGAACAGTTTCAGGTTAAGAACGGACCTCCGGAACTTAACCCAAGGTACCACTGTATATCATAAAGACACCACAGGCTCTGTTGTGCCTCTTTGCTCAAACAGGGAACGTGGATCCTGGTAAGCAGGCCTACAACCCCTGGAATCTCACACTGCTAATGGAGATTGTGGTGCTGTGTAATATTATTTCTCTCTCTCTCTCTCTCTCTCTCTCTCTCTCTCTCTCTCTCTTTCACACACCCACACCCACCCACCACATTTAATGCAATATGTCTGGCTTTATGTCACAGGTGGGCTCAAGTTCCTCTCCAGACATGTATAAACCTCATCTGCCTAAGCAACAGCTGGGCAGCCCCAATGTTCACCGCAAATATCTTACAGGAGTACATTGGGCTAAAGAGTAAAAAGCTGACGCTACTCTGGGACCTGTCGTAGGCTGTGTGCTATCACTGTGCTGCTGAGGGCACTTCTTCGTCTCTTAAATGTCTGTAGCTGTTACAAAAAAAAATTCCAGTTCCAAACTTCTCTGAGGGCTTTTTCTTTACTGTTTCTTAAACCAAAGGTGTCTCTGTGGCATTTATAAGTTTTGCCACTTGCTGTCACAACACAGAAGTCCACCGCCGCTCTGAAGTATTTGGACTGGAGGGGAAAATGTAGGTTTCATGTTTGAGCTGGATTTCCACCTTTCTCTTTGGATTTGTTCTGCAATCAGACATAGTTTGCTGGAGGAGAAGGGAGGTGATCCCGAGTTTGAGTTAGTAAATATTTTACTACTCATGAATTATTCCAAGAGGTATTTCTGTTTGGTTTACGGGAATTTTTCACAACCACTTGAGTGTATTTAAAATTGTTAAAAAGAAAGGTTAATTTAATCCATCTCCACTCATAATGCACCCAACAATGGCAGGCAAAGCACAGGCTCCCCAGGTTCAAATCCGCAGTCAGCTCTTTGAGTCCATGGGGCAGACTCCGTAGCTATCCTCTGGCATTCAGGTTGAGCATACAAAGGGCAAGCTCTGTCTCCTTGATGTTACCACAAGTCCAGTTTAAGGTGACTGGTTGTCTGAGGGGGCTGCCTTGCTCGTGTAGAAGATTTCCAACAAGAGAACAGAATCCCTGTGTGACCCACACTTTTGTCCCTACACTGAAAAGTTTATGGACAAGTAAGGCTGCCCTCTTCAGACTAACACTGATTATCCATTGGCTGGTAAATGTGCCTGGCACACAAAGCGTCACAATGGTGGCAGGGCTCACCTCATACATTCCCACCTGCTCATTCACAGCTCCAAACTGAATGCCTGAAGAGATTTATTCTCTCAGACTGATTCACCTCACAGCTTTGCTCAGAGAGGGAAAAATAAGGGAGAACATTGCTTTGAAATTGTTGATAGAAACAGAGGCAGATTTAGGACAGCATGACCAATTTCATCACACCGGGTTCCAAGCACTTTCCCTGTGAGGCTCTGACAGCGTCCTAGAGTTCTTCTTTCCTCCTCCTCAAAATCCAGTTGGTGGATCTCTTCAGGCTTTGTGCCTGGCTTTGGGAAGGAGATGGGAGGGCTCTCTGCCAGAGCCTTATGCCTCCACCCCACTGGCGCCTTGCTTTGCCAGCGTAGGGAAGGCTTGTGCGTGTCAATTTTTGTCTTTGCACAGGGTGTAATATTACCAAGGTTCACCCCTGGTTGAAAGGCAACAAGATAAATGGAAAGGGCCATCACTTATCATTATTGTCCTTGCTTTGCATGCTGAAGATCCAAATTAAATCCCTACCATCTCCACTCAGTGGGTCAGATAGTTGATGATAGGAGACCTGGATAGCCATTGCCAATCAAAGTAAACAATACTGTACTAGACAAATGGTTTGGTCATGTAAGTCCATGCAACCAACACACACACACACACACACACACACACACACACACATGCACAAATAATAAAGTTAGTTTGTGCTTTTCTCCAGAAGCCTACCCTTTCCCACTTTTTTCCATGTTGTAGTGTTCAAAGCCTGGGCCAGCTTGTTCATACTCAGTAGCAACTTAGGACTAGGAGGTGGATATTTATACTGCTTTTAATTTTACTTTTATTAGTTATTGAACAGTATGTAAAAAGGGATAAATTTGGAATTTTGCCTTTGAGGAGAATAGTGAGTAAAAATATTTAAAGAGTAAAATGCACATTGGCTTATTTTCTTATGTTAGTATGCCACTTCATTTAATCATTGTGGACTAATGATCTGCAAAATCATTTCCAAATGAAGCCATTTTCCAGCTGCTGAGATGTTAAAGTAACTAAAATTATGGCAAAGCCTTTCCCCAACTTAAACATGCCTGAATGGACTGTGCTTTGGAATGCCCATGCCAAATCTCATAGATGTGTTCCTAAGATTCTTGCATATGTGGTTTTTAATGGACAAAAATGGTCCTCTTAGATACAGACTGAACATAGCTGTAAACAAGCCATCTAAATCTTGCAGTGTTAAAGAATTACATGACCTCATTCCAGGAGAATATAATCAAGGGAATTCAAGGAATACAACCTACATTCAAGTAAACTCCTATTCTTTACTTTTAGAGCCTATGTCACTTAGCACCAGGACTGGTCATTTCTGTTGCAGAATGGTGGGAGCTGCGGTGTGGGACAGGGTCAGTTTATTTTTTCATATAGAAAGGGATAACAGGTCAGTGGTAGAGCAAGTGCTTTTATTTCAAAAAGGTTCTAGGTTCAATCCACAGCATCTCTAGTTACAAGTTTAAGTTAGCAAGTGATGGGAAAGACTTTTGCCTAACACCCTGGGAAAACTGCTGCCAGTCTTAGTAGATAATACTTGGCTAGGTGGGTAGTTTCATCTGCTGCAGAGGCGCCATATTCTCAATGTGATGTTGTGCCACCCTGATGTTGCATGATGTCCTGACATTGTGTGTGTGTCATTGCACGACGTCCTGACATTGCTCAGCGCCCAGCTTTGCATACAGCCTCAACAATGGGAAGGGGAAGCCCCCTGACAAATATTTTGAGGGGGCCCAAAGAGCCTCAGCCCCCTGGAGCTGGTGCCTACAATCTTGTGTAACACAGCTTTCGAGGAGTGGTGGGCAGAAGGTAGTTCTAGATCAACTGGTAGATCTGTAAGTGAATTGCTTACAAGATTTCTAACTGCGCAACTACCGTACTTAACAATTGCAATAACAAAACAATTCCCACTCCACATTAAATTATTCCGCTTAAATTAAGTTACTCATGTCCTCTAATTTCAGTGGGTCTACTCTAACATTGGCTACCACTCCATCAGTGGGCTCTGCCAAGAGCCCTAGTTACATTCCATGTTTTGCTAGGATTTATAACATAGCACAATACAGTCTTTTCTAACCAAAGAAAGTCACTAAGATTTCAACATACAGTTCCTTACAGATTGTTTTTAACATGGATGTAGGAATGTGTGTGTATATGTTTAAAGGCACTTGCAATGACTCTTTACAGGTTTGTCTTGAAACACAATTTTTTAAAAAAGATTCTCCATATCCTAGGAGTAAATAGATATATTAAAATAAGCTATGGGATGTATAGTGCGGTATAACAATGATAAATGATGTTGTGTGTAATTTTTCTACTATTAACATAAAGTAATATAAACTGAAGGACACTAGTCTATTGAGAGAGTTAGTAGCTAATGTTCCATATCAGATGTGGACAATGTCAGGACTGAATACAGATTAGGCAGTGTCCTTTTCTCCCCCGGGGAATTAAACTTTGAGACACCACTGGCTGCCAATGGTTTTACTGCATTTTGTTGGTGCCTCTGGTGCCTTTCTTGGTCTATTAATTCAGGAGCTGTAAATGACAATGTGAGTAAAAAGCTTTTCCAGTGGGATGCATTTCATTTATGTATTCCTGTATCCACAGTACCTGTTCAATCCATTTTGTCACAATAACTGTATAAAAATTGTGTGGATTAACTACAGTTCTTCTTGGAGCTCAGCAATTTTTCTTTCTTTCATTGTCTTTATTAGAAAGCAACAGCACAATCATTTACCAGAATGGAGGATCTTTTTATCTCTTAAAAGAAATATTTAGTGACAACAAAGTAAAAACTTAAAAGCACAGAACATTGCACACAGTCAAATCAATCAATCTTCTATCATAAAATGAACAATAGAACATTGATAACCAGGAGTTATCCATTGCTCTTTTGTAGTCCTCTTATACTTTTAAAATCCAATGTATTTTGCAATCCTTGTTTTCTTCCCTCCACGAATCTATTAAAGTGAGACAAAAAACAATTATCATCTAGTGAATGAAGCTAAGAAATCATAATTTCTTAAAGGGCACTCAGTGGTTTTGGTTGAAAGGGGATTGAATCTACAACCTGGTTCAGAGCATCATCTAAACCAGGGTTGGAGGATATGTTGGACTTCAGCTCCCATAATTCCTGACTATTAACCTCAGCTCTGAGGGCTAATTGGGGTTAGAGCACAAAGAAATCTAAGTCACAGCTTCATGTGCTCCCCATCCCCACTTCACTTTTCCGAACAAGCAAGAAGCTTCTGCTTTTGACTAAACCTCAGTTCCCTGTTATATATGAAGTTGGGGGACTATGGTTTAAACTAATTATTGAAGCTTAAAACAAACAAGGATCAAAATGTGGTTTGATCTTGGCTTCAGCTAACAAGAGTTAGTTTAAGGCATCATTTCCCAAGTTCATTCTTAACAAGAAACTATGCTGTTGTTTCAAAAGTCAAAGCTATGGTCTCTTTGTTTCATTCATAGGAGGGAGGGGAAGGGTGTGTGCAAGCCTGAGGCTTGTTACAGCTCAAGGCAACCATAGTTCGCAACCCACAGCGCTGCCTCTGTGCATGTGCAGGTCGCGATCCGGTGCTTCTGTGCATGCACAAAGCGCATCTGTGCATGCACCGATATAGCGCTTCTGAGCATGCACCGAAACCTGGAAGTAACCTGTTCCAGTACTTCCGGGTTCGGCGTGGTGCGCAACCCGAAAATGCGTAACCTGAAGCGTCTGTAACCCGAGGTACCACTGTAGTTATTTACTCATAAATTATTAGTTTTTGCTTCTCTTCCTCATTGAATACATGATACCTGGTATACATGGTAACACAAGATATACATTATTTTTATCCAAACTCCAATAACAGTTGAGTGGAATGGGTGGTTTGTTTACAGTACGCCACTACAACAGTTATTCAACCAATGGTGTGAAATATGTAGAAAGTATCCTTGTTCAAGAAATGAGTTTTGAAAAACATCCATCTTCCATTACAGGTTGTTACAGGATATGTTTGTGTGGAATCTATAGTGCCTTTAAACCATATGTGGAATTTATTTGTACAAAATTAGAGTTTAATCACTTCTAGGATGTGTTTTTAGCAATCTCTTTAACAACTGGCATATATAATTTTGTAAACCTCTTTTCATTTAAATTCCAGTGGTTGTGTGTGCATGTGTACACACATACACACCTTGGGAAGCATAAGTCAGATGTATTATTTTATTTTTAAATTGTGGAGGTCTTTCTTATATGCTGTTTCTGTTTGCAAATGTAATCTTAAACTTGTGTGCACTGATAATTGCTGTGGGTGGTAAGCAAGCCTAGCATAAGCAGAAATGTACTGGAAATCTAAAATCTAAAGTTTGCTGGTGGAAGATAAAATACATGCCATGCTGCAGACTTCACATAAGTATTTGGTTGTTGCTGAACTAGATGAGACCCTTGACCTGAACTAGCAGACATTGCTATAACACTTTAAAAATTGTTCCTGTTTAGTTCAGTCAGTATTGTTTATTTGGAGCACAGGAGCAACAGAACTGCTTCCTAGAAATACTAGCAGCCTCAACAACATTTAGAGCCTAACATTATTATTGAGGGGACATAGGGGAAGTGCCATAGTAGCAGAGCATCTGATATTGTTGCACAGCGGTAAATTAATCAACGTAGAGTCTTGTGATATGAAAAGTGATATGAAAAGTCCCTGAAACATTGTGTTTGTTGTGATTTGGGAGGGGAAAACAAACATTTCCTACCCGTTTGTATATTTCCATGGTTATGTGGATACACATTTTGAAAGTATCCAGAGATTGTAATATTAGGCTGATTAACTATTAATCCGTATGCCAATATAAACAACTTCCTATTAACTGGTGCAGTTTATTTCTTTGATGTTAGAATGATCCTCAAGATAGCTCACAATAGTAGGCCAAGAGAAGCTGGCCGCTGAAGCTGCAATGTATAATGTGCGACGTGTGTGACATCACGTGTGTGACATGCATCAGGACCCCTCAACAATGAGGGGACCCAGCCTGTTCCCAACAAATATAGAGGGGGGTGAAGATACCTCGGCTCCCTAGAGTTGGCGCGCCTGGTCTTTACATATAAAACACACAATTGTTATTGATTATTATTTATTTATTAGATTTATAGCCCACATATTCTGGGCTAGGATTTCTTGGTTTTGTTTCAAAATGGATTTTGTAATAGGACTATAATCCTACGGGAGAGCAAATGTTGTTTCTCTCTCTCTTCTCTTTTAACTGTAAGGTAAGGTAAAAACGATAAAGGACCCCTGGACGGTTAAGTCCAGTCAAAGGCGACTATGGGGTTGTTGTACTCATCTCATCTCACTTTCAGTCTGAGGGAGCCAGCGTTTGTCCACAGACAGCTTTCCAAGTCATGTGGCCAGCAGGACTCAACTGCTTCTGGCGCAATGAACACCGTGACGGAAACCAGAGCAGCACACAAAAACACCATTTACCTTCCCACTGCAGCGGTACCTATTTATCTACTTGCACTGGTGTGCTTTTGAACTGCAAGGTTGGCAGAAGCTGGGTCAGAGCCTGTAAGCCTATTCTCGGTTAGCTAAATGTGTCTTTTCTACATTACCCAGTCATAAATTACCACATTATGAGGTCTTGCAAAAATACTGCTTCCCCAGTTTATTTCATAATTACATAATAATAATTATTTTAACAACAACAACAACAACAACAACAACAATAATAATAATAATAATTGTACAAAAATTATTTTGTTGAGGGTGCCTTTCATCCCTTTCCCTGTTAAGGCTTGACCACTTTTCTTTTTTCTTTAAAGACCACTGATTCTTAATTCCATGTTAGATCTTTGAAAACATGGCTAATTAAACCCAAAAACATGCATTTCACTGTCACCAAGGTGCTGGTAGACAGAATCTAAAACATATTAAGAATTGGGAGAGTTGTTCTGAATAGCTTTTTTCCTTTAAATAGTTTTTACTCTGGATTGCACTAAAAGAAAAGTGGAGGGCAAATCTTAGTTGGAAAGTTCAGTTTAAGGCGGTCCAATAGAATGCAGGTGAATGGGTTTATTGCTAAAAGCTGCCCAAATCTTTTAGCAGAAACAGAGTTTAACGTTTTTCAGTTGAAATATACTCTTTTCAGATATGAAAAGAGTCAATGAGTGTACCTGGGAAGCTTCTCTCCAGCATATGCATGATCCCTGGTACATAGGGAATAAAGCTCCTGCTTGTACAACATGCATTTTATTCTATGTATTTATTTAAAAGTTTTGATTGCCTCAGCTGGAAGTTCAAGCTTGCACCTTTTTTTTATGAAAGGGTTAGATTTGTTTGACACACATCTGGGGAAGGCAGCATTTGTTTTGCAGGAAGCAACCTGCTTTATGCCCATAGTTCTGATAACTGAATCGTTGTCTTACATTGTGCCACCAATTTCAAAGTACTCTCTTAACTAAAGTACACCACATTTGATTTTCTGTGTGTTTATCTGTTGTGTCAAGGTACCTAAAGGAGTAAAACAATCTTGTTGCAGGTGCTTAGCATAAAAAAGCCTAACAGATCCCCAGCCCTCCTCTTCCTATTCTCCATAGAACCCTATGTACCCTCAATAATAAATTCAGAGGGCTGACAGTGTCTAAGTCTGCTGCTCCTTTGCCCTCAATTTCAGCGAGATGGGCCATTGAAAACTCATTACAAGCTGTTTAGACTCTGACTTTGACTTTTGCTCAGCAGTGAACAAAATTAACAGCTCTTGGAGGTAGCAAAAAAAGAGGAAAAAAATAGAGGCACTGAGCCAAAAGGAGGAAGAATGAAAGAGGGAGAGAGAAAGACTTTTGATTTAGCCGTGCAAACAAGCGGAAGTCTCAGCATACATGTGTTCTACATATGTCTTTAATTAGACATCCCTTATTGATGACACCCCCATCCCCTCTCCTCCTTCTGACTTTTACTACCATGAAGGCAAGCTCACTTGCATGTCAAATACACAGCCTCACATTTGCTTACATGCCAAGCAACACGCTTTGAGCAGTGCAGAATTGCTTCATAAATTTAACTATCCTTTTCAAATTCTGTTTTTTTTTCTCATTTAGTGCTTGATAGTTTTTTATGTGATAATTTTAAAGTGGTGTTTATAGCAAAAGTTACCTTGATAAGGGCAGGGGAAGAGTCTTTGCAGTACTAAATTACTTTTAAGCCTGTCTCCTGTGCTACTGCTGCTTCTTGTAACAAACCTTTAATGTCCTTTTTGTGTGAGTGTGATCGGGAACTAAATTGTGTTGCATTGTGAATTACAGGTGCTTTAATGGTTGCAAGCAAATCAATTTTCCTATATTTCTATCCTTTGCAAAATAAATTCTGGCAGCAAAATTAAAATCCTGCCCACTTTGCTTATAAAATTTGTGGTGTTTTCCCTCCTCAAGTGTTCCCTTTCGCCCCCTCCCTTCTGCTAGGTGATGCAGCATTAATTTATGCTCCCAAATGCTGGAAAATAATTAGGGTCAGGGAAACATTTGGAAGAAAGCTCAGTCCAAAAGAACTCTTGAATCAATTTTCAGTTTGATTGGCACATTGAAGCTTACATTAAAGTTTACAGCCGGTGTGACAGGAGTCGTATATACCTGAAAATAGGCAAGGAGATAACTATATACTTAATGTACCAGGAGAAGAGGGAGGGGGAACTCCTCTCATATGCTACGTTTGATTTAAATAAGCTTGAGTTTGTGACCCAATTATGCAGCCAGGTTGGCAGAGAGCCGGTAGTGGTCAAGCTGCTTCCCCAAGGTCGCAGGAGGCTTTGTCCAAAAGTTGCTGGATTTGTACCAATTGGAAAATCCCCACAATGCATCAACTATGGCGAAAAAGAAGAAGAAAAGAAAGGACGGGAAAGAAAAGAGAGAGCTTTGAAAACAGTGGCTTCCAGTGCCAGGCTTACTGTCCATTGCACTGATCTTTAGACTGTAATCTAACCAGTGGGTAATTTCTCTTTGTTTCTTTGTCTCTTTCTTTGAAAGCTTTCCAAAGTCAAGAACTGTGTGGCATTGTAGCAACTTTGACAGTGGAAACACTGGTTCAAATTCCCAGTCAGCTGTGACACTCACTGCAAGTTTTTTGAAAGTATCTTTGACAAGTTAATTATCCCACCATTGTAGGAACTCCCTCCCCACCAACATAGCATGTTCAGTTGTTTTGGTTTCTCCTCTTGGTTTTGCGCCCCAATATCCCTCCCAAGCCTGCTGATACCACCGTTTTGTATGTGAATGCTTCAGACATCTTATAAAGGCACATCTCTTTGCCCAGGCTTTCCCTGACCCATAAGATCGACCCCTGAATTCATTTGATTGAATTGCCTGATCTTTTTCTTCTAAACTCGCATTTATATTGGCTTTGTGTTTTATTCTTGTTTTATTTCTAATATATATATTGCTTTTATAATGTACACTGGTAAGGATTTTAAAAATATTTATAGATGCTCTTAAATGCATAAATAAATGGTGCAAATCTAGTTGTATAAGGACTCACACTAGGAAAACTGAGTTCACTATTAGTATACAGCATATTGAAGGTGTTTCTTCTAGGAGCAAAATTTTATTCTTCCCTTCCAGGAATGGCTTAGAATTTCTCCCCGCCACCCCCTGCCACTGGAGGAAAAAATATATATTGGTTTTCTTATGTTTTCCTATGAATACTAGTAACAGCATGCAGCAAACAGATGAAGGTCATCTGAGAAATGGATTAACAATGTCTTAGACTCACAATGTCAAATTACTTTAAAGTGTTTACAGTAGCAGGTTATATGCAGTGAATTTAAGGCTGGAAGACTGAAGCCAAAATCAAACCATTCTTATTTCACTAAACTAGAACAGAGGCCTTGGTGTTTTATGGCTCTTTTAAGGTCCATTAATCCTTGAATCACAGACCATGTAAAAAGTGACAGATTTTACATCCAGTCCCTCGATTTATTTAAAATGTTTTTACTTCAACTCTGTTCGTAATTAATATCGCTCAGTCTGTAATGTGATTCAAGTGTTCCAAAAATGCAGAGAAGTGGAATTGCAGCCTGCTAATTCTTCCATACGACATTCCGTTATCTGTTTTTATTTATTTATTTATTTATTTATTTATTTTCCATTTCCGGCAGGAACCTATATTCTGAAATTAATGGGATTGCTGACTGGCATGGCGTAGGGGAGTCAGAAAATTTCTGTTATCTCCTTAACAGTACAACTGTACTGTTTTATCCTTTGCATTTTTATGAGCTGATTTTGAAGACTTAGGTGTTAGAGAGAAAATGTTGAAGTGCGGTGACAGGACCACCATATGCGTTGTCCTCTGTTTTGAAGAGGGGGAGTCAGAAAATAGGGGAGAAACTAGTGCAAGGTGTTCCAGAATGCACCCTCACTTAAAATTTTCCTTACCTTTCTGAAGTGCTTTTAATTTACTTGTTCAGATATTTCTACCCTACAGTTCAACTTTTAAAAGTCCTCGGAATGGCTTCTATAAGGAAATATAAACAACAGAAAACACAGTAAAACAGCCTTGTAAATAAGGCCACAAAAGTTACTAGTCTGCTAAATAAATACATAAATGCTGCCTCCTAAAGGGGTAGTAGTGTTCATGCTGGTTGTGGGCAAAATTAAGTGGGCTACCAGACAAAGGGCAAGGGCAGTCCATCCCTCCTCCTTCACCCCCTCTGCTCACCTCAATGAAACTCACATTCACCAATGGCTACCAGGTAAGTTAGTACATGCAAGCCTGCAATGAAAACCAGCAGCAGCAAATTAAAATGCCATTAAAGCAGCCAAAACAATGAAGCAGCAGATAAAAGGCAAAATAAAAGGCTTGGCTTCAACAGACTTTTAACTGGGCAACCTAAATTACCGTATTTTTTGCTCCATAAGACGCACCTAGTTTTTAGAGGGGGAATGCAAGGGAAAAAAAATATTTAAAGGGAGCGCTGAGCAGAGCCTGTATGCATCCCAGGCTCTGCTCAGCGCTCTCTTTCACGAGTCGCGTGGAGCCTGTGTGCGGCGCTTGCAGGCTTTTCCCCGAGGAGGGAGAAGGGCAGCCCATCAGTGACAGACTCCGCTAACCCAGAAATAGTACCTCGGGTTAAGAACTTTGCTTCAGGATGAGAACAGAAATTGCACGGCAGCGGCGCAGCAGCAGCGGGAGGCCCCATTAGCTAAAGCGGTGCTTCAGTTAAGAACAGTTTCAGGTTAAGAACGGACCTCCGGAACGAATTAAGTTCTTACCCTGAGGTACCACTTAATTATTATTCTTTCTCTCATTTTACACCAATGCTGTTTTTAGCAAGGTGCTCTTCGTGTTAATTTTTGCAACACCCACCACTTGTGAGACCCTTGTTGCTTTCATGCTAAATTTAAGGATCGCTTACCTGGACACTGGGAAGAAAAACACTTATGCCAATAGAGTGATTGGGTATATAAAGGATGCTTACAGCTCTGTTCTTGAGATGTCAAAACATTGATTTCTTCTTCCCATATTGGGTAACTAGGCTTTGTTTTCTTTTTCACCCAGTACTGCTTACTGGAGCACTTGGCAGTGCCTGCTTTCGGACATCCCCGAATCAATCTCCCCAAGGGATGTCTTTGAGTGCTAAATATAGCCATCTAGACAATCCCATTTATAAAATGTCAATGTTTTGCAGTTCCCAAATAATTATGCTGAACACACAAGGGCAGACTCTCTGAATGGTATTTTTTTTAAAGTTATGAGAAAGTTGTCAGTTATGAAACAGCAGGGCATTAACCAATATTTCATTTAGCAGTCTTTTCAAATATAGCCACCATTTTTAACTTGAATTTTCTCTTTTCAGTTAACAGAGCATAAATTCATTGAAAATAGACATACAATATATTAAAAATGTATATCTAACTAAGTACAGTTTTGTTACACATGGTTTGAGGTTGACTTGTTAAGCAATAAACCATTGATTGCTGTAAGGCAGAATTTCTTACTGCTGAGGTGAGATTCTTTGAAACCAAAAGGAAACTTGGTGGAAGGTTTGTTGAAGCTCATGTAGCACTTAAACATGTTTTAGTGTTACATGTGGAACAACCCTTTATGGATTTAAGCCTTATTTTTTGTGTTGTATCTTGCAGTGTTTTAAAAACATATTTCACAAAATTTGACTTCTGAAAATCTGGGAATTGATGCCTCATTTTATTTTGTTTTCAGTTTGAGTCCATAATAGAAATATGCCAGTATATTTCCTTTCTGTTTTCTCTTTCTGTTTTTCTACAATCAAAAGTCAGCAGATGGGTCTTGGCTCCTCTCACAGGCTGAAGGCAGCAGCAATATTTTGGGACATAGAGCTCCCAGGATTCAGTTTGCACCTACCTAGGTCAAGTGCAGCCAGATCACCATTTGGAAACTCTTTGGTCTATCAAAGAAAACCTCCTGTCTCAACACCCTCCAGGTTCACGGGTTCCTGGTAAACTTTGAGAAGAGCCACCAAACTCCAACCAATCAGCTAGTGCACCTGGATGCCTTGCTGAACACCTCTAAAGGCCTGGCTTTTCTTTCTCCGGAATAAGTGGAAAGGATAAGTTCAGAGGTCCAGAAACAGGTTCAGGGAGGTTGGAGAAGCAGGATGTAGGAACATAGAAAGTTGTGTTATACTGAGTCCATGGGTCCATCTAGCTCAGTTTTGTCCACACAGACTAGAAATGACTCTCCAGGCTTCCAGGCAAGGAGGTGCCAGGGATTGAACCTTCTGCATGCAAAGCAGTTATTTACCCCTTGCTAATGCTCCCTGCCTCTCTGGCGTCTTTTTAAAAACTTCCTTTATACAGCTTATTTTGTTTTTTTTTATTAATACTAAATATGAATTCTAATATTTAAACAATACATATTATTACATTACATAAGTTATACTGGTCAAAGTATGTGGTTTGTTTTCCTTCTGCAATCAATATAAGTAATTCAGTTAAGAATAAAATTATTAGAAGTCTGTCTCCTTTCTTGTACACATATGAAGTTAGTTGGCACTGACATTATAGCATACTAATGTAACTTGTTTTCCAATTCAGGCAGCTTCGGTATTATTGGAAGTTTCTTGCGTAATGTATCTATGCTGCTACAATTATATATGCTATCAATTCTCAGTATGCTAAAGTTGAATGCTTTGTAAGAGTTCATGGAAAAAGTCCAAAGGATCTGAACATAAAAGCAAGTTATATGCGTTATCTTTTCTATATTGTTCTTAATAGTATTCCAATAATACTTTGCCATTTCATATATCCACCACATATGAAAAAGCCACCACCACCCCTTTTTTAAACTTCCAACATGCTTGACTGTATAAGCCAAATATTTTATTCAATACACTTTGAAAGACAATCTTGGTCTGAACAGATAGTGGTTCAAGTTGCTTCATGTGGTTAGTGTTAAGAGAGGATATATATTTAAATCTGCATCAAAGATCAGTCAAGAAATAAATGTAATTTAAAAATAATAATGTAGTATTTTGATTAATTTTGAATATAAAGTATGGTGCCAAGATCCTTCTTTTGAATACACCCTATGCACCTAGTATATCCAAGATTCAATGCTGGTTGTACACTCACATGAGATGAGGCAGGTGTTATTGGACTGTGCCAGTTAAGTCTATACATTAACAATCGCATCATACACCCCTATCAAAGTCTCAAAATGTAGAAAACTGGTATGTCAGGGAGAAGACTTCTAAGTTTGTATCTTCTGAGTAAGAAGGAATTATAAAATAATAATAATAATCATAAAATTTTCTTTATATCCCGCCCTCCCCAGCCGAAGCCTGGCTCAGAGCGGCTAACAACAGTAAAATAATACAGAATTCTAAAATCAGTTCATTTTAAAATGAGTTCAAATCAAATTGATCACAATCATTGGACTAGAGTTCTGTGAAGAATTACCAAAGGAGGGGGGCAGGCTGTGCCTTGGCCAAAGGCCTGGTGGAACAGCTCTGTCTTGCAGGCCCTGCAGAAAGATGTCAAATCCCGCAGGGCCCTAGTCTCTTGTGACAGAGCGTTCCACCAGATCGGAGCCACAGCCGAAAAAGCCCTGGCTCTAGTTGAGGCCAGCCTATTAGAAAGCACTGATGAAACAGCACTTATCAACAATGGGGAACATGAACGTTGCTGTCAGTAAATGGGATGAACTTTTTTTGTTAAGAGATTGATTGTCAAAATGCCAAAATGTTTGCACCCTATTTCAGCTCAGTACTATCCCCCCTTTCTGGCTACATATTTTAGGGAGTAGATATATGTGTTGGATGTTATGGATTGGTCAACACAAGCCCCTCCACTCAAAAGACACCTCCCTCCCCCCAAAAAACTATATCACAATGCTCAATCTCATGTTACACAAACATATATCATTATACCTGAGAATGGATCTATATGTACACATATGACACTCGGGGATCTTCCGTTTGAAACCTCCCATTTCCATGTTGTAATTGATAGACAGTTTTCAGACTTGCTCACAGATCTGTGAAATCCATTTTCTTGTGTCTGCAGCTGTGAATGTCAAGAACTATTTTATTCATTCATTCTAAAATTTATAGCCCACCCCACCTTTCCTATGTAATGCATACTCGATTGCATTGATTTGGGGCAGGAGGAGGGGAGAAGAAATGGCTCCACCTATGTGTGTTATCCATTTTGCTCATTGAAGTAGCATTGAGTGAATTCTCAGCCTCAGTAGAGAACTGCACTTAATCCTTGCTGTTAGGAGATTATGTGGAGGAGGCTACATTGAGAATCTCTATAAGGATCCTCAGATTGAGAAAATACTTTCAGCTGATCTCAAGCTGTTCAACTATTTGGTCACACAGCAAAGTGTTCAGATAATTCTACGAACATAAAGGGTCATGGGAACTATCCTCATTAAAGACATTGGTTGAGGTACTTGAGTATAGTAGTACCCTAATGTTAATTCAGTAGCAGAATCTCTAGCACATTTTATTCCCCATGATGTGTGGCAACTACTTCATGTTTCAAAAGATATACTTCAGTTAAACAACCCTCTCCCCACCGTGTGTGTGTTATTAAAACAGGCAAGCCAAAGTGGCATCATCTGGCTTTAAGAATATCCTCCCCCACTTCAAATGATAATCCCTTTTTAAATCATCTTTTTTAAAGGCAAATGTATTTAGGTTCCCTAAGCTTATCCTTTTTTTTTTTTTAGCCCATGAATCAGCTTCCCTAGTTTCTCTAATACCTTTTCAAGTGAAATATTAATATCGTTTTAGAAGGTGGTGACACGTTATTCTATCTGGGGTTTGCCAGTGAATTAGATAATCTCATCCTGACTGCAATGGGCATGCAGTTCCTTTCTTGGGAGCTCAAAATATTGATCCTAAACAATAGGGATGTCCCTTTTTTAATGAAGCATTCGCCATTATCCCAAGGTCCTTTTTGAATTCCCTCCAGATCAATCATATTCATTGGATTTGGCACACCAAACTATGTACAACATTTTACATGTGTCAATGTTAATTTTTGGCATCATGCATCAGCAAAGTTATACAGCAGAGTCAGTGGTTAGTTTTTCATTGTTTGTTTCTTTTGTTTTCTGCATGTTTGCTATCTTCACTAATTGTGTGGTGTCAGCAAATTTACCTGGTTTGTATTTGCTTTTCTGACTAGGTCATTTATCTAGATTAGAACCTATAGTGGTTTGAATATCCTGCTTTGGGAGAGTATACACAGGTGTATGTATTTCACAGGTGACTGTTCTTATGTATGTTCTCAAATCATTGCCAACCAGGTATAGATTCTACCAATTTGCAAAAGTTGCTTTTCATGAGACTTTAGCAGAAATGTGTTCGAACCTTCAGAACTGAATATCTGACACCAGTATAACTGAAATGTCCTAAAGCACTTAGGCACACTTTTGCCTCCTTAAATTACTGCCAAACGCTTTCTCTGAGATGTTGTTATAAGAGGGGACAAAAAAATGTGACCAAATGTGTGTTTAGTCTATCTGTTTCCTACAGTGGCCAGCCACATACTTCTCAGAAGCTACAAGCAGAGCATGAAATGAACATTCCTTCCCTGTAGTTCATCTCTAGTATCTAGTAGTCAAATGTATAGTGTCCCTGAACATTCTCCATTTAGCTATCAGGGTTCAATAAGAAAGCTAAACCCAATCACCAAATTCCAAAATGGTGACTACCAAACACTAAACATCTAATTTTCATGGAAACCTGATATTAAGTTGCCCTGAAATTGCAGGGCTAATGGAAAAAACACTCTGGCCTCTTTCAGTGGACACTGGAAACAGGAAGCTAATTCAAATTCCACTCAGCTGTTCTCTCTGTGAAATAGAGCAGTAGTGTGGTGGGGTACAGTTATATCTCCATATGCAGTACAAGTAATAATAACTCACTTCACAAGGTGAATCAGGATGAATATGGCAAGAAGTGTAAACAACTATGTCCAATTACAACAATCTGCAATTAACATGAAGTTTTCTACAAAATTGCAAAAGAGGGTGATCCCTACTTACTACTGCTACAGCTCAGGGTAGACATAATATTTAGCCTTAGAACTACTGTGTATTGCCTTAAACCTATATAGTGTAAGCAGATGATCCTTTTGTTCGGGTGGAAGAACCTCAGATTTGTATTAATTTTGATTGATTTAGGGGGACAACTGTCCCCCGCCCCCCTTGCCTGCGCTCATGTTTGATAACCATGCCCTGATCAAAACAGCCCTGATCAATCTCAGGCAACATAGCAAAATAAATAAAGAGCAAGGACAAGTACAGATATGCCTGACAGTTCTGCAACTTTTCAATAGACATCCTGATGAATCTTGTGAACCACCATAATTTTATCTTAAACCATGATGCTGTAGACCCAGATATGAAGTGGAAGGTATTATATTTATATACAACCTATATAACCAAGTTCTCTGGGTAGGTTTCAGAGACATTCAAATATATAATTGCAGTGAAAATCTAAATCTATAAAACACAAAAAATACTGATAAAAACCACCACAATAAATGACTATCTAAAACCAGCAACATAACAACAGCTAAAACTGTTTAAAAGCAGTATAAAACTGGGGAGGGGAAAACTTGGTGTAAATAACATGCACCAGATATGTGTACTAATCAAAATTAAAATTAAAACTCTTTAGCTCTTTCAAATTCCACCCACCCACCCAACACACATACACCTTCAATTACAACAAGACTAAAACAAACAGAACCTGACACCTCTTCTTCAGCAGACAGGAAATCCCTATGACACACTTTTTATCTATTGTTTTGTCCCTACTTTAGCCAACCTGTGTATGTCCTTTTAATAGTAAACAAGTGCTTTTAATGCTAGAATCTGAAATAGCTCAGTTGGTAGAGCATGAGATTGCTAATCTCAGTGTTGTCGGTTTGAGCCCCATGCTAGGCAAAAGATTCCTGTGTTGCAGAGTGTTGGGTTGAAATAGACGACAGACGAGTAGCAGGTGTCATCTGGGAGGCATCTCCCGAGCATGTCTCGGAGAGTCCCTTTTATTGAATATTACAGTATTGCCTCGTATGTGCTTGCTGCTGATTGGTTAACACGAATGTGTTACAAGCTATGCGTTACAAGCGTTACAAGGGTTGCGTATAAGACATTAATCATCAATAGATAAAAGGAACACAGAGTTAGATAGGCATGGAGACTTCCTTAGTAAACAATCCTTAGTACAGAGAGATAGGTACGGTCATCTAGTCCAACATTCCTTTCTCGGGGGAATGTACAGAAAGACAGCTACTCAGCAGCAGAGGGTTGGACTAGATGATCCTCATGGTCCCTTCCAACTCTACAATTTGATAACTCTATGAACATGCCATTTAGCTAGTCAGCAAAACCTAGCTGTGCCAGAGCTTTGAATGAGAACTAGATAAAAACTTTCAAAGTGGTAAGGATTTCTAGAGGAGTACTTATCCAGAGCCATGTGTGCTCTTTGTTAACTAAAATGATTGTTCATGTGATTACACACATGACTGTATAGTGCTTCGGAGCTTGTGATTGTTTGTACAAATGTCTCAGATGAAATGGGAGGGATCTCAGCAAAGAACGGAATTCATGGAAAGCTGCAATGGGCATGTGAAATGGATTTTCAACTTCTGCAAAAGTCAGCCTGTATGAATGTCAGGTAATCAACACATCAGTGCCACTCTGTGGCCAGGAAAACATAATTCAGTACCTCAAAAACTTGCAAGAAAATGGTGGGAAGAAATTTTAGAAACATCCATAATCGAAGCATATGTCCAACACTCATTTAATTCATTTAATACATTTAATTCATCACATTATTCAATCTATATTTAGCAAAAATACAGGTCTTTATCTCCTTCCAGGATTTACTAATCAACCCACATGCTATCTTAAGAATGTATTTGCCTTCCTTCTTGAGATCTGGCCTAGTTTACATTGTCTTGCTGTATCCCAGTTTGCAAACCATAATTTACAGAGTACCACAGTAGCTGCATCTGGCAAAATTATTGCAAGGATCTTAGCAAACTGTCTCCTAACTATATCCGAGGCTACCCTTCCTGAATCCCAAAATGGTTTTTGACCTAGGGGGACAGTGGACATGATTTTCACTGCTCAACTTCTTCAATAAGTTTGCTGGTGCTCTTCTTTATCCTGTTGATTTGTGAGCACCACCTTAGCCTCTAATCACTATTGAAGCAATCCCCTAGCTAAGAATGCTTTAAACAAAGCAAGAAAAGTACCTGGATACTCTGATTATTTTGGCATATGCTGGTAAATGCATTAGGACACAAAGCGAAATAAAGGATTTGGCCGAACTTCACTTTACTTTGCAGCCAAGTTGGCTACAGAAAAATGCCCTTGAGCCAGCACTAATTATGTCAACAAGTAGTTCATGCTTAGCTCTTCTTTAGTCCTGTACTTGTTTACAGATTGTGTGTGTGTGTGTGTGTGTGTGTGAGAGAGAGAGAGAGAGAGAGAGAGATTGGGAAAGAGGCAGAACAGGACAACTGCTTGGCTTAAGGGTGTGCTAACCTTGCAACAACCTAGTGACATCATCATTTTTCACCTTAGATTCCTTCTCCTGGGGTATGCCTTCAAAGTGAGATGGAGGTGAAAAGGTTTCCCCTGCAGCAAGACAGGCTGCATGACAAATGGGCCAAAAAGTCAAAGAATTTTTTTAACCTAGCCTGGCTTTAGTGTACTCACTATTTGCACCTTTGAACAATATGATGAATGCTCAGGGGGCAAGGGAGGCTGTGCTTCAGGAGGAACCTTCACTTACTTCTTACACTTGCAGTTATTTGCAGGAATCAAAGGAAACATGTTAGTCTGTGTACAGACGATAATGATTATTCCACTGGATGTTTCAGTAGTTGTATTCTTCCTATTCCAACAGCTGTATTATTAATAGCACTATTACTTTGCACTTTTAAGATGTTTCACATACAGTAGTGGGGATGGGGGGGGGAATGCAATTCAATTTCCATTTAAAGACAAACCAATCCAATTTGTTCTCTTTGAAACAATACAGGAACTGAAACGTAGCCTTGCTTCAAAATCCTCACTTCTCTAACTTTTGCAGTGTTGTTCTCCGACCAAATAATGTTTACAAAAATGTGTGTACTTGGATAAAATGTAAACATAACACACAAACATGTATTACTTTATGGAAAATTGCTTTGCAAAAAAAGTGTATGTTAGAGAAAATTGCATACAAACATGCATACAGTAGTAGCAGAAATTCACCTTAAAATACTGATGAATTTTCATGAGGACTATTTTTAAGTGAACTTATGCGGAAATGTAGAGAACTGACCTTAAAATTAGAAATATGAGAAACCAAACTTACATTAATTTTTGTTTTATTGAGAGTATTTCAATTGAACAAAATTAAGTGCTTAAAGAGGAAAACATCTATATCAAATAACTATATATACAAACAACTACAATTGCTTGTTGAATAGTAGGTATATGTGTTATTATTATCCTAATACATAAATGGTTATTTATAACATACTATATTTTTTATGAGAAACCAAACTTTACAGATGTGCTCACCCTTGCTAATCCTGATGAGAGCTGTAGAAGCTAGACCACTATTATTATCCATATGTTGCAGATGTACATAGGCTGAGCAAATAGTTTCTTGCTTTAAGGCCCCCTAGTAAATCTGTGGCTCAACTGTGTTTGTTTTTTTGATGCTTGCATATTGTCTGTATCATTGTCATGTTTATGATGCCAGCTGCCAGAGAGTCAGAGGTGATATTGTGGATAGCTTGTTGGGATTTTTGAGTTTAGGCCAGGATGACCTCGGTTCATGTCTGGTGTGTTGAGCTTCATGGAGGAAAGGCAGGATTAAAATGTAAATAATACAGCTATGTTAAAAATAAATTGGGTTCCAATGTGGTGTTCCTGCTATCTTAAGTTCTCCTTTTGGTCTAATACCTCAGCTCATCTGTATGTCATTTTCTCAGGATGCTCCATGTGCTTTTCACCTATCAAAGCAAAAGTAACTGAAAAGCAGCCCAATCTGTGTCTGTTTACTCAGAAGCAATTCCTACTAAGTTCAGTGTCCACAGGATTGCTGCATGAGAGTTGTGTCCAGTATCACTCCTACTCAGAGTAGGCCCATTAAAATAGTGAATATGATTAACTTAAGTCTACTGTGGTACCTCTGGTTACGTACTTAATTCGTTCTGGAGGTCTGTTCTTAACCTAAAACCATTCTTAACCTGAGGTACCACTTTAGCTAATGGGGCCTCCCACTGCTGCTGTGCCACCGGCGCATGATTTCTGTTCTCATCCTGAGGTAAAGTTCTTAACCCGAGGTCCCACTTCCAGGTTAGCTGAGTCTGTAACCCGAAGTGTCTGTAACCCAAGATGTTTGTAACCCGAGGTACCACTGTATTAATTTCAGTGGGTCTACTCCAAGCATAGCTTAGTTGAATACTATCCATAATCTCTAAAGTACAACGGCAAGATAGCTCAGTCAGTAGAACATGAGACTCTTAATCTCAGGACCGTGGGTTCGAGCCTCACATTGTGCAAATGATTCCTGCATTGCAGGGGTTAGACTGGAGGACCTTTGTGGTCTCTTCCAACTCTATGATTCTGTGATCCTAAGTTTTTTTGAGGAGTTATATTAGTCAGTGTAATGGTGGTTGGCATTTTATTTTTGATGGTGTAACAAAAGCCTTTATTAAAACAATTTGCCTTAGTGCAATTTTTCATATCCTGTTTAATTTTGTGCTCATAATATTGCTTTTAACCTTTACTCAGACATTAAAGGAGAGTCTGTTTGTACAAAGAAAAAGAATTAACATGGAAACTTTGAAAAATTGCTTTTCCCTTTGACTACAATTGCCCCCCTATCCTATACACATACACATACACATACACACAAGATGACCTCAAATTGAGTATATGCATGACATTATTCCTTGTTGGATCTTGCATGCTCCAAAATGAACCTCTGTTCTCCTTTAATGAAGTATATTTTAATGTACAAAACAAAACAAAAAAAACTGTCAACAAAATTGAAAACATACTATGGGATTCAGTTTTACTGATCTGGGAATAACCTTGGCATTTGGGTAGCACAGCAAAGGGTCCTGGTGTATGGTGAATTTTCATGTACATTGAGAATTATTTTGGGGAAGACAGAGTCATTTTAGGGCAACTGAACCATCTTATATTCTTCACAGTTTTTCACACTGAAGATTTATCAGAGTAACAGATAGTGGACCTTTCCAAAATCTAGACCAGTGAGACATCTTGAAATCTTCTACCTATACAAAGAAGAAGGGGTAGGAAGAAGCTGATGTAGCAAGTTAGCAGAAGGCACTTGGAAACTAGTTGGGGGCTGAAAAATTGTAATGAGTCCCTTGGAGATGAGTTGCAGAGCAGAGGGCAAGAGACTCTCTTGATAGATAGATGATAGATGTGTTTATTACATGGTTGTGTGGTTTAATATGTGACTCATCTTCTACATAGTAGGCATACCAGTAGAAAAATGCAAATATGTGCCTGGTATTTGTTGCATTTAAAACATATAAGAAGACTTAATTTATCTGGCCTTTTGTATAATAAATTTCATTATAAACTGAAAATAGTTTATGCTGCTCTCTGTGTTGTCTTGTTTACTCTATTTTGTAAACACCAATGTTTTGCCAACACAATGTTTTCTGCCTTGCTGCTTTCATGCCAACTTATAAGCATGTGGATATTCTCTGTCTCTTACACCTCATTTTCAGAATTTCTAAATGATAAGATTTTACATATCATACATACATAAGGAAACTGTAGAGAAATGGCACAATGTTGCAGAATGTTTTATGCATTTTTACTATTTTATGCATGTATCAGTTTCCTCCTAATTCTTAAAAGTAAATACCATCTTCTGCTTAAGTTGTCATTTCAGATTTCTGACTGTGGAATGTGATATTTCAGGGGCCAAAAAGATCTGTCATTAGAGTTTAAAGGTCTGTTCTTTAAGATTAAGTTGTGGTTGTGGTGGGGGAGTAGTGTCCTTCAAATGAAGTTGTGGTTACTTTTTTAAAGCTCAGATAAGCGCTTTCATATCACCATGTGGTTCAGAAATCTTAGCAATGTCTCATCACCACTTTTTTTGGGGGGGGGGGATTGTAGTGAAAATTCAAGAATAAAGGGAGACAAGAATAACACATTTCATTAAAGGTGGTTACATACATTATTCCTCTAACCAATCTATTAGAATAATTATAGAATTATTCTAATAATAGAATTATTATAAGCAAATACAAAAGAAGTGCACACACAAAATAAAAAGTCACTGGAAAGAGGTGTGTAAAAATAAACATGATAACAGCAGCAATATTGATGCAAATAAGTTATCTAAGATAAATATATGTGGTTACTTTTTATAGAATTAATAATAATGATTAACAATGTGGATCAGGGTCACCCTGATTTTGATTTTTAAGCAAAGCTATCTGTGCCAGTTAGCTTTCTAAAACAATAGATACCTAGGCTACATTTGGATGTCACAATAAACCTTGATTTCTTATGACAGGAATGAGCCACAGCAGTCTTGGATATTTCGCTCCACTCCTCCACACTCACACTGCAAGGAAACAGAAGCTATCATTTCTGTTTTTCATTAGCAAAGCAGCACTCTCTCCACTTGGGATTCCCAGCAACTGGTATTCAGAGGCATATTGCCTGAGAATATAGTCATTGTGGCTAGTAGCCACTGATAGCCTTATCCTTACATGAATTTGTCTAACCCTCATTTACAGTGATCCAAGTTAATGGCCATCACTCATTCCAAAGTCAATGTCTACATAGGGCTACCTTTGGGTTCATAGATGATATGTACCTATTTTGAAACACTGTTTCCCAGTTTCTCCTGCTCCAAAATGTGCAGAAGATCTTTTATTCTGCACTTATAACTTTGAATACACTTTTCGGTTGCTCTTAGTTATCTCAAATTAAATCTTAAATTGAGCGTGTGGTTCTGTGAATTAATACCCTTGCCTTTCAGCTCTTTTGCTGAGGTCATACAAATCTAATGGTAGAAATGGTCACAGGGTCAGACCTTGGCATGTGGCATATAGAAATGGTTTAATGATGCCCACAGATGTTTGCATTCTGTGCATTGAAGCCCTAATGCGTTGGTGGGCTGATTATCACCTGATCGTATCTTCATTCCCCCAAATTAAATGGCAGGTGGTGTGTGTGAGTGTGCACCCACAGACTCAGAGCATTTAAATAAGAAGTGGTTTCTTCCTGAAACACATACATTAGAATGAATGCACTTACTACACCTTGCATTTGGGCATTATAAAATTTCTCCTTGCACAGCCATCTGGGATGCAGCCACATGGAGGAAGTTGCATTTAAGGTATTTGGACCCATCCAATTTTGCATCTACTTTATGCATGCAGATTGCAGCTGGAAGCGGTAACAACTGCAACCAGTCAGTCAGACATTTGTGT
Organism: Podarcis tiliguerta; assembly: GCF_965153285.1. NCBI lineage: Eukaryota > Metazoa > Chordata > Lepidosauria > Squamata > Lacertidae > Podarcis > Podarcis tiliguerta. The sequence goes on from NC_139541.1 coordinate 46,362,092, forward strand.
GTGTGTGACTGTGTCTCTGGGAGTGTTTGGGAATAACAAGATAAATTCACATAATATTTCTTCTATAAGTAATGCAACAGCAACATAATAAGAATAAGAATATATTTACTACTAAAAGAATAAGAATATATTTACTACTAAATAATAATGGTTATGATAATAACAATAATGATGAGGATTATATTACATTCTTTCTTTATTGTATTCTGCCTTTTCTTGAGGGAGACTAGCATTCCCACAACAACCCTTTAAGGTTTGTTAAAATTCAAAAATGTTTATCCTACTTTTATACTTGAGATTTTTCCAAAGTGGCAAATTGCAAAAATCATTAAAAACAAAAGACACATTAAAATAAGGCAGATAACAAAAACAGTTTTCCAAATGAGATCTTGCTGTGTGGAACAGTGCTATTGTTATCTAAGAAGTCTTGTATATAATTCTGCTTTTACTTTTATTAAATATATTTACAGCTCAAACAGTTAGCATATGTAGTATTTGAGCATTATTGTTGCCAAATTAAGACTTTTTTGAACAATAAAACAAAACCTTAATACCCTTGAATATAAGTCATTTTAATTAAATACAGAGAAGGATTCAGCATAAAGCTGCTGTAATGGGTAGTTCTAAAATTGTATTTGAACAAAGCTAAAATAAAAGCCCACCATTTAATTTTCAGTATTATTATCCATCATCAGTTTTGTACATTATAAACAGTGATACACTACATTGTAAAACCAGAAAACAATTTTTTTAAAAAAATACTATTGGATTTTTCTACATCTTCTCTCTACTACGAAGACATTACAAGGTCAACAACTTAAGCCTCTCTACAATCCAAAAATTGAATCTTAGTACATCCATTTTCCTAATAGAATGTCTGCAATACCAATTGGTGCTGACAGTTTTGGTCTCATCTCTCTATTGTGTTGTACAGTTTTATTTGACACCAGAGATGGCATCAGTTTGTATTGGAGAGAGCATCTGAATAGTGACACTTCTCTTGGGATTTAGGAGCTTTCATGTCCTTGCCAACACAAATGGACACTTTTGTTGTCTTATATTTGTGTGTGCATATATTCATGCACACATTAGAAAAAGTATCTTCAATTATTAATCAAAAGCATGAGAGCAATCACTGAAAACAAATGTACCATGATACTGAGTGTTTTAGATGTAGTAGCTCCAAGATCTCAAAGGATGTGCTGCACATGGCTGGTGTGTCGTGTGTGTGTGTGTGTGTTTGGGCTCTGTGTCTCTGATTTTGATTTAGAGAATATAGGACATGTAAACCATTCTTCTGCATTTCTGAGTAATTGTATTGTAATCCAGAATCTGTTAGAACCACAGGGCTAACTGTACAAAAGGGTGAAGAAGCAATTTGGAAGTCAGGGGCAATGATCAATTTAGGGAGTGCAAACAAGTAGGCAAAATTGAAGAGCAAGCCCAGAAGTCAGGACCAAAGTATAGCCAAGAATTCCAGGAACACACCAGATCTCCATGCCTTGTTGCTTGAGCAAGGCTTAACTGGAACAATAGGAATTTCATACATCTTCCTGTTGAGGAGCACCCTCTGACCAGCCTAGTGCATGGAATCAGTCCAGGGACTGAAGGCGCTTCTTTTTTTATCCATGGTTTATTGGAGTTTTCACATTATTACAATAGAGCAGTGAAGTCCTTTAATCACTCTACCCCTCCCAACTTCCCTTTCTCCCTCCCTCAGCTCTCCTGTCCAGTGTCCTAGGTCTGTTTTCCATATTGAGTTTTACTACTGGATCAGTTTGCCCAGGGATGCAGACACCTAAGTGTGGCAAGTTATATCTTCACCACTTTAAGGCCCAGTCTGTGTGATGGCTACCTAGTGGTCACCACCCTATGGATATTGCCTCATACCTCCGCCAGTTAACTTTATAGGCATACAAGTGGCAGAAACTGACTGTGATTATCATTATTTTGGGGACTGAATTTTGTGGGTATGATAAAAAGCCTGTCATCTGCAAAAACAGCCATCCTGCATTATTGTTTGGCCACTGTGACACCTAGGGCAAGGTCAAAAAGCAGTGGTCAGGGGACATCCCTGTCTCATTCCTTGCTTTAGTTGTATTGGTTCTGAAAATAGGCCATTACTTGAATTTAGCTTTGGGTTTCTGTAAATTGCTTAGGTGGGTCCATTTGAGGAACTGAGATCCTACCTAAGTGGCATTTGAGGAACTGAGATCCTACCTAAGTGGCTTAAAATGCATGACAACTGTCCACAGATACAGCAGTGATATGACAGAATGATGTTGATAGTTTGAGTGTTGGATTTTAGAGTGTTGGACTGTGACCAGGGAGACACAGGTTCGAATCCTCACTCACCCAGGAAACTCAGATGAGCCCCCCCACCTCCTTACTTATCTAACAAGATTTATTGTGAGGATCAAATGGCAAGGACTGGGGTGAATAACCATGCATGACACACCGAACATCTTGGAGGAAGGGCATGTATAAATTTAAATAGATGATGCCTTAGTGTGAATTAAATATTTACCTGACTTTTCAGCCAAGACTAATTCTCAACATGGCTTAAGAACCACCACACAAAGGTTCAGCAGCATTAGGTATGTTGTATAGCAGGCATACATACCCATGTCTGTCTTCCCTTCTCTCCCTCATTGTGTTCTCTAATACTTGTCACTCATTTATGGTTTTCAGACAAGGCATAATTTAAGTTTGTATCCCTATCTGTGAACTTTAGTTTGTATTTGCCCTCAAAACCAGATATCAAGTGCAAATCCTGTTTTGCTTATTTGGCAGTTGCAGCTGTCTCATAGTGGATTGGTCTATCTGGTGCAGTATTGTCTACATTGACTGTCCAGGGTTTCAGGTGAGAGTCTTTCCAGCTGTACTTGGAGCAATCAGGGATGGAAGCGGGAACCTTTTCTTTTCTTTTAAATTAGGCATGTGCTCTAGTACTAAGCTTTTCTTTGTTCCCTAAACTATGCTTTACTCAAAACCAGAAGTCAGGGACAGAAGAGAGGAGAGACCATACAAGTCTGAAACTATGACATTACATCTGAAACAGCCCAGCCAGTTTTAAATTCACAGTTTCCCATGATGTTGCTTCCTGTTAGCCAAACCTAGGAGATGGCACCACCTGCTTTAAAATATTTCTACTTAAGCAACTGAGGTCTGGATATTTTAGAGAATGGTTTCTAAATCTTACGGGGAAAGGGTCACAGTACAGTGCTAGGCATCTGCTTTGCATACAGAAAAATCTGTGGTTCAGTCTCTGGCATCTCCAGGTAGGCTGGGAGAGACTCCTGCCTGAGCTAGATGGACCAATGGACTAAGTAGAAAACAGCTTCCTATGTACCTAAAGATTTGCCAAAGTAGATCAGCTTGATTACCTATGTAAAATAGTATTTTGTTATGTCACTCTTAAGGATTTGGATCATATTTGTTGCCTAATTGCTTTGGGTAAATCACTGGATAGTATAAAATACATAGAGCTGACCTGAAACTACTCAGATTTTTAAATCAACTTCTCAGTAGTGCAAAACATGTCTCACCTTTGCTTCTTTATTCACATAGTCCATGGGTAGGCAAACTAAGGCCCGGGGGCCGGATCCGGTCCAATCGCCTTCTAAATCCAGCCTGTGGATGGTCCGGGAATCAGTGTGTTTTTACATTAGCAGAATGTGCCCTTCTATTTAAAATGCACCTCTGGGTTATTTGCGGGGCATAGGAATTCGTTTATTATTTTTTTCAAAATATAGTCTGGCCCCCCCACAAGGTCTGAGGGACAGTCGACCAGCCTCCTGCTGAAAAAGTTTGCTGACCCCTGACATAGTCCTTGGTTACCCTCACTTACTGGGAATGATTTAATCTTATTATTCTTTCTGAAAGCAACCTGTATCAGGAAGTTTTTAATGTTTGATGTTTTACTATGTTTTATATATGCTGTAAGCTGCCCTGAGTGGCTGGGGAAACCCAGCCAGGTGGGCGGGGTATAAATAATAAAATTATTTTAAAATTATTATTTTAAAAAATAATTTTAAAAATTGTGTTTTGAATAAGATCACTCAGATGTAATTTTAGAACAATGTAAATATTTGCAAAATATAAAATAATTTCTGGAGAAGGGGTATGTTTTGTTTCCCCCATTGAAAGTACAATCCCACCACCACTGGAAATATTTTAAATGGTGAATACTTTATGTAGCTCTGCCAATATGGATAAGCCTTGCATTCTTTGAGCAATTTATTTGTTACTGGTATCACTAGGCCACAGAGGGAGAGTGTGGGGTTTGTGCAACGTTGCCCTAAAGTTTGGTTAGAAACATCCATCCTCAAGGTATATTTTAAATCCACTACCTCCTTCCTTTTAAAGCAGCAAAAACATATACCTTTAAAAGTAGTATTTCGAAAGCATTTTCAAAATGACATATTTCATTTTAAAGAGATTTTCTTTGAAACACTGTTATTTTTAGTATTTAATCAGAATGAGATAGTACCAAGAGCTGGAGAATTCTTTTAGCTGACACAGTCACTTTAACTTAAAGAATGTATACGATTTTATGAAAGGCATTTTCATGTTTCATGACATTGTGTTGTGTTATTTACTTTAAATTGTACCCCCCACCCTGGTACCCTACAAACTATTATCAAGGAGGATCAAGATGAATGGGAAGAGATAGGTAGATGTGGTTCTGGAGAGTCCAAGTCTTTAGTGGCTCAGTCCTGTGGAATACTCTGGCAACAGACATTCAGCAGATGCCTTCTGTGCCAGCTTTTAAATGCCTGCTGAAAACTTTTCTATTTTGCCAGGTCTAGGCAGGCAATTAAGAGTACACCGCACACAATGGGCTATTGATTTTTGCTTTAAACATTGTTGTTTAAAACTTTTCATACTTTTAATATATGGTTTTATCTTATTTTTTACTGTTGTGAACCACTTTCGCAATAGTTTTTATAAAATAAAATAGTTTTTATTAAGGATTTTGTGTGTGTGTGTTACAAAATTGATAAACGGGGAATGGTACATCTGTTGTCTCCACTTTCAATTCTTAGAATCTCTTTCACAATTCATTTACATTTAGTGAGAGCCATCTTGCAGTTGGGGGGAAAGAAGGTGGAGAGGGAAGGCGGAGATGTTGTGAACTACTTTCTGTGATATAGCGACATATAAATATTTTTATAAACAAATACTGGAACGTTGATGTTAAGATTTATAAATTAAAGAAGGTCATGAAGGAAGATCTTTGAATGGTTTTATCGTGATTTATAAGACACCTTGAAGACCTTGTGTTGAATAGGGGGATCCAGATGTTTTGAATGATAAAGAAAATAATGCTGCACATTGCAAAAACTAAGCTCCTTAGAACCAGCTAAAAGAAAGAGTACAACGCAAAGAACTGTAACAGCAGGCCATACCTGCTGTATGGGGTCCAGCAGACCAGAACCCTCTCCAGCTTCTTCATTGCCAGATATAGGAGGCACTTGGGAGCGTTTTGTGTGGTCTATCCAAAATAGAAGTTGGTTTTCAATTTGAAAAGCCATTTAGTGGGCAAAGGTCATGTCACATAAAGGAAGTGTTTTGATAACACTTTCCTGTTCCAGTCAACATGCCACAAAAATCTACAAACCAATGTTTCTCCCCAGAGTATTCAAGGGATTTTTATTTATTTATCTATTTGAGTGGATAAGCTCAAAAAGTGACCTCCAACAGATTGGACCTGTATTTCTCAAAAAGTGAAAAAGTTCTATTATTGCCAATATGTCACTGTGACTGTCTGAATTCTTGTGTCCTTTGCCTTGAAGTTTAAAAAGAAAATCCTCATTGGAGAGGGCAAGTAAGTTTCCTGATCAGCACTCTCCTCAGCCATACCTTTAGAGCAAAAGCTAGGTAGCTAAAAAAAAAGTTTTCTCTCTCTCAGTAACTGTAAAGACTTCTGTGCCTTTGAGCCACAGGGGGCTGTTGATGCTCTTGTAATAAACATTATTTATGATTGTTAATTGAAAAGCTTTCAAAATTGCCATGGCGTATTTATTTTGTCATTTAAATTTCTCTGTCTCCCCCTGTTGCTTTGGCAATAAAGGGTCATAGAGAAAATGTACCCTGGGAACGGTTTTCATTAAGAAACTCCATGTCAGGAGAGAGACACTTTAGAAACAAAATTATTACAATTATTATAGTGTCTTCTCAAAAAAGGGCAGAGTCATTAAAACATTGGAGAGCTGTAGTCAGCAGATGGTCCTGGGGATACTTTTCGGGATATTTTGTAATTAAGGCATTGGTTTTAATAACAAAATAGGGTCATTACCAGCTCTTGGAGAATAATAAAAAAAAAGTTGTGGAGATAACTTTGCTATTGTTAGCTTAACCGATAACTTGGAAACACAGTTTAACATTATGAGAACTGCTTCTAGTGTTTGGGGGCACCAGCCGGGGTGTGTGGGCAAGTACACACACAGTGTTATTGATGGATTAACCATGATAAATCAGTTGGTAGCAAGCTGCAAGAACACACTGATCCCCCACCTCCCCTGTTTTTGGGGTGTGTGAGCCTCTTCCTTTTGCAGACCTTAGCTGCCATTAAGCTTTAACCATGTTTAAGGTTAACCAGTATTTAAAATTATGAGTTGTTTGCTGGTTTAAATTCCTACATAGGAAGCTGCCTTATGCTGAATTTGCTCCTCATGCTCAGTATTGTCTACACTGACTGGCAGTGGCTCCCTAAGGTTTCTGGCAGGAATCTCCCTCAGCCCTACCTGGAGATTCCAAGAACTGAACCTGGGAGCTTATGCACACAAGGCAGATGCTCTATCACTGAGCTACGACCTTCACTCTTCCCTCCTAATTAAGAGGAAACTATGGTTGGTCTTGGGGAACACGGGTGGCACTGTGGGTTAAACCACAGAGCCTAGGACTTGCTGATCAGAAGGTCAGCGGTTCGAATCCCTGCAACGGGGTGAGCTCCTGTCGCTCGGTCCCTGCTCCTGCCAACCTAGCAGTTCAAAAGCACATCAAAGTGCAAGTACCGCTCTGGTGGGAAGGTAAACGGCGTTTCCGTGCGCTGCTCTGGTTCGCCAGAAGCAGCTTAGTCATGCTGGCCACATGACCCGGAAGCTGTCTGCGGACAAACGCTGGCTCCCTCAGCCAATAAAGCAAGATGAGCTCCGCAACCCCAGAGTCAGTCATGACTGGACCTAATGATCAGGGGTCCCTTTACCTTTATGGTTGGTCTTAACCACACCTAGAAATGGAGAAGAACGTAACTGTTAACACCTAGTTTTGAAATTGTAATAAGTGCATAAATCAAATGTCCACGTAGACCAAGCATGTGATACATTAACCTAATGTGAGTGTTGGACAGGAGGGGGCAGTCATGTGAAAATATTTGCTGCCTAAGGAAGTGGCAAAACTTGGCCAGAGAGAGAGAAGTATTAAAGGTGAGAATATGTGGAAAGGACCTTAGCTCAGTGGAAAAGCACAGTTTCACATGCAGAACGTAAGAGCCCTGCTGGATCAGGCTGGTGGTCTATTTAGTCCAGCATCCTGTTCTCACAGTGGACAACCAGATGCCCTATAGGAAGCCCGCAAGCCCGACCTGAGCTCAGCAGCACTCTCCCCTCCTGTGGTTGCCAGCAACTAGTATTCAGAAGCGTACTGCCTCCAGCAGTAGAGGTAGAACATGCAGGCGTCGAAAATGCGGGCGTGTTTAATTCTCAGCATCTCCAGTTAAAATGATCAGGCAATTGATGAGAAGGACATTGCTGCTAGGCAAAGCACTGCCAGGGAGAGTAGAGAGTATAGAATTCTAGGCTGGATGGACCAATAGTACGACCTGTTTTAAGGCAACTTCCGTTTTAATGTCATTAATCAAAGAAAGCTGAACATATGACTACAATAGTTTCTGCAATTTTCCAGAACAATTTTGAGGTTCTGTTTTGTTTTTAAAAAATAAAATAAGACATTGTTCCCTCATTTTGTAAGTGGTAGCTTCTACTTCTAATATAGTGTCTCTCCACTTTTGACATCTTCCCTGTGTCCCCGCTGTCCACTACACTACTAATGGGAGAGTGACACTGGAAGCATAATTACATTTCCTAATTACATGTAATTAGGCGAAACCCAGATGATGTATACAGTGTGCTATTAAAACAGCCAAGGGTCAAGGACTTCTGGAATTTCATACTGGCTTTCTAAATAAGTGCTTTGCGTTGCTAAAGCCAATATACTAGCTTGCTCGATAAACCCGCTTAAGGCTTAAAATATATAGGATTCATTTATTCAGCTGAGTAAGGATCTACTTCAGTGTGTGTGTGGTTCCCCCGCCCCCTCATTGTCTCCTTCTTAACAACCAGGTTTTAGGTTTCTTGTGCTTAACGCAGGAAAGCCACTCTATGCCCAGCACCATAAAGTTGTGGATGCTGACAGGCTAAGTAATATTTATTTTCCCAACCTTAATCCTTTTGAAACATGGTGAAATAAATACATCCCCTTATCTAGCATGTGCCTGAGACTGGAAATAAATTCTTGTTTTCTTGTGCTCCTGTACCAATGGTCTGCAACGGATAATTCGGGCAGTCTCTCTGAATAGGAGAGGAAGAAGCTTCTCTATTACCAGTGGTAATTATAAAGCTCATAATGGGAGTGCGTCGAAGCCCCACCATCAATCAGGGAGGAGAAACAATGGGGAATGATAGGTATGTAAAAGGGAAAATGGCGAAACCACATATGGAAATGCAATAGTTTTTTGCAAGGTTATAAATCACGGAGGAGTCGTAATTTTCAGAGCAATTAATATCCCACGATTAAAACGTAACTTTTGTAAAGGTATTTAGCAGTCGCACAGATATATCCAGGGAAGGAGAGAGAGAGAGATACCACAGAGTGCCTTGGGATCCTTTGGCAGATCATGAAATCCTTGTCCACAAGCCCAGTTAATGACATAGCATTAAAGCGCCTTGCCATTGGCCCCAGTCACTTTTTTGTGAAGATATAAACATTACAGCTGTGTTGTTGGATGAAGCCAGGAAGGAATGATTTCTGCAGCATGACTGAAACATTTTAAAAGGATCCCAAAGCTATCATAAGGAAATTAATTAGACTTTGGGTTCTAAATTATCAGTTTAGTTGTGGTCCAAATCAGATAACTCTAGTTGACAGTTGTAGTTGACCTGTACGTCTGTAACCTGAAGCGTCTGTAACCCAAGGTACACCAGTCTGGGAGTGATATGGTGTTATTTGCCTGTGTCTTAGAGGTGAGAAGCTCTTTGCCTTAGTTACTGTATGCAGGGAAAATAAAGGCCTATGTATTTGTAATTGGAGAGCTATTCTGAGAACCAAAGAAAGCCTCTGAGACCAGAGCTATCATAATACTGTAAGGATGGGGAGCCTCCAGATGTTGTTAGACTCCAGCTCCCATTAGCCCAAGCCAGCATGGCCATTGCTCAAGGATAGGATAGGTGCTGTCATCCAGCAGTAACTGGAAAGCCATATGTTTCTACTTCTGGTGTAGCATGTATTCCTTTGCAAGTGCTTGATGACCTAATAATTTGAAAGTGAAAAGAAGATGCAAGCACAAATGCATCTTATAGGTAGTGAGCTGTGGCAACTTCTATAAAATTCATGCATTTGTCCCTGTTTGCCATATCAGTTGAGTTTTTCTACTCACACATTTCCTGATCCCTACATTGCTGGTCTAATTATTTTCTGGACTTTAAAATTCCAAACCTTATTCCTCAGCTTCTCTTAAGAATGTGGAGGTATACCTTTAAATCTGGTCTGGGATTTTCAGGTAGTCACCAAAAGCAACACATTACTGATATTTGTGCACATTGTACAGACCCTCCAGGGATGTCCCTCATTTAGAGAAGCCATCCCAGCTTCTGATTTGATCCTGTAATGTTCTGCTTTTCCTTAGGACATCCCTGTTTACATTGGAGTAATGTTGGAGGGTTTGGAGTTATTCAACTCCCGAGCTCTCTGCAGGCAATCCTGTATAGGGAAGTTTTTAATGTTTAATGTTTTATTATGTTTTTATATATGTTGGAAGCTGTTGGGGCAACCCAGTAAGATATGTGGGGTATAAATAGTAAAATTATCATTATGGAATGGGATGTCCCTATTTTCATCAGACAAATGTTGGAAGATATGATTGCTGTTATTGTTATTATATTTATACCCTTTACCTTCCTCCCAAGGAGCCCATTGCTGAAAATATATCAAACTTAAAACAGTTAAAACTTCTAAAATACGGTCTAAAAGAACCTTAAAAAAATAAATAAAACCCTGTTTAAAAGTCCTAAAAACCATAATCTACTCTCAAAGTAATAAATTCAGAGTTGCCAGGGACAGAACTTTAGCCATCAAGAACCTTGGAAAACAGGAAGGTTTTAATTCTCCTAAAAGTTAATTATGAGGGAAACTGATGTACCTCACTAGGGAGGGTGACCCACAAAGGGGGACTGCCTCTATTGTAAACCTCTGCACACAGTGGAGTGGCTGAATTCATAGGGACCTTAAGAAAACACCATGCATTATCATTTCATGTTTTTAGATTTTCAAAACATTACATAATAACATGAAAGAATGAATAGTCACAGCTGGCTGACATCCAGCCATCCAAAAACTGTGCACATCTTTGTGTATGTCAGTCACTTAAAATTAATCTGTAATGAGAATCCAGGGAAAGTGTTGTTGATGTTGTTAGTTTTGTGATGTTGTTCTTTTTTTAAAAATAAAAATAAATGGTGTTGTATAATACACAACAAAATTGACAACAAAATCCTGCCCTCAGGCTTACATTCCAAATAATTAGTCACATGAGAAAAAGGAAGAAACAAGGGGTGCAAAGTCAGTATGGTTACACAACATATTGGTGGTGTTTAAGCAAGAGGGCTAGGCTTCATCAGCACCTTTGAGTTGTCAGGAAGCTGAGCATCAGAAAATATTCCTGCCAGTAACAATTCTCCTCATTGGCTTTTCTTGCCAGTCTAAGGGAAGACTGAGAGCTGACAGGTGGGAAAGATGTTGCAAAATGGATTCCTGGTTATGACACTTGCTGCCCTCTGAATAGAATGGTATGATCATATGTCTGTATCTGAGAAGGGTTAGATGTAATCCAGAAGTTGGCCGAATGGACAAATTTCACCAAGAAATTCACTGTCCAGGACTGAAAAACTGATTTGAATACCAGAATTTCACCTACGTGTTTTGCACAGCAATTGTTATTGTTCCCTTTTGGTTTGGGCGTTTTCCTTAGTATGCTTTGCAGAACAGGAAACGTGAGTGTGCACACACCTAAATTTGAAAAAGTATATTCTTCGTTATACAGTTGACCAAAATCAAGGCTCTCTTCAGAAAATTTGGAATTTATAACAACAGTCAGAGTGTTTACGAAAAGCTTTCTGTAATAATATCCTCCAGTATGTAGAAAGAATTGAGCTTTTTCCCAGAAGCATTTATTTATTTATTTTGCACTATCCAAATGTTTTTGGTATGTGTAAGGGAAATACTTCAGAGATACCAGTAATCTGGCTTTATTTCTGCCAAAAGCACTTCTCTGCAAATGCACTCTGTTTCCTGCTAAGAATTTCATTTACTGTTTGTACGGAATACAAAGTGTTCTTAATCAAGCAAAGAAATAATGCCACTATTATTCTAAGTAACAAATATGTTTGAGGCATAAATGTGTAAGTGTGTGCGCATGCGTTCAGCACAAAGGGAATATCAATCTAGTTAGATTGTTTTAACAGATTTAGCACAGTCTTTGATAGCTTTGTAAACAGGAGATGCTATAGTGTTAAGACCCAGGCTATACTGGGGGTGGGGTGGGGGATCCAAGTATGCTCCATATGCTGGAACATCATAAATGAAAATCCCTGGCAAAAATACATTAGTTTTGAAAAACAAACAGATGTAGTGCATCAGCTTAAAAGTCAATATATCCTGAGCAGTAGCATCATGTGTAAAACTGCAATGGTAATTTCACTTGGTCAAAGGTCAGGCTGGAGCATGCAGCTCCCTGTAGTCCCAATCTTATAAAATAATCATTAGGAATTCCACATGTTAGCAGTGAACATGAGCTAAAGCAAAAGTCCCATTCTGGTGTCTTGCCTTTGCTTTGTAAAAAATTCATTTGATTAATATTTCAGTTTCAGGGAAGTGTGGACAGGAAGAAAAAGTTCTCCTTAATGACCTCAATTGTGCTAATGCATCTAGTGAAAACTTTGCTTGGGTATGTTTGCATAATTTTAAATCTCCCCCGCCCTTATAATATGATGTCTTTGAGTTTCACTGAAGGAATCTATGTTATTTTACCTTCCATAGTACCTCTGGTTAACTTCCTGAGGGCCTCAGAAAAGCCAATTGCTTAATGGCAAAAGATCATGACTAATTAGTTCACATGGCTTGGTGAATCCTCCCAAATATTCTCTCCTCCCCCACCCCACATATGTTTAAAGATATTTCTGCTAATTTACAATCTGAAAGATAGGTGAGGAGTTGAGAGTTTGAAAAATAGATTACTGTCTTCATTAATACAGGTTTGACCTACAAAGTCTTCACGTACTTAATGATTAAAAACCAAAGTACTAAATAATAAATTATAAGAATTTATAGGAGTCATCATCTTGAAATTAGCTTACCGAATGTTCTTATCATAATAAATCTGAGTGGGTGTCTAATTTAGAGTTAGCTGCCTAAAATTATATGTTGCAGATAGATACGGGAAGGAAGGAAGGAAGGATCTTTTTGTTTCAACTCCCCCCCCCCCCAAAAAAAAGAGAAATCCCATTGTGAATTTAATTACACATGGCAGAAATTAGATCAGTGTGTCTGTGTTGCAGAAACAATATGAATGTAAAGAAAAATTCTAGTTTGAGAAGTAAATATAGTAAGAATTCCTCTGTCAAATCAACAGTAGTAAGACTACTTCAATAGGCAAGAACTAGTAAAAATCCAAGTGAAATCTACAACTGCATGTCAGCAGTTGCAATAGAAATGCTTGCTGAAATCCTTCTTATCCCAATTATAACAATGGATTTAGTTTCTTCCCCTTCCCCGTTCCCCACTGCCCTTAAAGTCCTCAGCATTGCTCAGATTTTTTGTTGTTTTGTTTAGGTTTTTCAGTCCCATACATCTGGAGTCTGGAAACTTTTTAATAGTTGCTCTACCACAGTGATTCAAAGTATTAGGCTCATATGTCTGTATCTACTTACAGCAGGTTCAAATTTACCATTCAAACAAGTGGAACTTGCAACAAAATGTTGTTCTGTAGGGTGTTTCTGTTTGTGATGCATTCCCTTTTCCAGGAGACACCATTCCAGTCCATTCCTCTCCCCGCCCCCCAATTCACAATACTGTACTTTCAGCGTTCCTTGCCCACTGAACTGAGCACACTCAAGCCTCACTATTTTGGGAGGGGCTCTCCTGCTTTTAGCCCACCCCTCCAATTATTATTTTTTATCTTTCAAACTCTGGGATTCCTTTGAGCATGTACTCTCCCACTTCAGATAAATGCTAGAACCCATCTTGCTGAAACCTCCTTCAATGCAACCACTGTAGTTCCCACTATTCCCTGGGTATCACATGTAGTCTTAACACATATGATGAAATGAATGTGTTCATTAGACTTTATATGCCTGTCAACCAATGATTACTCGTAGTGGTAAGCCCTAGTAACATCAACGCTGGCTGTAGAAAGGGAGGATGTGGGATTGTGCCCTGTGTTCAAGGTATCATTCACACAGAGGTTTATGCATGAACATGGGGTGGTGGGAGCTCTGCCACTGGTCAACAGCCAAGGTCCACACCTCAATAGGCAGCAGAACCATTAGTATAGGGGCAGGGAACCTCAGGCATGGGGGCCAAATATGGCCCTCAAAGTCTCTCTACCTGGCCTGTGGAATTCTCCGCAGGGCATGCTCCTCACATGTAGAAAATACCCTACTATACATAAGTAAAATGTTGCCTCTGTCCCTGCCCAGAACTGGCATGTGGCCCTTAGAAGGTTGCCCTGAATGGAATACTGCCCTCAGGCTGAAAAAGGTCCCATACCCCTATAGTAGTACCGCAAACCTGGTCTTCCTCTTTGCATTAATTTCTGCAATTGATGACCATCTGCCCAGCAATCAAAGGTTCCAAATAGCACTGCATGCAACTTGCAAGCAATAGAAAACACTTGAAAGTTCAGGCTGGCCTTTAAAAAAAAGAAAGAAAGAAAGAAAGAGAAAGAGAAAGAAAGAAAGAAAAACGCAAGCACAAAACATAATACTAATTGTGTTTCCCAAAATAAAACCTTCAGTTGCAATTTATGAGAGAGAAAAGCGAGAGCTAGTTACATAGCAAAGGGGAGGGGGGAAGGCTGTGTTCTACCCACCCCACACAATTTCTAATTAATTAGAAAGAAATATGCCTTCAAGAAGAGAAGAAAGCACCTCTGGGATTTTCACCAGGAAGAAATGGCTCCTGTGGTTAAAGGGAAAGCTTTTTCTTTTCTTTTCATTTCTTTCTTTTTTTTAAGTATTAAAAATTAATTAAAGTGGAATGTGCTAAAATTCAGTTTTTATCATTAACACCAATTTTGCAGTGCTAAGTGCTGCTGGTAAAATATAAATTTCTCTATGTCAACATAATCTGTGATGTATGAAGTTTTGCTAGCCCAGATTCTCTCAGCAGTGGAAGTCAGGGTCAATCATGCTCCTTCAAGAAATAAAGTGATAATATAGCTGTTTATCTAACAAGATTCCTTTTACTTGTTTCAAAGCAGTCCTAGATCTTTCTTGTGGGTTCAGCAATTATGAGAAGTCAAAATTTAGGGTATTTCCACAGCACTTGGCACATAATTTCATGCTTTCCCCCTTGTTTTAGGGAGAATATTTAACTGTTGTGGTCCAAAGCTCAGTTCATAAGAATATAATGACTCCCTGCTGGATCAGACCAAAGGCCTGTGTAGCATCCTCTTTCCTGCAATGACCAACCAGATGCCTGCCCCCCCCCCCAATGGTGGAGGATGAGCACAATCTGCTCAGTTATTCCCCAGGAACTGACATTCACAAGCATATCACCTCTGATCCTGAAACTGTTTTCTGTTGAATTCTATGGTGTTCAGTAAGGTTTATAAAACCTTACTATCTTGCTAGACTTTCAGGGATAATAAAGCTCATTACTTTATTGAACATCTTTTTAGATGTGACCCTGCTATATTAATACAGTGGTACCTCGGGTTACAGATGCTTCAGGTTACAGACGCTTCAGGTTACAGACTCCGCTAACCCAGAAATAGTATCTTGGGTTAAGAACTTTGCTTCAGGGTGAGAACAGAAATCGTGCTCTGGCAGCGCAACAGCAGCGGAGGCCCCATTAGCTAAAGTGGTACATCGGGTTAAGAACAGTTTCAGGTTAAGAACGGACCTCTGGAATGAATTAGGTTCTTAACCTGAGGTACCACTGTATACTCATTTTTGTTGGTATTGCATGTGAGTCCTGTGAAGCCTGCTGTGACTTATTTGCCAGGTACTTTGAGGATAAAACTGCTTGCAACCATAAGAACATAAGAAGAGCCTGCTGGATGAAACCAATGGTCCATCTAGTCCACCATTCTGTTCTCACCAGAGAACCATTGAACCATTGAACCACCAGAGAAGCCATTGATTGTCTTATCCTCTATAAATTTGTCCAGGTCTTTAATGCTGTCCCAATTGGTGGCCATCACTACCTCCTGTTGTAGTGAGTTCCATAGTTTAATTCTGTAGTGTGTGAAGAAATACTTTCTTTTATCTATTCTGAATCTTCCAACATCCAGCTTCCTTGGATGTTCACAAGTCCTGTTTTTTTTTTGGGGGGGGGGTTACTTTTCTCTGTTCACCATCTCCATGCATCTCATTCAAACGATTGAAGACTTTAAGTCTTTCCAAGTGAGGGGTGGGGATCCTTTTTCCAGGTGAAGGCCCACATTCCCTCAAGGGCAACGTTCTGAGGGTTGCATGCTAGTGGTGGGCAGAGGAAGAAGTGGGTAGGGTAACACATGTGATTCTTACCTCTACAGTAGGCTACACATTCCAGCCATACACATTGGAGGTTTCCAGAGGAGGGAATGAGGGAAGGAGAGAGAGAAAGAGAGAGAGGTCACACAGACAGGTGCCATAAGAAAGCGGCAGAGATAGCACATGATAGTACACACCCCAGAAATGATCTCTTTCAGCTTCTGCCTTCTGAAAGAAGGTATAGGGTTATAAAGGCCAGGACTCGCCGCCTGAAAAACAGTTTCTACGCTAATGCAATTCTGGTTCTAAATGCAGCATAAGGGGTCTCTGTAGTATAGTGTATTTTAAAATGGGGTTTTAGAGTTTTTTAGGGGGGTTTGAATGTTTTATGTAGTTTTTATGTAGTTTTATGTAGTTTTATGTAGTTTTGTGGTAGTTTTATGTAGTTTTAATGTAGTTTTTATGTAGTTTTATGTAGTTTTTCAATTTCATTGTTCCGCAAGGGACAATGACAATAAAGCTATCGTATATATATCCCTCCATCTTCCATCCAAGCAAGCAAAAGGCTGCATCATGGTCCAAATATCCATTCTGGCCAAGCAAAGCCACTTATAATAATAATAATAATAATAAATTTTATTTATACCCCGCCCTCCCCAGCCAAAGCCGGGCTCAGGGCGGCTAACAACAATAAAAACAACTTACATTGAAAGAGATCAAGGTCAGTGAAGTGTGTGACCTGGGGAGAAGCTGTAGCCTTGGGAAAGCCAAATGGGGAGGCTTGAGGTTCCCCACCTAGGGAACTGAATGGCAGGTCGGAAGTGTAGCCAGTGCATGTAGGGATCTAGTAGCAGATTTAGTAATCTGCTAAAAAAAAAATCCAATTGAGGTAATTAGAAGGTCTATATTTGTTTGGCTTCAGCAGCCGATTATTACACATCCTAGTGTCCATATTTGTATGAACTAGGATCTTTCAAACTGGTGGCAGTGCACTTTTTAATGAACTGTAAAATAAATATGATACTCATTTTCCAATAGTATATGTTCTTGCAATAAAAAAATTGCGATGTTTTCTGACAGGTATTTTTTCTCCTCAAGTATCATTAGCATTTCTAATTGCTCATTACTTGTGTAAAAGGCTTGACTCAGCAGCATCTATGCATCGCTGTTACTGTGCAGCTGGGTTGCTACGTAACAATGCAAGGTCACTTGGGTGCCTTGGATATTGAAATATAGGCACCGTATTCATTCGGAATGGGTAAAACATCCACACATCTTCATGAGGTACAGAAACCTCTGCATTCAGGTTTGGTGAAAACTATTGTTTGCCTGTGTGATACAGTTCTCTGACCAGGTTCTTTTAGTTCATAATGAATGCTATTAGCTTTTGGAACTGGAAACTCCGTCTTTTTCATAGTGGACGAATCATACTACTTCTGTTAGCCCTTGGAGAATGGGCTTCATTAGAAATCTAAATCAGCAAATATTTGGCTTTTCAGAGGTCTCTCTTTCTCAGTAAATAGTGAATTAGCAATTGTTATATAGATAAATTTTGGGATATGTTTAGATTTTATGAAGCTGTGTAGGTGCTGCCATAAGGCAGAATGACGTGGTACACAGACAAACGTGTTACCAAGCCCACATTTGGTGAAGTAATGTAAAAGGAATGTCAATGGAGTTTTTAAAGGGGAGAATTGGTTTAATGAAGGCAGGCCCTACCATTAAGCAGAATGAAGTAGTGGTGGGTGCTGCAGGAGACACCCTATCAGCCTTTTAACTCAAACTGCCTAATCTAACATCTCCTGCACCTCCTAAGATGACTTGCTTCCTCCTCACATGGACCCTATGACCCTATTGCTTTTGTCAGCAGAGGTGAATTTAGGGGTTTGCCTCACTGCATGCTAAGCCTAGGGGGTACTGCAACAATGACATAATGAACTGAGGAGAATGGAAGGTGAGAGGTGTGTGGGGTTGTGTGTGCCACATTTTAGTCTCACACAGGGTGCCACTGAAATTTGAAAGACCCGTCCACCCTTGCCCTCAGACATGGTGGAAGATGTTGTCTTTTTGCCAGTGTTGAAGAAGATTCATCTGCCAGTCATATACAGTGGTACCTCATGTTAAGTACTTAATTTGCTTCAGAGGTCTGTACTTAACCTGAAACTGTTCTTAACCTGAAGCACCACTTTAGCTAATGGGGCCTCCTGCTGCCGCCGCGCCACCAGAGCACGATTTCTGTTCTCATCCTGAAGCAAAGTTCTTAACCTGAAGCACTATTTCTGGGTTACGGAGTCTGTAACCTGAAGTGTATGTAACCTGATGCGTATGTAACCCAAGGTACCACTACACATGGATTGGATAGAGGCACCATATTGTCTTTTACCTGAGGCAGAAAAACGTATTGGGCCAGAGCTGAGTGTGCGCGCAAATCTCATACTCACACAGTTTCTCCCTCACACATTTCAGACTCAATGGGTGGATGCAGAATTAAGCACCTCTTTCCCCCATGCCAATTCTTCCCCGCTATGGTGTTCACGGGCCAGTAGGTGACACTGTGCAGGAAGGTTATAGGTTGCAAATAGGAAAAGAAGAAGTATGTTTTACCTCGCCTGATATGGTGTCCCAGCATACTGGCCCTGAATTCACATTTGCGTTACTGGGAAAAGATGAATTTTGGAACTTTGTGTTTTCTTCACATCATATAATGGATTTCTGTCATGGCATCATTTGACAGGTGGTGAAAGAAGAGGGGTGTAATCACAGAGCTCTTTATTTTCAGGGTATGCCTCTGAAAAGCATATCTAATAGACACATGCATGCAAACAGCAGCATTATAAGCAAACTGGGTTTGAAAGATCCTAGTTCATACAAATATGGTTTCTAGGATGTGTAGCAATAGGATGCTGAAGCCTAACAAATATAGAACTTTCCCATTACCTTAATTGGACATTTTTAGCAGATTACTGGCAGTGGAATAAATTCTTGATACACTGACCCTAAGATTTTTCTTGGCATCTGCATCACCAGAGCTCTTTTTGTGATTAGAAAGGTGTTGTTTGGATTGCAGGGACCAGATCCTCTAGATCAGCACTTTGGGGTTTTTCTTTCCAAATTTGATATACTTTTTACCAGTAATCTCACAGTAGTGCTGGGCACCTGGCATTCAGGAATGTGAAAAATGCAGTCCTAAAGAAAGATTACCACTTGAACATAAAACACAACTTGCCTTCGTTCCCCCACCAAACTCTGGAGAATATCTGTAGGCACTAGAATGATTTGATAAAGTGTCAGGGGTGCTAATTTGAACAAAATATTGGGGGGGCAGGGGGTAAGCCCCATGTCTCATGATTTATCACATGATGTGGTGCACACACCCCCCCCAATTTGAACAGCAACAGGTTTTTTAACAAGACAAGATCACAAAGACACGGAGTAGACCTTTAAAGCCCTAAACGGCCTTGGCCCAGTATACCTGAAGGAGCATCTCCACCCCCATCATTCTGCCCGGACGCTGAGGTCCAGCGCCGAGGGCCTTCTGGCGGTTCCCTCATTGCAAGAAGCAAAGCTACAGGGAACCAGGCAGAGGGCCTTCTCTGTAGTGGCGCCCGCCCTGTGGAACGCCCTCCCATCAGATGTCAAAGAGATAAACAACTACCTGATATTTAGAAGACATCTTAAGGCAGCCCTGTTCAGGGAAGTTTTTAATCTGTGATATTTTACTGGTTTTTTTTTTTTTTTTTTTTTTTTTCCTATGGAAGCCACCCAGAGTGGCTGGGGAAACCCAGCCAGATGGGCGGGGTACAAATAATAAATTATTATTATTATAGTCTTCTCAAGATTCTACTCCTATTCAGGCATTTGAGAGCATTAAACTGGGGAGTGGTTGCACATGAAAACCCCACCTCCAACATCCCTACATGCGCTGGCTACACTTCAGACCTTTGCTCATTTATGAAAACACAGGGATCTTGATCACAGGGTAGCTCCTAAACACATTTCACCAAACTCACTTAGAAGCCCCCTTTAGATCTTTGTGCTGAATGCTCAAAGGTCTGAAGAGGAACCAGCGCGCATTGGGATGTTGGGGGTGGGTCTTCCATGAGGTAGGACTCGAACCAATGGCTTCAAATTACAAGAAAGGAGATTCCAACTAGACATCAGGAAGAACTTTCTGATAGTAAGAACTGTTTGACAGTGGAACAGTCTCTCTTGGAAGGTTGTAGACTCTCCCTTCCTTGGGGGTCTTTAAGCCGAGGTTGTATGGCCACCTGTCATAGATGCTTTAGTTGAGAGTCCTGCATTGCAGTGGGTTGGGCTAGATGACCCTCGGGGTCCCTTCCAACTCTACAATTCTATGTTTATGAGCACCTCTTTCTAGTATAAGCCTTCAAATGCCTGACTCAGACTAGAGAAGCACATTCATCCAAACATGTTTAGAACTCCCCTTCAGATCTTAGTGCTTTATGTGCAAAATATTGAAACAGAGCCAGTATAGGTGAAGATGTTTGCAATAGGGCTTCCACCCACAGCCCTCTCCCCATTTGTGATTAGGGTAAGTGAAACTTTTTTGGTATTCTTGGTTCAGCTTTTAAGACTGGAGGATGAAAGAAGTGACAAATAAAAGCTCCTTCTAGGCAAATAAAATATTGGAAAATAAAATGTTGGCTTGTAGTAACAATAAATAAATAAATAGAATTACGTGAGGAATCATTTGAACAAGACAAGGCAGTTTCGATGGCCTTTTTCTCCACATGAGTGGCACTCGTCCATCCTGCAGGTTAGTATAAAGTAAGATCACTTGTCATAGCTGTAAGCTATCAATAAAAATTAACGTACCACGGGAAATTGAAAGGGGAGAAAGGTATTTAAATGTTCAGGGTCATGGATCTATCCATACATTTCTCATGAGCGTATTTCGGTGATAAGAGGCATTGTTGTTTGCCACAGGCTGCCTTTTTCATGTTTTATTCCTACGTTAAATACCGGCATATTCAAATCAAGGACAGAGGCAGTAAATGCAATCAGCTAGCTGAACAGAGCTGAGTACTCTGGAACAGCCTTCCCCAACCTGGTGCTCTCAGGTTTTTTGGACTACAGTACAGGCTGGGGTGGATGGAAGTTGCCGTCCAAAACACCTCGAGGGTACTAGGTTGCGGGAGTCTGTTCTGGAGTGAGAAAATGCTAACAGTATATGACAAAAAGTGTTTTGCTCCAGAAGATAGTTGTACCATAACTTCAAGATGTGTGAAACAGTAAAGAAAGAAGCAAAGCCAAAATGATTGAGTGAGTCACCATTACTGTATTTTTTGCTCTATTAGACACACCGGACAATAAGGCACACCTAGTTTTTAGAGGGGGAATGCAAGAAAAAAAGGATTCTTTAAAGGGAGCGCTGAGCAGAGCCTGTACGCATCCCAGGCTCTGCTCAGCGCTCCCTTTCACGAGCCGTGTGGAGCATGTGTGTGGCGCTTGCAGGCTTTCCCCCGGCTCTTGGGGGCTTTTCTGGGAGGTGGGGGAAGGGACAGAGTCGTGCGCTCTGTCCCTTCCCCCACCTCCCGCAAAAGCCACATGAAGCCTCCGCAGGGCACGGGGATGAAGACTCCCCGGCCAGGAGAGGCTTTGCGTGGCTAAGCCATGATCGATCCCGCTGGCTGTCCTGGCTTCTGGCTTAGTCGCGCGCAGCCTCTCCCGGGCAAGGGGAGCCTTCATCCCCTGCCCAGGAGAGGTTGGGCGCAGCTAAGGCTCCCCCAAGAGCCGCACTCCTTCTAATGAGAGTGCGGCGTGTGTGCACAGCTCTTGGAGGTAGCCCTTCTCCCTCCTCGGGGAAAAGCCACGCTCCACACAGCTCTTTAAAGGGAGCGTTGAGCAGAGCCTCAGGCCTGCATTTGCTCCATAAGACGTACACACATTTCCCCTTACTTTTTAGGAGGGGAAAAGTGCTTCTTATAGAGCGAAAAATACGGTAATAAATCATTTGATGCAAAATGAAAGTCTAACTTTTCTTATAGTTCACTTTTACAAAAGAAGAAGAAACTTGCACATATGTAACACAAAGGAAATATATTCAGGATTACATCATGTGGAATATTTACTTTTACACCTACTATCTTGAAGGTGTAAGGATGGGGTATGGTTGACTCCCACTCTCTCAAGTGCTGAAAATTCTGTGCAACATCATGGCTTTAATTGAATTTATTATTTCGGTCACAGACCAGTTCCAGCCCACATACAATATCAAGGAAGTCATAAAACATGATAGGGATACATTTTAATTTGAAATTAGGTATAACAGGGACAATACAGATATAGCAACAGTTATATATATATATAAATTAAAACTTAGTCACTAACATATAACCTAAAATTATCATTTAAAACCTTAATCATTAAGATAGCACAGGTTGTTCCCTAAGTTTTATGGCAATCACACAGAATTTGGCTACCCTTAATGTGATCTCAGGATCCTTGCCCTCTCTTCAATTTTAGACATTGAAGTTTGGATTCATTTGGAGATTTTTGCAGAGCAGGGCAATTGCAGAGCAGAGCAATAAATACCGAGCTTACGGCAGCGTAACAAGGCATGAGAGACAGTTTCTACCCATCATGGCTTTATTATAAGGACAGTACTATGCACATAGTGGCTGTAGTGCAAATAACATGGACCTTGTATTTATTGAACAACACTTCTTCATGCCATAGGTTGGAAAGGGTGCAGTTTATGAAGAATACACCTATCCGTTATGCCGTTTCTGCACACAGTAGGAAAATGCTGCTAAAAAAGAAAGAGGGTGAGAAGATGCTTTCATTGTCAGTTAAGGTCCTGGAAGTTCTCAGACCTCAAGGAAAGGGGTGCACATAACTACATGTTATGAACATGTTTCTGGTTGGCCCTTCATGCCTCCCAAGAAATTAAGCAATCTCATTTTGTTGTTCTTGATTCCCACAACTTTGATGGGACACTTTAACCTCATTAGGACAACTTTCTGTGTGAAAGTTGGCACTCAGAAATATTCTGCTAAATAGTCTTTATTGACTTATTTATGGTGGACAATGAAAGAACCATTTGTTTATTTTACTTGCAAATACTTATCCTTTTTAAAAAAACACACACAAACAAACCCCATACTTCTTTTAACATCAGGGAATAAAATCTGTAGTCTTGTGAGCAACATTTCATTTTAGATTTCTAAACCCTGCTCTCTGTCTTTTACACTTTGTGTGTGCACATGCGTGCACACACGCACACTCACAAACACACTATTCACTCAATTTGCAATCTTCTGGTAAGAGTGCTGTTGCTTATGTAGTCAGGCTTTGTAGACCCTAAGGCTTGCAGAAGTACAACAAAATGTTAAAAGGTGGGGGTGGGGCTCCATAATGGTGATGGTGAGGGAAACAGCCCAATTAGGGCTAATCATAGAGGGTATGGAATAGTGATTGGTTTGGTGTTTATTTGTTTTTGAGGGATGGGGGTGTGTGTGTACAAACAACAGAAAAGAGGAAATGGAATGCAGCACTCCACATTTTGTGACAGATTCCCATTTATTTCATATAATTCTTTTTTTGTGAACACTTAAATGGAACACATGGGTTTATATGGATTATATGTTTTTGTATGTTTGTATTAAAAAGAACGAAAGAAGAAGAAGCCCACGGGTGGCAGTTCATTAGTGTATAAATATAGTTTAACTTCCTGAATAATTACTAATTCTTTTATTATTTTTCATAATTCTTTTTGCTTAGTTTGCTTTGAATAATTTTCAAAGTACTATTCCCAATGGAGATCCCCAAGAGACAGAATTTCTGGCTAATATTTTTATTTTATTTTATTGCCATCCCAGAAGCAGCACACTGAGAAAGACCCCTAGGTTATTTATATCTTGATTTTATCTTAGAAAATTAACTAAAAGAAAATGCCTTAAAACATCTGATATATTAGGCTGTGCTTAAAGAGAGAGATTAATTTTAACAGCTTGGCAAGCCCAGTGGAGTCTTTGTGGTTTGGGGTACCAAAGAAGCTAACTTTCTAAAAATTCCTTGAGGACATTCTTAAATAAAACAGTCATAAAATAAGATTTTGAATTTATAACATGTTACATAAGGAGCAGAAGAAGCTGCCTTATGCAGATGCTTCTCTTAAATCCCACTAATGGGACTATGGGCACAGCTAGTCAACCCTGGAATGCCACTGCTGATCAGAATCAACAGTAATGGGAAAGATGGAACAATGGTCTGACTCACTATTGGGCAGCTCGGTGTCTGCTGTTTCAGAGTGCTGAATTAAAAATAATACAGATGCACCATGGAACAAATCAACTACTAGCAAGCCTCTTTGCTATTTCTTGGTAAAGAAAGAAGACTATTATGCAGGCCAGTTCATTGATGGTATGCACTTTGTTTCACGGAGATAGCAGGAAATAATGACATCCATCAACAGCATGAAGCACCATTTGCTATTCCATCAGTTACACAAATGGGCGGTGAGGGCAGAAAAGAAAAGTAGGGTGATAGGGCATAACTTACAAATATTAGTGTAAGTACTTGTAGTTCAGCTTTAAGTTTCACACCTCACCATCTACCTCCTTGGATATAGTTGCCTTGCAGTATGCTGTCACACACATATACACTCCCTGCCCTGGCAGTGCCTAACACTAAAATCAGCAAGTTTCAGATGCAAATAGCATCTCCAGAACATCAGATGTATTTCCTATATGCCTCAGATCCTTTCAGCTGGAGGTGCTGAGGACTGAACCTGGGGCCACCTTCACCTGCTCTAACCTGGGCAGGGACTTTTCAAGGCACTGAAAGATCTGCAGGAGAAAGTTCATTTGGAGCACCTCATGGCCGCTTCCCCACAACAAAGTGTCAGTATCATCATCCCCCCCCCAAAAAAATCTGGAAATATAATACTTTAAAAAAAAAACAGTTGTAGTTGACATCAGAATGTTAAGATGTTATGATGGGGTTGCCATATTTCAAAAAGTGAAAATCTGGACACAAAAGTTAAAATTTTTGAGCTTTATTAAAGGAACTTCAAATTCTACACTTCTGACATGGATTGCAATATGTCTGGATTTCCCCAAATGTTTCAGCGATTTCCGCCCGAACACTCTTTCCAACAGCCAAATCATGGCTATGTCTGGGAAATTCTGGATGTATGGCAACCATATGGTATGACTAAAGTTAAAGAGAATATGTACAGACACCGACCCACTTGTACATAATCAGAACTTATGTGCGTCCCGTGTGATGTGAGTGACAGCAGTGTGAGTGAGGCGTTGCCTATACATATAATGACAAAATAGCTTCAGAATATTTTAAATGTTTCCTCATCACAATTTTTTTCTACTTTTCTTGTCAACAAATTCATAGATGAGATTATAAAAATACATTTCTCTCAAAAGGTCCCATTCTTTGAATAGAACAGATAAAGATGACAGTCTTGACTGAAGCATTGTGAAACATAACTTATTTTCAATAAGGCTAATTTGGAAAATGCTCTTTCTCCTTTACATTTTGAAATTGGCAGAATTAGATAAAGGCAGAGAGATATGGTAAAATTTAGAAAAGCTTTATCCAGATCCACACTGTAAATTATCTTCAAACTATTATGTGGAGCAGCCTCAGATCCAGAACATCTCTCTGCAGTATATAGGAAATGAATAAATAATTTTCATTCAGAGGACAGAGAAATTTGCAGATCATTTGGGCAAGCTCACACTAAAGCTTCTGCATCTCTTTCCAGAGAGATGATTTTAGGAAGAATGGTCAAGTGTTGCCAAATAGATTCACAACTTCTTTGTAAGCACAAGAGTGCTTCTCTAGATCCATTTGAAGTTTACCTAAGATTCTGCAGCGTGTTTCCACCCTGACCTTTCCCTTTTCCCCTCCTGTGTTAATTTGCAGTTAGTTTTTCCATCTGGGAAATGTGATTTGTGTCTATTGGCTGTTGATATTTCATCTGACTATGTGGATTCCTAGGGACACGGGTGGCGCTGTGGGTTAAAGCCTCAGCACCTAGGACTTGCCAATCGAAAGGTCGGCGGTTCGAATCCCCGCGGCGGGGTGCGCTCCTGTCGTTCGGTCCCAGCGCCTGCCAACCTAGCAGTTCGAAAGCACCCTCGGGTGCAAGTAGATAAATAGGGACCGCTTACTAGCGGGAAGGTAAACGGCGTTCTGTGTGCTGCGCTGGCTCGCCAGATGCAGCTTGTCACGCTGGCCACGTGACCCGGAAGTGTCTTCGGACAACGCTGGCTCCCGGCCTTTAGAGTGAGATGAGCGCGCAACCCTAGAGTCTGGCAAGACTGGCCCGTACGGGCAGGGGTACCTTTACCTTTTACCTATGTGGATTCCACCTGACTGCTCAGTTTCTTGCCTCTTCAGTTTTTCTGAAGTTGTTCCTCATGTCATGAAGTTGATGAGGGAAGGAAGCATTTTCCCCTAACAGAACATCTATGCTTTCTTTTTGTAAGATTTTCCTCAAATTTGTAAAGGCCTTTATGCCAGAATGCTGCCATTGAAGATATTTCAAATGTTTTCATTTTCTTTCCTAAAGAATTTACTTCTAACTTAGTCAAATCTTCAAATATAATATAGTTTATTATATTTGATGTAATTCCTCCTGGCTATATCATTAAAAAATCTGGCAGACCCATAACTCCCAAGTCAGGTCTGGTGCATGGATCTGATGCACAATCTCTGGATTGTAGCCAACATATTATATTCCTTCCTCAGTCCCATTTTATAGTGTTAAGGTTGTTTTATTAATTTAATTTTGTAATTAAGCGATACATTTAACATGTCAGATTTCATCCTAAATTGAGTCAGCTAAGACTTTCTGAACATCTGAGTTTAAAATTGGCTATATTCTCACCATCACCACCACCACCACTCCAAAACGAAACTTCCTTTTGCTTTTTCATATTAGAGATTTTGTATTTTTCTCTAGCAAGGGTTTTGCTGAGTGAGCGAAGGCACTGCCTCTTTAAGTGTTTAACAGTAATTGGTTCTTGTCCTGGTGTTCATTGAAAATCCTAGACATTTCATGTAAAATCTTCTTAATGAGGGGATGAATTTTTCATTCACATTAGAAAGCTCACTCTGACAAACAATTTCTAAATAAAACTTTAGCGGTATGACATCCCATATTGGACTTGACAAAGAGGACAGGTGCATTAGAATAAAACTGTATGGCGATCCTTCAAGCTGTCAGCCATGAATATTTTATTTCTTAATGAATCATCTTTGCAAAATGAACTTTCTTGTTGTAGTGTCAGTGCCATTTACAACCAAAAAAAAGTGGGGGGAGAGAAAGAAGCCTTGCTCCTTTTAAAAGGTGAACTCCTTAAACATGCTGATGCCAGCACAAAATGCTTAACCCTAGACATGACAGGTAAGAAGTAGCATGCATACTTTTGTGCTCTTCCCACCCCTCCAAAATGTTTGAATGATAATGTCACTGCATTTTAAAGGTAGATTATCAATACAGTTGATCATTGTTTTTATTAGTGTTGACACAAAAAGTCACAGCACACCTGCCTAATTATTCCATCAGGCTTTTCCTCAGTTAAGTTAATTGAGTGTTCATAGACGGTGCAAGATTGACATTGCTGGAGACAAGGCGCTGTACTTAGTCATAACTGTGGTATAGAAGAAAAAAAGTATGAACTGCAACAGTTCAAATTATCCCTCACTTTCCTGACATGATTGACAGGTCTCGCCATTAGTGTTAAGAAGGGTTACCATTTACCCCCTGCAGGTTCCGTTTTACACCTTTTGTCGGGAAATTGTCAGGTATGTGCCGATTCAAGCGGTGGTTGGCACAGTTGCTTGGCAAGCTGCTCTTCTTTCAAAGCTGCCATTTTGCCTCTTTTCTCAAAATATCTCAGATCAGAATGAAACAATTCACTATAAGTTTCTCATCAAACTGAAACACTCTGTTGTGTTTTGATTTATTTTCACTTCTGAAATGTTTTGAAGCATTGGGGATCCAAGAAAGCTGTCTATAGTTTGTGGCTTGGCAATCCAATTCCTCATGCTCCACATGAGGACCCTCTTATACCTATTAGAGGCAGTGTCATCTCCCATGATAGTGAAGAGATCTTGTACCTGAAGGAACAAGGGGGGCTTGTTGCAGCAGGAGGGGGAGACACTCATGCCTTTCAGCAGCTGGACTCATGTCTTTCTCTTGGCATCCCTCCTCCCCTGCTTCAGCTTCTGCCTCCTATTCTGGACTTCTCTCTGCCACAGACTCCCCCAGCTCACTAAGCCCTGTTACCACTTCAGCTTCTGATACCTCCTCCTCTCAGTCTTCTCCCTCTTCTCCTCTGACCACTCATTGCTATCCCACCACCAATACCTGGGCTCTCAGCCTTTTCCCCTTGGGGGTTCCCCAGCTGGTTCTTCCTACAATTCCTCTGCATCCAACCAGTCCATGACATCTACACATAGCTGGCAAACTAAGTCACTGCGATGTGTATGGGTGAAATTCTAAGTTTTACACAGAGTAAACCTACTGAAATTAATGAACAGAAGGGCCATTAATTTCAGTGGGTTTACTCTGAGTGAAACTTAGTTGAATACCACTCAATATTCCAAGGCAGGCTTCCTCAAACTTGGCCCTCCAGATGTTTTTGGCCTACAACTCCCATGATCCCTAGCTAGCAGGACCAGTGTTCAGGGATGATGGGAACTGTAGTCTCAAAACAT
The DNA here is from genome assembly GCF_965153285.1 of Podarcis tiliguerta. NCBI lineage: Eukaryota > Metazoa > Chordata > Lepidosauria > Squamata > Lacertidae > Podarcis > Podarcis tiliguerta. The sequence goes on from NC_139541.1 coordinate 46,390,771, forward strand.
CTGGAGGGCCAAGTTTGAGGAAGCCTGTTCCAAGGATTCCTCCTGTATTACTTTTTCCAACCCACCTCTTTCAATGAACAGTAGCAAGTGACCTAAAGTCGCTTTAATGCAGGCTTCCTCAAACTTGGCCCTCCAAATGTTTTGAGACTACAGTTCCCATCATCCCTCACCACTGGTCCTGCTAGCTAGGGATCATGGGAGTTGTAGGCCAAAAAACATATGGAAGGCTGAGTTTGAGGAAGCCTGCTTTAATGTGTAGTTTGCAAAGAGGTTAGCACAATGACTTCCACCTGTGCAATGGAACTTCTCCCTCTCTAACCTTTCTGCCCCTTTGCCCTCCCCGTCTCAAATATTTTATGGGGTTCCCGCAACCCTCTGGCACAGGTATGGGGGGACATATGGGGAGAGGAGAGGAAGGACAAGTGGAATTCCTTCACTAGCAGGATGACTTTATTGGATACAGGTGTGGGGAACCTTTGACTTTCCAGATGTTGCTGAACTAACAACTCATCAGCCCCAGCCATCATGACCAATGGCCAGGGATGATGGAAATTGCAGTTCAGCAACATCTGGAGGACAATAGATTCCCCACACATGTATCCATCATAGATGTCACTGCTATAAGACATATATTTCATTATTAATTGATTTCTTGACCACCATAAGATCCCAGGTTTGGTCACGGCAATTAAAAAAAGTTCTCTCTCCAAATATGTGGCTGGTCTACCTTTATATGGATCTTCACAACAGTATCCCAAGTGTGCACCTTAAGACCTAGTTTTGGAACAGTAATGTGAAAATTGGCCCCAGGTACTACTGCTCCCCCTCCCTGCTTCACAGGTGAATAGATAGGTTTAGCATGGTTTTTCTATATATATGTAATAGTGGTCTTTATGACATTTTGGACATCTCTCTGTAATAAGCAACATATTATTTGATTTAATTTATATCCCCTCTGCTGTTTCTAGCCTAATGTATTTATTAATATTATTTTTTGCCCACCAACCACACAAAGGGCTAATCAAATGAACTTGTAAAGGTGGTCTTTTATTGAATTAATTTTATAATGAGTTCCTGTTATGAAGGAATACGGTGTTAAAAAGGTGATATCACTAAAACTAATTAGCATAAGGCATGTTGGATTGATAGAAGTGACTGGATCTTAATCAATAGCAATATGATTACACCTATGCAGCAATTATAAATTATTTAAAACAGTACCCTTAGGTTACGGACTACTTGCCTTTAAATTAAATTTCCTGTCAATAATTGATGCAAAGAATTAATCTGAGAACACCTTCAGTTACTGAAAACTTTTTTAAGGTGGCATAAAATATTGAACTGTTGCCTGTCATTAGCAAGTAACTTGTCTCTTTTGTGTAACATCGCTCTTTGTTAAATTGGCCAAGAAGGACCTCCAGAGCATGAAAGATGGCTAATGATTCTTCTGAGGGTGTTGACACAGAGACACATCAATTTCAAGTAGAAGAATAATGCCAAAGATCTGATGGATCTGGAGGTTTTTGAACAGCTTAAATCTATTGCTCACAAATGCATTTCTGGGAGCCATGTTCACTTAATTCAAACTGAGGTTCACTTGCCCCAGAATCCATGTTCAGCTTTAGAGCTTGGTTTGTGGGCATGTGAAAGAATAACATGTGTTTTTGAGCATGCACCAGGTATATCACACAGTAATTGCAGCCCCGTCTCATGTATCTAACATAATAAGAACATTTGTTTATTATTACATTTTCATTGCTTCCTTCTTTTTAACAAAAAGTAACCCTAAACAACTTACAGCATAGTACAAACATTAGAACCAAATAAAGAAACAAAAGCATAATAAAAGCTTAAAAGTACATTCATGATATATATAAAAGACAAGTCTAATACAACAAACTGCCTCACTTAAAATTAGGTAAGGAAGAGGCCATAAATATACCTAAAACCCACCAAATTAAGGCCCCCAAATGAAACATTTTTGGTAAAACATTTTTGGCTGCTGCTTAAAGCTAGATAATGATGTTGAAACATGTAATATTAATGTTTAGTCTTCTTCTGGTGCTTCTTTTAGAAGAGTTCTGCAGAGGGTGATCTACTTTAGTGGAAGCCCTCCCAGTAGTATTGGTGAATCTGTTCTATCCTATTTATATAATGTTCTCCAACTCAATGAGGAAACATGGAAATGGATTATTACTATGAATTTCTGTTTACTAGTTGAGTTGGAGGACATTCTGCCCACCCCTCTTCCTCTGAGACCACTATGGAGGGGTTTGGGGTTCGGTCATGTTGTGTGATGCTAGTACCTGTCTTGTCTTGTTTCTGTATTTTTCCTACCTCCTTCTGAGGCTGTTGTTGCCTTAGTTTTTTTCAGTTCAGAGGTGGAGGGTATGGGAATTAAGGAATTGTAGGGTAGGGCAGGAGGAGGAGGCAAAGTTTTGAAGACCTTGCCTGTCATGTCTAAAGAGAGGTGTCAACAGTGATTCTGTTTATAAAATGGCCTCTACTTCAACCAGTAAACAGAAATTCATGTCAAGAACCAATTTCCATTTTTACTTGGAAGCAAGTTCTCCAGTGTTCAGTGGGGCTTATTCTAAAGGAAGTATCCACCAAATTGTAGCCCGAATCTCTCTTTTGTGAATACAGTACTGTATAATAATATATAGTTTAAAGGGTATATTTAGATATAAAGGCCAGTCATACCTATCTAATAGACAAAATAAAATCAGTTTCGGAAATCCTCCAGTGAATTTTATGATTCAACTGTTATGGTTAACAAACTGCCCACTAGTTTCTCAAGCATTATAAAATCCGGTTATAAAACAGCAGTAGCTATTTTGGAGCAAAGGTGTTGACTCATTCAAGATAATTAGTCAGCTAGGTGTTTACACTAGTTTCTACCATTGGTCCCTCTCCCCCCAGGCATTAGCATTCTTTTGTCATATACCCAAACCCAATTCACAAGCAAAAACTGGGGATCTGTGCTGAGTTCGCATGTGATATTGAGATAATGTGGTTAGTTTCCCATATGCCTGGATTGTAACTTAACCTACACATACTGTAAAACTTCTGTGTTGGCATGAAAACTGTGGTTTCAGATATATGCTTGGTGTGTGATACACGAGTTGTTTCACAAATGTCCTCAAATGGCATTAGGTCCTGTAGGCTCGTATTCCCAACATACAAATCTGGTAGTGCAAACTGTAATCTGTTACTAGTTGGATCCTTCAGCAAAACACAATATGAAGTTAGGTGTTCTTTTTTAAATAAAATAGACATGATTGAAAATTCTAAGACTTCAGTGCCAACTCAGGAGCTGGAAAAACAACCTGTTATGGATGTCATAGCACTTCTCTTAAGGAGCAGCTACATAGCGTAGGGTATTCCTTGACTCACTCTTGCAATTAGAGGCCCAGGTGTCTTCAATGGCAAGGAGTGCCTGTTTCCAACTGCAGCCATTTCTAGACCAGGATAGTCTGGTGTCAGTAACCTCATGTTTAGATTATTGCAACATGCTACAATGTGCCTTGAAAAAGGTCCAAAAGCTGCAGCTAGTACAGAATTCAGCTGCTAGGTTATTAACTTGGGTAGCAAGATGAAACAAATGTGACATTCTCCAATAAGATACTTGTTTCAAGGTAATGGTTTGTAAAGCCTTAAATAGCTCATGACCCAAGTATCTGCAGCACCACCTCCTCAAGCACTAATTTGATCTTTAAAATGGAGGGGTAGTGGCGGGGGGCTCTGCTCCTATGAGGATTTGTGGTACGGGGATTCATAGAAGGGCCTTCTTCTTATCTCTCTCCCCCCCCACACACACACTTTTAAGGGACCTAGATATCAAGTAAAGATGTTTCTGTTTACTCCTTGTTTGTCCTGAACTGAAAATGTGCAGAATGTTCTTTTTAATTACCGTTACCTTGTAATATTTTAGTTCTGTGTATTTGTTTTGATCATTGATGTAATTTTGTTGTCAATCTTTTGTTATATGTTGCCTTGTTGACCTTTTCCATACAAGATCCTGCAGCTAAGAATTAGGTTTCCTTAATTTCCAAATCCCTACTGGTGAGGATTGCAGGGCCCTTGTCTTTCACATACCACTTATCTCAGTGAGTCTTCAGCCAAGTTCAGAAGCATTATCTAAACCATGGAAGATTTGGAACACATATGCAACCAAAAGTTTGTCTTATGCTTTGTGGCTTGTGCAGAGCTAAACTGTGAGTCAGGTTTTGGACAAAATGTTGAGCGAAACCATGGCAGTGACCAAGGAGGAGTGACGCAGCCGTTAGCTCCTTCCTGAGAGCATGCACATTCATGCACATTCATGGTTTAGCACAGTATGTAAACCAGTCTTTAGCAAGATACCATCCAGAAATATATATGAGAGACTGAATAGATTCCAGGTGTAGTAGTGGTATTTATTTTCTGAAAGACATTTATTCATAATTCACAACTTATGGTTATCTCTGTGATCCAGTTTCACTGCTGATGCTCATTTTTTCACATTCTCTCTGCTGTAGATTGGGCTCTTTTGAGTCTTCTCCAGTCTTAGAGAACATGGCCATGAAGGCTTTTTCTCTGTTTCTTAAACCTTGGTGTGATCCTGTGGGGGACAACAGTGAAGAAGCCATCGTAATTAACAGAAATTATCTTAACATAGAGGAAATGAAATTGTAAAAGAGGTGTGTGTGTGTTTGTGTATCTCTGTTTTGAGGAACTATTGAAAGAATGCATGGTAAAGTTTGTGCTGCAAAGGAATGTACTTTTTTTGAAACTAGTATTTCACACCATGCATGTTGATGCAAAATTGATGACTAACTATCTCCAAGATCTGTAATGTAATTCTCAGAACTAATCTGATTAATGGGTCTCGTTTCCATTTTGTTACCTCATAGGCACACACTGTTCTGAAATGTGGGTTTGTGACCAAAACGAAAGTCCCATCAACAGCAGAATCCTATAACCATCAGCAGCTGTGGCCTAACCAACTTCTTCCCGTAACTCAGGTCTAGTGTTAGTTTACAAGAAGACACGGAAGCATGCATCTGCATGTGTGAGAAAATATATGCGTCTCATGTCAGCTTCTCTTAACTTCTACTTAAAGGTAGGGGAGGTGTCTGGCTGAAGTATCATTTTAAGGATTATGCCTGTTTGTTATCAGTTGACATGCAGATTGTATGGTAGTCATTGTCTAATTATGCATAATCAGTAAATGGTGCTGGGTCTCCATTTCTTAGAACAAAGCAGAACTAGTGGCAAAATTAGAGTTCGATAAATGACAATGGAAGGAAGAAGTCAGAAGAGGAATCTTTATTTGCATCAGCCACTAGCCATAGCAATAAAATAAAATAAAATGTACTGAAGATAACTATATAATATACATTTGGGAGGTTTACATCAGTAATCAAATAAAAGATTTTATTCTAATTGTTCCTGCTAAAAACCTTGCAGTTTTTGCTGTCACCTGATCATCTTGATCTGCTAGAAGAAAGGACGCAGTAGCAATGGTTGAGCGACCTGGTATGGACAGTAGTAGAGGGGTAATAATCTTATTCCTCAAATCTTTATAAAGAGTACAAGCCAGAAGCACATGAGCCACTGACTCAATACTGCCATTTCCACATGGACATGACCATTTTCCCAGCGGAATTGAAGGAAGAAGTCCTTATAAGTCAGCATATGGTTATTCGGGACATATGTCATTTTACTAGAATGTGCTCATAAGATATTTGGGTTTGAGAAGAAATAGAACATCTGTTATGAAGAAACAAGGAGAATGAAAAAATAAGGGTCATGTACAACACAAGAGCTTGTGCATCTTGCCCAGTGCTGGTGTGAGAAACTGGCATCTGCCAAGGCCTACACTCTTGTAGAAGTGCCACTATTGAGTACTACATTCCCTGGTCCCTGCAGTTCCTCTTTGATGTTTTCTTTTTTTTACCTGCCTTATCCAAACAGTCAGAAGAATGAGAAAAGGAGGAAGGTAACAACAACAACAACAACAACAACAACAACAACACACACCCACCCACAAGATTGGGTTAAAATATAAAAAGTAACACTTGACCACTGTGGGGATTCAGAGTTGTACAAAGTGAATGCTGGATCCCAAATCTGTTGATAGGTCATCTTTACTAGAGCATTTGTTTTCATACTACCTATGACACTGTTAGCCTAGAGGATTAGAGGATGCATTAATTGCTTAGAAAATGGCCGTCAATGGCTCTTTCTGCACTGATACTTATTTCCAAATGAGCTTTCTTCCCTCCCCATTCCCTCTTTTTATCTTTGGGATTCTGCATCTCCGGTTTTAAAGCTTTTATCTGTTCTGTCCCTAAGGAGTTATTTTAGAATAACAAACCAATATTAAGAATAAAATCGTTTTATGTTTGTCCTGTAGACATCAGAAAACTAGTGCATGGTCTGTTTTATCCCACTGGCTTTCTAAGGTTCAGGTATTAACATAAATACAGCCCATTAACACTTGTTCCTCTCTGTCAGGACATAAATTAAGTCTGCAGGTGTTCCATGAAGCTTTACCCTTGGTACTAATTAAGCCTTGATAATTAGGTTTGTTAAATTCAGGCCTTTAAGCTTATATTCCCTATTTGGGTTGCCAAAATGGAGATTTGCAATATACAAGGCCCATTTCTGCTGGTGTCCCCCCCCCCTTTCCTATTTTAAAATAAAACTGCAATCAGAATCTCTTTCATGCTCACATGGCAGAGAGTATCCATCTGAAATTGCTTTCATGTTAAAGTTCATTTATATCAGTGTTATTTTACTTGAATAAAATAAAATAAAAGATTTTTGGACACACATACAAAAATGTAGCTACTGGAATGGTAAATTATTAGGGTAATATTCTAAATAAGCACACCTCTCATTTGGTTTTGCTTTAAAAGATTAGAACACAATATTAATTTGACACATATACTGGCAGGGGTGAAGGTAGCCATGCCACAAGAGGGGAACAATGGAATAGCTTTGCTGCTTTCCCCCAACTCCATTGATGGGGAAGGATGGGTAATGTACATGTATTACAGCACTCTCTTCGCAAGGGGAGGACTGGCACAAGAGTTGAATTCAGTAGTCAAGATTAACAGCTGGAGTGAATAAGAGATTCTCTAGACCTCAAGAAAGTCCATGGACAGGTGGAGCAGTGGGTTAGTGGGTCTGGCTGTTAACCAGAAGATTTGTGGTTCGAGCCCACCCAGAGACGGCTGTGGGCAGGATTTCTGCATTGCAGGGGGTTGGACTTGATGAACCTCTGGGTCTCTTTCCAACTTACAAGTCTATGATTGTATGATCATGGCACATCTCAGCTTCAATAACAAGAACATAAGAAGAGGCCTGTTGGATCAAACCATTGGTCAATCTTGTTCTACATCCTCTTTAGTAAAACTTAAACCCCTCTCTTCACCATCAAGATCTTGGGGCAGTCCACACCAGTAAAATACAACACTTAATAAAATGTTTAAACAAGAAGACTATTACACCATTCAAACTACAAAGCATACCCTTGCTCCACGCAACACAGGCTACTGCTGGCACTGAAAAATAATGAGCATTGGCACTAATCATACATCAGGGAGAAGGCTGTTCCATAGCCAGGGTACCGTAACTGAGAAGGCCCCATCCCGACTCCCAACCTCACATTTTACATAGTTCTCTTTCCAAGTGTAGACTAAATACACGGAGGCAACTGAAAATATATGCCACAGCAGTACTCCTTTAAGCTGCAGTGGGCAGGGCAGGGGCACATAAGGGCTACTCCATAGTAAAATAAATAAAACTGAATATAGAACTGTTGGGTTTAAAAAAAAAAAAAAGCATGCCAGGGTATAGAGTTCCTACCTAGCCTTTTCTCTAGTATATTAGTTTTGTAGAGGTGGGAATCTTTTTGTATGTAGAAGAGTATGCCATCTTGTGAGCAACCTCCTGAATCAGAAATGTCACATCCATCCCACCTCCCAGGTTTGCCTTTGCTGTCTTCTGTTGTTGAAAAATAACCTTCAAAGGTGGTATACATTGCAGTTGTCAATACGAGAATGAAACTTGAACTGTGTGCCCTCTTTCTCTTGCCCCAGTCCCCCCCCCCCTTTTTGCCCTGCACAAGAGAAAATATATATATAAAGTGTGTGTATGGGGTGGGTGGATTGGTATTGTGCTGTTAAGTAATTTATTTTTTTAAAAAAATGCTTTTTAAATTCCAGCAGAATAGGTTCCTTTGGGGATTTCTGCTTACTTGTAACACATGCTGGAACATCGAGTAGCCTAATCGGAATGGATTTTCTTGCTAGTTAATATTTTATTTATTCCATAAATATGTTTCCCATCAAATCACATGTTTGATAAATGTCATTTTTCATCTAGAATAAATTAAATCATTGAAATGACTCTATTAGAGGCACTTATTTGTAGCATTCATGCTAACTTAATACTAATAGCCTTTCATCTTTTCTCTCTCTTCTTTTTTCTTCATTTGTGGAATAGTAAATGAAAAATCAGAATTTTAATCACTGGAACTTAACTATAAAAATAAAGGGGGGAATTAAAAAGTCACTAGGGACTTAGAGCCATTTTAGTTTTTCATCTTATTAACTATAGTCGCCTAGAAAGCTAACCATTTGGGGCTGTGTTTTGAAGAAAGCTTCTTAATAATTTTGTCAAAGAACAAAACATATAACAGGATCAATAAGCATGACTATATCCAGCTGGGGGCCCAAATCTTATTATTTATTGCCATTTCAGTGACAAAATGGATACTGTGCACACACAGTTCCCCTTTCCAGCCCAGAAGCCAGGGCTGCCCACATGACACTATTTCAGTTGTGTGATTTTTCAATCAGTGATTTTAAAGGTGGAACAGGGGAGTGGATTCAGTCCTGCCCACCCTATTCCCTCTCCAGTCATGCTACTAATCAGCAGAATTGTAGCCATTTTTGAAAGGTGAGAAACAGATTGTTCCCTGGTAAGCTTGCATGGAGCATGCAGCCCTAAGAACATGGCTTACCATGGAGATAGCTTACAAGGACCAAAGAGTTTATAGGAAATCAACATTTAAAATGGGCAAATAATATGTTCCCTTTTGTACTTCCAGCTCAGTCAGGAGTAGACCCCATTGACTGTAGTCAGTTACTTCCCAAAGTATCCAATACAGAATTGTATGTCCACAAATTTGGGGGACAAGTGATACTGAACTTACTGGGACAGTGTGTCCCCTCCCAGTGCTACGTTGTACCCCTCACAAAGCATTGCACTGTGGGAGAAAACATTGTTATAGCAGTCTTTACTGTCTTAACAGTCTGTCACTTGGAACCAGCCTCACAAAAGTTACCCCTTCTCTGCTTTGTATGGCTCAGCGGCAACCATCTCCCCAAAGCATGAAGGTTAGAAAGTTGATTATTTCTCACCTGGCAGGTTTTCCAAGGAAACATCTCCAAAAGCAAAAGCCTAGCAAAAAAAAAGCTAGCAAAAAAAATTACCTGAAGAACATACCATAAATACAGTATATAAGCTTTACAGTATGTAAACATACATAGGAGGCAATTATTCATGTGGTATCCAGAATCTGTAAATTAAAGAGAAGTTATTTCCCTGTTCTTTGAGTTTTTGAGAGACTTTAAACCAGCAAAAGCAAAATGGGAGGTGGTGCCTTGAGGGCACAAAATTGCCCACAAAATTGGCCACAGGCAGGAGTGGGGACAAGGGTTGCATGCCAAACAAGCAGCTTTAGGCTTCTGTATTTCAGCCATTTCTGAATGCATTTCCTCCCCTAAAATGTGACCAGTTAATAGCTTGTGCTAGGTAGATATTTCATTCCACACTTGGGAACTTGGAACACATTGTCTTGATTATACAAATAAAAGGCTGCTTAACCTTGATAACGGTAGCCCATTTTTGACGTTCTCAGCCTTACTTATACAGGCACTCCCATAATAAATGTGAATATCCTTAAGAGCTAGTTTTTGTAGCATCACTATTTGCTCACACCCGATCCATGCACGCATTGAGATTTCACAAGCTGTTTTCCCTGCCACATCTCTCCTCTCAGCAATCTCCCTCACTTGCTTTTTATGCATGCCTTGTATTTGTTACCGTCAGTGCTTAGTAGATCAAACCTAAGAAATGTGGCCTTCCATAACTAGTGTTTCAGGAAGCATTATTAATGAACCAGCGAGTCACTGCTGATTAATTACCTCAAGGACAAAGGGATAGCAACTTCTCCCCCTAACTCTGTACAGTGAAGTCTCATACTGCAAGACTCACAGCAGCATGTGGGAAGAGAGGCTGCTAGGGTTGAAAGGTGGATGGGAAGCCAAGGGTTAAGGCATTTCAAAATGTCAGGCAGCTTGTTATATTGCAGTACATCATTCTGTCCCTTGGGATGACTGCTGAGGTCTAGGCCGAATCTACAGAGAGAGCAGAGAATTTGACACAAGCTTCCATTTTCTTTCTTTCTTTCTTGAGGTCTCCTAGGCCACAACCCATATGCCATGGTTAAGCCATCAGGCACTGGTCCATCGAGACATTAGGACAAAAGCAGTCAGTGTTTCTGACATAGTGAAAACTGTCTGCTCTTTTTCTGTTACAGAAATGTATTTTCTCCACCAAGTGCATTCCTGGAGTGGTAACAGCATTTTCTATTCCACTTGAAAACATGGTTTGATTTTTGCATATAAAAAACATATTCCAATTGGTACTTAACTTACCAATAAAAACACAAGCCACATCATATAGCATGCTCTTGGGGTAGGGGATACACCTCATTTTGGTATGAATAGCAATTCCATTAAGTGCATGCAAATGATAGAATATGCTTAAAAGCACAGCATTTTAGGCAGAATTGTTCTTTTTGGAAACAACAATAATCAAATGTGTATAAATGCTATACATACTTCGGAAAGCCAAATCATAAATTTGAAAAAGAGCTAAGTAAATGTGTACAAATGTGAACCTGTGCTTTCAGTAGCATCATTTTACAAATAATAAAGTAAATGGTGTCTTTAGGCATATGGAGTGTAGAATATTGTCCCTGTGCCAGTGAGGAACCACAGTCAGCTCACACATAACATCAGTGGGGCCCTCTAAAACAAGCAGGAAATAAGCTCCAGTGTTTCTGGCCCCATCATTCTGAGATTTCACTTCTCCCAATATAGATCTTGAGAAAAAGTCTAAAACACTGAAGCTTTTGCCCAGACCCTAAGATCCAGCAAGTCTCCTCTGATAAGCCATGCAGTCAGGACTTGATCCAGCTTTGAGGAAGCAACTGGCAAAGAAATGGAGAAATTCAATTTTATTGTCATTTTAATGATAAATTGCCTAATTCAGATTTATCAAACTGATACATGAACTGAAGAAAATAAAATGCATACATTAGTAAAACTAACAGGCAAAATATGCATTATATTAGAGAAAATTGCTTGCCTATGGCTCAACTCTGCATGCAAAAAATTGTACAGTAGGTGAAATTTGCATGCTAATGATCATGGAATTGTCATGAATACTTTAAAAACTAATATCAAATTGCTGCAGAAACACGCAGAATTGAATTCTGGATTGAGAAAAAAATTAAACCTGAAAGAAACTGAAATTAATAGATTCATCTATCACTAGCCACCACATACCTGAGCCTTGGTAGACCATCTTACCTGAAGGTGTTTTAGTGGTGTCTTGGACTGTATTCCTTACATTTCCCAGAATGCCCCACTGTTTGTGTTGCTCCAAGTCATTATTGGAAATTAAGAGTGATGGTCTTGGCTGGGGCACTGCAGGGCATTGTAGGAAATAGCTCCAAGTTGGCACCACTGCATTTATGGGCATCGTAAGGCTGGCACCAGCAATGGGCTCTGCCAGGGTGTTAGGCTTCAGCTTCTGCCTATGACTGCTGGATATTGCTACCACCACTACTTAATGGTACCCATAGCATTCAGAAACCTGGATGAGCCAGGCCAGATTGCTGACTAAATGCCTGACTCATAAATGTGTTTTATCCTCCCTTTATTTTCTGTATTTTCAAAGGCACTAGACTGATACCCACATGTTCTATAAATCTTGCATTTCTTTGTCAGCTTGGTGGTACATGTTCATAAAACGGTGCCGTTTATATTATAAAATGACCTATTTATAATTCTTGTTCATCTCGTATACGTGTACGTATGACGGCATTAGAAATGCAGCACAGGCTGCTGTATAGTATTGAATGGAGATCAAGCACTTCTGTTTACCTGTGAAATTGCCTATTAAAATTACAATGAAACCATAAAAATGACTTTTATGTCGCTCCTCTGAGAAGAAGTTTCAATTTACTGGTTCAAGCGAAAATATCTCGCACTTAATTGTAAAATATTTTTAGGTAGATTTACTCTGATATTACTTGGTGTGTCAAATTCATTGAAGAACTGTTAGAGGAGAATGTTAAAGCAACACTGTCTATTTTAATCTTTATGTTTATTTAAAGAGGGGGAACTAGAAACAGAAAAATCAGTGACATTTGTCTTTTTTTCTGGATATTCAGTTTATTCTGTTTTGTTTTGACCTCCACCTCCTCCTGTTCTTGGTAGAGTGTGTGAAACCATACCGAATGGAAGGTATATTTTCTGGAGTTGTTGGGACAGAGACATTTAGCACTATTCACATAAGAGGTATATCAGATTCCATTAACAAAGGAAGGAGATAAGAATTGTGTTTCAACAGGGAAATAAAAGTCAGAGAAGGTCAACAGCTACACTCTTCCTCAGATACTATATTGGAGATTGGAATTCTCTGACTCCCCCATGGATGGTCATGCTGTGCAGTTGACATCACCTGTCAAAAAGGCCCAATATGAAACCTATGATGTGAGCATTGGTAGCCAGCATTTTGCCTTCCAGATGTTGTTTGGTTACAGCCCCATCATCCCTGGTAACTGGCCATGGTAAAAACATCTGGAGGGCACTATGTTTCCTGCCCCTGATGCAGCTCCCATTAGCTCCAGCCAGTACAGCTTGGGATAGGCTGTATAGTGCAAACAATTTATTGGCAAGAGAATGGGAGATTGACAGAAATGTTTTCTCAAGCCTCTGGAAGGCTACTCAATTTGTGTGGAATTTGGGGGTGGGACTTATTTTTTTCACTTTAGATTCCAGTTGGTAGGGCAGTGCCCCAGCTGCCCTAATAAACCATCCTCCACTGGTGGCACATACTGCTGCAAAGTATTACACCCATGAAATCCAGGTCCTGTTTTTATATAAAAAACCCTCCCACAATTGTATGCTCACTGTTCAGCTGTTAAGATTGCTATTAAACTTTATGGACCATAAACCCCACAGAAACAAGGAAAGTGAACAGCCCTTCTATTAAAGGAGTATCAAAGCAAGAAGCATATTTCATAGCATCAACATCATGTATCACCTGCCATGCACTCAAAATCACTCCCTGGTTGTCACAAGCTTACATGCTTATTTGATCTCTATAGTCAAGGTGCTGTTGCAAGTACTGACCATCGAGACCGGCATTTTAGTCCATTTTGCTAAAGCTGGAAGTTGGTGCATAAATTGTGTTCCACAGTTTTTGTATCAGAAAGCAAAGCACCTATTTAAATATTTAAGAACTCCTGACCCAGGAGTCTGCTGGATCAGGTCATGTGGCCAGCATGACTAAGCCGCTTCTGGCGAACCAGAGCAGTGCACAGAAACGCCTTTTACCTTCCCACCGGAGCGGTACCTATTTATCTACTTGCACTTTGACATGCTTTCGAACTGCTAGGTTGGCAGGAGCAGGGACCAAGCAACGGGAGCTCACCCCGTCACAGGGATTCGAACTGCCGACCTTCTGATCGGCAAGTCCTAGGCTCTGTGGTTTAACCCACAGCGCCACCTGTGTCCCCTGTATCTGGAGTAGGAAATCCTTTTACTGTCTTGTCTATCCTGGCCTGCGTCTTGGCCGGGCCTGCATCCCGGCCCTAGTTTGGAGTGAGGCATCACTTATTTTTAGTTTTGGACTGCTTTTTTGTGCAAACATGGTAGATCACAAAAGGTGTACGTGCACATGTAAGCAAATACCTATGGACATCAGGCTTATTGGCTTGGAGCAACACACTCATACAAATGGCTGCTGTTTTAAGCAAATCTGGTAAATTGAGAATCTTGTATTTGGGGGGTATTAAAGGTGTGTGCTTACAGGTAAACAGATGCCAATGTGCATGCCCATAATGACCTCAGGCAAGGCCAGCCCACTCATGAAGTGGCCTGCGCCCTGGCCCTAGTTTGGAGTGAGGCATCGCTTATTTTTAGTTTTGGAGTGACGTGGTGGTGCTGAACTCCTAGAAATTCAATGCTTCAATTTACAGTTCAGTGGCTCACTATAAGAGGCAACCACACACAAACCCCAAGGTTTTGTGCCTCAGCAGCTTCTGAACTTATAGATTTATTGATAATAGTTTATTCTCATCCTCTTACTGTTTGTTTTGTGGGGTAAAGAGGGAAAAGATTGGCTGGTGTCAAGCCCATTAGAAGTTTGGCCCAAACTATGGTGGAGTTGTAGACTTGGTTTGTAATAGGCTCAGGTGCTGGTACAAATCTTTGAATTTACCATTATATGCCAAATCACTGATATGCAGTATCACTGATTTTGCAGAATTTTCAGAACCCGTCACTCTGTTTTGTGAAGATATATGTCATTCACCTTCATTTCTTATTACTTTGTTTTTATATATAAGAAATAGTCTCTCTTTATATTTTACCCCAAAAAAGAGGAGTTGGAGGTGGGGAGAAGAGTATATTATTCCCCTTATGGAAAATGAGGCCAACCTATTCAGTGTTCTCTGCATTTTGCCAGGAGCAACATAGAACAAGGAGAGAGAAAAGTTATCAGCTAGGTGTTTATGAGAAATAGTCACATGGATCACATGAGAGGGATCTTTCTTACTGTGAAACTGAAGGGAGGGAAATACTGTTTGTAAGGTAATTGGTGGATTTTAGTAATTATTAACACTTTCCTAGAGGTAGGTAGGGAAGGAGCTGTGTGTGTGTGTGTGTGTGTGTGTGAGAGAGAGAGAGAGAGAGAGAGAGAGAGAGAATGAATTGCTCAGTTTCATATCTATTTGTTTTAGAACTAGGTAAGTAGATAGAAAAGGGAACACTGTTCTTATGTCTGTATCCAGCCTTACAGTGCAATCCTGTGCATGTTTACAGAAAAGTAAGCTCTACTCTGGTTAATGGGACTAAGGAAGTGTACCCAGGCTTGCAGTGTTTGTGCAGTATGAATGAATGATAATTATTGTATTTAAAACAATCAAAAGTTGTATTTGAAGCACAATTTGTAATATACCATAGCACACATGTAATGTCTAAACCATAGCCCCAGAATAATTCTGGAAAGGATGACAAAAATACCCTTTTAAACTATGCTTTTAACTTAGTATGTACAAACAATTCTTGATGAACAATATGTTTGATTGAATAGGGACCTTTTTCTGCCCCCAAAAGATTCTGCACTGATATTGTTGTTGGCATCCCTCTATCTCGAGAGATAATGGAGTGTGTCTCCATGGGGTGAAGTCAAACCACTGGAGAATCACAGCGCTTGCTGTGGCTGTAGAGCTATAACTTATAGCTGCTGCCTCTTGCATTGTATTTTGTTATGTTAGAGCACTGAAGTGACCTCCCTGGGCACAAGCCTGGGCAGTGTGTATGGAGGTCCTGGGCTGCCCAAATGACAAGACCCCGCCCCCAGCCTTGCTGATGTGGTCCATAGGAAAGCAGAGCAATACACTTGGCACCAACTTGGCTGCAGGAGTTGCCAGAAGGAGGCGTACAAAACGCCATCCTACTATCTTAAGGACTCCTCTCCAGATTTGTGTAGCCTTTTCTTTTCCTGAAAATGTGCCGTAAGGCAGCGGGTACGGATTTTTCCTTAGGCTTTCATATCAAAGCATTTCTTACGAATGAGTATAGCAGCAAGGTTTAAGATCAGAGGTTTAGGATCAAAGTTTTCCTTCTCCTAGATGGGTTACCTTCCCAGGTTGATGAGCCCCATCTGCCCCTCATTTCCCTCTACAGCACGTGCAACAACTACCTTATTGACTGTTGGACCCGCTATTGGTCTTGTTACTCCAGTTGTATTTTATCATGTAGAGTCATATAAATGAATATAATCTGAGCTATTAGCCTTCATGTATATATTGAACCTCCAAAGTCTGAAATAGTTTACCACTGCCAGCACTTCCTGGAGAGCAACACTAAGGGAGGGCTATTCATAGTGGGCTTCCAGAAGGCATCTGAAAGCTGCTCTAGAGGTGGGAAGGATGCATGTCTAGATATACTTTTTGGTCTGATCAATCAGGGATCTTCTTATGCTTCTTTTGATCAAAGTAGAGGAAGGTCCAGCTCTCTCCTTAACTATTCTTGAAAGGAAATGTAGGCCATGTTTGTAACCAAATTTTGTACTTTTCTCCCTTCATTCTCCATTGTACCTTCCAGCAGAGATTAGCTTTTTAACATCTTTTTGAAGAATGGTGCTCTTTAAAAAAACATAAGAGAGTTTTTTTGGGTGTTTTTTTTAGTTCTCCAAAGACTATAATGAGGGTACTCGCTTCTGCAGGCAAAACACAGCCATTTGAACAGACATTAACTGCTAAAATGTGCTGTGTCAAAAAAGATGCAGGCAGAAATGAACTGAGAGGAGGGAGAAACATTTGTTTTAGTGTTTTCTTTTAGTGATTAACATTATGTGCTAATGAAAGGCCTACTTTAAAAATTGGCACCCTTTCTGCATCTTAAAGATGAAGAAAAGCAATTGAGGTATTTAGCACGGATTAGAAGTTTTTTTAATATAAAAAAATAAAAGTAGTTCCTAAAGGGAAAAATAGTGGGATGCAGTTGGCAGAAAATGATTATTTTTATTTTATATTATTTCCTCAAATAAAAAAGTAAAGTAGATACATAGCCAAGAAACAATAACCTACAGCATTAATATTAAGAGGCAACACTAGATATAAAAGAAACTTGTTTTTAATGAAAGAATAAATGGTTTTAAGATAACTAGCAGTTTATTGTCTTAGGCGAGATTCTTTTTCACATCTTCAGCCCTTTCCCCAACTAGTTTGTCTACAATATGGGGATATTCTGGCTTATCCATTCTACAGAGTTGTTTTAAGGTTTACTGCAAAAAGTTAGAAGAAATGTTTTGAGCACTCAGAATGTGCTATATAAATGTTAAGTATCTTTACTGCTGTGCAGAGGTTTGAGTGGAGATGATATGGCTAAGTTCTGAAATACGCTGCAGATGCAGATATCATTGTGGTGCACACAGACCAAGGTCCAGAGGACCTAAGGCAGATAGCATGGTCAAAGGTACTCTAGAAATCCATTTCTGGGACAAATAAAGGAAGAGAAAAAGGAGAAAATGTGGTCAGAGCCAGGCTGGTACTCAGATTCCAAATCAGTCATTTAAGGTAAGACAGTCTGCATGGCTATTCAGTGAAATAAATTGCTCAGATTGAGATTCATATTGTTAGCCAGGTTCCCATTGGTTCCTCAGTCACCTGGTCCAGCTGGGCTGATAAGCAGCAATATCCTTCCTCTCTATTTTATTTGTGGCGCTGCAGCATAGGCCTGCCAGTTGACTCTGGGGTTCACAGAATAAGACATCTGCACCCTGCTGCCTTGATTCCTGATTTGCATCATAACTTTTGTCCCTCTTTTCTTTCTTGTTCCTACACACACATGTGCACAAACCAAACTTTGTTTCATTGTTGAATTGCAATAGTTTCTGGTCCCTTTTCCTGATTTGACTGCAACAATGCACAGTGTTCAAAAGCTTGAGCCATTTCAGACATTTGCAACTGTCTGTGAGGGATATACGTATTAGCACCAATGCTCTGGCATTTGTATTTGCTTGTTATGCTGTTCTGACTACAGTTCAAGATACTGGTTTCTTCCTGTTCATTGGTGGGGCTAGTTAGCCAAGCCTTTTGCTTCCTCCAAGAAAGTGCTGTTCTCCAGGTACAGCAGAAAAGGCAAGGGGAGGCTAATGTAGTCATCCACACACCCAGCCAACAATAATCTTGCTACTGCAATCTGCATCCATTGATGTAACCATAGTGAACAAGAATCCAAGCAGAGGGTTGAATAGATGGATAGCAGAGACTGAGTGAAAAGAATTTGGTCAGGTTTCTGTTACTGGGATGGGTTTTACTGCATTTTCTATTTGATACATAGTTTTGATTTTAGAGCTTTTGTTTCACATGTAATCTTTAGGGCAAGATGGGATATAAATCTAAATTGTAATAGCTTTTTAAGAATTTATGAGCTGCCTTATTTGTATCTTTCCCCCACACTGACCACCCTAGTGCCATATTATACCTCTCACAAAGCATTTCACTGGGAGAAGAAAACATTGTCTTAACACTGTCTCTTGCAGCCAGCCTCCCAAAAGTTTTCCCTTCTTTGCTATGTATGGCTCACTGGCAACCAACTCCCCAAAGCATGAAGGTTAGAAAGTTGATTATTTCTCACCTGACAGATTTTCCTAGGAAACGTCCCCAAATACAAACGCCCAGCCAAAAAATCACACTGAAAAATTAAATTACAGCATGCTCTGTTCACTTAAAAAGCTAAATACATATTTTGCATTGTTGTAACACAATGTAATGAAGATCTTATTTGATTATGACTTATTGATACCTTTCTTTGCAGCCTGTATTATGTACCTTTTTAAATAAAATGTCCCTGAAAAGCAAGTGTCAAACTTCACAGTGCAATATCAGATATATAAGCTTTCCACTTTGCTTGCTTTGTCATTAAGCTGTGGTTAAGCATGACCAACAATCTGTGTCCAGGGTTTTTCATCTGTTCCTTTTTTTAGCAGTGATAAAACAAAATTGGTGTATACACATAGTGGAAAAGAGTTGTCTTTGTCTATTAACCAGGTGCACTGTTGTAGATCTGAAAATACAATAAATTCATCACAGAATGTAGATACTGTTATACTGGAAACAAGAGTCATGCCGGACAGCACAATGGGACATGGTAAGATTGAATGTCCTCAAGGTTTTTACCAAGGTTCTGATGGGTGGCTATAGTGTCACACCCCAGGACCCAGTGGAGGGGGGCATGACTTCACACATATCTGTACAACACTCTGGGCTCCTCTCAATCCCGGGAACAGTGTAGCATAGATATAGACACAACTCTGGTCTGCATTCAGGTACATATATTCATATGTGGTAGGATTCCCCCAAAATCCAATCCCTTTGGACAGCATTCCTACATGAAATATGCACAATAACAGGTATTGGAAGCCACCTCCAAACTAGCCCTATTGAATATTTCCCAAGACAATAACACTCACTCACATTATAAAGAGCTTATAACCCACCTACTCTCAGCAGCCAGAAGCATCATAGCTGGACACTGGAAAGACCTCTCAGGAGTGAGAATGGGCCACTGTTACCAAATCGTATGGGAAACAGCCTTACAGTACTAGAAAAGCTAACCAACAGACTGAAACTGACCCGGGGATAAAGAAAAGAGGATGCCTTCACCCCACTATGACTCCTTTTTATTACATACACAGCCCAACAAGACAAGAACAATAACTCACCAACAGCATACAAATCAATATGACTAACTTGACCCAACAATTCCGCCCCAACGCAAACAAATCTCACTGCAGTCAGCTAAAGACAACCAACCATGCCCTGTTGCTCCAACTTCTCTCACTGACAAGGAAAAATAATAAATGAACAGAAGGACAACCTGCCTAAGTGACGCTGACACAAAAACCTCACACATACACTAAGTAAAAGAATGTAAGTTTACCACCACCCCTCTCTCCTCCCTCTCTTCTTCCCAACCTTATACTGCATACAACACTGATGTCTCATATTGAATGTAACTGATCAGTAGAAAAAACTCTACAACCTGAAAGTAGAGACAATGCACATACTTTTGTAACCCGATAGGCTCTTTAAAAAAATCAGGAAGGGGAAAGTATAGAGTTAATGCCAAGTCCGTTTTTAGATTTTAATTATGTTCTGTATGTGCATTCCAATTCATGTTTCAAAGTAAATATCCTCAACAAGGCATTGTAGATTTGAAAATCCCTAATTGCTCAGCTTCAGCCAATGGGGGGTGTGTGTGTGTGTGTGTGTGTGTGTGTGTGTGTGAAAAAGCCCTTTGTCCTTCCAACATACATATTTACATAATGTATTCTTTATATTTGTTTTTCATTAAGCCCAGGAGTGTAACAGAGATGTGTCTGGACCACTTGTTTTGCCTGCTGTACATTTCCCCCTAGAATCTTTTAACTTTGAAGCAAGTAACTGGTTTTGCAGCAGCTGTCGTGGTGCCGTTAAAATAATTGTACATACACTTCCCAAATGTATGAAAAATGAGAATTCCACCGAAAGGGTTTTGACATCCCCTGAAAAGATAATAATGGTGTAGGCTAACAAGAAAGGGGGAAATATACATTTCCCCCTTCAGACTGATCGCTCACTTTATACCTGTACATTACTGTTCCTTTTAATGTTCACATATAAAACTCAGTTTAGTGCTACTTTTCTTAAGGGCTGCAGGGAAATTTCCATTGAAAAGTACCATAATAATGAACTTGAACATCGGCTTTCCCGATCAAAGAAATCATTACATTTTGTCTTTTGTTTTGCATTTTTATTTCTTGAAAAGGCAAAAGTGCCTCTTTTAGATAATGTACTTTTCCAATCAATATACTGGGATTTCTTCTTTCACATTACAGTACAAGATACTCAAATAGCCAAGCTATTGGAAAAAAATAAAAGACATTATTAAATAACACTTGCATTTATTTTTGTTTTTAATAATACATTTCTTCCTATGTTTTACAGCTATAACTTAAAACAAAAGTGTGTGTGTGTGTGTGTGTGTGTGTGTGTGTGTGTAACATTTAAAATACCACTCATTTTTTTTAAAAGTTGTAAACTGTAGTACCTTATTCTTGCATTTAATTTTTCCTAATAGATCCTTAATTTAAAAGGTTCCAGATCCCCAAAATACCACATGCTTAAATGTTCTGTTTTTATGTATTGATTTCCCCCATCTCTGCTTGCTTTGTTTTTGCAAGAGTGGCTTATAAAGGAGAAATACAGAAATGGAATGACTTTAGGAGTGGAAGTAATTAAACATCCTCTTTAA
Organism: Podarcis tiliguerta; assembly: GCF_965153285.1. Classification (NCBI taxonomy): domain Eukaryota; kingdom Metazoa; phylum Chordata; class Lepidosauria; order Squamata; family Lacertidae; genus Podarcis; species Podarcis tiliguerta. The sequence goes on from NC_139541.1 coordinate 46,411,929, forward strand.
AATGAGGTTCGACACAGCCATACGTTTTAAAACACACATCCACACCCACACACATAAAACGAGAGTGGATGGTGACAGGACTTAGTCCAAACAAGATGGCCAGCCTTTGAACCTGCTGTTCACTTTTGCTAATTTAAAGCATTCAACTGTACCACTGTTAATCTTGTTTCATTACCAATAGTGCTCAGAAGATAAATGTCTGCAGTTAGACTAAAGCAAGGAGAATTGATGCCTTTTCTCTTCTAAACCTCCCCAACCAGCAACCACAGGGGGCTCTCAGGTGCCATTTTTGCTTCTCTGACCCCTTTCTCAGATTATGAAAGCTGCTTCAGGGAGCTTGTATCAGTTTGACTGACACACCAGGCTCCAGGAACTAGCAAACTGAAGGACACAGGGAAGGAAGTGTTCAAGCACCCCCGTGTTAAGAAGATATTTGGCCCTCTTCCCTAGTGGGACTAATATCAAGCTGTTGTGTTTGATTGTAAGTGGCAACTGTTGTTTCCACTTGATAACCTGGAACATGCAAAATGCATTACAAATCAGTAAAAGGATGTATAGCTGTTTTCATATTTTATTTTCTGTCAGTTATATAACTGGGGGAAGCAAAGATGTTTGTTTGTGGGTAAGCTTATTATTAGATGTTAGCAACTTCCCCTCCTGCCTCTCCTGTATCACCTTTCCGCCATTTCCATTATCTATGCCTTGGATGACCTAGATTCTTTTGTAATTATGAAGCCAGTTACCTGGAAATCCTTCAAATTTCCTAGACTGTAGCCTCACCCAGGGCTGGGGGTTGGACAAAGCATCACTAGGCACTAGCTGAGGCCCATGTCCTCAGTTAGATGCTCACTGTCAGAACCCACCCACAGCCTCCTCACAAGTGAAGGCTTATTCATGAGAGAAATTGATTTGTTGATTGATTATATTTCTTTGCCGCTTTTCATTCAAATGAATCCCAAAGCGGCTTACAAACAATAAATAACAATAACATGATCGGACACAATAAAACATCACAAATACAGCATAAAGCATACAGAATTAAGAATTCATCAGAAAAACACTTGCAATCTATGAAACACTGTTATCAAGGCAGCAACTAAAATATAAGCTAAACATCACAATTAAAGCAAATGTAATGGGGTATGATTAACAGATCAATACAGCGTTTAAAATCTATAAAACAATATTGACAGCATTAACAAAACAGCAACTGAAAGATAAACTAAGCTCTGTTAACTTCATACACACCCTCTGTGCACCCCCATGATTCATAATATTTCACTTGATTCAGCTCATTAAAATATACATACACATAATGGGTACTCCCCATCAGTCTCCACTGCCAGCCCCCACCAGCCTGCCTTCTTTCTTACAATCAGTCAGGGTAACCTGCCAGTGTTTCTGGTTCCACCTCCTGTTGTTCTTACTGCCTTCAACCCTACCAACAAACACCACCTGGCCCTGCTCTTCTTTTCTATTGCTGCTTGTTCACCTGTCCTCCCTGAGCATGCAAGTGGGTCTGCCATGGCATAGCATCACCCACATTTCTTAATAACATAACAAGAACCTTGCCGGATCAAGCGAAAGGGCTATCTAGTCCAGCATCCAGTTCTCTCAGTGACCAGACATATATCTTTGGGGAGCCTTTAAGCAGTCAAACGGCACTTTCACTACTTGTGATTCCCAGTATTTGGAGGCATACTGCTCACCTCCAGCATCTGGACCTGTTGGCTTGATCCAGTACCAGCCCAATGCTGATCTTGATACAACAAGATGCTGTTTATGCCCAGCTATATAAAGCAAAGTCATAGGCTTAATTGGGATTTAAGCTGAGTAAGACTTTCGGGCAACATTTTGCTAAAGAGCTCTGTTACTCAGTGTTTTGTTTCCCCCCGAAACAGTAGCTTTAAGTTTCCTGGGCCGCTTGGCAAGGTGCCCCCTTCTACTTTATTGGGAGCATTATCAGGGTACTGGGACCCCAGCAGCAGTGGAGGCTCCCCCTCCTAAATATAGCAACGACCTGTGGGTGGATAAACTCCCTTCTGCTCTGTTTGTGAGTCACTGTTTATGAGTATTTTTTTAAAAAAATTGTGCTGTAAGTTAAAGAAGTTAGGAAAGCATAGTCTGCGCGACACTTAGCAGAGCCCATAATAAAAGTCTTTGCAGATGCTGTTTACTACTTGGGTTTGGGAGGCTTCGTGAAGCTTGATCATGTAAGCTCTGGAGTAGCACGTTTTCATTTCTCCCAAGCCTTGGACATATCATTAGAATTGTCCACTTGTCTCTGGAGCCATTAAAACCAACCAACCAAGGTGTTTGCTTAGCTTTGTGTGAGCACTAACGTTTTCTACAACTTTGACTAAAATAGATTTACGGTAGGTTACAATCTCTTTGCATGTGCAAAAACATGTTATCTATTTCAATCTGAAGACTGTGATGCTCAACCCATATTTAAGGTTAGCAGCATGGGGTGACGAGTCATATTTCTGAGCTAGGAAATGTGAAATCCAACAACTTACCTATCAAGGACCACTGGCTGCATTTGCATGTAATGCTAAGCCAAACCATTTCTCCTTCTTAGGTTTTTTTTAGCTCAGTTGTAGCAGCTTAGTCAAAGTTTACCTTAGTGTGGTGTCCAAATGTGGGTTGTGGTGAAGGTCTCTCCTCCTTAACCAAGGTTTGTTTTTAGCTGGAGTCTATGGCTATGGAGGAGAGATCTAAACCATGATCCAAAGTGGCACACTAAGCCAAACCCTCACTTTGTTGTGGTCTAAAAGGCCAGAGGACAAAGTGGATGCAAGTTGCTCTCTGGGAGTCAGTACATTTGTGTGGTCCCAGTAAACCATACTTTGGGCTTGCCATGATATGCAAAGCAGGCCACAGTCGGTGAATCAGAGGTTGGAAGGAGCCAATGTGTAACATTTCCTATCAGAAATGCACCATACCATTTTAATCTCCTTTATTTTGATAGAGAATTCCAGAGAGGATTAGCAATACCCTTTAGATTATTATTTTTCTAGTATACATACATGAATGACCCACCTCTTATTAGTTTACCAAGGTTTGTGGGTTCCCGTTGCACACAATGGAAGTAAAATAAATATGCAAAGCAGTGATAGACTATTAATGGAGTTACCGGCTCAGTGTTTTCTCCCCAGAAACTGACCTTGAAGGGTCTCTCCCCCCCCCCCTTATCTGCACAAGTCAAAATATGCAAATTAAGAATGGCACCTCAGAACCTTCAAGCACACTATTAAAAGTTATCATGAAGGCCATGGAAATATCACATTTTACAAAGGTCCTTCATCAGCATCTGGTGTTTGGGAGAGAAGGATATTAAATATATGGGGGTACCCTAAAATTGACCTGGTGATTTGAGCTGAATTCACATGTAGGGAAATTAAGTTAAATAACAAGGTTCTGTGTGATTATGCAGCTGTGCTGTGGATAGGGCTTGCAACTGTGTCCTCCACCCCCCACCCCATTTTCAGACAGTTCAGAAACTAGATTGAATAAAATTCTTTACAGATGAGGTATATATATTGTACATTTGTAAGATGGTATGTATAGATAGTAGGGATGTGTACAGCACCTCCCCACCCCACCTCCACACTGGGCCACCTCATTCCTCTAATCCCAGGGGCAGCAGCATCAGGTTAATATGCTCTGTGTTGACTTGGCACCACCACACTGCCCCAGATCTGGTCCCAAATAGGTTCGGGGAAGGGGCTAATGTTTAATTATGATTTTGAAAGCCCCAATTAAACATAGCTGGGACATGAGTGGAGGAAGGAGACCTTGCATTGAGGGGGTGGTCCTGGGAAGTGATGCTCCACAAGCAGCTTTCTCATGCATGTTACAAGATCACTACTGCAGAATCAGATAGGTCTTAGCTTATCTGCAAAGCTTTCTCTTTCTGCCTGATGCCCTGCCACCTGCCAGCTACAGGTTGTTTTAGGCCATCCAGCCCAACTCGTAGCAATCCATGGTCGGCTGAACTTGACTTTTCTGACACCCGAGTCCCTCTGAATTAGGGTTTGTGACTTGCCACAAAGCATCACCTTTTGGAAATTCCCCCCAGATGTCATTTCTGCCTTTGAAATCCCAATAATGTCCGGGTTAATCCAGACGTATGGCAGCCCTACTCTGAATAGGCCTGAGCTCCTCAGCTGAATCTGGTGCACAGCCCTAATAGATGATAGATAGATAGATAGATAGATAGATAGATAGATAGATAGATAGCTGGCTATGGCTGTTTCTTGCCCACCAGATCAAATCTATCATCTATCCAAGTTTGGGATGGGAAACTTGAGATACCTATAGCTCATCTTGCTATGTCCTTCAATGCCATCTTTTCACATACAACCTAACATATGGGTTATTTGCCTATGAAAACAAAGCACACAAGTCTCTGTTCACAAATCTTACTGCTTTAGAAATAATTATGAATTTGTCCTGATTCTATTAAAATACATTTTCTGGTTCTGCTAATATATTACAATTAGAAAATTTTGCCGAGAGAGAGTAGATAGACATCGATATAGTACACACACACACACACATATTAGATAATAAGTAAGCAGCCATATGGATATCATATAAATTCAATTAAAGACCACATGCCTTTAGTAGATAGCTGTCTTGCACTTTGTTATAACCGTACAGAGGTAGCACTGGGAATTGGAGGCAATTGAATGATTAGCTACCGCATTTGGCATGAAAACCTCTTTTCAAAGCATTCTTGCCAGTTAAATGAACAGATACTACATCAAGCTGGTGAACAGAGGAATATAAGGATGCCTTGATCCTCCCCGCTGCCCAAATGAAACTGTTCTGTGTGTGACTGGAAAGAGAGGATTCAGGCAGAAGCCGTTCATTATGGAACTGAGAATTAGGCACATGCTTCAATTATTGCCATTGGTAGCAAAAGGGACATTAGGGATAGAGGGCATGTGTTGATTATTTTTTTCATTGTGTTTATACAAGTTTCCTCTTTTTCACAGCTGTATGGCTATAACCAGAAAAAGCCCCTGAGAGAGAGTTTTAGATGCTGTTCCTCTGTAACCGCATCATTACCTCGCTCTGAACAAAGCCCCCCTCCTTTTTTCCCCTTGTCTTGTCAATAGAGGATGAAAACATTATTGGATTCAGGGGCTCATAGTAGCCCTGTATGCAGCTAGGGACGCAGAGGATAGATTTATGAAATGGACCATTTCAAATGGCATTATCTTCCCACAGTGAGGAACACCTTTCATAAATCATGGGAGTGTGTTTGGAAAATAGAACATTTGTTATTCCTGCTGTATATTGTATTTGCATCCTCCACAATATAATCTGGCAAATACCAAGGCGGGGGGGGGGGGGGGAGCGAGAGAGAGAGTGAGAGAGAGTAGAAGCTTCAGTTGATTTTTGTTGTTGATGATTTTCCTATTGCTTCAGAGCACAGCATTTTGCTATTTCCATCAGCAGGAGGAAGCATTAGAAAGCACCAGTCTATAATGTAATACCTTGCAATTTTTCCACTAAGTTTTGATTTTTTATACTGCCATGAGTAGCCAGCCAGTATTGTTATTTGCTAAATATGTTGGCCCAGTTTGCACATACAAGAATGAGTTTGTGCTCACCTATTCTCTCTTCCCTTCTATGCCAGCACGGCTGTGTTAGGATCAAGGTAGAAAGCAGTTTAAAAGTAGAGGCAAGGACCATATCCTCCCCTATTTGACTATGTAAAACCAGAGCATGCAGTTTGGAGTGGATCTGTAAGGACTGCTTTTTATTTTGTAGCTCTCCAGACTATGCACTTGGCTGCATGAAATACATTCTACACATAACATATTTTTGGAAGGATTCTCACCCACCAATATCCACCCACTCAAAGATCTCTTGATCTCTTCCGGTTCGAGTCGCGGACGGCGGAGGAAGCGAGGAAAAACCTCTCGAGGTTTTTTCCAGCAACGTGGAGGCTTGGGGGACCCGCAAGGGCACTGCGTACCCCAAAAATCCCAGGGGGGGTTTCCCCTGGGGGATAGGGGATAGGCTCCTGGCAGCGCGGGAGCGGTCGAGGACCTTCTCTTTCTCCTTCCCTGCGGGAGGAGGCTGGGATCGACGAGACCGTGTGCGCAGAGACGGGAGAGCAGCGACTCCACGTTGTGATGCCTCTAGCTTCAGCCGAAAAAGCGACGGACCTCTGAATCAACAATACAACGGGCATCCTAGTGTGTGAAGAGTTGGAACATTTTGAAAAATAGGAAATTAAACCAGGAGAGCCCCGGCAAAGTAAGATTTGAACAGAGGGGCTCATCCGGTCGAAGGTAGAAAATGGCGCGGGCGTCTGAATCGCGGAAGTGAATGGTAATCGTAATGGAGAAGTTAATCACGTCGGACTGAGTGAGTAGGAATGCCTGCTTGAACCTCTCGTCCTTTTGGAGAGTAAGCGTAAGAACTTAAGAAAAGAGGTTAAACGTTTAAACTTAAGAGCTTAATAACAAAGAAGTACGGAAACTCCTCTTCAAGGTTCTCCTAAGGCATTAAGTGATTACAAGAGCTGCCACTTTAAATAGACACTTTATTTCTATATTGCTACATTTTACTTTAAGTGGCTATTTTATTTCCATATTATTGTACTTTTCACTCTGGCGTCTTCCCCAAGACGGCTTTTGAGACTGTAAATAATCGAACTTGGCCTTTCCGGTGAAAATAAAAGTATATAGGAAGCGGAATGTTTCGGGAGGGTGAAACGCTGAGAGTGTAAACCGCCAAGGAACCAAAAGAGATAAAGGAAATTTAAGAAAATTTAAAGAGACATAATGGGGAAAATGGGAAAAATGGAATAAAGGGAAGAAAGGGACTTGGACTTATCTGTGTAATATTACCATAAAAGTGCCTTTACAGAAGCAACTGATATAATAGACATTTGAAAATTGGAACTCTGGACTCTGCTTCTTCCGCTCATAATGAAGTACCTTATAAAATATGATTCTCTGTTTTTTTTTCCTTCTGCCTCTCCACCTGCATAGTGGGAGAATATTATTTGTAGTATCTGTAGTATCTGTAGTAATCTTTGATAACTTAGAAAATCTTGTTAAATTTTGATAAATGCCTCAGGTTTAATTGCTTATTGCCAACTCCTCTGGATAATATTGGGAGACATTGCAACACCTTTAACAGACATCGCAACACCTTTAAAGACAATATTGTGAGACATTGCAATATCTTTAAAGACAATATTGAAAGACATTGCAACACCTTTAAAGAATTTCGCTTTTTTTTGGTTTAGTTAAAGAACAAAAGGGTTGTAATTGGAAAATTGATAAAGGGGATTGGATCTTGTTAAGCCAACTTCTCCCCTCTGGACAATTGTTGCTGGATTGAGCCGCCAAGTGGCTGAAGAGCGCAAGACTCTACGGATTGGATTGATTTATCTTTAGTGAAATTTTTAGTGAAATTTTTGGTGGAAATTACTGGTGGACTATTGGGAAAATATTTTGGTTTTACTATTCTTGCTTAGTATTGGGCCAGGAAATTTACAACAGAAAGGTTATCTCTAATATTGGGACATTATTGAGACAGTATCAGTTTAATTGAATAATAGTTACTAAAAATTTAAATTATATATAGTGGCGTAACGTGTGAAAGGAAATAACCCTTAGGAATAGAATTATACTTTTAAGACAACTTACATACTTATTGTCTCTACAAACAGGAAGAGTGTGAGCCCTATCACGGGAGAGGATAAGGTATTTGGAAGGAAATTATAGTAGAGGTAAAGGCTGAAATGTTGGGGAAAAATGGTAAAAAGGGAGGGGGGGATTAATGGAAAGAAGGACATCAAGACAGGAAGAGATTAAAGATTTAGATCTGTTATGGCTCAAAATCAAGGAAGAATTTAGACAAACAGAAACACACATGGAAAACAAATTGGCAGAAATGCAGGGGATGATCGATAAAAAAATAGAAGGAGCAGTAGGGGAATTATCCAATAAAATCCAGGATTTATCAATAAAATCTAAAGCAATAGAAGAGAACAATAGAAAGATCCAAAAAGAGATGAGAGAACAGAAAAAGGAAACAGGGAAAATAAAAGAAGAATTGAAAGAGGTCAGTAAAGTACAGGAACAAATCTGGGATAGTCTTGCGATGGCAGAAATGCGACAAAAACATCTTAATTTGAAATTTAGAGGAGTGGGAGAGGAGGCGAAGGAGGATATAAAGGGAAAGATGACCAGAGAGCTAGCCAGATGGCTAGAACTAGAAGAAGAGGAGTTGGCAAATATGATTGAAAATGCCTTCAGGATAAGAAGAAGCTCTCAACAAAATAAGTCTAAAAAATTGCTTGGGGACTGCCTTGTAATTTTTAATTCAGTAGAAATAAAAAATTTGATATTAAAATTAAGTTACCAAAAAAGATTAATAATTGACGGAAGGCCAATTATTATTCTAAAAGAAATACCAGTTAGACTGTTGCGCAAAAGAGAAGGCTATAAACAAATAGTAGGCATCTTGAAAAAAAACAACATACAATATAGATGGGAGTTCCCGGAGGGGATCACCTTCTACTTCAAAGATAAGAGATTTAAGTTGAAGGATACTCAGGAAGGGGGAAAATTCCTAAGAAGATACGAGAAAGAGCTGGACAAGGGGGAAGATAGGCTAGGAGACAGAGAAAGAGAAAGGGGTGAGAGAAGGGAAAGGAAGGAGAAGAAAGGAGTAAGGGAAGAGAAAGAGGAAGAAGAGGAGGAGAAGGTGGAAGAAGCGGAAGGAGGGGAAGAAGAAGAACTAGAAGAGGAGGAAGAGATAGGAAATAGGACAACTTAAAATAAAAATTTGTTAAAGTTTTTGTAAATTTATTTTTTTTCTTTCTCCACTTTTTTTAATAAATAAAAATCTAATTGTAATAATGTCCTTAAAAATCCTGTCTTGGAATGTAAATGGTCTGAATGAAAAATCTAAAAGGAATAAAATAGAAAGAGTGGTAAAGAACAAAAATTATGATGTAATCTGCTATCAAGAGACACATGTGGCTAAAAAGCACAAATATATATTGACGAATAAAAAGTTAGGTGTGGAATTCATTAACTCAGATGTAAGTAAAAAAAAAGGAGTTGTGATATATGCGAAGGAAAAATGGGACCCGATATTGATATGCAAGGATGATGAGGGAAGAATCCTGGGAGTGCAAATCAATTATCAAGGTGAAAAATTTAATGTGGTGACTGTCTATGCCCCAAATACAAACAAAGCAGAATTTTTTAAAAAATTGGAACAAATATTATTAGAGTTGGAAAGTCATAAATTAATTCTGCTCGGAGATTTAAATGGGGTACCAACACCAGAGCTAGATAGAAGTGGAGGGAAAAAGAAATTAAATCAAGGGAAGCTCCCAAAAACATTTAACAATTTGGAGGAAAATTTAGATTTGATTGATATCTGGAGATATAAAAATCCAGTAGAAAAACAATTTACTTATTTTTCTGAACCCCATCATAGCTGGGGTAGGATCGATCAGATATGGATATCAAGAGAATTATCTTTAAGAACAACGAGCTGTGAGATATTACCTAAAACCTTCTCTGACCATAATCCAACGATGTTAGAGCTAAGATGTGAATCTGTGGGGACGTATAGGTGGAGAATGAATGAATATCTTTTTGAAAATGAGGAGGTGATAGAGAAGGCAAAAAATACTTTGAAAGAATACTTTGATATAAACTTGAATAAAGAGACTAAGTTAGATACAGTTTGGGATGCCAGTAAGGCAGTCCTAAGAGGATTCCTGATCCAACAAAACAGCTATAGAAGGAAATTAAGAGAGACCAAAAAAGAAGAAATTATTAAACAGTTGAGAGAATGTGAGAAAAAATTGGTAATAAATCCCAGGGATGAAAGGATTAGACAAACTTCGAAAACATTGCAATTACAATACTCAACTTTAATCAATCAGGAAGTAGAATGGAGAATTAAATGGATGAAGCAAAAATATTTTGAATCTGCAAACAAAACCGGGAAATTACTGGCGTGGCAACTCAGAAGGAGGAAAAAACAAAACTTGATTAACAAAATAAAAATAGGAGAACAGATCTTGGAAGATAGTAATAGCATAAGGGAAGAATTTCTTAAATTTTATGAAAAACTATATAAAAAGGAAGAGGAAAATAAAGAAGAAATAGGAAATTATTTGATAAAGAATGGAGGAGAATATTTGACAGATGACGATAAAAAACATTTAAATAAACCCATAACAGTAGATGAGGTTAAAGATGCAATAAGAAAGATGAAACTGGGGAAAGCACCTGGTCCTGATGGCCTCTCAGCAAAATATTACAAAACATTAGAAGAACATCTAACTCCGGTGCTATGTAATGTGATGAATAATATCATGAGAGAAGGAAAGTTACCAGATTCCTGGAAGGAAGCTCATATTACATTAATAGCTAAACCAGATTCGGATAAATTAGATATAAGGAATTATAGACCGATATCATTGCTTAACAATGACTATAAGATCTTTGCAGAGATAATGGCGACTAGATTAAAAAAACACCTAGCAAAATTTATACATAAAGATCAAGCAGGGTTCCTCCCCAATAGACAATTGAAAGATAACGTTAGACATATAATTAATATTATCGAATACTTAGATCTTAGGATTGATATATCGGCAGCGTTGATTTTTATTGACGCTGAAAAGGCATTCGATAATGTATCATGGGAGTTCATGCTAAAGTGCATGGAAAGAGCAGGGATAGATGGACCCTTTCTGAAAGGAATAAAAAGCATTTACTCAACACAAAGAGCTAAACTAATCATAAACAATAATCTATCCAAATCATTCACGATATCGAAGGGTACGAGACAGGGATGTCCTCTATCCCCTCTCTTATTTATAATGGTTCTAGAAGTATTAGCAAACAAGATAAGGAAAACACCTGAAGTAGGAGGAATTAAAATTGGAGAAAAAGAATACAAATTAAAGGCTTATGCCGACGATTTAGTTATCTCTCTTGAAGATCCAGTAGAAGGTATCGGCAAAGTCATAGAGATATTAGAAGAATTTGGGAAAGTTTCTGGCTTCAAACTAAACAAAATTAAAACCAAGATCCTAACAAAGAATCTGGAGGAAGATCAAAGAAAACAGCTAGAGGACCAAACAGGAATTAAGGTTGTGAAAAGGGCAAAATATCTGGGTATCTGGATTTCAACGAAAAACATAAATTTAATAGAAAATAACTATAATAAGACCTGGAATGAAATAAAAAGAGATTTAGACACATGGAGTAGGATAAGGTTATCATGGTTAGGAAGGATGGCAGCAATTAAGATGTCTGTGTTGCCGAGATTGTTGTTTTTATTTCAAAACATTCCCGTGATCAGAGGCATCACTATGTTCAAGGATTGGCAGAGAACCCTGTCCAGATTTATCTGGCAGGGGAAAAGAGCAAGAATTAAGTTCAAAATCCTCACCGACCGTAGAGAAAGAGGAGGGTTTGCTGTTCCAAACCTGCAATTATATTACGATGCGTCGTGCCTGTGTTGGATCAAAGAATGGATTACCTTAAATAATACTGATTTGTTGGATCTAGAAGGATTCAACACTAGGTTCGGCTGGCACGCTTATCTATGGCAGGATAAAGGGAAGATACATAAGGGTTTTGCAAACCATATTATTAGAGGAGCATTATTAGAGGTTTGGGACAGAAACAAAAGACTCTTAGAAAAAAGCACCCCATGGTGGTTATCACCCACTGATATTTTAAAGATCAAAAAACCAAATATGGATGAGCAAAGATGGACTTACGAAGACCTATTGGTTAGATCAGATAAGGGATGGAAGCTTAGAACATATGAGGAATTAAAAGATAGGCAAGTAAGTTGGTTACAAATCCACCAAATAAACGCCCTATGGAACGAACATAAAAAAATAGGAATAAATGAGAAAAAATCGAAATTTCAGGTGGAAATAGTAGAAGGTAACACCAAACTTCTATCCAAGATGTATGGTCAATTACTGGATTGGGATACTAAAGATGAGGAGGTGAAGGAGGTTATGATAAAATGGGCTATAGACTTGGGACATAACTTAGAATATGATAGATGGACACAATTATGGAAAATAGATATGAAATTTACAGCCTGTGTGGGAATCCGGGAAAATATGGAAAAGATGGTGTATCGTTGGTACATCACTCCAGTAAAGTTGCAGAAAATGTATAAAACCGGGGATAAGAAGTGTTGGAAGTGCAAAATAAAAGAGGGTGATTTCCACCATATGTGGTGGACATGTGCAGAGGTGAAAAGGTTTTGGGGTCTCATCTATGAGGAATTAAAAAAGATTTTGAAATACAATTTCCCCAAGAAACCGGAGGCCTTCCTGTTAGGGATGGTTGGTGAGGAGATTAAAAAAGATGATAAGATATTGTTTCAGTACGCGATGGCAGCAGCCAGAATATTGCTGGCACAGAATTGGAAAACCCCTAAGATCCCAACAATTAAAGATTGGCAGCTCAAATTATTTGAATACATAGAATTAGATAAATTGACACAAAGAATCAGGCATCAAAAAAGTAAAAAATTTATTAATAATTGGAATAAATTTATAACATATACAGAACTAAATTTAGGTAATACTAAAATTACAGTAGACGAAATATAAAATCTGTGAAGTGGAGATATGGAGAGAGATCGGAAACCGCTGAAAGGAAGGTTAGTTATATAACCCAGATCGAGATGAAGGGAAGTAATTTTCTGTTTTATTCAAGGTGCTCTTTTTTTCTCTTTTTTTTTTTTCTTTTTTTTCTTTTTTTCTCCTTATTTGTTTTCTTCTGCTCGGTTTTTCGGTGTCCTGTGTTTTGTCCTTTGGACGTTGTTTGTATGATATGACTGTTTTCTGGACTGTTTATTATGGATGAATTGTTTGGAAAAATCAATAAAAAGAAGTATTAAAAAAAAAAAAAAAAAAAAAGATCTCTTGATAATGTTCTCTGGCCAGCTGGTGAAACTGCACTGGTCCCACCACCTCAAGACAATCATGGAGGGTTGAGATAGCCATTGCTTGTTGTGCTAAAATAAATAGGCAACCTTTCCTCAGCCCTAAACAAACAAACAAACAAACAAACTTTGCATATTTTCACACATACACTTGATTTTTGAGGCAAAATCTGCCAGCCTTCCACCCCACCCCAATTTGCCAAAATAATTTGTTGTGGCAAACCAGACAACAGTTCTAGAATGCGTTTGACATAATTTCCTTTGTTTGGCAATATTTCTTATTACAGAACAACTACATTCAGTTATAATGAATGAATTCCACACATAATTTGCACACATCTGGAAGTGTGACAATAGGTATGAGGACCAATATTTTCTCTCCCCTTCATTCTTTTATTGGTAAAATTCCAGAGAAATCATTTAAACGTATCTAGTCTGGCTGACCTTTTTGCTGAAGAATGTTAATTTTCATTACAGAATGGAAGAAATTGCAGGTTTCTTTGATGAAGGCGTATGAGGCATACAAGGTCTGTGAGGGACCAAACAAGTGTGTGCTGTGATCAGATAAACTCCTGTTATCATAATGAAGCCGGTGGGTAATGCTTTGCATTGTTCAATAATGTAATTGCTCTGCCCCTTCACTTAGCCTCTTGAGTATGGCAAAGAATAATGTTGCACCTTGCTGCTATTTATAACACTTTTTCTTTCCACTGGAGTCTGAACTGGAAAGTCATTTAAGATCTATAAAGCTGGATACGTTAAAAACACATTTAAAAATGCAGCATTTGGCGATTCACAGGCATTTTGAGATGGAATATTTGCTTTTGTAGCAGTTTATTGACTGGGCTGTTGACAAGAAGCAAAACAAAACCAGACTTTTGTGCATATGTTTTCCCCTCTTAAATTTTGTTATTACTTTGGAACATTCAGGGAAAAGTAGGGAAAATGATACTACTACAGTTATAATTACTATACTAAGCAATATTACTTGCTGCTGTTCAGCACTTCCATGCCACACATGCATGGACATTGCTTGAGTTTTCTGTATTTGGTGTCTTCTGGCTGAATGTGTGAACAAATTCTGCTGAAGAGTACTGTGTTGATGATGTGACAGTCTGGTTGTTGGTAATGGGTTCACACATGCAAATCATCATTTGGTGTGGCAGTCACCACCTGATGCTCATGTGAACTGGTTCGCAAGGTGCAACCTTTTTAGAAAATTATCCAGGGCACTTCCGAGGCAGGATTAAACCCAATGGTTTTTCTAGACTCAGTTTTGTAGTGCCCTAATGTGATCATTTCTCTGCAGCAGCAGCACACTTTGTAAACTGAAGGACCATTTTCATGCAGCATAAAGTACTCTAGAAATAGTAGCTCTGTGAAAGGAATAGGGGTCTCCTAACAACTCTCTGCACCTGTAACGAACTACACTTCCCAAGATTCTTTTTTGGGGGAAACATGACTGTTTAAACTTGAACCACAACCTGCACAGGAACCACAATACCGTAGGTTATTTTGTAAAGGGACAAACATGTTGAACTAGACCTGAACTTTCAATGCTGTGATTCACACACATTATCTCACTAACCTTTACATCAACCCTGTAAGGTGCCAGAATTATTATCCTTGAACAGGGATATAAGTGCATTTAACTTTTGCACATTCAGTTTTACATGCTTGGCAAAAAAAACCCCAAACATTAAAATGAGACCAGGCATCTAGGAATAAAGTCTTTGGCAATCCCACCTGCAATTGAACCCAATGTGTTTTGACAACACGATTTTGGCTTTACGCACTGTCCCTGGAACGTAACGGCCACGTAAGTTGAGAGTCGGCTGTATTATGGGTGAGTCTGGGATGTAACAGCTTCCCTTAAGCAGCTGAGTGACTTACATAGTTTATGATGAAGTGTTTCACTGCTGATGGAATTCAGGCCTGGTTAGGTATTTTCACTACATATATATGTATATAAAAGCATTTACGTAGGTCCCAGACTTTTGGAATGCTTACAATCACTGACAAGACACTTCTAGATTGGTGCTGATGTTTCCCAATATGATGCTTGCAATTTTACTGTGGTGGCATTAGTATTTTAGCATAGCCTAATTATTGCTTTTCATGAACCCCAACACATAATGTTGTATGTCATGCTGAACTACTTTTAATTTCACAGCTGAACACATTTCTATTGCTATCATCCTCCTCTCCAAACCTCTTCTTAGCTTTCTCTCTAGAGGGCATGCAAGGTGTATGGCTCCTTCAGGAGGCAACGTCAGTAGAATCCACTGATCACCCCCCTGGGAATAAAATCTAATCCTAGATGCCTTTTCAAATATACCTGCATCACAGTTTTCTCTTAGCACTCTGCTTGTGTTGACATTGATCCAGCACCAAAAAAAATCCTAATTGCTCATATCTCATGGAAGCAGGTGCCCTGGCTGCATGGGGAACTGCCTTGCCATGTTGTGTGCTCTAGCACTGGAATGGGAAAGTGCACAGCCTTCAAACATAACTTTTTAAAGTGAAGAAGCAGGATGTTGTTGCGTGGAGAAGGATTAGAAATTGGTTTATTGCATGTTAAAGGCTAGATTATGACTCACAAACATCTAGTTATTTATTTTTTAAAAAAGATGTTCAGAGAAATCGCAAGTAAGGACACTTCTTTCATGGCTCATGAGGTCAAATGCATTATTCTTTAGGTTCACACACAGTCATCACATCACTGTTCTGGGCATTAAATTACTACATTCATATATCACCCCATACATTTGTGCAGGGGAGGAGCCTGTCGCAGTTAGTCACACTAGTCGGTTTCTGGTAACAAATCCACAGGACATGACAAGGTCAAGGCTTGCTCTACTGTTAGGCAGAGTGAGGCAGCCACCTCAGACAGCAGGTGCTGAAGGGTGGGAACAGTGGGGAAGCGCTGGAGGACAGAATTGTGTGGAACATGTGACCTGCTCCATGTTCTTAAACCAAGCCTGCTGCCTCTGGGTGTAGTGAAGAAAGCTGCTCCATTTTAAGTGTTGAAGTAAGATTCAGTGACATTTATACATGGAATAGAAATAGGCACCATCTCATCCAGTGCTCCTCAATCAGACTCAGGTTCTGGAAGATCTCCAGTGGAGACTCCTAGGAAACACAAGATAGTTCTGGCTTGGAGACAGCCCAGTCAGAGTCCAGGGTCATTAATACAGAAAAGTAATCAAATTGGAGGCAGACTGGAATCTTACTAGATATACGGTACTTATGCATTTTTGACAAGATTTAATGCTGAAGTCCGTTAGTTATTTGTGATTCTAGTTTTTGTTTTTTAAAGTGGTTTTGAGTGACTAGTGTCAGAAACTCAAATATTGTTCTGATCACTCATCCAGTCAAACATTTTTTCCATTTATCCTGTGGACAAACTTTTAAATTCCTATATGAGATGTTAGGCCTGCTTTCGAAGCCAATGAAAAACCAAGACAGCAATCCAGTGATGCCTTTGAAGGTTATATGTTCAGCCCACCTTTTAAATTATGAATCCTCCTGATTTAGGCAAATGAATTGTGGAGTATATCAAATATTCACTGTGTGATTGATTAATCAAACAGTTGGCTTTCATGCAATCCAGCTGAGCAGAGCCAAATATTCACAGCAAAGTTCACATCCATCAAAGCACCTCACTTGGATAATCTGAACTGAGAAAAAAGCTTGCCTGGATTAAAATCAAGAAATTGCTCTTTGGCATCTTAGTTGGCAACAGCAGAGTGCCAAGCTCAAATTGGGGCTCCCAAAAATCAAGCATTGTTGCCTTACCTCTAATACTGCTAATGTTGTTTCTGCTGTAAGCCTGGCAGAAACTGAGCATTGTACTTCAAGGAGCCATCTAGGTTACAGTGATAGCCTGCCTGACAATTTACTAAGACCCAATGACTGTCTACCAGGTTCTAAAAAGGTAGAGCTGTATGGTGATACAACTTACAATTCATTCCAATTAACTTATCTGTAGTGTGAGGAAACATCCTAAACTTCTTCTCCCTTCCCCTAACTGCTGCCTTGAATCTTGCCTTGCTTCTCATTTTGGACCCTGCAGTTAGAGTGACAGTTCCCACTTTCCAGTTCCCATCCCTGGATACACTGTATTGCTCCACGGCAGAAGAGGGCTTCCACTTATAATTTAGTTAGTGTGTAAGGTAGGCAAAGGGAACTGGTGGCTCTCCAGATAATGATGGACTTCAGCATTCATCAGCCCCAGCCAGCGTGTTGGTAATGTTTAGTTAGCAATGATAGGCACACATAGGAACAGGGAAAGGTGGCCAGGGCTCACTAGACACATAAGTGATTAAATGCAATGAAATGTATTCATTGCATTAGATCTCCTTGCAAATTGGGTTCTCTTAGGCTTTTATCAAAATGAACCTTTGAACAAAAAGCAAATAAGCAGATATAAGTTTCAGCTTTGAGGTTCCCCCCAGGTGTAAACTTACCTGGAAGCAACAACTAGGTTTGGGAAGCTGCCTGCCATGACTTGGGGCGTGGTTTACCAGACCTGTAGCTGAGGTCAACAGCAAACCTTACCCTGCCATGCCCCCCCCCCACTGTGACAATGGGATCAGCTGTGCAGGAGTGCCAAAGCAGGTGTCCACAGCAATGGTTCATGCCAGAGTGGTTGAGCTCTGGAAACTCTTGCGTTGTTGGCTGGAAGACTTGAACCAAACATGCCAAAGCATGGTCATACCTAGGTCATACAGAATTAATCAAAAAGTTCTAAAGTGAGCCAGTAAGAATCTGAAGGCCTTATGTGGAAGGTGCTGGGAAAAAATGTGCTGATTATTTATGTAGGGAAAGAGCCCTTGTTTGTGTTAGCTCAACCTCCCACCCCAGCCCTTTCATATATGCAGACTAGGAC
This sequence comes from Podarcis tiliguerta, assembly GCF_965153285.1. NCBI lineage: Eukaryota > Metazoa > Chordata > Lepidosauria > Squamata > Lacertidae > Podarcis > Podarcis tiliguerta. The sequence continues at coordinate 46,429,804 of NC_139541.1, forward strand.
AATGTAATCCTCTGGAGGCTAGATGCGGTGGCGTGGTTTTCTCTCCCTTCCTGATTCAGCTTTCAACCTGAGTATAAATGCTATTATGATGACATTCTCTCTTCCATGTCAAAGATCACTGAAGAAACAATGGGCAAAAACCCTGGAATATTTGAAGAAGTTTACACAAGGTGCTGGGCATAAATAGCGATGTTTTTTAATGTGTATCAGATAGTCGGCAGCTGTGGGTCAAATTTTTAATTGGGGTACTGTAACCCTCCTGAGCTTGACATGTGCTCATTAACTAAGGCCAATTTTAAATGTGTCCCCAAAGGTCTGTTGTTGACTGCAGGTCTGTTTGCTCGAATTTGAAAGACTTTCTTGAAGTTGTCTTGTTTTGTTTGGGATTGATCAAACAAGATGTATGCTAGGGGATCTGGTTATTTTATTGTCATAAAGCATAAAACACCCCTAAAAGCTTTACACAACTATTATTAAGAAGCAACATTCAATACATATGCATTTCATATGATGACGTGATCATATCAAAGCTCCCATATGTTCTAAGAACAAAACCTGTCACACTTTGCTTTGAGCAGGATGGAGAGGAGCAGCTGTGATTGTATGTGGATGCAATAGTGAGACAATTGGACCAGGGTTCAAATTGCCACTCAGTCATGAAGCTAACCCTGGGCCATTCAGTCTCTCAGCCTAACCTGTTGTTCACCAGCTTAAGCTCCTTGAAGGAGAAGTGAGCTCGAAATGTAATAATAAATGTCGGTCAGAGGTAGAGAACATGTGATATAATTTCATGTGGGAGTGGAGAAGAAGATAGGGAGGAGAAAATGGGAAGAGGAAAGTGGAAACAGATGGATACATGGAAGGATCTTTATCACTCTGCAAGTGAGCCATTCAGTTATCTGTCCTTCTCCAGGCAGATAACTGGGCAGTAAGAAAGAGAGCGAGAGACAAGAGAGGGCTAAGGAATGTCAAAGAGAGGTAGAGTTTAACTCCACCCACTTTGGTTTTGACTCTGCCCACTTTATCATCTGGTTGTGCCCACTGCTGGCATGCAGCCCCTGATGGATTACCATCCTGCCCACACATTTAATGAACATGCGTGAAGGAGGCATGCATGAAGTAGGCTAATGTAAAGGCTGACCTCATGCTGCGTATAGAACATGTGTGGACATAGTAGACAAACATATTTCCATACAGGGTAATGGTGTAAATTGGTGAGTGCATGTGGGTTTGTTTTCTGGGAAAGAAAAGAAAAAACCTCTCTTCCAATTGCCAATTGATCTTCATTGTGGCTCGAAACAGCATTCCTTTTATTTGGCCCAAGGCAATTTTGGTCATTTGGAAGAACAGACAAATGGTTGCATTAAAGAAATGTTGCCACAGCAAGAATTTGCTTAGGAACCATATTTGTTTTCCTTTTTAATACAAAGGTTTGATTTGTTTTGATTTGTCTGAGTTTCTCTTTAATTGTAACAACCCCAAGTGGCTGATAAAAAGCCGACATTTTCCCCGCAGCAGTATCTCATTGCTATTCTTTCATTAGAAGTGCCACTATGGGGTGGGTGATAGTAATATTGACTTTTTAATAGAGATCACAATGCACTTTATAGTGGCCAGATTTTCTTTAAAAGGCAGCACTTTGACACTTGGCATTTTGTCTTCCTCCTTCTCCCCCTCCTCCACCACCTCTAATATGTATATGTATATGAGAACTGTATTTTCATCTTTTCTTACTTGGGGTGGGGACTCAGAGGTGCGATTTTTATTTTTATTTTTGATTGTGGAGATTTTTATGAAGCGCTTATATTTATAAGCTTTTGTTGTATTTTGTGAATTTGCAGTTAAGCCACCCAGAGTGGCTGGGGAAACCCAGCCGGATGGGTGGGTTATAAATAACGCAATTTTTATTTGTATTGGTATTAGTAGTAGTAGTAATGCATTTAGTTGATAGGGACTGCTTCTTTTGTTCAGTGCTGGAACTTTGTAGTTCTGTGTTTTCCAAACTTCCCTAAATTGTTCCTTTCAAAAGGCTAAGATGTTAGTGAATTGCATGCATCAGGTGAAAACAACAGCTGGGCATGTTGGGTGATTGATTGGGAGGGGCATAGGAATTGCACTTGTACCTACCAAAGGTTCATTCTATTGTAGCTCTTCATAGTTTCAACATCAGAGTAAGGTAGAGAGCTCTGCAGACTGAACTGGGATTTTGATTCAGATCTCTAAGGTTTGGGTAGAAGTGATAGAGCTCTATGGTGGCACCAGTGACTGCTTAGTTAGAAAGGTAGAGAATGTGAGGACAACAGGACAGGTTTTACTTCTGCAATGTCATTATCTACACCTGATGTAAAGGTACAAATTCTTCTAGGATAATGTTTCTGTTGATGATAATTACTGTAGTCAGATGCATTAACCCAGGAAGGGCATTCCACAAACTGCTCCTCTGCTGATTGTAGGGTCTGGTAAGGTTGATATTGGGGGAGACACTCTTTTGCGAATAATTTTTTATTAGTTTTCCTATATTACCCCAATAATAACCCTATTATAACAATACCAATTAATACCCAGTTAATACATTTAGGCTCCCCACATGGTGGATTTCATGCATTCCTAATCTTGTATTTCTATGTTCCATGATTTTATTAATTTCAGTTACATTCCAGTTAAAATAGTACTTCCTTATACTGCAGCTGCATTCTTAATTATTTGTATTTGTGTTATTGTGTTATTTTACTTTATAGAACATCATAACTGTTATCGTTGTTCTGTCCTGCATATGAAGGCTGTTGTGTCCATGATTATTCTTTCCGACCATATATGGTGGTGTATCTTGCCTTTCCTCAGCTGTTGTTGTCTCCCATCATGACTTGGGGTGGAACTGTTATCCTGAGGCATCTTGAAAGTCTCTGCATCCCTCCACCCCATCATTCAATGTTTCCAAACATACAACAATCCACTCTGTTCCGCTGGTTAAAGTGTGTCGCAGATCTTATCCATTTCTTCCTCAGTCTGGGAAGAGTGGACTATTTTCAAATGCAAGCTTAGATGATTTAATGCTCCTTTTCAACTCACAAGACCTCTGTGTCGCCTTTTTTCCACAGTCCAGCGTTTCCTTTCATCCTTACAGCTGAGATTTATGGCCAATTATCATTCAACTTTATCCTCTCAGTCTCACCCCCCCTTCCCTGTTATAAAAAGTGGAAAGGGGAGGCATTCTTTTGAGGTACTTGGGTTCCAAGCCATTTAGGGCTTTATGCACTGGTACTAATATCTTGAATTGAGCTCACTAACTACATCCCCCCCCCCCCTTGATGAAGTGTGTGGTGCAGTTAATTGCTATCAAGGTTTTGGTGTAGCAGTGGTGATTTTCATTCCTGTCCTATTTCGTAGTGATGTTCTAACAATAGTTTTCTATCCAAATGTGTTACTTAGTGCAGGGTCATGAACATTTTAAGGCCCAGGGCACATTTGTATTTTTGAGGAAGTGCTGTGGACACCACAAACTCTGGACAGTTCTTTTTTACCTTCTCCCCAGAGTGTCACTCTTCCAAGCTCCTCTTTTCAGCCCTATGGACTTTTCAAGGGGAAAGGGGGAAATATCTGCACCACCTCATTACCTCAAGGCCACCATTGTGCCCATGAACACCACAGCGACAGTCCCTGTTTTAGGGTGACAAGGAAGGAGGAGGAAATGTCATTCATTAGTGATATGGTGTCAGAAAGCATGCTCTGGAATACAGGTCTTGCATGCCCTCAACTTGTCAGTTCTGGGAATCCAGGTTTTGATATACACATGTCTCCATCCTTTATGAGGAAGAAAACCAAAGTCAGATTTTTCTCTTTCTCTTAAAATGACAGGAGTTTCATGCTACACACCTTTAATCTTACATCTTCTTTCTGTCGGAACCTTTGTCATTCATAACACAGTCACGTTGCTCAGGAGAGTCTCTTTAGATGGAATCTATCTCTGAGAGCTTAAGTCAAGGGATTTTCAAGCAGTCACCTTAATTTAAGTATGTGAATGCATAGCTAATGAAGGGGGGTTGGGCCAAGGCTCTTCTGATAACATTAAAGTCTGGAAACCCTCAATAATTATGACTTGATAGCTATCCTTTGTGTTCTGTAACTTGCAAACATCATATAATCTGCTGCAGACCACAAGGGCATAAGCAGTCTTTAGCAGAGGGAAGAGTACTGGGCCAAAAACAAACGAGAAAGGTGGAGAGAATTTAAACACCAATTTCCTTTGAAACAATTTATTTGCATTTTATTTTTATATACATTTATATCCTGCCTTATTGCTGAATCCTTAGATCAGCAGATTTGGTGCCAAGAACCTTGAAAAATACATAGGGCTGAAAGTGCAAGTGGGAAAAGAGCTTTCCTCTTCCTACTTCCTCCTGTATACAGTACTTTTAAAGGGAAAATATGTAGATATTCATGGATAAGTGGAGGGGGTGCAGAGGCCAAGGGAACTCCTGAAGGATGCCACTGCATCTATGAACACAACACTGGCAGTGACAGCATATGATCGAGATGCTACAGGAACTTGGGAAGCTGCCTTATCCTGAGTCAAGCCATTGGTCCATTTATACTGATTCAGACCACTGGTAGCAACTTACTAGAGTTTTATATAAGGGATATTCTCAGTTCTACCCGGAGATGCCAGGGACTGAACTTAGAACCCTTCTGCATGCAAAGCAGCTGCTCTACCACTGAGCTACAGACTTTTCTGATCAAGAGCCCACTATGTCCAATCAACAAATAAAGTTTGCTTGGTTTGAGCTCGAAAGATAGTCTCAAGCAAGGCCAGAGTCGTAGAGGTTTGGAGATGTACAGAGAAAGCATGCAGAAAAGCATGGAGAGCATCCAAGCAGTAAAGTACCCAGACAGAAGACATGGGGCACACCTGGCAGTCATGAGCTCAAAAGCTGCCCATAGTGCAACAGTATGGAAGTGGTGGCTAACCTTTTGTAAACATGGCACAAGTCAAGTAATTAGAAAAAAAGTATTTTTCTACAGACTATTATACTGCACACCCACATACACATCCTGGTGTGGTTTTGCCTGTAGCTGACCAATCTAGAGAACAGAGGGCAATGTGTTGTTGGAAAGACATGCAAAAGAGGCAGTTTGATCCTATGCTATAATCAGGTCTGTAGGCACCCCCTGCTCCTCTCTAGGAATGCAACAGATCTCTGCTGCCTATGCCAATTGAGACATCTGTGATACAGGCTTACCACCATTTGCCTAGGAATCAGTTCCATGAGTCTCTAATGAAAAGTCAAACTCATTTTTTTCTTGTTGTGAACCTAATCAGGGCCTGTATCCTTTCGAAGTACCCTGCTGATTGTGTCTCAGTTGCTTCCTCTTGACTCGGAGTCAAACTACATGTTTCAGTAGAAATGGGAGGGTGAAATATAGAAGGGGGCTTGCCTTTAACCTTTTAAAAAAGTTATCTGCTAAAGAATATAACTTGTTCACTAGATTCCCCTCCCCAACCTTAATGTCAGCAAATTTGATTTCCCTTTACTCTTTTAATTGCATATCATAAACTTTTGGACCAGTTCACTGGTGCATAAGCTACTTTTTAAATATACGACTCAGTTAATTATTTCTGTTTATTTAAAAACACACATGGGTTCTGTGAACTTTTTAAAAATATCTTTCTAAATCGCTTAAATAATTTCCCTGTGTGTGTGTGTGTGTGAGAGAGAGAGAGAGAGAGAGAGAGAGAGAGAGAGAGAGAGAGAGAGAAGCCTAAATGTTATTTGGCCTTTCTCCCAAACCATCATCAGTCATTAGGTGAGTGCAGCCCTTTTTGCCTTTAAAAAAATAAAAAAATAAAAGAATTCCTTAGTCTAGCTGACTTAACATTCAACCACAGTTGCTTTTTGAGGTTTCTATTCTTTATTGAAATGGTCCTTTTAATGTCATCTTTAATTTAATCAGGTAATGTCATCAAAATAGCATTTACTCTGTTACTGCAAATTCACTGCATTATTAACTAGTGTAACTAGACAAAAAGATGGCATAAACCCCAATGGAAATAATGTACTCACAGTAAAATTGATACAGTTCATGGAGGTTATATATTTAATCTTGCAATTTCAAAGCATGCTCGCTCTCTCAAAATAATTTATGGTTCTGAAATAATTTACTAGAATCTATTATAGGTTCCTATCCATCTGTTTGTTTTTGATGCAATCTCATAATGATTTTAACAATGTGGTGACATAAAAGTAATTTTGGAACTCTACTTTCTCCTTGGGCTGGGATGGCTGTTGGCTGTAACTCTCCCTGTGACTCTAAGACAAAGGGAAGACTGTGAGTTTGTTTTTAAAGGGTGATATCCAGTGTTAGTCATACACAGGGGAAACCCTCAATGAAGGGTGGTATTCAATGCTAGTCCTCAGGGTAAACCCATTGAAGTTAATGAACATAATTTCAATGGGTCTACTCTGAGTAGGGCTTAGTTTAACACAGCTCTGTCAGTACAGTTAGGTATCACTCCCAAAGAAAGGATGAAAGGAGTGAGCCTTGTGCCATAATACTTCTCTTAGTCTTCAGGCTGCCACAGTAGTATTTGCTGGTTTTGCTGCAACAGGCTAACATGATTGCTTAAAAGTAACAAAACCCTCCAAAATGAGGCTGTGAATATCCCCATGGTCACTACCTTAAGCTCAGTCTTAAAAGGAATGCTGGGATACAAATGTGGTGATCAGACAAACATGGGTATTTTTTTTACCGATATTGGAGAGACACTAGCCCCCCATTGATATCTCAGAGCCAAACAAATGATATCCAGCCTGATGAAGAGTGCTCACTCTTTTGTAACATGTTGGTTTCTCCTAATAAAGTTATGGACCACCTATGAATTCTGGAATAATTAAATTTAGACGCCACAAAATTAGCCTTGATCAGCTCCATATATAGTCAAAAGATAGCCAGCTTTGATTGATTTTTTTAATATGAGAAAATTGCATTCCTCTTTGATCATACAGTGTTACGAATATAAGAAGAGTCCTGATGAATCGTGTCAAAGGTCCACCTCTTCCAGCATCCTGTTCTCTCAGAGGTCAGCCAGATACCTATGGGAGGCCTTCAAGTAGGATACAAAAAGTTATCTCCTCTTGTGCTTCCGGGCAACTGGTATTCAGAGGCATACTGTCTCTGATACTGGAGGAAGGCTAGTAGTCATTTATATCCTTATTATTTATTTCATAAAATTATACATTGCTTGATGGCTAAAAAACTCAAAGTGGTTTACAAAAAGAATAATCCATGAACATGTCTAAGCCCCCTTTTAAAAAGTTCAGGTTGGTGGCCATCATTGCATATTGTAGTTGCAAATCCCAGAGTTAATTGTGCTATGTTTTTTGAAACTATTTGTAGAATAGTTCAAAATTTGTGCAGAAGGGTAGAGAGGAATAAGAAGGCTGAGTATCTGTCTTACAGCCCTTGTCCTATCTTAAGAAAGTGCCTTTAGCTATCTGCCAGAACCTTTAAAGTGTTCTCTATAGGATATGTATTGAAAATAGAAATTACTCACCTGTAAATTGGATTTCCCAGCAGGTAATACACTCCATAAATCCAGACCTAGCAAATATTTTAAAGCTATAGGTTGAATTCTGAAGAATGTCTTGCAGTAGTTTCTGCCCCAAACAGATTAATGTTATGCTACTTTTATGCAGTCTTCTGATTAGACAGGTGTGAATGGTCAGGATAAAAAAAGTGGGACTAGGGAAGGTGGAATGTTGTAATGTATTCTTACCCCTAAATAGGAGTCCCTGGTCATGGAAAAAGGGGTGAGTGAAGATCTACATCAGGAACAAAGGGTTCAGGGTTCCAGACATTCCCTCAAGCAGTGCATTCCACACTATGTCTCTTCCGGCTCCTGCGCATTTTCCATTTTCCTCTTCCAACTGACAGTCAACATTTTGTAATTACTGAGCAGTCCTCATTGTCTATGTGTGTTCAAGGAGGGGGGAAAATAGGAAACATTCTTACATGCACCTCCTATTCTTTCCCTTCTTCCTTTGCAGCCTGAGCTCAGCCTGCTGAACTTGGGATTTGCAGCTGCCACTGATCAGCTGATCAGTGTCGGCTGCAAACCCCACATTGGTGGAGCTTAGTTACACTTTGGGGCTCCCTACTGCAGCCAGTCTGAGAGGAGTTTGCAGCCACTGCAAATCAGCTAACAGACACAGGCTTTTGACAGGGATCAGGCTCCACTTGGGAGCTCTATCAAGCAGCTCCAGAGTGGAATCAATCCCAGTGGGGCTTGCATTGGCATCCACTTTAAAAGGTGCATAATGCAAGCTGTGTGAAATATACTCGGAGTCAAGAGTGGATTTCATGCTCTTTATTCAGCTCATAGTGGTGAGGAGGAATGGATGTTTCCCCACAATATCTGCTTTATATACATTATTTACACAATGGGCTGCACGTGATTGGCTAATTCCGGGATTCTCCTGTAGGCCAATCAGGTTGTGAATTCACTTCCACCTGGAGCTGGATTGGGTGGCTCCTGCGGACCAATCATACTGCTGCATTGTTCTAGGACCAATCAGACTGCTGCATTCTGAATCCTATTGTTCTAGGACCAATCAGACTGCTGCTTTTTGGATCCTATTCAACTCAGTACATAACACTGTGTTTACCAAGAACAATTGGGAACACATTTTAAGGTTCATAGTGGCTCCTTTTCAGCTGTGTCTTTACCTGCCTACACCTCATGCCACATATGACATTTCCTGTGCGGTAGATAGGTGTGACTTATCTTGCTCTTCAAGATATAGCGAACCATACCTGATTAGTCCCATAGGTAAGGGATTCCATGATGACAAATCCCTGTGCACATGATCTTAAATTCTACTTGTCAAAATTTTCAGGAATAAAATTTATGAAAATGAAGAACTGCCTACTTCCTACATGTGTGTTAGCTGGGAAATGTGGGTCTCTTCACTTAGAATAGATTGCCTTAGCATATGGGACAACAGCAGAGCAAAAGGAAAAGACCCTGCAAGGTGTGAGCATTCCCTGGTGCAAGGTGACTCAACTTCATTAATCTCTGGGATCTGCTCCCTTCTCTAGGCCATTGGTACCCGGGTCAAGATTTTCCCATTTCCATTCCCTGTCAGTCAGATTGTATCATTCAGCCATCACTAGCAGTAATGGTTTTGCTGTTACAAAGCTCATGTGTTCAGGTTGTATGAGACCATTGACTCAGGGCTAGCCCAGGACATTTTGGCACCTGAGGCAGCGAATGGTGCCCACCCCTTGGTGAGTGAAGATCTACATCAGGAACAAAGGTGGGGGGATATAGATCCAAATAGGAATCTGCTGCCCCTGTGGATCCTGCCACCTGGGGCAGTCACCTCACCTTGTCTCATGCATGGGCCAGCCCTGCATTGACTAGGAGACAGATATGCTTCTTGAATGATCCACTCAGGAGGCGGCTTTCCCAAAATGCTCTTAATGTAACATGGATTAGATAGGAAACAGATGTGATATATTTTCAATTGTTCAAAAGTATGTGTGAGGGCTCTGACTTTGGAAGGGCACAGGGCACATGCACCAGACCCCAGCTCAACATTCCCATGCGTTCTAGATTTGTCCCTTGGCCCCAAATGAGCACGAAACCTTCTCATTCATGCAGCAGGAGAGTCTGCAGGTAGAGTCTAACTACACCCAGCTAAATATAGTGGACCCCAGGCCAATATTTTGCTCATTTTGCAGCCTCTGTGTGTTTTGTGAAGTGAAATAAAATGGGGCTGAGGGCTATTTGCAACTTTATATTGCATGTATTTTGGCCTAGAGCAATCATGTAGTTGGTAAGTGAAGTGGTGCAGGAAGGAACTTAATATTGGAAGCAAATGTTCCTCTTTCTAAGCATGAGAAAACATGACATGCCACAGATTGTTTTGGTGAAAGCAGGTGCAGTTGGAAATCTTATCCAGTAGGCTTGACCTCAGCGCTACCTCTGGCCCGAGTAAGAGAACCTCTTTATACAAGAGCTGTTTCCTCTCCCCACCCCTAATATATATGAGCTGTTTTTAAACAAGCTGGCAATAGCAGGTGTCCTCTCAAGCTGAAATAAGTTCAAGCTGACAAGTATATTTAGCAGAGAATAACTACATATATACTGGTGGAATATAGACAGGAGGGGATGGAAGAGAGCTGTCATGTGGAGTTAGTGACCATTGCCTCATTTTATAGCATCCAATTGGACTGGATGGTAGTCAATTTTGCCAAGTGCAGTATTACTAGGAAAAACATTCTGCCTCGTATGCCATAATAGTTCCCCTATTAAGAGGAAGCTGTTTTTTAACATTTAAGGTGGGTTGGAGAAATGCTAATCCTGTTTTCTGCATTTCTACTTAATGCCACTGCAGTCTTCATGACTCTAGTTTTCAAAGACTCCGAGTAAATGTGTTAATTGTACCTTGTTTCTTCATGCTTTAGCTCACAGTATATTTTCACAGTGCCACGATCTGAACATATCAGTGTGCTGCCATTACTGCATGTCCCAAAGCCCATTCAACTTACGCTGTCATACACTGAAGTCTTGACACACTAAAGCACTCCTTGACACCCAGCGATCAGGGCGGTGATTGCTGTTTCCCCATACACTGCACTGCAGACAGTACACTGATGTTGCAAGCCTCTTCTCTCCAGGTGAAAAGAAACTGCTGCTTCTGCTGCTCTTAAAGGGGAGGGTGGTCAGACAAAGAGCTGTCTTGAAAATGCTCACAGCGTAGTTGTTTCTGCATCTGTTTTAATGCCCATCATTCTAAATGAATGGAAACATTCCGAAAGGATTTAAAAAGAAAAAGAAAAAAAAGTCTTGTCTTTCTGCAAACATGGTAACAATCTTTGGCCCAGATGGGCTGAAGTCAATTGCAGAACTGAAGAGAGTGACAGAGGCAATAAAAATGGACAGATGTATAGGGAGAGGGAGATTTTGCTTCTTGGCATAACCCCCCCCCTCCAAATCCTTAAAGGATTTCGCCTGTAAAATGCATGGAATTTGCTGTAATTGGTATGTGTAAGTGGAATTTGCTGTAATTGGCTCGGGTATAAATGTACCATTTAAATTAAATAGTGAATGCTATTAAAAAGAAAAACACAAACAGATTTCTAGCATGTATCATACTATGTTTTGTTTGGTTTTCTTTCTTTGACTCCATTTAAATACACTTTTACACTATTACTAGTGATTTTATATAAATCTTAAATATTTGATATGGTGTATTTTTTCAAGTGTGCTATGAATGTAAATTTAACCTGTTACCAGAATCACAGGTTTGGACAGGGTCATGCTTTCTTTGTTATTTATTATTTTAATTAATTAGGACATTACAATTCAGTAGAATTTTAATTATTGAAAAACTTCAAGTTAGTCCTAGGAGCTTTTAAAAAAAGCAACAAAAGTTAATGAGGACAAAGTCAGTGACCAGCTAACACCCCCCAAAATACAGAAGGTAGGACATATAACACTTAAATTGATTTTGGGGGATTCCCTTCCAAATCATGCACAAAAGAGTTACTGACTTCTTGTAATAACGAGTCCCAACAACCATTTAGCCAAATCACCCAGAGTTGCAGTAAAAAAAGAAAATCATTTGGGTAGAGGGGAAGGACCAATGGGAGTGTCTCCCTCCAAAACAGCCCAATGGGGTACTGAGCATTTTCAGTTGCTGCAGAATGTTAATTATTTGTTGGGGAAAACAGAAAATGGGGGAGCAAATAGAATGAAGTCTGCTGGAAGTGGGCACTGCTGGGCTGGAACCTAAACAGGAATACTCCATGCTGCAAGATTTTGTTACAGGTCTCACTTGTTTTCGTTGTTATTTTGCCTTCTGCAGTTGAGTCTTTCAGCTGTTTTTTGCTCTGGGATCAAACAGCTGTCAGTGTTGTTAATGACATCAGATTTTCTCCATTAAAATCTTTCAATTAAAAAAAAAAGTGGCTGTGGAAAGCTCTTCCACATCCCCCTTTTGTGAAGCAATGAAAAATCCAACGAAAGATAGCAACACTTATTACAAAACCACAGACCGGAGCTTCTGTTGATGGAATCTCATAATGAGTAATTAAGCTACTTTGCAGAAGTCAAGGCTGTCATGCTTATAACTGGGGGTATTTCCATTCTCCTGTGGATGCAGCCAGGAAGATGCACTGGGAAGGTGATAAAGGAAGGATAGGTAGACAGGATTGTTCTAGAAATAGCATTGTTCTTCTGAAGCACGCAGGATTCTCTCTCCCCCCCCCCACCTCCCCTCAAAGTTGCAGCTTAAAAATTAGCCTAGAGAAATAACCTTCTCTATGGTGTGAAAGGCACTTTCTAAAAACATTCATAGTGTATCTCTGGATAAACTTGAGAAATGGCAAGCTGTGAGGGTTTGTTTTCCCCTCTAGCTGTGCTTCCTTATCTCTCAAGGGAACAACAGAGACCAGGATTTTTTGAAGCCTAGAGCTAAAACTGGATGTAACATGGTCTGTTTAGAAGTGGCTTCTAAATGTATTAGTATCTATTATTTATTATGTTATTTATTTATATCCTGCCTTTACCCTAGAATTGGGATGCAAGGCAGCTCACAAGCATTACAACAAACACAGGTATAGCACAGAAAATTAAAAACATATTTTAAAAACAGTTTAAAATGTAATTAAACGATAACAGAGTTAAAATGATATAAAAACAAATCTATAAAATCTAGTAAACAAATCAAGTTAAAATAGCACAACACTATTAAAAGCCCTTCCTTAAAAGCAGTCCTAAAGCAGCCTTCCCCTGCTGATGGAAGGACAACAAGGAGGGAGCCAGACTCGTCTCTCTAGGAAGGGAGTGCCAAAATCTGGCAGCAACCACTGAGAATGCCCATCTGTCCCAGCCACATTCATGTCAAAAGCAGGATACACCAGGTCCAGTTCTATGAGCGAAAGGGACAGGAGGCAGTCCTGTCATTGAGAACCAGGTGCCACACTTTTTGTGAGATCAGAAGCACCTTCTCAGACAGAATGCACATGTCTGCATGCAGCAGACTTGTAGGATGAGAGAGTCCTGCAAGTGAGCTCACCCGCCTCATTTTTAAAAGCTTGATGGGAGGAATGTCAACTGTTGGAGCAGCTTCATGGCTACTGTTTGTTTGTGAACCCCTGCCAGGAGTGCCAACTTGGCCCTGTCACCATGGGTGCCTGGGGCCCTGGGCGCCATGCAGCGTGCATGGCCCTGGCACTGAAATTTGTGGGTGCTTGGCCCCTTCATGGGGAATTGTGTGGGTGCTTCCCCAGTTCCTCAGGCTATGAATCTGGATTGTTGGGTTGGCCAGCTGTAAGGAGTGGACTGCCTTTGGTCTCTGGTGTGACTAGGGGAGAGGATGTTCATTAATGTCAGGCTTTGGGGAATTGGCTTCCTCCCCCATGGCCGTAAATAAGCAGATCAAACGAAATGAATTCTTACCAGTTAGTTTCTTTAATAAACACAGCAAAGGACAAAAGAAAACATCAACACAAAAGGGTGGTGTTCCCAATTAAGCTTACACCCCTTCCATCCCTATTAATCTACATCACTCCTACGTCTTGTAATCTGAGTTTGTATCCTCTGTGCTTTCTGTTCTGAGACTTTCTGAGCTCTTTCTTGACCTTGGGCTGAGTGGAGGAATGCTGTCCAGAGACTGTGAATCTGTTAACCCTCTCTCTTCAGTATTTCTTCTCCTAGCTGTTCCCCATCCAGTATTTCCCAGCTTCTGCCTTCTGAACTATGCTCCTCTGCAAACCACTGTTCCAAATCTATACTGTCCTCCTGCTTCTGGGAAGATTCAGGAGCAGGGGGAGGGAGTGGCTCCCACTATTCCTCCTCAGTGCATCCCTCCTTAGCACAGTTCCTGACATCCATAAGCATTTCAAAAAATGTTACAAGTTTGGTCTTCCAGCTTCAGCTTTAATTCCCACAACTGCATTGACATAGTGAGTAGAGTTTAGTGGCATAATGATCATGTTCACTATCTGCACAGCTTATAAGAAGATAGAGCCTGCACAGCTTATAAGAAGATAGAGCCAGTATCCAATCTAGTCCAGCATTCAGTTCTCACAGTGGCCAACCATCTGACTCTGCGAAGCCCACAAGCAGGACCTGTGCACAGCAGTGCTCTCCCTTCCTGCAGTTTCCAGCAACTGGTAATCAGAAATATATTGCCTCTGACCATGAAAACAGTCCATAGCCCTCGTGACTTCCATGCAACAAGGGAACAATTGTATGTACCTTCAAAAATATATACACAATGTACTGTGTGTTTAAAACACACATGTATGTGTGCACACATAGAAGAAGCCCTATTCAGACCTTCATATTTTGAATATAAGAAATAAAGGATCACATTTATATACCTGTCAACAGTCCAGAATTATTATTTTTTTTTGGGGGGGGGAGTGGGGAGGAAACAAGGTTGGTCTAGATTCTTTGGTGTCAGATCATTGCCTAAGCATTTTTGCTGATTTTATAAATTCTACTCCCCACAGAGTTCCAATTAATTGGAAGTGATTCTGAATTCTTTGCTCTTTGTGCTCGTACAGTTTGTTTACTTTATTAAAAACTTAGCATTTTCCAAAGAGCTTTATAATTCTGTTTGAGGCAAAACCAATTCTCCTACTTCCACTTACCATTACTTCCATTTATGTTAAGCATGTTTTGTTTTCATGTTCGTATTCTATAATAGCTACAATTAAATCAATATAAATTAAAGTTATCAGTAAAATACAATATATTTTCTAGGAAATAGTAATTAAAACAAAATAAAACACCCCAAGAGTTCTTAGAAATGCTACCAAGACACTATGCATTTAGACTGTTAAACAATACTAGACAATATGGAATTATGTGGCCCACCTTAACTAAATACAACAATGATCTTATTCTCTTAACATGTACCAAAACCTGCTGTTACTGAAAGAGACTATACTACCCCTGACTTTTTATGGTTTTCCTTATACTTTTTATCCGGAAAATCTTATTGCCCAGCATCTTTGTCGGGTTTTACACACCTTGAAGCTTGAAGGGGGGGTGGCAGTGGCCCAAAGGGCCACAATAAATGTAATCCTGTGTACCCCTGTACACCCTTGAGTGTGCTTCTAATAGAGAAGTTATGACAGCCTGTTATTTTATGAAACTGATGATTTTGCAATATGTGCCACCCCATTGGGACAGAAATACAGCTAATATATGTAAATCACAAAGATACAGCATGAAGCTAGAACATAAATTGCTATATGGTGCAAATGGCTACAGTAACACAGGTCCCAACATGCACACTAACACAATGTAACAGAACACAGTGGGAATAAGAACATGATCAGCAGGAATTGCCAGCGCTTATTGCGCATGTGTGTAAAACATGAAATGAGGTAATGATGTACATTATTGGTATAAATTGAAATGCTCTGTTTGAAACTTTATAAATACCACTGCCTGGACCACTGGGCATGGTTGCAGTTTTGCAATAAATAATGTTGGACTCCTAACTCCTCTCGTTTCTCAGGAGATAAGCTATTTTCTGGCTTGCTTCAGTTGCAGTGCCATGACTAGGCCTGACACCAGACTAGGATGGATCCAAATTGCAAGTTTTCTCTAAGCATGCCTAAAGCTAGACAGCCACCACCTTGAGCATCTTACCCCCAAATGGAGTATTCACCACTGGGTGGTAATTGTTTAACACTTCTGTGTCCAGGGAGGTCTTTTTTAAGGAAGTGACACTGCTGCCTCCTTCAAGGCAGATGGTACATTCCCCTTTCCCAGTGGATCATTAATCACTCCCTGGAGCCATCCAGTCAGCCCATCCAGGAACCAAGAAAGTCAAGGGCCAAGGCCAAGTGGTCAGCTTGAGGCTTTATAGGTCAAAAACAGCACTTTGAATTGAGCCTGGAAACCACCGTATTTTTCACTCTATAAAACGCACCCGACCATAAGACGCACCTAGTTTTTACAGGAGGAAAACAAGAAAAACCAGCAAGAGCCGCAGACACACTCATTCGGTGCAGCTCTTTAAAGATGGAGCGGCTCTTGCTGGCTTTTCCGGGAGGTGGGAGAAGGGACTGATGGGTTGCCCTCCGTCCCTTCTCCCACCTCCCTGAAAAGCCAGAGCAAGCTGTGCAGCTATCGCTGAAGCCAGCAGAGCAAGAGCAAAGCGGGATGAGTGACGGAAGGGGCTCTGTAAGGGCTCCCTTCCATTCCTCCTCCCGCTTCGCTGGGAAGCCAGGAGAACATGAGGCACTGCGCAGCTCTCGCTCTTGCTCTGCTGGCTTCAGCAATAGCTGCGCAGCCTGCATGTACTCCATAAGACGCACACACATTTCCCCTTTCTTTTTAGGAGGAAAAAAGTTTGTCTTATGGAGCGAAAAATACGGTAGTTGGTAGTCAGTCCTGTTGCCAAATTCTGCACCAGCTACAGTTTCTAAAGCATCTTCAAAGGCAGCCCCGTATATATCACATGGCAATAATCTAGGCTAGATGTGTTACCAGAGCATAGACTACAGAAGTTAGACTATCCATGTTTTTAAAGCAGCTGTAGAACTAAAATACATTCTAAGTTGAAATGAAAGTTCCTTAAGTTTCTGACAGAAAAGATACAAAATTGGTGCCTGACAGATTTCTGTGGGGAGAGCATTCCAGCACTGGCCAACAAGGCGCTGAACCCCATCATTTTGGATCAGTTTATATTATTGCAGTGTGCCCTGAAAGCTGGTTAGAAACCTTTTAAATTAAATAAAAAGAGCTTACAGTTTGCTCTCTTAACCATAACCCTACACAAGCCTTTGGTAAGATAATTTATTACTTCAAATCCTTTGTTATCTCAAAGGTTTGCATTACACTAAAAGTGGTTGTATATTCAAAAAGATTCCAGTAGTAACTGCCACTGTCACCTAGCTCCACATGAAAAAGATTCCTTCTGTGCCAGTCTGTTGGAACAACTCTGCACATTGATCTATGGATTTTTCATTTGCTTCAAAATAGCCCAACCTGCATGCCTGCAAATTGTGAATAAGCAAAGTCTGAAAGGTCCTAACTTTAGAGGCATGATTTTGAGCAATTACCTTGGGGAGTGGGGGTGGGGAAATACACTTCTTTTTGACTAAATAGATCTGTCAGGAAAAGCCAGACTGCAGTATGCCATTGCTGAAATACATATGTGCGCTAGTAAACTGGACCCAGCCAATTAAACATCAAAATGTTGGCTGCATTCAGTTCATTTGAAGACTTATGTAAGTTCATTTTCATAGCGTGTGTGTCTGCGTCTTTAGACTTTAACTGACAGATTCCCACAGTGAATAGACTAGGGAGTTATCAATTATATGGTTAGCTGTGCGCTGCAATTGTATGCTCTGTAGCTTCTTGACAGAAGCAGGCAGAAAAAAGATAGAAGGAGTTTAATTCCCTGCTTCAGCAAGACTGTTAATATTTTAGACTAGAAGCCTGGAATCATATATTTTTTTAAGTCTGAAAAAGTGATCATTTTTAAGCCTGCCTGCTAGAATTTCTTTAGCAGGCTCCAAATAGCAATAACACATTTGTCCACAAATAACAGAAACTGCCTTTTGATGTTCTTTGTCAAACCATGGAATGCAACATTGCATGTTATAAAATGGAAACACAAACATCAATAGCGACAGAATTCCTACAGTGTGGGTTGGGGAAGAGTCAGTCTACCTAAGGGAGGCGGTTAAGAGAAGACGTAAGAGTCAGCTAGAGAACAGGGTGGTCCAACACATGGCCTAAGGGCCACATGCAACCCTCAATGCCTGTTTGGGCGGCTCTCAGCAACATTGCCTGCCCCCCATCTCTTAATAATAATAATAATTTTTATTATTATTTATACCCTGCCCTCCCCAGCCAAGGCCGGGCTCAGAGCGGCTTACAAGCAATAATAAAAACAAGATGAATGATTACAACTCTTGTGTTGCCTAGCTTTGGGAAGGGGACATGAAGGCTCTGACAGGTCCTAGAGCCCTCCTGTTTCCTTCTCAAAGCCTAGTTAGCACTTTCCTAGCTTTGGGAAGGAGATATGGAGGCTCTAGGACCTTGCCAGAGTCTTGCACCTCCTTTCCAAAGCCCAGCACCTTGTTTAGCTGGCTTTGGGAAGTCAGTGCAAGGTGTCAAGTTTTGGCTTCATTCTTCCTCTCCCCCACACGACAAAGCAGTGTGTGGCCCGTGGGTTCCATTTCCAAATACTCTTGCAGCCCACTTGGTAAGAAAAGTTGGACTGCCCTGCTATAGCATTACAGGTTGGAGGCATGCAGTGTGCAATGTTAGTGCCCTGACCTGTGTGAAGCATAATAGTTTATGGCAGGCTCAAGGGAGATGCTGGTCTGGCTCACCTTTCCCCAACCTGGTACCTTCTAGGTGTTTTTGTACTGCAACTCCCATCATCCCTGACCATTGGCCCTGCTGGCTGAAGTAGATGAAAGTTCGAATCCAGAAGCATCTGAAGGACACGAGGTTTAAGAAGTCTGGTCTGGATGATGCTGACATCTTTGGCATACTAAGTCATTCGTCTTCAGCTAGTGGGTTGAATCTTACAACTGGGTTGCAATAACCTAAGTAGCACCACCAATATTTTAATTTTCTTCTTTTACTTAGGTGTTTACTGTGATAAATAACAAAGCCAGGGTCCAGAGGAAAATATGCAGATGTACGGTATTTATTCTTATTGTGATCATGCAGATGTATTAGATGTATCTGATTATGATCAGCATTGTGATAAAGATATTAAAAACAGATTAGGAACACAAAGGTAGCAAAAACAAAACTGCCCACCTCACAGACACTTTTAGACATGCCCATCAAAGTTTGGACAACTAAATTATCTTAAGAGCTTTTTAAATAAGCTTGACCCAATCTGAAGCATAAATGACATGGTCAAATAAATGTGGCCCATTTATGCCCATTATTTTGTGCAAAAAATATACATGGTTCATATTAGAAACATCTGAGATGCTTTAGGGTATACTTCTGCATAACGCATTTATCCCAAGGTGCTCTTCTCTGTCACACACACACACACACACACACACACACACACACACTTGGCCCTTTGAAAGGTGTTATTGAACCTCTGGCTCCTAGCCCTTCTCCTTTTGCTATGCCGGCTTCTTCAGATGAATGTTATCAGAGGACGTCTGTAGGAACTGAAGTAAATGGGCATGCTCCACAGTGGACCCTGAAAGGTGTTTAGAGGTGGTCCCTGTCATTCTAGAAGCCGGTTTATAACAGAGCATTGGGCTAAAGGCTTTGAAGACTTTTCTCATACAGTGTTGGGGGATTTAGCTGTCGCAGGCGTATATAAGAACCAGGGATGCTTTGCCCTGTCGAGGACACACACTACTTTCCATTAAACGTCATGGGCCACTTCCTCTCAAATAAGTGAAAGTACAGGGGAGAGGTGACTCTCCTACTTGATACCCCATTTTTGACACTTCAGGGCCTACAGATAATAAGAATGGATTTATGCTGACAGCATACAAAACGTATAATATATATTTAAGACCACAAGGTTTGTTCCCCCTCAGCGAGAGAGAGATTCAACTCCAGTAAACACCTTACTCGCCTAACTGTGATGTATTTCTTGGCTACTATTTCTCCCTCCCTCTACTCCAACCCCCACTCCACATCTTGTCCCTTGCATTGCCACCCCTGGCTTATAATTTGTCATATAAATGCAAAGTTTTCTTTTGGATTGGAAAATGTAGCATTTTGTAGCGGCAGAGGTGGGGAGTGCCACACGCTGAAAAAGACATATCTCCCCCCCACCCCCCTTTCCTGGCATTACAGTTGATAATTTTGCAGAGATACTGGCGCTAACTTGCAACGGTGAGCAAGACACAGACAAAGGGGGAAATCGGTTTGTTTGCAGTCAGAAGGTGGGGAGGCGGAATAAGGTCGCTGAAACTTTTACTGTTTTGAAAAAGCCGGCGGGGGGGTTGGAGAGAGAGGTAGTAGAAGAAGGCCCTGAAAATTGCTTTTTATAATTAAAAAAAAGAAGGGAATCTCAGATGTTTTATATCTTGAATATTTACAATAAAACCTTCAAGTGCTTGTCAAGGGGGTAATGTGTCATTAGCAGGAGCTTCTGCGCCGCTTCTCCTCTTGGACATGACAGTGCAGCAGGATAAGAGAAGAGTAATTATAGTTCAGCGGGGCTGCCAGGTGTGATAAATGAGTAATCAGCCCACTGGAGCCCCAGTCCTCAAAGGAGGACTATTACAGCGTTATCAGCTGCAGGCCTGGGTGTACTGTGGCCTCAAACCGAGACACAGACAGGGGCCTTTGCTTTTCTTTTCAGGAAACGCTGCCTGGGAGACCTTTGCTGTCTTTTAGGCTTGCATGTCGGCCTCTTTGTGCTTCTGTCACAGGGATGGGATGAAGGGGTGGTGGGGCTGGAGGAGACTGCAGTTTTTGTCTCTGCCTTTGGCTAATATTTAATGTCTTTATGACCTGGATCCTACTTCTGTGCCTTTTTTTACACTTGCATATGACATAGGTTTTGCAATACAGCAACCCTAGTCTGCATTTTATTTCCAGTTCTCCTCCCCATTGGATTGTTATCCACACCTTCTTCTTTTCCTTCTTTGTTGTCTTCTTCTTTTCTTTTCTTTTCACGTATCCTGCAAGGAATTCAGTGTGGTATGCATGTTTTGCCTTCTTTTTTATCCTCCCAACAACCCAGTAAGGTAAGTTAGGTGGAGGGAGAACACTACTGCCCTAAAGTCATGGCAGAGTAGTGATTTGAACTTGAATATTTATTTATGGGGACATTTTTATCCAGACTTTCTAGTGTAAATACACCACTCAGCGTAGCTTACAGCATATTCGATGGCAATTTCATAACAAGAGAACAAAGTGATTACATAAGATACAGGGTCAGCAGGTAAACATTCATTAAAACACCTACTGCCTCATAAAAGCCTGCTGAAATTAAAGTCTCCAGTAACCGGTGAAAAACAAGGAGAGGGGACACCATACTTTACAGGTCAAGGTACTCCATAATTTGATACCCTCCACAGCATTACTATATTTACAGTGTAGAACAGGACCTAGGGAGATCCGAGTTCAGATTCCTGCTCACAAGTAGCAGGAGGTGACATGCTTAAACAACACACATCTTGATGCATCAGCCCATTCAATTCTACCTATTCAGTACAGTTTATGTAGGACGCTTCCAGATTATTAAAATTTGATGACCAAGTAGGTGCTTACTTTGGCTTACCTGGAATCAACAAAGGCAGGGGTAAGGTAGAAGCGGTTACATTGCAGTGCTAGGTAAGGTATGAGATTATAAAAGGATCCCAGGACACAACAATAATCAGCTGAAACCAAGAAGCTTATTCGTCATACCAAGACATAGAGCTCAATTCAATGTTCTGCAAGAAATACAATACTTACCAATCACCAAAAAAGACAAAAGAGGAGACAGGTGTGCTTGACTACCCAGTGTGGTGTAGTGGTTAAGAGTGGTAGTCTTGTAATCTGGGGAACCGAGTTCGCGTCTCCGCTCCTCCACATGCAGCTGCTGGGTGACCTTGGGCCTGTCACACTTCTTTGAAGTCTCTCAGCCCCACTCATCTCACAGAGCGTTTGTTGTGGGGGAGGAAGGGAAAGGAGAATGTTAGCCGCTTTGAGACTCCTTAAAGGGAGTGAAAGGCGGGATATCAAATCCAAACTCTTCTTCTTCTTCTACCCTCTCTCTTCTCTCTCTCTCTTCAAAAATAATTACTATTATTTAAAGCAAAGTCATACAATGGCTGCCGTGGTGTATGGCATAACACAAAATAGTTGACATGGAGGGCATGGCTTAGTACAACATGGCTGCTATAACACAAGTAGAGAGAGCATTACACACAATTAGAAAGAGTACAGCCATTACTGCTTCCCCTTGTGCTTTGTACCCCCAAGCTAGGCAACTTCATGCTTGCTATGGGAAATCAGCTATATTCTGCTGGTCCTGATTGTGGAGAGCACATAGTATTGATACCCCCAATGCAATGCTGTTGCTTTCTAATAACAGGAAGCATTTCCCAGTACCCAGGAAAATATTCATGGTCACTACAACACACTCCCTCTCTTTCTGTGTCACACACACAGCACATGCATACATTCATACCACAGACACACATGCATCACTCTCACTCTCTCATACACATAAACACAGCCGTCCCTGCATCCCCTTTTCCCCGTCTCTCTCATAAACATACAGCCACTCTACATAGATCTCTCACCCCCTCACAAGTCACACATACATATTTCCCTCTCTGTCTCTAAGTCTCTCTCACTGACATGCACCCCACACACTTAATTCCCTTTCACTGACCACACAAAAGACAGACCACACAGTCAAACCCACATGCCTGAATCTCTCATACCCACACTTACTGTACATACACATGTCTCTCAGTCACACCCTCCCCACATTAAGAAAAGCCCCTACATGGGTGAAGAAGTAAAGTGTGAAGCCATTAAAGAAGACGAAGAAAAAGCTCATGTACACAGTTCCTGTACATTGTTGGCATTTAACAGATGCTTAATAAATAATAACAAGAATTGAGTAAAACAGTTCATGAGAAAAACAATTAATCAAAACTAAGTCAACCAGATGGGAGTAATTCTCTTTTCCCAACAGTGTGTATATAAGGTTCTGTATCACAGTGCTAAGTAATTTTCTGTAGTAAAGCCTTATGATCCTACTCTCCTTGATTCAGTTGTTTATTATGACCGGAAATAGTTATATATCAAACTCTAGTAAGCTCTTTGATTAAACTTAATCAAACCCTAATTCATGCAATCAGTTCAATCATTGATTTTCTGTGGTTTCCATTCAGTGCTGCTAACACGAGTTTTATAAGAGATTATATTTGAAAACAGTGTTAAAATTCTTAGGCGTTGTTGTTGCTATAACTTCCTATACCTGGCAGTGAGTTTCTCTGGAAAAAAACATTATATTGTATTTAAAGCAAATATATGCTTCTTCTTATTCCATATATACACACATACACACCTCCTACTTTTTATCATGGCAATGTATTTTCTACTGGAGTCTTGACAATTGGCACCCAAAAGTGGGGGGCGGTGTGTCTCTAGTATGGAGCTACTTATCAGAGGAATGCAAAGTGAAAGGCCCTGTTGTTATCAGAGAGATCAACTAAAAGAAAAAAGAAAAGGAAAAGAATATACAGAATGAGGCATTTTTTGTGAGCAGATAACCTTGTAGGCACAAACTCTCAAACTCATTTTTTTTAAAGAAAGGATGTCTATGAAATAATCTGTGCATAAGTGCAAACAGGTCAGGCTGTAATAGACAGCGGGGGGTGGAATAAAAAAAGGGGAAAACTCATTTCATCACAGTTAATGGCAAGGAAAAGAAGGCAGGGAAAGACTTTTCTTTGGAGCGGAGCTCTTTCGACAAAAGACCAGGGCCTTGGTATGTCATGCACCATTTGCTGTTGCACTAGTGCTCTTTTCAAGAGCTGTGAAGCCATTATTGTAATGCGAAAAAGTGGAAAGAAACACTCCCTCCTGGTCATTGGAAGGGCAAATGAAGAGATGTAGGGTGTTGTGTGTGCGGGTGCGTCTGTATGTATTTCCTTCCTATGCTGTTTGTTCAGGGCGGTTTGTACATTCCCTGTAGTAAAAATCCACCGGGATCCGGGAAAGATCACAGTGCCCTTATAAACAATACTTCTTGGCACTGTTTACCTTTTTTGGTGACTTTGCTGCCTGCAAAGGAGGACAGAGAGGCCGAGAAAGCTCCGAACACATCTTCTCCCTTTTGTCTTTTGAGAACAGTGACCTTAAGAATAACCTGCTCGAAAGTTGCGGGGAGGGGGCTTGGCTAGTTTGTGATTCTGAATTAAACAAAAGCCCTGAACAGTTCTGGGTTTTGATGTTTTCTGCTGGTTGTAACCGATTCTTCTAGTGGAAATAAAGAATCGTTTATTCAGCGACATAATGGGAAAGTTGCCTTTGAACATTTCTAATTTGCAAACCCAAGTGCTTTGTAAATTATGGAAACCCAGTTATTACTTGGAGGCTGAATAAAAATGGGTCATCTAATAAGTGGAAAGATGAAGAATGGTGCCACAAATGTTGTTTAAATAGCGCACTCTCTGTCTTTATAACATTCCACACACACCACATCTTCCCCCGCACACCTCACACAAATACCTTTCAAAAGAGCTTGTTCTTACATATTTATGGGCCAAGCAAGATTGTGCTGGCAGCCCTGCAGCTGATTCTCAGGACTGCTTAAGTGTGAAGAGCAGGAGTGACATTCTAGTCTTTAATAAATCACTATAAAAATGTTTATGAACCCTGCAATTTACCGTCTTTTAAATGCAAATGGAAAGGAGGCGTCACTGCAAGTGTAAAGGAGACCTGCAGTGGCCTAAAGGAGAGTGTGGGAGAGAGGGACGAAATTATAAAATGTGAGTCAAATTGTCTGATCTTAAATGTTTATTTTGGAGAAATAATTTGCGCCTACTTCTGTGACAGCTTTGTAAATTTGTTACCATGATCTCTGAATTGCAGTAAGTTGGTGTTTAGATAGCATTATGGTTCCACTGCTTTTTAAAGAGTTGCATCTTCATTTGTGATGGAATAAAACTCCAAAGCAGTAGGGAAAGCACTATCAGTTCCATTGCTTGTGAGACAGCAGACTGACAGGAATATCTGAAACCCCACTTCTCTCTTTGATGGATTTTTATCTTTACATAAGATCAGGCCAGTGGCCCATCTAGTCTAGCACCCTGTTCTCACAGTGGCCAGCCGTATGCCTGTGGGGAACCCACAAGCAGGACCCAAGCACAAGAGCATTTTCCCCTCCTCTGGTTTCCAGCAATTGGTATTCAGAAGAATACTGGTTCAAATATTGTTTCGGAAAGTGCAAATAAGGGAATAGTAGTAACAACAACAACAACAACAACAACAACTTATACCCCATCTAGCTTTAAATGTGAACTGAATGATTTCACATCCCTACTGGTGACTTGCCTGTCTCTTCAGTCTGCTTTCTGGGTGCTAATTATTGACAGGCAGTTTCAGCAAACCCTTCTTTTGATGTTTTGTATTTAAACTGGACTTGGACTGAACAAGCCTTCAGACAGAGGACTGAAGTAGGGCACAGGGCCACCCCTAGAGCAGGTTTGGATGAATTGTGGGGCACAAATATTTAAAAGAAATGGGCAAATCAATAAACTGAGGGAAGCAGATGAAACGAGCACGTACTCAGACTTATTTTATTTATTTCATAAAATTAATATACGGCTTAAAAGAGGGGGAGAGCCCTCAAAGTGGTGGTTACAATGCAGGGCTGGGTTTTAAGGTTTAACGTTTCATTCCATCAAATGCAATTGTACAATGCATAACAAACCAACGTGTACATGTTCATTAGTGGCACTCTTGATTATAAGAAATGTACATAGCATAAATTCATTTAAGAAGCATGTATGAGCTCACCTTAGCAGCTCTGTGTTGTCATTGGGATTTTGTGCTATGCTACAGCCACACTTCCTGTGTCACTCTGACCTCACGCTATTTGGTCTAATTCTGTTACTTTGGTGGTGAAGCTTTTCTGTCTCAGAATGCGTCTCTGCTCATGATTACCCTGCGAAAGCCACTATTCAGCGCCAAACACACTGCGTAGGCGCAGCTTCCTTTTTAAACAATTATATGATGTGCATTGTACAGTAGAGAAAATGAGTCTGAGAACTTAAAAAAACACCCTCGGGGATTACTGTAGCTGGGTTTATTTTTAACTAAGGTTTGCCCCCTTATGCTCTAAGGTTGTAATAAATCACTTGTGTGATAAATTACAATATATTACACAAAAACAAAACAAAAGGGAAATGTCAAGTGGAACAAATGGCAGAAGTGGTGGCGTAATAGAGCAAAGAAAGCTGCTTATGACTTTGAGCTAGTTTACACAATCAAGATTCAAATCTCTCTCTCTCTCTCTCTCTCTCTCTCACACACACACACACACACAGCTGTTTGTCTGAAACCCCCTTCAGTCCACATAATTTCAAGAGATGTACAGTACAAGATAAAAACTATTTTTTAGAAGAGAAGAGAAATCAATGCCTCAAGCAATGAACTTAAAACAAATTTAACTTTAGATATAATAAAGAGCAGCAGCATAATAATCAGGTTTGATAAATAACAGCCATTCCATAATGAGGGGGGGAAGCTCGTTGATACAAAAATGTCTTCTGATGTCTGTTGAAGCTTTGTGGAGTGTTCAGTTTACAGAATGCTGTCAGGTATCTGCAGAATTTTTCAGAGAAGTCCCCAGATAGACATCACTATGCAATGAGTTCCATGGTGGAGAAATCCCTGCTCTGCACTAGGTTACATTCCATTTGATTTCAGTAAATAGAGGATCTCATGAGCAGAGTCATGTCTGCTGATCTCAGGGTGAAGGGGTTTCCATGGCTCTTACACTGCAAAGCATTCTAAAATAAACAAAGAAAATTAGAAGACAACAGCCTGCTTGTTAAGATGCTGATGTTGTAAAATAAAATAACAGAAGTAGAGACGTGCTGGATAACATCAAAGGTCTATCTAGTCTAGCATTCTCTTCTTACATTGTCCAGCCACAGGTCCACCAGAAGCCCACAGGCAGGACATGAAAGCAATAGCAGTCTCTGGCATGATCCACAGCGAGTGATATTCACTGGCATGCCACCTTGGATACCGGAGGTAAAATATAGCCATCATTACTAGTAGTCTTCAATAGCCTCTTCCTCCGTGATTTTGGCTAATTCCCATTGTTACAACTTTTGTCCTTTTCTGGGACCTCAGAAGTTTCTCTTTTTAGTCAGTATTATGTACAGTGTAACTGATATACATTTGTTCTCACTTTTAGTTCTAGATAATGATGAACAGCTGTAAAATCATATGTTAAGTGATAGGGCTCCCCCCCCCCATGTGTTCCCCATATATATATATATAGAATGAATAATGTCTAGCAGCAAATGCTTCTGAGGCTTCATTTTCCATATTTTTATACTCCTTTAAAAGAACCTCTCTCAACTCCAGTTCTGTCCATATTTATTTTGTTACTAGACAATCTTATGCATGTTTACTAATAATTAAGCACTCCTTAGCTACTCCTAGATCAGCCAGAATGTCCATGGCACAGATTTCTTAAGAAGAAAAAAATTGCCTCTAAGCCTGTGCAGTGTTTTCCCCCTGAACCATTGCAAACTCTCCCCCCTCCCGCCTACACACACCTCCGGTGTTTGCTGCTGGATAATGCATGCAATCTACTCTTCTCACATAAAAATCCATTATTTGTTTTCTCCCATGATTTCCTGTGTTTCCTCTAGCCACTTTAGCAAGTGGTATGAGAGGGACTTGTGCCTTCTCTCACCACAATTTCAGATCACATCTGTGGGATAGATGCGCATTCTCTCTCTCTCTCTCTCTCTCTCTCTGGACCAAGACAACCACCACCTCTCCACAAGAGGTCTGTTCATTGTCCTTTCTTCAGACAAGTCTCCAAAATAACATTAAACTGTGAGTGTTTCCACTGTGGCAACACACACTACAAGGGGTCAAGATTTAAAGCAAGCTCCTTCAACTTCCAGAATTCAAAAGTGTATCTTGAATGCAACTCATTTAAAAAATGAGTCAATATGGTTTCTGGCCCTTCAGTGACTAATATTACATTTATGGATTTAAGTCCATGGGGAAATGTTAGCGAGTCTTGCTCTGGCTGATGCAGGCAGAAGAGGTGGGGAATGTTATGCTTGCAACTTTTTCCCCTCCACAGATTGCATGATTATTATTATTTTCCTCCTGCATATACATTTAGTCCCATGTGAAAATATACAACTCTTCCAAGTGGATTGTAAGGTCGTCAAGGAGACCATGAAGCACATTTGCATATCCTCCTAATGATAAACATTTCTATTCTTCTACCCACCCCATTTTTGCTGTGATCCCCATTCATGTTCATGATTGGGCCAGCTCCTCAGTGGACTGAAAATAAACAAACTGCATGTCATGTAGTAATCTTGAAGAGGGGAGGATAAGTTGTTTTTCCACAGATAGCTAAAAAGCATATGGGAGTTATCTGAAGCAAAGCAATTGTGAGCTCATTTGTTATTTCAACAACCTGATTCCTTATGATTAGTTTCCTATATTAAATGTGCAGCTGTTTTTGTGGGTTGCCTAGAGTATTTTTTTTTAACCCATTTGATATATTTAGTAATGACCATTTCTCCACCCTATGTTCAAAGGAGCATTCAGTGAAAGTCCTTCTAGCTAGCAGGTCCTTTCCTAGTCAGCTTGCCCCCCACCCCCCACATTGGTTTACCCAGCAGCAATAGGCAATGACACTATAATATAGTGACACTATAATAGAGTTGGGCATGTAGAACTGGGACCTGCCCACCATTTTAATTTCCCAGACAGAGTACCATTTTTCTTACAACTCAGCTTTGTATTTTATAGTACTGTAAGAGGTTTTTTCCATGTCATCTGTCTCTGAGGAAGTTTAATTAGAATGGCAGCTCCCAAACCCCAGTGGAAGAGGTACCATTTCAATTCACCACAATGATCCAGAATGTCATGGCATTGATGGGAGGAGCAGGGCAGGCAACAGTGGTGGGTTTTGTTGGAGCACTTTTGTTCCAGCATCTGTCTGAAGATGCTGACTGTTGCATGCTAACTATGAGCCAGTTCTTCACCCCATTGCCAGCAGTGTTCAAGCATGTGGTGGGCAGGATGGGTGGGTTAGAATGGATCAAGTGACCATTTGATTTACTTTGCATAGTAGCTGAAGTTCTTAGCTGAATAAATACAAATATATGTTGTAGTAAACACAGTCATACTTAATGATTCATTAGACTATGCTATTTATCAAAGGTTTGCAACATCATTTCTAAGAAGATTGCAGTGTGCATTTTCACTGTTTATTGGACACTTACATCAGGTTTGTGTAGGTCAGTTAGGGTGTGGTAGAAGGTTCAGTTTGAAAAGCAGAATTTGGAAGTGCTTTGCTGCATTGAAATCCTATGTTTTTGTTTTTAATCTGCACATAGATCTAAAATAGTAAGCTATACTTGTGACTTTGATAGCACACATATTTTTGTTGTTGTGAATGTATCACCAGTTGTGACATGGAAGTGCAGCAAAGAGAAGAAGCAAAATAGTTTGGCTAAGCTCAATACACTGAATTGATTGCATGGAGGTGCTTTTAAGTATGTCATTTTTCTGTGAAAAATCACAAGTTTTGTGCAGCAATTTCCCCAGTTTGTATGCATGCATGCCACAGCCGCTCACGTGATGAGCCACATACCAGCATGCACTGCCCGTTTCAAGGCTCACACCTTTTTTCGTTTTTGCCTGATGAGAAAACATGCCAGTAATTCAGCACAGAAAGTCATGCTGAAAAGGTAAAGCCTAGAAGAATGGCAGAAGGTAGAGGGAGAAGGGCAGTATGGAGGAATGACATGTATGAATGGCATTTACTACAACATGGTGATATAGCAGTTGAGATGTGATGGAACAGGCATGTGCAGTGTGAAAGGAATGTCAGGAAAAGGGTCAGAAGCGCTGGCCTTATAATTAGTTAAACTAACACAATAAACCCCTTGTGTGATAGCAGCCTCTGATGGGAAAACTATACTGGTACATATTGCTTCCTGTGATGGGTTAATTTCAGCTTCCTTGCAACACCCTAGCTAAAGGTAAAGGTAAAGGTACCCCTGCCCGTACGGGCCAGTCTTGACAGACTCTAGGGTTGTGCGCCCATCTCACTCAAAGAGGCCGGGGGCCAGCGCTGTCCGAAGACACTTCCGGGTCACGTGGCCAGCGTGACATCACTGCTCTGGCAAGCCAGAGCTGCACACGGAAACGCTGTTTACCTTCCCGCTCGTAAGCGGTCCCTATTTATCTACTTGCACCCGGGAGTGCTTTCGAACTGCTAGGTTGGCAGGCGCTGGGACCGAACAGTGGGAGCGCACCCCGCCGCGGGGATTTGAACCGCCGACCTTTCGATCGGCAAGCCCTAGGCACTGAGGCTTTAACCCACAGCGCCACCCACGTCCCTAGCTTCAGCTTCCTTGCAACACCCTAGCTAAGAGATGCATGAATCCCAGATCTTGAGATGAAGGTATATTCCTCCTTCCAATAGGATATGAGAGAGATGGAGAAGTCCACTTGGCTGGGATGCTTCCATCTCTTTTTACCTACAAGCTGCCCCATGTAAAAAATGAATGCTGTAAATGTTTTCCAATAATTCAAATTATGTTAACGCAATCAATGGGAGAATAAAAGTTTCCATTAAAGAAAGAAAGCACAAATACTGTTTCTAAGTAATAATGCTGTACTTTTCTATCAATATTACATTGGGGAATCTTGGAAAAATGTCATGTGGCCTTTCAGCATGTAGGCCTTATATTGTAATCTGCTTCTTCACCAAGATTTTGTATCTTATATATTTACTGTTAAAGCTTTTCAAGAATCTCAGTTATGAATTCCATTTAGAGATCTTCTATCTATCCCTTAAGCATAACACTTTTTGTTCATCAAATACTGTTTTTTCTTTTCTTTTGCATGTAAGAAAGGAAAAGGAAAAGTCAGACGCTGCAATGACTAGTTTCTGAGTTTAAAAGTAAATACTTTTCAAACGATCATTTTGGAATGGGTCTTCAAGTGTTGGATCAGGACCCACAACTGGGTCACAGCCAAACCTAAAGTGAATGACACCTTTAGCAGCACCAACATTTATGTCTGTGTTTAGAAAAACAACAACAAAGCAACATAGTATTATTGCATAAGCATTATGTACTTTTGTGTACTTAATTAAGAACCTGGCAAGATTTACATCTATGTGGGCGATGGGGCAGTATAGCCAAATTAAAAACAACAATGTAAAAAGAGCAGTTCTGGATCAGCCCAAAGATCCCTCTAGCCCAGCATCATCCCCCCCCCCCCCATTGTGGTCAAATAGATGCTTTTTCAGGAGGGCCCTGCTGATGTTGCTTCCTAGTAACTTGTTTTCAGTGTCATACTGCCTCTGAAAATAGGCTTATAGCCAACAGGACTTAAACCATGCCATCCTTGATGAATTTGTCAATTCCCCTTCTGCAGCCATCAAAACCAGAGATCTTCAGCACACCTTGTGGCAGTGAATTCAGTGTGTCATGTGAAACAGGCTTGCATTTGTCTTCCTGGATCTGTCTGGAAAATACTGATCACATTGTAGACTCTCATCACCAGAAAAACTAAGCTACAACAAATCTAATTGTTTTCAAGTTGCCATGAAAGCCCCATTCAGTAATTCCCACTCAGAAATAACAACCCCATGGAGAGCGACATGGGTGTCTTGCAGGAATTTTTCCATGGCGAGGGAAAGGTCAAAGGACAAACTCCAGATAAATAAAGTCCAAAAGAACTGAAATGTTGGAGCAGGCAGCCTTCTCACAAAACAAATGAGGAGAATACAGTAGTATGCTTAAAAACTTACTCTTTTGTTTTTAAATGAAAACTGGGAATGTGGAAATTATTGTTCATTTGGTGGGACAGCGCTCCGTACACCCACATGTTGAGGTGGCATTAGTAGGGGCCTACTCTTCATGTATAGGTTTCTCCCATGATGTGGACATGCACATGTTGACGGTGTAACTTATGTATATAGTCCAGACTCCCTTCACAGATGTGCCAACAATGTGTTGTGGTTGAGGGAAGCAGGCATGGCTATGTTTCCCTCCTTCACATGATTACGATCAGTGTAAGGACCTTAGCTTACCTTGCATGCAGAAGATCCCAGGTTCAATCCTTCATGTCTCCAGGTAGAGATGGGGAAAGCTCCTGCTTGAAACCCTGGAGCAGTAGATAATTTAGAGCTTAAATGGATGAATGGTCTGACTCAGTATAAGACAGTTTCCTAGGTTCCTGCTATGTGGAAGACAAGGAGGAGAAGGAAATAATGGTGTGTGTGTTTTACTGCAACAAGCTGATATGGCTATCATTTTGGAAGTTTTTATTTTTTATTTAAAAAAATAGTTGTTCAAGTGAAGAAAAAAGGAGATTGAAATAGAAATGGAAAAGACAAAAGATCAGGAAGCTGGGCATGTGTGGTTAAAAAAATTAAGTGGGTCCCGGTTTTAATTGCGTCTAAAGTTAGGCCCCCAAGTGGAGAAAGTTGAAGATGAAAGGTTGGGTTTTTGCCAAATCAAAGTAATTTCTTTGCCATCTTTGTTGATACAAACAAACAAAGCTTGCTTCTTGCTTTCTTTTGTAGATGTGGGGAAAAAGAACTTCCTGTTGACAAAGCCGGTCAATGTTTTGGACATTGGCTTGCCCTCCCCGCAAAAGCAGCACCACTTGCAAAGATGCTATTTATAAAAGTGGACCGCTCTGTATGGAGATCAGCAGTAACCAGAAGCCCATGAATAAGTAATGGAATCTAATTTTCCGTTATTACAGCTCTCATTTTAAAAAATGCATGTCTGGCAGGACATTGTAATGATTTTGTATTACTTAGGAAAACTTTTTTTTGCAATTCTTTCTCTCCCCACCCTAGTTACTTCATTACTACTTCATTAGATTTGATACTCTCCAGTGTTTGTAGAGCTTCTGAAAAACAGTTAAAAGTAGCTGCTTTTTCCCCTCCAAGCCTTTGAGACTGCCAACACTTTAGATATTTCTAATGCCCCCCTTCCTCAAATGCTCTCAACATGTTATGCTTTGGCGTCCACAGCAAAACCCATTAGCTGTGACAGGTTAAGACGCCTCTGCAGACTTCACCACAAAGGAGCTGAATCTGTGCCAGCTAACTATGCACACTACTGTACTTTTGCCATGTTGCAAAAGAAGAAGGCCAAATCTGTACCCCCCTTTTCGATTTCCTGGGAGAGTGGACAGTTTTCAGTATTCTGAATAATGTTTGCCATTTCAGTTTGGAAAAAAGCAACCCTAAAAAATAGACAACTGGGGCATTTTGTGAACATTTAGCTGATCTTGTACCTGCGTTGCATATGTAATTGTTAGGGGGTTAGAGAGTAGTTGTAGACACTGTACGCTGGTTAAATTAAAATGCATTGATCACAGAAAGTTCACAATCAATATACCCCACTGTGTGCTTTCTATAATTCTGAAAGGCTCAAGGCATGTGCTAACAACTCTCAACTCTCTAATACGTGCTCTCAAACTTTCATTACAAGCTTTAATGTCCAAATCATTGTGAGTTTTATGACAGAATGCTTTACATTCAGAATTAGCTTCTCATATATCAAAATCCAAAAATAAATTAGCATGAGTATAGTTTGTTGAGTGGGGAAGGTCTATGACTTGTAACTACAGGTTGATGACTTACAACTGAACCCCAGACACCATTACATTCTGCTAAAGAGAAGCAACAAGAAACAATGGGGATTTATTGTATTGTATACATTTTGGAACTAACTTCTAACTAGTTGCTTTATTTGTCCATTTAACAAAAGCATCCAGCTTCAATTGTTGGACTCTAAACCAAATTAAGAACATCTAAAGCTGAATTTCACACCTCTTACACAGAAAAGATCCTCCAATGTGTTACTGCTCTTTGACCCAGATTTGGCCGCAGGGCCTCCCCTGTAGATCTTAATGCTTGGGAAGGTCAATATGAGAGACAATTTATCAGATATTTCAGAGAGATGTCCTCCCCTGCCCCCCGATATGTGCGTCTCCCACTTAACAAAAAAGGTAATTAATATGAAATAACAGTGAGCTGCAGTATCTTTCTGTTTGCTGATGCCCAACCCTTTTTATTATTTTTCTAGCATCCATCCCCCACAATAAATTCTGATTAGATATTGAAACATCATGCTGAAAGAGAGCTCTCCCTGTACTCTTGCATTACTTACACGTTGACACATCATGTGATATGTCTGATAGGGTATGTCAACCAGGCTCTTTAGCAGTGAAATTCTGAGAGGCGTTTAAGTTCTGATATCTCCTGTACAAATCCAAAAGAAAGAAAGAAAGAAATGTTGACAGGTGTACCTTGTACATTGGGCCTCTTGCTTTTAAAGAAAGTGATATTTTAATTATCTGTCCTGCAAATATAATAAATGACCTTCTCAACTCTAATTCTAATATCCTTGCATTACTAAAAAAACCCAGTTAATTTTAATTCCATTTTTCAAGTCTAATAGCACTATGTTACCTGCCATAAAGGGATTATTTAGTAGCATTAAAATTATACTGCTGATATTAGCTTCCTGGATGTGGGCCCTGGTTTTTTGTGTGTGTTTTTCAAGGATGGCCAAGCCAAGCTTGAATTAATTAGTGTACTAAGCTTTTTCAATTAAGCCTGAGCCAAGTGGCAAAGAGACATTTGAGACTGGTCTTCCCAAAGTGATAACCCCTTTGTGTGTGGTCATTTCTGCCTGTGAGCTCGTAGAGGGAGGTTGTTAAGCCTGATGCATGACTGCACAAAGCCTTGATTTCTACCTCCCTGCATGAGCATGGCTGTCCTTCACATATTACGGTACTCAAAGGCAGATTCAGGTTTTCTGCTAAGTATACACTCAGGCCTGGGCCCAGGTGATACCTGGCCTATCGCACTCTCTCCATTTATTTAAGCATGCAAATAATTCCAAGGTGCTTCTAAGCCAATTCTTTAAAACCACAATGAACAAGATCAACATATAAAAGCATTATGATCTTTTCTATGTGGCAGCTGGTGACAGACAGCAGCTCCTTTGCCATTGATGTCTCTTGGCCCTACATACATGAGGCACTCCAGGCCTCCCCTCAAAATGCACTTGCAACCCCCCCCCCCCCCACCGTTTACAAGTCCTGTTCTCATGCTCTCAGAGGTTGCAATCAGCTAAATAGAATGGCTGCTGGCTGCTAACTCCTCCCCAAGTCACTTTCTGGCTTCCTCTCAGCAGAAGCCTTTCCTCAGACCCTGTGCTCTAGCAGAACACACAGCTGCACCCACAAACAATCTAGAGTATATCACTAACAGCTAAGGAAGTGACACCAATGTATCCCAAATAATTCTGTACTTTTGTGCAGGTTTTTATAGTAAGCTGCTTTGGGAGCCAATCGTGGTTAACTCGTGGGATATAAATATAATACATTTCAACATAAGAGAAATATTAAGAACATATCAGTCTTGTCAGGCAGACTTGTGCAGGGGCTTTGGAGACAGAGGAGAGTCTTGATGATAACTTTTCTTGCATTCTTAGACTAGTTGAACTTTAGCTTTGTGTTGTTGAACAACCAGAATTTGTGGACAGCTGTGCCGGGTATAGGGAGCAGAGGGGGCTTCAGCTCCCCCTATATTTTTGAGAAGGGGGCAACACCCACCCCCAACATTGAGGGTACTGCCACCGTCACCCACTGCCCCCGGACACCCTTTGCACATCCCAACCCTAGCAGCAGCCCAGGAGCCAGATGGCAGCTGGGATGAGCAAGCACAAATGTAACCCTCCGTGCATCCTGCCCTCACTCAGGGCACGCCTGGTGTCATCATGTGACTGCGGCCCCTCAATGTGGGGGGCAAGTCAGAGCCCCTGTTTGTGGATGCTTTAGAAGAGTTTGTGGTTTCACCACTGATGAAACAGATGGCCTTGTTCAATTCAGCTAAATTCCCCAAGCCTATGTTTACAGATAAGAATAGTGTAAATACTTAAATTATTATTATTTTCAAAAGGGACTAGGGTTCAGATATAGATTTGGAACATTTCAGATGATTCTGAAACTATGTGCTTGGTTCAAGAGAAGTTTGTAGACTAAAGGAATCATGTGTGCTAAATCCTTGACAGGAAATTATATAATTGATAGATTCTAGAGAGGTAGCATTTTTAAGATACAGATTTTCATTCTTTTGAACATGTTATTAATAAATATAACAATATATTCCTGTGGCTTTGCATTAAGTCCATGCCAGGTGACAGAATTGCCAGAAGCCATATAGTGATTCAGATTATCTCATGG
Organism: Podarcis tiliguerta; assembly: GCF_965153285.1. NCBI lineage: Eukaryota > Metazoa > Chordata > Lepidosauria > Squamata > Lacertidae > Podarcis > Podarcis tiliguerta. The sequence goes on from NC_139541.1 coordinate 46,465,784, forward strand.
ATGCCAGCTTTGTGCAGTTCATGAATCCTCATCACAGGCTCATGAGAGCTGTCTAGAAGTTTACAAGGTGCGAAATATTTCTCACAACATATATGCCAAGAAATATGTTTGAAGATAAAAGCTGCTGCTGTTAAATTGACCTTTGTCAAAAGAAACACTGTGAATAAAGATTAAGGTTCATTTCTGCTGACAGCAAGAGCTTCTACCATCAGAGAAAGGCTTCCTTTATAAGAGAATGGAAATCTTTGCAATAAGCTGTTACTTTGGGCCCTAAGTGTTCAAAGACATCACCATGCGCTCTCATCCAATTTCCCTTAGAAGATATACCAGGGAATAACCCACAACTTCTTGTATCTTCTGGGTGAATCCTTTCTGCTTGTGTTTCTATCTGTGGAGCCTTTTACCTGACACCCAACTGTTACCCCATGAAAACATGCTCATTAGAAACATGTACCACCATGTGAAAGTTCACATAAAATCCAGAAGTGATATTTAGCTAAGATTTGTTCAGCGTAGATACAGATGAATGAATGGACCTAACAGCCATACTCATTTTCATGGATCTACTTTGAATAAAACTTCATTGAATATCACCCATAGTCTTAAATGATATCTTTATTCATCTTCCTTCATAATGAATTATCACAAGACAATCCTCTTCAAAGGAGCATTATAGATCATTTGTCTTAAAGCCCCCATTGGTCAAAGTCAGCTGGATAAGAGCCAAGCTATAACTGAGATTTAGACACAAGTGTGACTGGGTCAGACAGCCATGTTACAGAAGGAAGAACGGGTGGTCACAGGTGCTGGTGGAAGAGAACCTCTGAGATTTGGCAGGATTAAACAATCCATCCATCTCCACTCTGCACCTTTCAATGGTTCTTCACAAAGGGCTCCAGTGGAGTGAGTAGACCCTTCTGGTTTGAATTGGGTGGATCCTGACACACCCTTCAACATCTAAAGACAAAAAGAGATTTGTGTTTGAATTTTCTCAACTCTCATACTGGTCGGACTGCCATATGTCCAGAATTTCCCAGACATAGCTGGGTGTCAAAAATAGCATCCAGGCGGAATTTTCAAAAAACGGCTAGAATGTGATTTTCACTTTTTGAAATATGGCAAGCCTACATACTGAGGACTTCTTTTCCCCCTCCCCTTCCCTTAAAGAGGCTGTTTACCATCTGCTATATTGCTTTACACCATCCCTCATTAATGAAAAAGCCAACAGGACATCAGTTCTTTTGCTTAAAGATAATTTCAGAAATACATAACTGTCCTACAGTCAGCAGTTCAAAGTATAACTCAGGAGCTAGTGTGTGTGAAATGACAGGCTCTGTGCTTCTCAATGCTTTAGTGTTCATGTGCAGACATTGATCTGCTTGTCAACTATACACAAGATGTATCTTAGGGGCTGGGAACCAGCAGTCCTCCAGATTTTGGTGGACTCCAGCCAGCCCCAGCCAGCATGGCCAATGGTCAGGGATAATGGGAGCTAACATCCAGCTCCATCTAGGGGGCCCCAGGCTTTGCCCTCTCTGATGTATCTGATCCACTAAGCTAGTTAACATCTAGAGATCATGGGGAGCAAGCTAAACCCTTGATGACTGACAATTCTGACTTGCAGCATCAAATATTTTTGTGTATTTGCACTAGAGACAGGAGGCATTCATCTCTGATTCAGAGATATAACTTCAAGAGTCCCTGGGGAGGAAGCTGAACCTTGGTAAACAACAGTTTCAACAACAGCTAGCAACATTTTAACATGGCATATCCCACTGGCAAAAAGTTAGGGATGAAAAACGGATAATAAATTGCCAGGGATAAGAAGGGGGGGGGGATACTGTTTCTATTTGTAGGGACAATTGGGAGTAGATGCTGACAGTGTCCATTGCCACAAGCTTTCCCCATTAGAACGTAAGTGCAAGGTCATGTGACTTCCATGTACTGAGGTGGCAAAATCTGTTTTGCAGCAGGATCAAACTGTCTTCCACACCTGACCTTTTGCTTCTTGAACATGGACTTTTATTGACTTTATTTCCTAGAAATAGCAGCAAGTATGCCCCCCCCCTCTCTGCCAATCAATCTCTATCATTTTGCAAAGAAGCGGAGCATGCTGTTTCTGAGATTGATTTACACATTATTTATCGTATTGGCCAGCTTGAATTGGTCGGCCTGATCCCCTTTCGGATGGTGAAAATAATAATGTCTCCAATTACTTACTCAATAAACTGTGGGTTTGTCTGTTATTAGTGATCATTAGTGTTATAATACAGCGTGGAAATTCAGAGCAAATTAACCACATATGCAAGCTGCTGAATACATCTGCAGTTAATCATACACATGCTGTTTAAGTGGGCAGAGCATTGAGCAAGAATCGTCCAGCAAGAATTTGAGTGGAGGGGGAAGTAAGATACCATCAGTTTTGTTTTCCTTCCTCCCCACCCACCCCTTCTTTAATCTGGCAGTCCCAAATGAATGTTTATCCGAGATGCTGTCAATTGCTGAAAGCACAAAAAAGAATTATAGCTCAAATTAAAATAGCTTTTAATGTCACTGATTCCAGGGCACCAAATCTTTATGGCCATAAATAATGAATGGACAATTCATGTAGGTACATTCCCTCCTCCACAGCCTCCCTTCTTTCCATACATGACCTTCCTCGTATACTAATGTGGTAGAGCACCTTTTTATCAGATGATGACACACATTCTTGTAAGTGATCACTTCCAGTCACTGTTATTTTCCTATGAAAATAATGGCTTCCAGTTACTGAGGGTGAGCCCGTGTTTATACCAGTTCAGATTAAAAATAAGTGTTTGTGTTTGTCCCCACATAACTCTAACATTTTCCACTAGATAGCAGAAAGTGTTTGCTTCAAGATGTTTTCTGAAATTGAGCTATTTCCATACAGTTGGTTCACCATGGGCTGGTGCTGAGCTGAAGTTGCTAGTTGATCTGTGACATTCATATGGGGCCAGGGCTAGCCTAGGCTGAATTGGATGTCACTCGCAGTGGATCTGCAGTGTCCACACTGGATGAATCTGAGAACTTGTGTAGGGGCTTTAAGAAACTGTTGGTGGTAGAGCTGAACAGAAATTTCTCAGAAGACATGTGCCTGAAAAACTCAGATATATTTTTTTTCTCAACCACCCACCAGAAAAAGAAGGCCACTTTGCATAACTTTCACCACCATTTAGCGTGGGGGGTGAGGGTGGTTGTTCCACCACCCATCCCACAAAGCCTCAGCTGAGTTGTTCTGCCACATTGTGAAAGATGCAAAAAGATTGCTGCTGCGACTATTTGGAGAGACAGTAGCAGCAGAGCAACAACAGCACAAAAAGAGGAGTGGAGGAGAAGCTGTGCTATTGCCACTGCAGATGGTGAAGCCCCACCCCCCGTGAAAAACTGGGAGAAATTCACTTTCCCATTTCCTTAGTTTCTAGAAATGTTAAAATTTGAGAGGTCATTGGTGCACAGCTCTTGTCGGCAGAAATCAAGTTATTTCTTTGGGCAAAATGACCAGTTCCCAAAATATAGACTTGCTACCAAAAGCTGCTCCTCTGTGCTGAAGTCCCGCCCCCCCCCATTGTAATTAATACATACTCCAACTTTCCCTGCACCCAAGGTGTCATTAACCTATGTGTTTCCTGTCCCGGCTCCACTTGAGTAGGGGAATGCAAAAAGGTAAAGGAAGGGAGTGGTGCCATGAAGGCAGAAGCTTCGGGCAGAAGTCCTCCTAAGCAGCATGGGCCACAGGACCCCCAAACACAACAGGGCTGGTTTTCCACATTTGGAAGAAAGTGAACTGATATCCCTCTAAAAATGAGCAGCATAATTCTAGAGTCTAGTATTCCCTACCTGAACCCCTGTTTGGGTGAGTGGGAATTTCACACAGGACCAGCCTTCTCTTTCTTGTATCCTTTGTTAGGGGACAAACTCTCTTGTCAAACTGGTTACCAAACTATCCACCATCAAGTTTCTGAACCAGAATCAGAAACTTGAAAAGAATAAATCTGATTAATCTGAACTACAGTCAAAGCCTTAAAAAAAAAAAAAAATCAGCTCCATGGTTTTCTTGAATTTGGAGGTATCATTTGCCCTGCTTTTATGTAGGACTCCTGGCTTAAAGTGTAGGGGAGTGTAATACAGTGTTTCTAAGGCGGATGGTAGCCTTTTGCTCCAGGATCTCCACCTTGCTCCCACACGCATGCTGTTGCACCTGGAAAGGAGCTTTACCTGTTTACAAATTACCCCAATTTTCTGCTTGAATCAGCAGTAACTGTTCACCCTCCCCCGTGATGTAATTAGGCCTTCAGAGTTCACGTGTGCTTATTATGATCTCTCTTGTGCTTTGGTCTTTTTTTCCTTGTAGCTGTAATCATATATATATCTATATAAGTATTAAAATGTTGTAACAATGGTTCAGCTAAATTATGCACAGTGGGCCATACTGGCCCTCCATTAACATAAAGTATGCTAAACAAAGTGTTTTCTTTCTGATAATTACACTCTAAAGCATCTACTGCTTATTAATTTGTTTTATTTTCCATCTAGGTTCTCCCCCTTTATTTCTCTAAACTTTCAGCTGTCTTCACAGCAATTGACACAGCCCTTCTGCAGTTTGGAATAATGTTACACCCCCCCTTCCCCCCCCTCTCTCTTCTTGCCCCCTCCATACAACTTGCAGCAGCCACAAAGCATACCTCTCTGTGCTGGAGCTGTGTGCATCTCCCCTTTTACAACTATTATTCTTTAAGAATGCAAAGTCAGCAAAAACTATGTGTGTTCTGCATCCTACACTTGCATGCATGCTCACAAATTATTGTCCATTAGAAATCAGGTGGGGATGTCCGAATGCAATTTTAAAAGTGTCCTCTGGTGGGTCCCATCCTCTGCCAGAGGGCCCTTACAGATATGGGAGGACAGTAGCAACATCCTTGCAGGGAAGGGCCATAGCTCAGTGGGAGAGCAACTGCTTGGCCTGCTGAAAGTTCTAGGTTCAATGCCTGACATCTCCTGCTAGGGATGAGAATATCCTCTGTCTGAAACTCTGGAGTTGCTGTTGTCAGTATAGACAATACCGATCTAGATGGATCAATGGTCTGACTTGGTACAAGGCAGCTTACTATGATCAGGGCAGGGCAGCTGAATTTGAGCTGCCATCTTAATGTAGTGCTGTCAGGGAAATTCTAGGAAATGAAAATGGTGGCTCAGACCCAACCACTGACCGCTGGGGACCCAAGGCAAATGTAAATGCAGCATGTGGACATGTGATGCAGCATGTGAGCCATCTTGTGAATCAGCTTCCTGACTGTGAATGAGGTGAAGCTTCATTTCTTTACATCTGGTAGCCTTAGGACCTCTTGGCCAAGAAGACACCTCTCTTGTTCTACTGTTTGCTGTGCCTCAAAGCTGGGGCCAGAAGAGGGGGGTTACAGTGGCATGTGACTTCTCCTTTACCCAAGTCCTGTTCTTTAAAATAATTTATCTTATTGTGCCACTTAGGAATATATGGCACAGGTGTATCTCATTGGATGGAACATTTACTCAAAATGTCAGTTCCAACTAGAGATCAAGGGCATTAGCTTCATTATCCCCAGTTTGGGTGGAGGGAGGTGCCTAGAATTAAAGTTCCCCCTGGAGGAATGGTCAGCTGCTTCTAGAGCACTCTTCTGTCAACTACTAATCTTCTTCCCCAATATATGGGTTTCCCTTCTTGAAGAAGGGAGAGGTAGTAGCATACAGCAAAGTGCAGGGTATAGCTAAGGCAGTGGATTGCTTATGGTGAGATGTGCCAGCCTTGATTCTCCTTACTTGAAACTGAGCCAGGGTTCTAACTAGGAATGAAGAGAACATTTGAACATCTGTTTCAAATGTTCTCTCTTTTCCTAGTTAGCTGCCGCCAAAATGTGATGGTCAAGCATTTGTTTGTGGACATATGAAAAGCAGGAAAATGCTCCTTCTCTGCAGTCTTTTGCAAAATTAAGCGGGACAAAATTAAAGTGGACATTCACTACAGCTTTTACAGAATGAAAGTATCCAGGGATGTTTACCAAGTTGTGCTTTTCTTCATAGTTATAACAAGAAAGTCAGTAGGCTTTCAGTTTGTACATTGAACCTGAGACTTAAATGTTCTTCAGTAAAATTGGGGCTATTGTAATACATGTGTGTGTGTGTCTCAGGAACAGGAAGGAAGTGGGTTCTCATTGCATGCCATCATTGGAATGTCTGTTCAGTGCCCCAAGTTGAGTGTGAACGAATATCTAATTCATTTTTGGAGTGAAACTTGAGATTAATTAGTTTTTCCAATTTGCACAGCAAGGTAATGTAGATGTGTTGCTGCTGCTTGACTTTTTGCTTAATCCTTTGAGTGGATATTTAATCTTTTTGTTATATATTAGAATTAGAGACTTGGAAGATATGAATAATTAATCTAATTATGCGCCTATCACTTTAATTTCTTTAATGTTGTATGGAATACTTTTTAAAAACACACACACACAATCCAACTTCACAAATTGGTTTAGGATAGGAAACCCTTTTAAAGGATTTTGTATTTCATCAAATAAGTGCAATTTAGTGAAGGGAAGTACTACATTAAATTTAGAGTTATGCAAATGGAGTTAATCCTAGAGCGCTTTGGACCAGCTTTATAAGGTGTGCTTCATGCATTTGTAACTTGCATTAAGGAAGTAGGAATATTATAAGAGCTGTTGTGTTCTCTCCAGTTTACTCAACCTTCCAAGCTGGAAGTCAAAAGGCTTTGATGAGAGGGACAACAGTAGGGTAAAAGCGGAAATGCACCACCAAAGAAGAGGACATTGATTTGCTTTACATTTGCCTGTGTTGTTAATATATATAGATGCAAGTTTAGTGATCATTACTGTGATTTCATACAATAGGTTGCAGCCAACTAAATCTTACTCAGAGTATACCCACTGAGATTAATGAACCTAAGTTAGTCATGTACATCAACACAGGGGCAAACTTTGGCATTTCAAATTTCAGTGGCGCCCTGTGCAAGCCCAAAATTTGGCAGCCCCACCTCTCGCCTCTCATTCTGCTCAATTCACTACATCATAGTTGTGACGCCCTATGGCACCCCCTAGTTTCGGTGACCAGTGTGGCAGAACTGGTCATGCTGCCCTAAATCCGCCTCTGATTAACTTGAATAGGCCTACTCTGAGTAGAATTAGTATTGACAACCACCCAATACCTCTCTTAGTGGGAAAATCTTGTCAGTCTGCTGTTAAAGTGCTAACTATTGATGGGCAATTTGAAGGACCACCTATTATTTCTTCTGATTTGTCTTTATTTTTAAACCAAACTTGGATTGGGTAGCCTTTACACTGTTCGGTGTAAAGTAGGACAAATGTCTATCCTAGAGAAAGGGGTTGTTTTGGCATTTCACCTCAGCTAACAACAACCTCTAAAATTACTTTTATATCTGTGGTTGCTAACTTGTGGCTAGATGTGGCTGCTCTAAAACCTATATCATCCCTGACCACTGGTCATATTATCTGGGGCAGGCCCCACCTTCTTGCCAGTTGTCCTGGCTCCCTTGCCCTGCTGTGGTGTACTTTGGTAAATTAGAATAAGATCTATACTTCAGATCAGGGGTGGGGAACCTCGCCTGGAAACCAAAGGCAGCCCACCAAGTTCTTTCAGACTGTGGTGGCCTAAACATAAATAATAAATAAATAAGGTCTTTTGCATATATATAATATCCTATTCACAGTTGTTGCGGTTTTTTTTGGGAGGGGGATTCAATAATAGAAACGTATTTGTCTTCTTAGAGCCATTAAAATTCTTCTTTAAAAAGCTAGCAGGTTCTACGCGAAGCTGTTCCTATGGTGAGCTGATAGTTGTATTTTGATACCCAGGCTGAACCCAGCATGGGAGCTGAACTGGAATAGAAATCAATGAAATAGCATTAGGATGCAATTGCCACTCATTATCAGAAGCAAAAGACCACTGTAATTCACAAGCTGAAAACATTTTACCAACTGTTTTCGCAAAGCATTAGTTTTGGTATGTTTTCAATTTTCATGACTCTCTAAACCACTTGGCCTATAAAGACCATTATTACCGTCACCCACAAATTTGTGGAATTAAACCTAAACAAATTCTTCAAAGCTTTTGCTGCTTTCTGATTTGATCTGCTTTCTCTCCACCCCTTTACTCTTCTGGTCACTGTTTTTAGTGCTTTTTTTCAGAGTGATAAGTATTGTGTGCCTCAAGGACAACACTGAGCATCCTCACACCCTGTTATTTCAGATTGGCCACCCCATCCCAATATAAATACCCCTTGCCATTCAGGCTTTCTTGATTTCATCCCTTTGTGTCATGGCACAAGGTCAGTGGTGGATTTCCACGAGGAATACATCTAAGGGTATGTCAAAATATCTCTGTCATCATTCTGGTTCATTTTTACCCACTTTCCTGACAAAGTCACTCACCCCAAATTTCGCTTTTATTTCTTTCACCCTTTGTGTTTGACAGTTTTTCTGTGATGCTGTTTCCACATGCTATGCTATCGTGACACCGCATCACCATGCTGTACATATTTAATATGATTTCAGAGTTCAGTGATATGAAACAGTTTAAAGAGGCAGAAGCAATTGAGCAGACTGTCCAGTTCTTGCAGGGAAAGGATGCAGGGTCCAGTGAAGAGCCCATATCAAGCAGAGAATGTATAAGACCTTGCACAGCTCCATAGGTCCCTGCTTCTGGGAACAAGGACCTAGGCCTTGAGTGTGGCAGGCACGGCCTCTCTGGAGGGGCTGGCTGACTGTTTATAGAGCCCTCGCCTTATTTTGTAGTTTGGGACTTCCATGAGGCTGGAGAGAAAGAGGTATCCCAGATAGAGGGGCGACCTCTGAGTTGGAGGGTGATGGCTGAGCTGTGCACTGGCAGTTCTCCCTCTGAAGATGTATCTCATCCTCATTGGAGTCCTCCACCAGGCAAGGTCCCTGGGTTGAGACCAGTGACAATACCAGGCAACAGACAACAACCAGGGACTTCTTGCATGCTGTTGTGAGAAGAGAGAGAATGAAGGCAGATGCATTTTCTGGGACCAGCACTTTAGTACAAATCTAGTAGCAAACTGGAGGGGTCAGAGCATCTTGTTTAAAATGGTTAAAGGTTTCTCGAAAAGCTTCTTTGTCAATCCCTAAATCTCTATCTGAAATATAAACCCAATAAACGTGGTGACAAAGTTATTTGAAAGTTCTCCCTGCCACCCCAGTAGATGACTACCTGGACCTTAATATCCTCTTCAAAGGGCATCTCTGAATGTCCCTGACAAGTGAAGTGAGTGGCTGCCAGTGAGAGGTCTTGCAGCTCTTTGATATCTTCACTGGAGAGGGTCACCTGGTACCTTTTCTGTGGTCTCTCAAACACCAAGTATATACCTTTTTATTTACCCAGGCTATTTTATTGTGTTTTAAATCCAGCCTGTCTTATGAAGTCTCTGATGTGATGAAAGTGTTGCTGCTGCTTTCCCTTGGTATTTTTTGTTGATTTTAATTTTGATATTTGTATATTTGGTATTGTTTTACTCACAAGCTGTCCAGGGTGAGTGGCTCTATTCTTTTCATTTATATTATCACAGTGGTAGTTGTTTCATTCTTAAAAGAACAGCAAAAGTAGAAACCAGATTACAATAACATCTTTTATTGAAATAATCTGAGCTTTAAAGACACCTGCTTCTCCTCCCTTTAAAAAATAAACACAGAATCCTGCTGACCATAAAGTGTTGATCAAGGAACAATGTGACGATCACAGCAGCAATACTACAGAAACAGCATTCCCTCTGGTTTAATAAACATGCAGATAGCTTCAAAATGGCATATGCCTATAAAATAGGAAGTCCCAGATTTCATTGCTTTAGTTTAGGCAATTATCAGATGGGCAGTGTTTAGTGGAGAGGAGACACATGATCACTTACAAAGGGAGGCTTAATGAATTCCAGCCGCAAGTATTTTAGGCAGTGAAATGATACATGATTGGTGAGTGCAGTTAATGAATAAGTCTGTTAGGCACAAACTTCTAATTCATGGCAGAATTGATGAATATCTTTTGCAGGCCAAATTCAAATAACAAAAATGCCCAGGTTTCCTCAGTCTTGCAAGGTAATGGGTTCCTTAAGCATCCTGCTAAGATTCAGGAAATTAGTCAAATGGGATCAAGCTTAGGCCAAGCTAATACTGAGAAGCTGAATTTACCCAACATTATCTGTGGGTATAATTGGAAACAAGAGTTTTTGAGACCAGCTGTGCAGGTTGCAAAAGGATAATACGAGAGGCCCAGCCTTACCATGTCAGATTGATAAATGTTTGTGAAGTGACTACATAATCGCATGAGCACTGTTCCAGAGTATTTTTCATTCTCATGTATATTATATTTGTTCGAAAAAAAGATTGGTTAATGAAGAAATTACATATCTTTCTACTTACGAGTGTTGAACTAATTGGCTGATGGAGAATTCAACGAAACAGTAGTTGTTATTTGGAAACATTGTTCAGCAGAGTTCAGAGTTGGACATCAGAATTGGACATTTGCTGATTATACAAAGCTTCACAGTTTGTTCTCCGCCAGGTAAAGTCTGGCACCATGATTCATTTAAGGAATTTCAGAGATTTCAGTTTCTTAGTTTTGATGTTTTGAATTATTTCATAAAATTTTCCACACTGGAGCCAGTGTGGTGTAGTGGTTAGGAGCAGTAGACTTGTAATCTGGGGAACTGGGTTCGCGTCTCCGCTCCTCCACATGCAGCTGCTGGGTGATCTTAGGCCAGTCACACTTCTTGAAGTCTCTCAGCCTCACTCACCTCACAGAGTGTTTGTTGTGGGGGAGGAAGGGAAAGGAGAATGTTAGCCGCTTTGAGACTCCTTCGAGTAGTGATAAAGCAGGATATCAAATCCCCCCAAAAAAGTCATTGTTTCTGGACATCGTGTTGCTTTTGATATTGCTGTGAAGAAAACTGAACTGGGGAGCTTGTTTTGACCAGGTACATACTCCGTAAATGATTAAAAGACGGGGAGAGTTGTCCCAAAAGCCAGCTTAATATGTTGCACAGGTGAAGCTGCTTCAAGACAAGCCTGTCTAAGAGTTAGAAGCCCATCTAAAAGTGGTCTGGAAGTTGCATCAGAGTGGTGGTGTTTGGTTCCATATGAAGGAAGCACAACTAAAGGAGTTCTAGAGCAAAAAGGCACATGCGAGGTAAAGGATAAGGCAATATGTCAGCAAAATGACTCGGATATGGCTTGGCTTAAGATACAGAGGGTTATACTGTATGACGTGCACTGCAAAATAGAAATGAGTTAGAAAGGTAGCCAAGATTTGAGAGTAAGAATATGTCAGTTTTGTGTCACAGTCTTCTACTCTTAAGTTCAGTTTCCACGCCAGTTTTGAAATTTCCACATCAATTCTCATTCTTTTCTTGTTTAAAAAACAACAACAAGGGTCCTCATGAAATTTCATCAATATTTTTGCATGAATTTCTCTTAATATGTATATTTGCGTGGAATTTCCCCTAATGTACACTTCATCTTAGTCTAAAGCAACATTTCTATATGATATTTTCACTAATGAATTCATTATTACGGATACTTTACTCCAGTCTATGCATTTTTTCTGGAGAACTGTACTGCAACATTCAAAGAAGTGCAAATTTTGAAGGACAGCTATGTTTCAGTTTGCATAGTGTTTAGGAAAGTGTGAATTTAGTGGGTTCACCTTTAAATACAAAGTGAATCAGATTTATCCCCCATCCCTACTTGAGAGCAGAGGCAGCCTTATTTAAATCCCACTGTGCCAAGTAGCTGCCAGTCAAATCTCAAATGGGCAAGGTGATGATGTGACGACGACTCAGCTCCAGGGATTTATTTGTGACATTGATGATCTAGACTCAAATTTATCTTATGGATGAGTTTTGAGACACAGACAACCTAATCACTCTGGAAGATAATCTACCCAGGACAAGTAGGAGAGTCAATCCCTATTGGTTCTGCTGGACCATGGTATCTACCTGAGTCGCTTGGCTTGGTTTTACAGTGGTTCTGTCCTCCCTAGAGGGTGATGCAGACAGACTCTGACTCAGGTGTCCCATAGGCTTCTATGGGAGCATGGGAGGATAAGAATCCTCCCTTCTATTTAACATCTACTCTATTTAACATCAATCTGGAACTGTCAATGGTACAGCAATGCAACCCCCGCAACTGAAGTGCACCAGTGGAGGCTGGCTTCCCATGACAGGACCATGGCAAAGAGGAAAAAATGTAAGCTTCCCTTCTCTATTGCCCACAGTCTTTACATAACAAAAATGTACACATTAAAAAGAATTTCTGGGATTTATATAACATCTAGTTCGACCCTAAATTTTAGAGCTAGGATTAGAACTTTCAGGGAAAGGTATCTCTGTGTTGTATCTTATGTTTTCCCTTCAAAGTATAGACCATAGTGTGTGTATCTCATAAGCCATAAAAACACTGAGGGCACCAGAAATACAGATCAACACAGCAGAGTCTCATTTTATATCTTAGCACTAGAACTCTGTAATGTTTTGAAGATAGGAAGGAAGCAGGCAAACCAGCCTATATATATAAATCAGCACTTTCTTAGCATTGATGCTTTGTGAATTACAGAAGAGTTTAACAGGAAAACCATGAAGCATGTAAGATAAAGTTACACATCCGACACACCACATCTTACCATACACCTTCCTGTTGTTTTTCTCTTCCCATTACTGGCTTGTATTTCTTTCACCTTGCAGTGATGACAAAGAGTTCACACCTATTCATCTGACCGCAGGTCTTTTAAACGACTCCAAAATACATTTCACTAAGTTCTCTTCTACAACCTAATGAACTTTTAGATAGGTGATATTCTGTTAAGTAGTGGATCCTACATCTTTCTTTTATCTCCATTCATATTATTGTCAATATAGCATTTAAAAGCAGGATTTACATTAACATCCTATTGCACCTTGAAGGAATTTGGCTAAACTGTACAGATTTCATCCCAGGCATATGTGGATACTCATTTTGTGTCTTCTACATTGAAAGCAAATGTGCCGCCTTTTTTCTGTGTGTATGTTTGCTGTTATTGAAAGCAAATGTGCTGCCTTGTTCTCGCAATTGAGGGTTAGGGTTATCATTCACAAGCGACGTCAGCACGCTGTGTGATGTGCTAATGTGCTCACACATCAACACACTGTGCTTGTGCCATGTGCACAGATCGTACAATGTGCTGGCACCAGTCATGCAAATCACTCAACGTGCTGACATCAGTCACACACATGCTGTGAAGTATGCATGAGTGCTGTGGGCACACCATGAGAGCTGCATGATTAAGGTGAGCATTTTGTGCAATATGTGTGCATGGCTGCTGCAGATTTATTGGGGGGCTAGCCCCCTTCTTGAATTTTTGTGGGGGACCCTTGAACCCCCAGACCCCCCCTTAGATGGTTCCTATGGTTGAAACCACATCAAATTCCCTGCAAACATGATTTTTGAAGATGAAATGTGCAAGATGAATTGGTTGCCAGTTTGTTTCCCAGCCCAATTTAAGGTGCTTGTGTTAGCATTTAAATCCTTAAATGACTTAGGCCTCAAATATATGAAAGTAACCTCATTTAAATGCCCACACACACACCTGGCACATTTGAAGATAGACTATATTATAGACATGGCTTTTGCTGACAGCAGTTCTTACTGAAGCAAAAATAACCATTGCTGGCATGTCCTATCCTTTTTCCTTTAAGAAAATTGGCATGATTAGAATCTGCTCTGGTTCCTTTGCTTGAACTTTGTAGGATTCCATCTGCAGCAAAGTCCAAAAATAGTTCTGGAATATGCAGCATACTTGTCCACCATGGGTAATACTCATATACACAACATGAAAGCAATGTGCTGTCTAATCACATAGCTGCCCAAAATGTATTTTCCTTCAAATGGTCCAAGGCATGTCTGTGTTCCTTAGCTATATCCAGATATATTATCAGGTTTAGGTGACACAGGTGGCTTTAGAGACAAAATTCATGGGAAATGAATGGCAGGTTCAGGTATCTCTCTAAGGAAGATGTTCCAGCTTGCAGTTTAACACCCAGGTATTCCCCCGACCTCTGGCTAATCCTTAAATCACAAGTAAGGGTTTTCTGTCTCGCCTTTTCAGCCTTTAACTGTCTTCTCCCAGCCTTCTTTCTCCTTTATCCATGTGTCTTTGGGACTCTGGATGCATTCTGCCCCATAACAGTTTCTTGCTGAAAAGTTCACCCTCTCTACGTGCTGTTCGCCCTTGATGGTGCTGTGCTATTTATTGCAAACAGCACCATCAAGTGGAAATGTAAGCTAGACTGAATTGGGGACCAATGACTGTTTTGTTTTGTTTTCCCCTTAAAAATACAAGGGCACGGTTTAAGCAAAGAAAGTGTGAATAATATAACATATAAATTTGTCCCTTAAATTTGTCCCTTAATTATAAGGATTCTTTCCTTATAATGGAATGGCAAAAGTTTGGGTTGGGGTAGGGGAGAGAGTGACAGTATGGGTGCAGTAAATTTTAGTTAATGATTTTATTGGGAGGACACACACACACACACACACACACTAGATGGTAGGGTGTATTGCTTCACTTACTTCAAAACCGAATAAGCAAGCCCTACTGTGTTTGGAGGCCCTCCTGCATATTTGACAGTGTGAGGCCTTAGACTTCTTCCCCCTAAATCCTGCCCTGACTGAGAAGTAGGTGGTGAAACAGCTGGATTCTCAGCTGAGTTGGTGGAGTGGTCCTGCTTCCATCTCTTCCTCTGTGGAGGACAAGGTGAATAACTGCTAAGAATATGGACAAGATAATGCATTTTAGAGAGGTTCTCCATAGCCAAATTACTCCCTTCAGGACTACAATATGGGGCGAAATCTGTACAACCTCCTCAGTTTGGAACACAACCAACCATCTCTGAATTGTACAAGAAGAATGCTGAAGAAGTTTCTTATCACTATCTAAGCAGCTGGCATGCTTAGTACACACAAACTCTCCATCCGTCCTCAATAGGTTAAGTCTATGCTGTGTTATATCTGTGGGGAAAATTCATCTTTTTGAAGTCTCCTTTGCTTGTCAGCACAGCAGAGGTCGGTAATACTAGCTGTGTCTTTTATTAATGGAACCTGCTGTCTTTACACAGAAACAAGATTATCTTGTTTTTGTCCAGTCCGTTTCCGTACAGGGCTTTTGGCGGAAACCTGATCCCTGCATAAAAGTGATGGAAGATGCTGTTCAGATTAGAAAATATTGTGGTTCGTCACCTTTTGCAGCTGAATGTTTCCCAAACCTTAATAGATGACATACTTCCCAGCTAAGGTACTCACTTATTCATCACCAAAATAAGACCAAATGTGTCAACCAGAAAAGAGACAAAAGAAGAAAAAGATTTGCACAGGATTTGCATATGCTATTTTACATACACAGGGGTAAAAATTGGAAACAATTACTACAATTGAAATAGGTACATAAGTGATGCATCTCACCATAGTGACAAAAACTGGCCAGGTGAACACTGAGGCTGAGAGATAAGCACAGAAGAGCAGTTGTGGAAAAGATTTTAAAAACCACAAAACTTGCAGTTTTACTTGCTATTATTAAAACTGTTGGAAGTCAGAAAACCATGCTGATCTAATGCAATCACACAGAGATTCCCCTCCAGATTCCAATCTGCTTTCTGCCCATTTCTGTTGCAGGCCGGAACTAGGACAAGGACTTAGAATAGACTATGTAATGGGTCTCCCATCCACCCTCTGTAGCAGCCCTGACCGCCATCACACTGTTCTCTCTCTCTCTCTCTCTCTCTCTCTCACACACACACACACACACATACCAAGTCTGAGGAGATAGATGAGATAGCCATTTGTAGCCCCCATCAACCCTGTTGCATCCTTCCAGAGGCCCAAATGTCTCATGGGATGCTGAATAACTGTCATGTTACTGTGCTGGTTGTACTACTATTTATGGCAGAAAGGGTGGTGATACCAAGGAGGAGACAGCTCTGGCCTTCACTCCATTTCTGAGAGACAAGGCAGCAAGGCTGGGTCGAGGATTTGAGGAGGTCTTTGATAAGTTGCTGTCCTGGACCCCCTACTTTCCTAGGCATGCTGAAGGGTTGTCCTCCTGTTTTCACCCAATGCAGTGTGCTAATGCCCAGTTCTGCAATACTACTGCACTCTGGGGTGGTTTTTTTTTGGGGGGGGGGCATCTCCACATGATGTGGTGGCCACCAGTGGCTACGGAGCTTGATGGCTGCTGAAAACAACATAGAGCAGCCCCCAGAAGGCCGTGCAAGGTCTCACCCTGGCAGACATGCCGCAAGTCCTAGAGCAACCCCGGTAAGGTTGCCCCAGTCCCTGGAAAATCAGGGTATCCTGGATTGAGTTCAGAAGCCGGGGTTGTTTCTATAAATCTGGGATGTCCCAATTAAATTGGGACACTTGAGGGGGTCTGGCTAAATGCATTTTCACGTGTGCAGATGGGACTCATTGTATTCACGTGGGGTGAAGATTGTGACATGGCACTAGTTCTCCTCTCTAAATGCATTATAATGAATCCTCATTGAGGCGAGGATAAACTCTCAAAGGAAAGTTGTTGGTTTGAAGGGCATGCTAACATTGTGATTAGTGCTACTCATTACTCTTGGCAAATTAGCTACCTCTTTGTTGTCATTCAGCATTTCTTATCCAAAGGATGGAAGCTTAAACTATGTGTAGAATGGCTTGGCATAGACTAGACTATGGGTTGGTTTCAAGGCAGGAGGATGAATGGAAGCTTTTCAAAGTTTAGGACACTCACCAGTGCTACACCACATAAATCACAGTGCAAACTGTGTGATTATACCCTGCAGGGAAATAGACTGTGTGTTTATGGGGCTCTTCACTGAGCGCTTAGGAATAATCTGATATAAAGCAGCAGGGGAGGAGAGTAATGACAACTTCAAATTAGTTTAATGAATGTTTACATTAAATGGAGAAGGGGGAGGACGCTTTTCTACAAACCTGCAAACACAAAGTGACAGTTTTCTTTCCAGAGTAGAACACTTAACTTTTCCTTTTTAAAAAATGAAAGGTGGAAGAAAAATCTCTGCAGATTTTAACCCTTTCAGAGCAGTTCCACCTTAGGATTTTTGTGGAGCACTAAGGTACTATTGGCCCCTTCAGTTGAGGTTTTTAAATGGGCTTTAAAAAAACCATATATCCCAGCTTACCATTTTATACTTTTATGGATCTACCACTGAAATTATTTTTTGTTTGATCTGTTGTCCATTTGTTGTTTTAAATAGTTTGTTTTATATTTTTATTATTCCTTTGTACCCTTCTGAGGCACAGCCTAAAGATATGGCACACAGATAAATTAAATCAGCAGTGCCAAAGAAGTATCTACGCAGTTTGCAATTCTGTCTCTCTTTGATTACATTGCAGTTACCTCTGCTTTTTGCTAGTCCTGAATCTCATAATTTATTTGACACCCCCCCCCCCCCGCAAACATAAGAACAGCCTGCTGGGTCAGGCCAATGCTTTGCGTTTCAAGTTGCCTACTTACATACCCTCCAACATTTTAGGATGGGACACCCACCACCACTATCCCACCACCCCTGCCCACCCACCCTGCCACTTCTGTCACACCCTCAACCAACCACCCAACCAGACCCACCACTTCTCTCATGCACCTGCCCGCTCCACTGCTTCTCTCAGGCCTGGGGTGGAAGCAGCACAGAGGGAGCAGTGGCAGAAGCAAACTGCACCGCACCTTTCCTCTGCTGGGCTCTGGCGCATGAGGGAGCTGCAGAGGCTGCAGCCTCCTCAGCACCAGCACAGTGGGAGGGAGGGGAAGTGCTGCTTCTGCCAGAGAGGGGCAGAGAACACCCGGATCTCCTTCACCTCCTGTTCCTCTGTGGCGACAACCCTTGCTGCCCACAAGACTCACTCCTTTTCGGAAGCCGCCATCACCTTTCTGTTGGGCTCGCAGTTCCCCAGTGCTGTGTGCTCTGCATACTCCAGCAGCACAGGGTCTGGGCAAGGCAAAGCAGAGGCTTGTTCTTGCTTCCTCACTCTACTGTCACTTCAATGTTGTTTCAGTTCCTGCCATGTTGTCTGATTTGAGGAGATTCCAGCTCTGATTTGAGGCGATTTCAGCTTTTCTCAGCAGCCACCCCAGCTGCCTTCTTTCATTGATAAATTTATTTAGATACTGAGAAGAGCAGAAAGTTGCTCTCCTCAGTGGCAGCAGCTACCAAAGGGAGGATGTGTGGATTATGTCAGAGACCGAAATACTACTAGTATCAAACCTAAGATATAGCAGTTGACTGATGGCCATAAAGAATGAGAGTCTCGTAGACATGTATGCCTGTGGTTTTTGTATTGTAGGAATATGTCATAAATTAGAGGCAGGCAATCTGTAGCCCTCAATCCATTTTATTGTGGTCCTTGGCCTCATTTCATGGGGGTGACAAGGAGGAAAATATTGAGCAAAAGGGGGAGAGAGAAGAGAAGAGGGAGGGAGGGAGGGAGAGACAGTAGTTGGTGGCAGAAAAAGAAAGTAAAGGTGTGGTCCCCCCACCTTCGTTTTCACCTTCACCCACTTTTGGCTCGGACCATGCACACTGCTCATATGTGGCCTCTAACAGATTACTCCTAAGAAAATGATGCTCTCAGCAGAAAAAAGGTTGTCATCTCCATCAGTAATATGCCTCTATGTCAGAGTAAGGTTGCTTTGCCTTATCATGCAGATTTTATGTCCTAATGTTTTACTTATGGGTTGAGGAGTAGGGCTATTCATTGATAATGCTGTGTACCTGATGTCTTCTATGGCCCTACCCAGACATGGCAGAGACTGAAGTTGGGCCATTCTGTGTGCAAAGAATGTTCTCTATCCACTGAACTGTAGCCTTTCTAGCACTGTGGGGAAAGGGCAACTGCCTGGTTTGGTGGGGGGGGGGGGAATAAAGGGGGCCAGCAGAGGTATTGACAGTAGATCTGCCAGGTTGCTTTGGGCTCAGCACTTGCCCATGGATGTCATGTGGTGATGCTGGGTCTGCGATATGTAAGCATGGGAGAAGTAATTAATGTAGCTTTCTATTCATCACTCTATTTTATAAGTGCTAGGGAAGAAAGTAATTTACTTTAAGGTAAGAAACTAGCTTTCCCTTAAAACTGAGGGAAGGTGTTGTGTGTGATCTTTAGATCAGAATAAGGAACTATGATAAGAATATATAAATACACACACATACACTCTAATACACAGACAATATATGATGTATGATCTAAATTATTCCTGGATATTTGAGATGTCCTTGAGCTCAGGATAAAGCAATGACTTAGTTAGCACACTGGGATAGCAGGAAACAGAACCTACATGGGTCCTCCAGAAATAGGCAGTGCAAACAGCACAGGTCAAGTGAAAATCCCAGCAGCTCTCAAGCAACTTTTCAGCATGTCAGGCACACAGTGTGTGCAGGAAGGACGGGCAGTGGTGTAGGTACTGCCTGCTGCCGATTTATCAGAGGACATTTTCTAATACGCAGCTGCATGCCGGGCTTTATATCAGGGGCAGGCAAGAGGGAGATTGGGGCTGACTGGCAGAACATACAGAACTGCCTTATACTGAGTCAGACCATAAATCCATCTCACTCACTATTGCTTTCACAGATTGGTGGTGACTTTCCAGGTTTTTAGACTGGAATACTTCCCTGTCGTACCTGAAGATGCTGGGGATTAAATGGGGATCCTTCTGCATGTAAAACATTCCATATAAATTGTATTTGATTTCTTTTTTTCTTCTCTTTTTTTGAAAAATAATGACCAACCTGCCTCTTTAAGAGACCTTGTAGGAAGTACTGTATTTATAACAGCTTTAGCCCACTCTGAAACTCAGCGGAATTCATGGTTTATCGCCTGCCACATTTTATCCTCACAACAACCCTTTGAGGTAGGCTAGCATATGCATCTTTTAAATAATTATTTTTAATAGTGAACAGACATGGACAAACAGCAGGATAATAAAATGGAAGCAACAAATAGGATACTCAAGCACATACAGCATCAGATCATTGCCAATACGTATATGTATACAGTGGTACCTCGGGTTAAGAACTTAATTCGTTCTGGAGGTCTGTTCTTAACCTGAAACTGTTCTTAACCTGAAGCACCACTTTAGCTAATGGGGCCTCCTGCTGCCGCCATGCCGCCAGAGCCCGATTTCTGTTCTCATCCTGAAGCAAAGTTCTTAACCTGAAGCACTATTTCTGGGTTAGTGGAGTCTGTAACCTGAAGCATAT
Organism: Podarcis tiliguerta; assembly: GCF_965153285.1. NCBI lineage: Eukaryota > Metazoa > Chordata > Lepidosauria > Squamata > Lacertidae > Podarcis > Podarcis tiliguerta. The sequence continues at coordinate 46,486,104 of NC_139541.1, forward strand.
GTAACCTAAAGCATATGTAACCCGAGGTACCACTGTAATAATAGTGGCAAAAAGGAGCAAATGAACAGCATTTAATACCACCAAAAGTTAGAGTCGACGTTCATGTTTATGATCTCTTCCAAAAGGAATCCTGATTTTGGAGGGGGGGGGGAATGCCATCATCAGCTGAATTGTCAAAGGAAATAAGATGAATCCATGTCCTTTTGAATGTGTCAGGTTGATCTTGTGGCTGTAATTTTTCCAAATGTTGGTATACCAGCTCCTGAGAGAGAATTCACTTAAGTGGCACCTGCATCCTAGCAGCCACCAATCGCCACACCAGTTTAGGATCCATAAAGATGGTTAACAATACAGTTGTACTTTGGAAGCCGAATGCCTTGGGAGTTGAATGTTTTGGCTCCTGAACGCAGCAAACCCAGAAGTGAGTGTTCCAGTTTGCAAACATTCTTTAGAAGCCAAATGTCCAATGCAGCTTCCGATTGCGTGCAGCTGATTGCGTGGTTGTCAAACGTTTTCAGAAGTCGAATGGACTTCCCGAATGGATTCTGTTCGACAACCAAGGTACAACTGTACTAACAAAGGGGACTTGGGAACTATTCCATGGGTACTGAGCATGCTCAGTGCAAATCTTGAAGCATGCTGATACTTTCTTTTTGTTTCTCTGTGACTACATTGTGGCTATGATCCTGGAGTCACACACCATCTGAGGACTGATGTGTCAAACAACAGTAGCATTTTATGTTCATTCTCAGTGTCTTCCACTTGCCTCCCAGTAAGGCTGATGGATGTCATGTTGATTTGTCAAATGATTTTCTGCAATCTATAATTACCGTAAGCTTAGCACTATTGCCAATGTTTGGTATAACCAGTTAACACCAGAAATTGTGCCAAATGAATCAGAACGTATTGAAAAGAACTTTATTTTATGAGCAGATGAACCTTGATTTCTTCCCTTTTAAACCAATTTAGAAACACTTTGCATCTGTCTTAGTTAGTCATTCATAATCACAATCAGTCATAATTATGCAGATGTGAACAACACAGTGCTAGGTTATTTATCACATGCTATTGGCAGAATATGGTCATGTAAAAATGTGAGCACATTTTGCTAATGATAACTAGACTATTGTTAACTGTCAATGGAACCTGGGATATTGATTTTTTTTTTTAAATGGACAGTGCCATTACTTAAACTTCCTAAAACTGAGGGCTACTTCCCAAAATACATTTTTAAACAATGGGCACCTTACTACCACAAAGGAGGGCTTCCAAGGTTTTGTGCAAGACGGATTCATATGTGAGGTTTCAAGTTTTTGTTGACTTTTCTCACAGTAGCAGCCTTCTCTATTGAAATGCAAACTGAGTAAACATTAGTAAGTTTGTCTTATCATGTGAGTCAAAGTGAGGAGAAGCTGGAGTAAAGATTTAAACAGAACACACAGCTGTGATGGTGGCAGAGCCTTGCTGGGTCAAGGATGATGGATGAATCCTTTAAGGAAGCACCGCAGCTGAATGATGGAGCACCTGCTTTGCATGGAGAAGCTCTCAGGTTCAACCTCTACCATTTCTGGTTAAAAGGATCAGGTAGCAAGAGGCGTTAAAGGAAATCTGCCTCACACCCTGAATCACTGCCATTCAAAGTAGTCAATAAAGACCTAGATGTGCAAACAGTCTGAGTGGCACAAGGTAGTTTTCTATTTTCAATGCTTCACATGAAGACTTAAAGTTACCTATGGTGTGCCTGTGCATTGTTCTGGCAATGTGATACCTCTTTTAGAAGGTATCCTTGCTGGATCAAACCAAAGCCCTATCCATTCTGTCCCAACAAATGCCAATCAGGTGTCCTATTGGAAGACAGAAGCAGGACACAAGGACAACATCAAACTTCTGCTTGTGTTCCCCTGTAACTAGTATTCAATGGCATACTATCTCTGATCCTAGAGGGAATATATAGTTATCATTACTAGCATCCCTTGATAGCCACTGATCTTCTATTAATTTGTCCAATCCGTTTTTTAAATCCATTCAAGTTGGTGTCCATCACTATACCTTGTGGTAGCAAATCCCGTATTTTTAATACATTGTAAATTGTCACATGACAAATGATCAAATAAATGACCATGATAAAATATTAAAATAGTCACTTCTGTTTGAGGATTTTATGTATGCAAGGGGGTTTCACATTTTGCCATGGCCAGTCAGTATAAGGAAAACTGCTTTAAAACGAGTACACAGTGGCATCCAAGGGATTGAAAATGTAGACAATATATATTTAAAGAATGAAAATGTTAGATATATCAAAATCAAATGTGGCATGAATGTTGCAAGGCATCTTGGTAGTGGGTGTAATTATCAAAATATTTCAACTAAAGGAAGAAAGTAATCTGGATGTTTGGATGCCAGTTCTATGTATTCTCAGCATAGTTAAAATAGCATGGAAAATAACCAAAGCCCTAGCAAAGTCAAAATCTGAAGAAATGAAACGAACAAAGATTTTTAAAAAGATAGCACTTTGAAGGAATTCCTAAAAATAAAGGAGACCTTCAAAGAAATTGAATTAAGGATTGAAGGAAATTGAGAAGAATTAGGCAATTATTGAAACAGTATTAAAAATAAATAGAAAGCTGCTTCTGTTTCAACTGAAGTGGATTATAGAGTGTTAAAACTTGTGCAATTTTAAATGAGAAAATTTACCAAGTAAGACTTGAAATATGTTTGTGGGTTTTTTAAATCATAATTTGAAAAACTGCTTTATTAGTGATCAAGAACATTTAACTGGGTAGGTTGCAAATATTGAAGATTTGTATTCCCCCCGCCTTCCTTTAGTTTAGTAAATTAAGCTATAACATGCCGCCTCAGAATGACAAAATGAGCCTCTGTATGCAAATGTAACTGTACAGCGTGTTGTGTCACCGTCCTTTTGTCCTCTGCTTGGGAATACATTGCTTTTGGTGTCTATTAAATTCATAAAGGCTGTAACAAACACTCACCTCAATCAGCCACAGTATATAGATTTACCTTTTGGGGCTCCAGGTAGTCTGGAGAGGTGACCACCATTCTGTTAAATCCAGGATGCAGGATTTGCTGGCAAAAGCATAGGCCTTGACAAAAATAACAAGAAGAGGTCATTTGAGTGCTGAACAAGCTCTTTGAAGATCTCTCTTAGAAAATTTGATTCCAGGATTCCCTTAGGAGAGGGAACACCTTAGTCGGCAGTAACAGAAAACTCCTGTTTGGCTGTCTTCCTTAAACTTCACATGCTGTTTAGAAGTTGAAGCGGAATTTGTTCTTGAGCAACTAGTGTAGGTGTCAGGATCTTCTAGATCCAACACATCACCACAAAAGATGGGGCCTCCTTTCCTGTTTTCACTGGTTCAACCATATTTTTTCCACTGTCATTTGAAGGGCATTCATGAAGGAAAGACTTCAGAAGGTAGTGAGAGGTACCTGTCTGGGGTACCTGTAATAGACAGTCGCTTGAAATATTGCCTACTTCTCAAGCTCTCAGCTCTCAGATGTAGTAGATTAAGGCAGTGGCGGAACTTCATGCTCCGGCACCGGGGGGGGGGGGCGAGAGCAGGCGGGGGGGGGCCTGACGCGCATCCTGGGGTCATGATGCGCTGCTCACAGGGGCATGGTATGTATCCTGGGGGCGTGGTACGCCGCCTGTGGGAGCATGGTGCCCAGTGTGGACAGGGGGGCAACTGAGATGGCACCCCACCAGGATCATGCTGCCGGGGGTGGTGCACTCCTCCTGCACTCCTCTTCCTCCACCAGTGAATTAAGGTCCTATATAGGATGAATTAAATAATTGTTCCCCTACGAACAGACTTTGTCACCTCTTTGTTCTGCCCCAAACCTGTTTTTGGAGTTGCCCTGAATTCATGTATTTGAAAACAGATGCATGCCCTGCGTTTTCAGACACTCATCATAACCTTCAAGCATTACAGAAAAATGTAATTGATTTACAGCAGAAACACAGGGAATTTGTATTATTATAATAATAGTTATTATTATTAGGATGTGAATTGGCTCTTAGAGCAGAATGCTACCAGAATCTTTGCCTTTTTACACTGTTCTGCACAGTGGAATGGTCTGTACTTCAACACTGCCTGATAGCTGAAATACCTCTATACTTATTTAACACTAATGAGACCTAATATGAAAAAACTGCTCCTTTTCAGGGTGCCAGCCAGTTAGTCATGTCCTTTTCCAGAATATTGCATTTGAGTTCCCCGTTTTTTCCCTGCACACAAGTCAGTCAACATACTGTGCCCAGTATAAGCAGTCATTTGAGAAGTTTCCCTGCTGTTCTCAGTGTTCTTCCCACCCTGTCCCTCTCAGGCCACTTTTTCAGTGGATTAAAGTCCTTGAGCCTCTAACACTAATGGAGATTGGTCATTTCCAGCACAACACCTTGGACTGGGGACTAGTCTCTGTCTGTACAGGATCGTGAGTTGTGGCATTAAATCATTGTGCCCAGTTTTATGCACCTGTGTATAATGCAGTGGTGTGCTAGTTTATAGAATTGGATGAGTAATGGAATAAAACAACTGGAATTGTATTTTTGTGGCTCAAAGTATTTCCCCCCAGAATTCTAGGCAAGCTAGCAACAATTTAAAAAGGAGAAAGAGACAACAGGAAAGCAACAGGAAATAAATTTCTGCTTGAATATGAATAACCTCTGTATTGTCATGAAATGCACATCTGACAACCTTTCGGCTTAGTTTTTCAGGTCACCCAGAGGCTCTTGCTCCAATGAGGCCTCTAATTATTTCATTCCTGCATTGGGTTTCATCTCAGTTCTTCATGTGTTGAGCTCCTCTTGGCATTATACATTTCCCAGCTCTCTTATTGTGCTCAGTTAGCCTTAACATTGCCCTACCTGTGAGCTGGCTTGGTCCCTGGCTCTGATTTCTTAGCTCACTCCCTTGGCTCTGGGTCCCTTGGCTATGTTCAAGGGTCCTGTTTTCCAGTCCCTGGCTCACCTCTGACAGCTGCCTTTGATTCAGCCCTGACATCCCTTTTGCTTACAAGAATCCATAGGTGAATTCCACAATGACATACTGAAAGGTGTTGTATAGTAGTTTGCAGGATAAAAGCCTCTGTGAGAGATAGACCCTATTTTTAGGAGACTGGGAACTGCAGTAGTTATGAACAGATTGAATGACAGTGCCAGTGATACAGTTTTTGCACAGTGTTTTTATTCTCTTCTCCGTGAACTTGCATTGGATAAGTCAACGAAGACTTAGAATGAGTGGCAAAAGCAATTGATAAGAAAAAACACAATTACTAGTGTTGAGGAGACAATATTAATGAAACATTTGAAATAATTTAGTATCAGGGAAATTAGTGCTGATTCTTTTTTGGGGGGAGGGGGGTTGACTCTGAATTATATTTTCTCTATATAATAAAGTATCATATTCCTCTAGTAACAAGAAGCTGTGAATATTAACAAAGCTGTGTTAATTGTTATAGATAAGTGGAAATTCAGACTTAATAAATCTTTAAACTTTCCATTTAGAGCCTTGTGAGGCGAAACTCTATGACCTTCTATATCCTTTGTCTTGAATTCCCATCATTTCCCAGTGGGAGCTGGTCTACCCACTTCATTTTTGTTTTATAGTTTTTTATATTAACCGGAGAGTCTTGGCCACAGGAAACTGTCTGTAGCCACATCCTGACTGCAACCTACAAGGCTGAGTTTGAAGCTGCAGAGGCCTTGTGTGGTTTCTATTGTGATGTTGCTCACAGCTCTGAAACACAAACTGTATCATCTCACCCGCCAGCATTGGTTTGCACATCTGCACGCAAAAAAACATACACCTTCCTGCTGCAGACAGTTCTGCATCTCTTAATGCTGGCTGGTCCACGAGCCTTCCAAAATTCTAGAAACTTCTTGTAACTTCCACCCTCTTCTGGCTTTTGAGAAAATGTTTGAGGACTCAAACTGTGTAAGAGGTGCAGATGCTGGCCTGCTCCCGCTTCTCAATACACATCACCCCATCTTCACCCGACATGTAAAAATCCAAACCAAGATTCTAATCATGGTTAGCATCTACCTGCAGACTTTCTCACTCAATGTTTAAAGGTTGGAAGAGGAGGATGAGGGGTCTACACACAACAGGATGCTGGGGGTGCAGTCAGCACCCCCTGTCCTGATATGTGGTATGTAAAGTGTGGCCAAGGCTGGGTGAAAGGCAAGGTAATGTTCAGGGCTCAGGAAAAAAAACCACAAACATGGATGTCGCTTCAGCCAGAAGCAAACTGACTGAGCTCCATGTGTGACTGAGCAACATTGCATGGTGCTGCTTTTATTAAAGGGGCCCAGCCCATTCCAGAAGTCTCTTACTGTGGTGGAGTAAGAGAGCCTTTAGTCTCACTGGGTCTTCTGCAACTGAATCATCTGAGTCAGAGAGCAGCAGGGTCACATCACTAGGCCTGAGGGGCGCTCATCCTGTTGGAGTGCTTCCAGGGCTGGTCCTGAATACCCTTCCCTTTTTGGTTCAAAATCCTGGACTCCATCAACTGAGGAGAATAAATTTGACTCCTGGTCCCTCACATCTCTGTGCCTACACCCCCTTCCCAGGTTAAGCCCACACATGTCGTTTTAAACACCTGAAGGAAGCTTTTGCTCTGCCTCATAAGAAGAGAGAAAGCCTCATGTGTTGGGTTGTAGATACTTTTCCCATTGCAGGAAGGAAAGATAGCCACCCTCTTTGCAATGGCAATCTCCCAGATAATTCTACTGTATTTGGCCAAAGCCCAGCTGGCAGACACTATGCAGATGGTTCTCATTTTCGGTGGCTAAAATCACTGGGAGCCCAACTAGATGTGATGTTAATTGTTTGGAGGCATTTAACATTGCATTTTTGAAAATGTATATAGCAGCTGTGGAGATGTCTGAGCAGCTGTCAGACTGTGGAGGATGGGGAGGAGAAGTTTAACTCTTTTTCTGCCTGCTGAAATCACTGCCAGGAGTGGAAAGATAGAAAAAAACAGGCTTCACAAAAAAATGTCTTCTTTGATCTGCAATTTGTGTCCCAACATCCCACGGGGCCTTTATTATTATATATAAAATGGTAGAGCAGATGTGGAAAATTGGATCCAGCTAGTGGGCCAGATGCTTATGTCCCTCATCCTCCTGCACAGGCTAGGTTTGACAGGTAGGTGGGGCTTCTCGGCTGTCAATCACTTGGTATCATGATGATGACATTTTTGCCTGCACAGTTTGAAATCAAACTGTGCAGACAAAGCCACTGCACCTTGTAAGCCCTGATCATCTTACATTTAGAGGGTATGTCATAACCAATGATTTCTGCCTTTTCAGGAACTGCTTTCATTTCCCCCCTTATCACTGTGCCATCTGGCACTGAATGAGCTGGCCTTTTGATTGTCTTAGGTGGGTTTCTCTGCAGCTTACTTTCAGTTTGCATTTCCACTGAAAGCGGCAGTGCTGCCTCCTCATCGAACCCTGTTTCGGAAGCCCACCCTTGCACTTTCTGTGGGATTTTCATCGGTTAACCGCTTGCTTCTGTTACAAAATACCACATACAGAGCGCCACTGTCAGCACAGTCCATGATTTATGTTGTGGTGGGTGAATGTGTGAGACAGCAAACTGTGAAAGGTGGAGGCCTTCAGCTTAGCTCTCCTGTTCCTGCTTGCCATATCCAAAGGACGCCTGGAGGGTGGTAATGAGAGAACCTCCCTTTTCTGTGGTAGCATCCCATCTAGGGAGGGCTGCCTAGCACCAATGTTGTTGTTGGTTCCGCACCAAAGATATGTTTGTTTCTCCAGGCATTTGGTTGGCACCAATGATTGGTTGTTTTTGCTCTGACCATGTTTTAAATATGTTTATGGGATTTATGTTGCTGCTTGTTGTTGTTGTTATAATATGCTATTTCTTATACATCACTTTGGAATATTTTGTTGTGAGAAATAATTAATAAATTCATTAAATTTAAGTCAAGCCCTTAAGAAATACAGATCAGTCTGTGAACCTTATGGCTAAAACAGACCTGGCTGTTTGTGCAACAGATAAGGCACAGGTTCCTGGCACACCAGTTAGTTAGTTAGTTAGAAGGGACGTGGGTGGCGCTGTGGGTAAAAGCCTCAGCGCCTAGGGCTTGCCGATCGTAAGGTCAGCGGTTCGAATCCCCGCGGCGGGGTGCACTCCCGTTGCTCGGTCCCAGCGCCTGCCAACCTAGCAGTTCGAAAGCACCCCCGGGGGCAAGTAGATAAATAGGGACCGCTTACTAGCGGGAAGGTAAACGGCATTTCCATGTGCGGCTCTGGCTCGCCAGAGCAGCGATGTCACGCTGGCCACGTGACCCGGAAGTGTCTCCGGACAGCGCTGGCCCCCGGCCTCTTGAGTGAGATGGGCGCACAACCCTAGAGTCTGTCAAGACTGGCCCGTACGGGCAGGGGTACCTTTACCTTTACCTTTATAGTTAGTTAGTTAGTTAGTTAGTTAGTTAGTTAGTGCTCTCCCTCCCCCCCTTCCCTCCATCCCCCTCTCTCTCACACACACCAGCAAAGCAAGCAAGCAAACAAACCAACCTAATGTCCTGTTATTCTCCCATGCCCTGCCACTTTCCATTCTCACAATTTTCTCCAGTTTGTTTTTCTTCCTCATCTCTTCTTTCCAAATCCTCTTCCCTACTCAGGTATCTTTAGCACACAGATTCCTATATGACCTTCTTCTCCCCTCCCTCCTCCTTCTCTTTTCCCTTCTGCTAAGTTGCTGGCATCTCCCCAGGCTGATCCCAGTGCTCTTTCTGCCAACATTCCCCTACTATTAAACTGCCAATGTGAAGGCCCCCAATCTAAACTGGGACCGTAACAGGGTCCCAATGCTTGAGTATCAATCTGGACTATGGGGGGGCTGTGTTGGCAGTTCACATTTTAAAATACTTGCACTTCAGGACATAGATATGGAGCTACTGTTACATATGATCTAATTTGATCCATTGTACAATCTGATATAGTGTAATGACTTATTTCCATTTCCCCACACACATTAAGATCCAGTCAGCGGAGTTCAAGAGATATGGTAAATGTTGTCATTTAAATCCCAACCAAATTGCTCTCAACACTTGAAGTGGCCAACAGGACCTGGAAACACAAATGGTTTGTTTTACCTATGTGTTTTACCAAATAGGTAGAGATTTTCAGCATTCACAGTTGCAATGATTCTGCCTCTTTTGGGGCCTGCTAGGCTAAAGAGCTTTTCATCAGTGCTTGGGCTTTGTGTTCTAACACAGCTCACTGGGCCTGAAGATTCTAGTCAAAACTTCACATTTTCAAATAATAGAGACCAGTGTTTTGAGAGCCTCTTCCTCCAAATTGGCAGATGTGACAGCTTACTGGGGGCTGTGCCCCTACTCACTTTGGTTGCCAACTCCCTGCCATTTCCCCACATTAACCCCCTAGAGCTTCTCCTTCCCACCCCATGCAGCTACCAAGTTTGTTTTTATCTTCCCAACTCCATTTCTGAAGCCACTTTTCTCACCCATGTTCATGTTCCCCCCTTCTTTTGTGCACCCCCTCATGCATGCAAACCCCACCCATGGTAACCTCTTGCATCTTCTTTCTCTCATACATTGCAAATACTAAGCACCCCTTTCACCTTCTACCCAATTATGTAGCCACCATCATCTCTTTTCTTAAGCAACATTTAATTAGTCACCCAACCTCATCCAGTCCCATTACATCTGAAATTGCATCTGCTTTGGTCTTTAGAGACTGAGGGAAGACCTTGAAGGGGGGGGGGGAGGTTTTGATTATGTGCAGTGCTATTTTACTAGTAAAAGAGGAGTCAGAACTCACCATGAGTATCTCCCTTGTTCTCTTATAAAGGCAATGGGGCCCACCTGAGAGGTGCCAGAACTGAGTTCTGGCTGATAAAGAGCCCTGATTATGTGCTAGATATAAGCCCAGTGTCTGATGTGGGATGCATATGCCCAATGAAGCAATGGCAAACACTGAGAATTATGGGGAAAGACCTTAGAGTTTAGTTTCTTTCATTGTATCACCCTGAAGTTGTTGAGCAACAACGGCTTCCCCTCCCCATCTGAAGTCACTTAAGCATTTCACACATTTGGCATTATTCACATCCTGCCGAGGGTCTGTTAGCATGTATATAACATAAGCAGAATAGCAGTAGACTTTTTCAAAGGGCATTGCTGTGTATTCCGGCTGGGGCCCTGCGCTGTGGTTTCTTGTTTCCTTCTCCCCCAGGATCTCAAGCCTCTTTTAGCTTCTCTTCAGTTCGGTGCTTCCCTTTGTTGCAAAATATTTTGTTTCCTCAGATGCATGCTGCTATCAATAAGGCGGCAGCATGCACCGTCTTGCAAAATCACTTCAAGAACCTTTCTTCCACTCTTTCCTCTTCCGCAAATGGAAGTCAGTGGAAGAAAAGAACAGAATGTACAGACCCAAAATAGTTGTGTGCCCCTGTTGTTCTTCTCTATCTCCACTCTTTTTCTGAGCTCCTCAGTTATAATCTTCTTTTTTAGTCACAATGGAGCAGCTAGCCAAGAAGGGAATTCCTTTTTATGTCACAAATAAAATCTAAGTGATCAATTGATTTGTATGTATTGCACCAGTTTGTTTTATGGTATTGGGAGTCTGTTTGTGTTGATCAACCCAAAGTACAGGCTATATTAGAAGGTTTATCTGTATGCCAAAGTCTACAGCTTAATGGTAGTCAGTGCAATCAATCCTACATCCATGCCTCTGTATTTTGTCCCATCAGTAAAGACATGCCTTTCTCTTTAAAATGGAACATATTGGAGTTCTCTTGCCTTGATCTGCCAGCATAAGTTGCTGTACTTACACACTATTGCTTATGTTACTGAAGTCTTGTAAATGAGTAGAATTAATAACAGCAACAACTACTGCAACCAGCATGCTGAGGGCTATCATGATGGATAGAAATTTTTTCTCCTACCGCAGCCCTCTCCTACCGCAGCCCTCTGCGGGAAGTGCTGTGCATCAGTGGTAGAGCACAAGGTCCCACATTCAAACCCCAGCATCTCCTGGTAGCAGTGAGTACTAGTCAGTGCAGACTCTGTTTTAGATTTTTTTTAGGAACAAGCATAGGAACATAAAAAGATAGGTCATGCATTTAGGTGAAGGGTCGTGATATAGCATCTGTTCTGCATGCAAAGGCCCTGGTTTCAATCCCTGGCATCTCCAGATAGGGCTGGTAGAGAGCCCTGCCTGAAGCCCTTGAGAGCCATTGCCAGTTGGATGGACCAATGATCTGCCTCAGAATAAGGCGGCTTGCTGTTACACAGCAGTCCACTTTGCCTCCACCAGTCTCTTCATTTTTCTATAGCTATCAGGCAAGCACTCCTCACAGGTAAGGAAACTCTTAAAAATGGGGCCAGTCATATCTTGCAGCAAGCTGAAGCAGGATGCAGAATATAATGAGATGAAGAAAAGCAGGAATTGATGTTCAGTTGAATGGTGCAGTGAAACTTCTTTCAAGTATTTGCACTCAGCGGTGCAATTAAGTAATTTTAGACCCTGGACTTAACTAGCCTTGTGCCACCTTCTCTAAATGATAATGTGTATTACACCAAAATGCATAACGTATTCCAGCCTTTTGCGTTTGGGGGCCTTCCTGCTCATTCTCCAATATCCTTGGGACTCCCTCTCCAAAGTTGACAGCACCACAGTTTGTACTTCTGTGATAGTGGTGGTGGAAGAGAGAGAGAAAAATACTGTTTGGTGTTACACTTCAGGCAGCAAAATGTATAGGGCCAGTACTGCTCTCCAGCCCTTTGGCAAACAAATTTCTCTTGCTTTCTCTGCACCTTTCTCCTTTGCTTTGCAAAGATAAGTTACCTTTTATACCTATCCCTACTCCAGGCTCTACAGCACATACATTGGAGTAGCCCCATCAACCAGTTTCCTGACTAATAAATGCTGAGAGCCAGCTGTGTCTAGAGTATAAAGCCAGCCAGAGATGCACATTAGAAATCTGGGGCAAGCTTTCCCTGCCTCTTTTATACAAAGCTTGCATGGGAGATAGTCTAGGGCTGCCATACATCCAGGATTTCCAGGACTTTACCTGGATTTCAAAGGCAGAAGTAACATCTGGGAGGAATTTCTGGAAGACAGTGGTTTGTCCTGGATCTTTGGCAAGAAAAACGAGAAATCACTTTCTTTTTCTTGGTGTTTTCAGGTGATCCATAGTCATTTTGCAGGATTTCAGCTTTCTCCAGTTTAGTTGATCCCTGCAACGCTTTTCAGTAATCCCTCTGCATCTTTTCCAAACCAGAATTTGGGACTTGGTGGTTAGAGACATGGAACCTGCAGTGGAGCTCAAGGTCCCATTCTCATCTCCGCTGTTCTTCTCCCCTTCAATGGGCTCATCCAGCTCCTCACTTATGAGCGCTTCATGCTGCTGCTGCCGCCGGCTCGCTCCAAACTAGCAGCCGGAATAGGGAGGGGTGGTCCCGCTCCTGCTGCCTGCCTGGAGCAAATGAGCAGGGATTCCCCACTACCAGCTGAGCATGACCTCTGTTCCCACCGCTTATGTCGCTCACTCTTTGGCTCCGTCTCCCCCATTGCATTCCCACGCTTCGACTCTTACCCTCAACTTTCAGGTTTTCATTTAAAAAAAATTTGCTTCTTGAAATATGGCAACCCTAAGATAGTCAGACACTTTAGTCTGCTAATATATGTGTAGGCAATGCTTAGTAGGACTGGTGTTCTTCCTCCTCTCTCCACTTGTCCCCTAATTCTGTTCTAAGAGTTCCCCCAATCCCCTAGGTCAGGTTTTGGGAGTTTACAAGGCACACATGAGGGGCGAAGAGGGGGGAAAGACCCATTGCAGAAGTAGAAAATCATGCACTCATTTGTTGAAAACATAGCTGATGCCCTATCATAATAACCACTGATAGTCAGTGTGTCTCATTTGTGTGTGCACACATGCATAGTGCATATGATGGTTTTAAGCTCTGGTGCCTGTTTCTCTACAAAATGGACACTCTTCACCACTCTTCACCTTTACAGATTCTTTAGCAGAAACCAATCTAACTATATCTTCCCCCAACCAAAAAAAAAGGAAAGGAAAAGAAAAGATGATATTCGCAAGCAAAGATCTCTGTGGTTCCTAGTTAAAGAAGGAGCCGCTAATATTAGACAAACAGAAGTATTAGCGGTGGTTAATCTTTGTGTGAAAGTGGATTTATGGCCTGGCTTCTTAGTATTTGAATTCATTGCTACAGCTAATGGACATCTCAAACTGTCTTAAATCACTGGCTCTTTAGTGTGCCAAAGAGTAATAGAATGCTTAGAGCTACCATAATTTGGCACCTATGTTTAGAATCGGTTGCCAGAGGAACTTATGGAGAAAAACGATCAAGGGAAATATTTTCCCAAGTGCTCTTTCTCTCTCTATGAAATGTGTTCGATGGCTTGCTCTTTGCTGAATATAATTTGGCGATGTAGAGTACTTCTAACGCATGCCTAATATATGCAGGCTTTGTAGAATGGAATTTCCCAAAACTGGGAGTTGGCACAATGTGTTGTGGAGGACCAATGGGAGGTAACAGGCCATGTGAAATGTTGCTGCATAGTTTTCCTGTGATACCACAACCCAAGCTGGAAGGCTACACTGAAAATGGCAGTGTCAGTCACAGAGGAGAAAGGCTTGAATAGGTTCGGTATACTTTTCTAGCGCCTAAGGTATTGTTTGCTCGGGGAATATGGAATGGGCTAGGCTTCAGAAAGCCCTTAAGAGAATGAGATCTCCTGCAGTCTCCTGGATTTTCCCAGCATGCCAGGGTGATGGAGGAAATGAGAAATGCTCCTTTTTATCCTTTCCCCATGATTTCCTGCTCCTGCTTCCCCCTCCAGACACCAATTGCAAAGGAAGACTAGACTGTATTTTGGAGGGCATAGGCTAATGAAGACATCTTGAGGGCAGTAGTAGCTTGTGGAGATGAATGGGAACTTCTTCTTTGGTCCTTTGACTGGCTCAGAAAAATCATCTGAGATTTCCCTTTTTTTAAAAAAAAGATCATTTCCAAGTTGTTCTGAGGCAGATTTGGAAGAGTTTGCTTTCTTGTTTTTAATTAGTTTGTGGAGGAAATTATAGCATTGGAGCCCACTCAACAATTGTAGTGAGTGTCAGTGAGTTGTAGTGCAGCATCTCATATGATAGTGATAGATAATGCATGCAAATCATAAATCAAAGTTGTGAAATGGGTCACAAATGCCATAAATGAGATGTTAAGGGGTTGAATAAAGGAAGGGACTCTGCAAAGACTTTCCTTGTCTCGATTACCATATGTTCTAGGGCAGGTTTGACCACCTTCCATTGGTTGCTGAACTCCAACTCCCAGGATCCCTGGTCCTTGGCCATGCTTCCTGAGGCTGATGGGAGTTGTAGCTCAGCAGCAGCTGTAACCCCAAAGGTTCCCCACACCTGGTCTAGGGCTTTTTGAGCCCAAGAGCTACATTTCCTTGTGGCCCACTTTTCACAGGCTGTATGACAATGGTGGGTGAGGCCAAAGACAAGAAAGGGAGGGAAAAAGGTAGAGCAACTGTCAAAAGCTAGAGGTTTATTCAGTCACAAACCCACCCACATCTTTTCATCCTAATTGCAGACAAGCAAGATGCATTATCACAGTTCAAGGGATGTTCCAGTCAGAAAAAGCTCTCAATGAGAGGACAAAGCAGGGCTGGTGATGACCGTGGCCTGTGGGGAGGGTGTGTGCCCTGCAGAGAGTCTTGGGAGCCAAATAGAAAAGCATGGAGAGCACCATTTGGCCCTGGTTCTGAGGCTCCCCACCCCACTTTCCAGGGACAGCTGGGCTCATACTGGACACCTCCAGAACTGAGTGTGGCTGCCTGGGACTGACACACCCACTCAAGCTGGTCAATAGATATTTCTAAAAAGGACTATAATACGGCTCCCAGTCTGAGTTAACAACAAGGTTTTCTTGTCCTTGGTGTGTCCCTATATTCCAGAGGTGTGGAACCTCAGACCTGGCAGCTGAATGCTGCCCTCCAAGCCACTCTTATCTGGTCCTCTAGTCTCACCCCAGGCCATACCCCTCATCCATGCTGCTTCCACATGGTTTGTTTTTGTGCAGCTGGAATGTCTCTTGAACTTTGATCATGCCCCTTGGATCAAGGATAGAGAGGGGTGTGTGGAGAGTGGATGGAGCAGGGGTGGCGCATCTCATTTTGCCACTTGAGGTGAAACGGGAAGTGCTGTGCCACCTGCACCACCTGCCCTGCCACCTCAACCACCAGTCAAGAAGCGGCACCAGCGTTGGCACCAATTTTGGGTGAGATATTGCATGCTGCACAAGCTTTCATGTGATTTCAGCGAGATCTTGCTGGAAATCAGTGCCAGTGCTGCTTCTCCTACACTCCTCTAGAAGGCTCTTTCAGACATTACACTAAATGCATGGTGGTGCAGCCAGCCCTGGTGTGCAGCAACTAGTCTACTGTACAAAAGTAAAATTCATGTTTGTTGCCCTGCCCACCTCTAACACATGGCCCTTGGAAAGCTTCCTAATCTCTGCTGTACCTTTTGGTGGTTCTTCAGTTCTGCTTGCACCTTGCTCCAGCCGCCTGGTTTTTTCCTTTGGTTCTGGCTACAGGCTTTGTCCCCTTGGTTCATGTCCTCTGCACAATACTGGCTGTCACCCAAAGTTTTACTGGAAGCCCAAGTTTGGAAACATCTCTTAAAAGGTATATGCTGTACAGTGGCACTTTGTGAAATTTCTTAGGATTGACAATTCTGGCCGTGTTGCTGTGTTATCAAAAATACTTCTGTTAGCTGGCATCTTCTGTTGGAATCTGTTCTTCATCCTTCTGTCCTTCATTGTTTTCTTTTTCTGATCCTCAGTCCCTGAACTGCAAAATCTTTTAGCTTATCACTGGAACTGAGCATTTAATGTAATGTTTTATCTTTTAGTGAATGAATGAATGAATGTGTGTGTGTGGTGTGTGCGTGTGGTGTGTGCACGCACACGCACAGGACAGTCATTTATTTGGAAATGTCTATGCAAAAAGACACTTTAAAAGAACTTCCTGCATTAAAATGGCTAATGACTGAAAGCGTTATAATTTGCTTCCAACATGTTGAATTTAGAAGAGAACTTCTGATCCTTTGCAAAAACCCATACACTTCCCCATCACTGGCTGCAAAGAGATTTGAAAGAGTCTCTTTCCTTAAAGCAGCCCATTAATCTTCTGGACCATTTACTGCATTCCATCAGAAGCAATGTTCTTCTCAGAAGGCACTGCTGTTAAAATGTTACTCTGAACAGCAGAACCTTTTGGATGTAAAGGGGGAGGGAGAAGGGGGGGAGATTGCATCGCTGACTATTTTTTGTAACTTTCCCAGCTGCTAGCCCACAGTTTCTCCTATGCCACTGACTTCAAGCTACCTTATAGATGTTCATTAAAGAGGTGTTCACATATTACATTCAATAAGCATACAATCTGTGTACACATATATTTGAGCTGTACACTCATACTTTAGTCACATGTAGTGTTCAGTGAATGTACATTTTGGTACCC
Organism: Podarcis tiliguerta; assembly: GCF_965153285.1. NCBI lineage: Eukaryota > Metazoa > Chordata > Lepidosauria > Squamata > Lacertidae > Podarcis > Podarcis tiliguerta. The sequence goes on from NC_139541.1 coordinate 46,502,659, forward strand.
AACTATTGAACTGGACAAATCAGCACACTTTCACACAAACACTTGTGCATGTGTAGGGACATCGTGTACCTCTGTTCAGTGCTATGTGATAACAAGCCTAAAATAATCCTCCTTCAGCTTCATCCATCTTTGACCATCCCACTATCTGGATGGCTCACCCTAGAGCCCCACATCTGAAAAATACAGTTTTTAAAAAATAACAAACCAACCTGTTTTGAATGCTTGTAGGATTGTAACCACTACCTCTTCCTCATGCGCAGTGTACTGTCCACTGCACGCATGCATGCACTGCATGAGTAGTCCAGGACTCTTTAATAGTCAGGGATCCCCAACTGTGCAGACAGAACCTACACTTTTCTAGAAGGCTCTTTCAGACATTACACCAAATGCATGATTGGGGGCAGGGCCAGTTGATGCAGTGATTATCCTTCTACATGCATTCAAATAAACAACTGAAAATGTTTTGGAAGAAAAGGTTCTTTAAAGCTGCAAAAGAACAGTGTGTCTGTGTGTGTGTGTGTGTGTGTGTGTGTGTGTGAGAGAGAGAGAGAGAGAGAGAGAGAGCGAGCGCATGCTTTCCAGGGGCAATCTGGAAGATGCAGGAATTTAATTTTTGTGGTCTAGAAAATGCAGTAATACATACAGCCTTCCACACACTATGATTATGTGACCCCCACCTTGGGGTGCTGCAGAATTTGATGCCAGTAGTAAAGGTTCTAGTTTGCTTTGGGTGAGAGAGTATTGTAAACTGATGGCACCTTTGTAATAGCGGGATAACTTGCAGATATACAAGCAGAGCATAAATGGAGAAAATTGACAGAGCTGACAATGCAGATCCTCAGAAAGCAACTTGTGCAGCTGTCTTCTTCCCCCAAGGCTGGATCTCAATTTCTGCTAAGGTGCTCCCAGCAATTTCTGCCTCTCTTAGTCCTTACACTGCCCACTACTGTTTCTCAGCACCAAAGAACATGTCATGTTATCTTGGTGGCTGTGCCTTTAAGTAGAGGGTCAACAGTCTTCTCTTTGAAGGAGCTTTCTATTTGAAGGACTGTCCTGTCCAAATCATGTTTAAAGAACTGAGACCAGGGTGGCCTTGAAGTTACCCATCAACAGTCAGCACTTGGACCACAGCCTGAGCAGACACACAGGTCACCTGCCCAATCTTCCCATAGCTTAGGATGAGATATATTGTGTTCCTATTCAAATGAGGTGAGATGTACTGCGTTTCTATTTAAATGATAGCAATTATTTCTAATTTTGTATAAACATACACACACATTAGCTATGCAACTTGATTCAAATGTGACTTTTTTCATGATGTGTTTCCCTTTCCTTTTGAATTATGTAAGTCAGTGTTTCCCAACCTTGGGCCTCCAGCTGTTTTCGAACTACAATTCTCATCATCCCTGACCACTGGTCTTGCTAGCTGAGGATTATGGGAGTTGTAGTCCAAAAACAGCTGGAGGCCCAAGGTTGGGAAATGCTGATGTAAGTGACCACGCTAATAATGAATACAGTGTCCTGAACCACAGGGTACCTGGCAGCAAGTCCCACTAGCCCACATGATTCCATGGCAGATGCTAGCACATAGTCTAACAGGCTAACAAGACCAAAGTCTAGTCATGCCAGGTTCCTGCCTCTGCAGCCTGAGGTCAGTCCCGCACAAACATTCCCAAAGAGCTCTCTGGAACATCCAAGCCATGATCCAACCAATGTGGGAAGTTGAGCAGCACCAGCATGCCAGCTCTACTATTTTATACTTTGCATGCTGATTGCAGCATCTGGGCTTGACAAGACATGTGACCTTCACCTGTTCCAGCTGAAGAATCACACACCTCCTCCCAGAACTAACAAGCTCCACCTGGCTAGCTAGTGAGTTCTTGCCTGCCTCTGCCTTCTGGAGTGTTCCTCCTGCTGCCTCATAACCTCCCATGTTCAGGGAGATAGGGGCTCCTCTGGCTCTGGTGATGTGTCCTGCTGCTCTGGTTCCTGTGCACTGACTTCCATCCTCTTGCCACCTACCATCGCCCCGTGAGTACTTTCTACACTAATCTCTCCTTCCCCATCCCCAGCTTGCCCCTGTGTGTCCCAGTCATGGCTATACTCCTTGCCAGGATCCTCTTCCTCCTGCCTGCTGTCCTGCCAGCTCATGACACATAGGGGCACTGCAGAGTCCCATGGGTTAACCCTACTGCTGCCATACTTCTCTGAATGGGTGGATGGTTGGGAGTCTGAACCCCTCTATTCATGGATTGCAGCGTAGATAAAATGGGGGTGGAAACTATGCACACTTCCCTGAGCTACTTGGAAGGGTGGAAAAAAGTGGAATGAATGAATGAATGAATGAGCAAAACAGTTTAACCTTAGGAACTTAACTATGTAAGTACAGGTTGATAAATTAGGTACAAATGCTTCTTAATGGAGAAAGGAGAGGACCTGGATGTTTCATTGTTTTCAATGTTTACTGATTAGTTTGTTTTGGAGAAAAAGAATTTCACAAGAATGTTTTGTGACACATGTTATTGTTATTTCATTTTATTTTCCTTTTTGATCATTTCCCCTTCATGCTTCATTACTGTGGGGGTGGCTGAAACTGCAGGCAGATCACTGATAAAAGGGAGGAAGGAAAGCAAATGCAAATGGGAGGGGAAAATAACTAATACCTAAAAGAATGCTTAGGTAATGGTGGAAGGGTACGGAACAGAGCAGTAGTTCATACAGTCAAACCTGAAGTGGTTACAGAGTGTACCACAATAGGAAGTGGGTTAAATACTGGTTTCGATATACTCATGGGAATCAGATTGGAAAGTGTGTTGCAGTAAATGTAGGGGGTGGGGGGAAGATGTTGAAATTGAGCTATAAATACATATTCTGTTTTCTATGAAGTCTTATGACCAATAATCCATGTTACTGGAAATTTGCAGTGTTTTTATTTCTTTCAATGATTCACACTCTGGTTTGCTACCCTTTGTTTACTTGGTATCACCAACCTTTTGGGACCAATGGGCACAACACAGAGAGACACATACTTGGGAGCAAGCTCAAGCCACAACCTATTTTATTGGCTACAACAGAACCCATCTTTTAAAACTAATTACAGTGGGGGAGGGGACCTTGGTGGGCATATAAGTACTCAGGGTGTCACAATGGAAACACCCCCCCGACACACTTTATAAGTTACTGCAGATGAAAAATCCGGTACATTTTCACTGGAGGACAGGGGTTGGGCAGTCATATCTAATTCAATTGTTTGCATTGCCTAGTTAAAAAAAAACCCAGGTGAAGCAGGATTGGGACCAGCTGCCTTGGCCTAAAGGCAGTTTTAAATGTTCTCATGCCTCTGGAAGACTACAGTGGACAATGCGGTTTCTATCAATTAAAAGCCCTCTCCTAGCCCTCAAAAGAATGCATGTGGGCTCAAAATGGGTAAGGGCTTTCCACGCTGGCTCCACTCTTAATGTTCCCAAGCACTCTGGACCCTCCCCTTCTCATACATGAATTTCTGTGAGGAAATTCTAACCATGTTCCATTGAACATGATTTGAAACCATACTGGAGCCTGCTTAGTGAATCCACCCTGTGATTGGAAACTCTGCACAACAGTTGTTGATGTCCAGTGACTTGGATGCTCTAAGAAGCTCTGTTGGAGGTAAAGGTCTTTTCTGAAAACACAGGTAGTGTTCACTTCGGCCTAGAACCAAAGGCATCCCACTTCTTTTCAGGTGGTCATAACTGCATCTGAGCTAACATAGCTCTCTTCCTTAATTCCTTTCAATCTGAAAAACCACACTGTATTGTTTTTGTCCCACTTAACTCAGGGGAATGAATTTTAGATTGGAAGCTGCCCTAGTTCTGGAACAGAGTTTTGAATGCATGCCTGATGTATTCCAAATCACACTATGGTTCAGATCAGTGCTTCTTTGCACCTGCCCTTGTGTGGTTATATTTGTTTTTGGTAGAGGATAGGGCATCCTGTTAAGTGCACGCATTTGCCTACATCCTGGAAGGAGGTAAGGGTGGTGGTGGCGGCGGCAGCCTTGTTTGTTGAGAGGAGAGTACAAGAAAATGAAACCATTAGTCTTTGGCTGTTTTGGAGCTCATTCTCGTTGTTTTTAACCTGCTCTTTATTAGAGGTCAGAATATATTCAAAGCCATTTTAATAAGCACTGGCTAAGCATATGGCTGAACTTTGAGTATTTACAGTAAATGAGCTGCTTCCAAATTGATCTGTTCTCCTCTGTGCATATTCATACTTCCTACTGCTGACAGGAGAGATTGGTTACTTTCCCTAGAAGATTCCCTCCCTCCTCCTCTAAAAAAACACACACAACTTCAGGATTGGGATTTCAGAAAACAAAACACTTCTTGCAAATAAAGTACCTGCAGCTGAGCTGTGCTAAAGGTTACTGAAGGTGTATTCCTAGAAATAGTCTGACAGCTTTAATCATTAACTATAATTTACTTTGGCCGGGTCAAAGGCTAGTGTTAGCTTTGGCTGCAGTCCATATCCAACACATTCTGCAGTGAGCTCATTTATTTGAACTGGGCTATCCCAGTTCACACATTATACAGCAAAAAACCTGGGTTTTTCACCCAGCGCACAAGCAACAAACTGCTCTGACAAGTTGTCCATATATATGATACATAGTTTTGAATCACCACTTAGTCACATCTGCACATTACAATGGAAAAACATAGTTAGGTGTCCACCTTAAGAAATGTAATACATGAAGTAGCCCCTACAGCAGGGGTGGGGAACGTGGTCCTCAGCTGGACTACTACTCAGTTCCACTGACCATTGGCAATGCTACCTGGGGCTGATAGGAATTGGAGTCCAACAACATCTGGAGGAGCACAGGTTCCATGCCCCTGCTCTACAGAAAAAGGGTAGCAGATTTCACCCTTGATCTTATCCAAGGTAGCCAATATAGTGCCCTTCGGGTGTTTTGGACTACAACATCCATCATCCTTCACCAGTGCTGCCTGGGGCTGATAGGAGCTGCAGTCAAAAACATCTAGAGGGCCACCACATTGCCTACCCCTGGAATAATCTATATAAAGCCTAATATGCAATTATGGGTTGTGCCATGTTTCATCCATTTTGTTTGTGCTCTTTCACACATACATACATACATGCTCATTGTTAGCTTACTAAATATCAGGCGGCATGCATATGTGAACAAGCCATCCTAAATCAAACCTTGCAGATGGAATGTTCTTACGACATCATTGCAAATGCAATGCTTTTCAGCGGACTGTTCACACTTACGGTACATCAAGTGAGTCATTCAAACCACAATTCTTCACAGGGGCATAGTCAGTGCATGTGTGATGGCATGGACTGTAACCAGCAGTATGAGAGGAAGGGAGACAAAGAAACAAAGTGAATCCCTGTGCCTTGTTAAGTTCATTATTGCCTCCAAGTGAAAAATATTTCTCTGACTGCCTCCACTAAACAACTCTTTAACCTTAGGACTTCAGCTGGCCATACATACCTACTCCCTGTGTGGGATGAGTAACAAGGCCTCAGACGTTCTCCCCACAAAAAACTATGTTTTTACTTAAGGTTCTCACAAGGCAGTAAATTAAATAACGTTTAAGATTTTTAAAAATAAAAATGATTGTTGTTATTTACTGTTTGAGCAAATTAAAAAATGAACATGGATAAACAAATCCAGCTATATCTATTCTATACTGTTTCCATAACTAGGCCAATACTTGCTTATTTGCTTTTCTCAGTTCAGCTGGCTTCTTTGCGGTCTTCTCCTGGACCTTTCCTGCTGCAATGTCCACCTGTGCTAATGCTTGTCAATGTTCTAGATCTCTTAAAGTGATTCAGCCCTTTTCTTTCTTATACCTCTTCATGTTTCTGAGTCTGCAATTCTTTCAGCAAACTACCCTATTTTCCACCTCATATAAAATATTATCACCCCCTCTCCCAACCTTTTAGCTAATCAGAAGGAGAACGGGAGTCTTGGTTGAATTGCCAAGTTCCTAGGCTGAAACTTTAACCCTTCTGTGGAAAATATATTGGCTCAATATTTACTTTTGAACTTATGAGTGTCATGTGCAAAACTTCCTGAGCAAAATATCCCCCTTTACCTTTAACCTCCCTGTGAACTCTTAACACTCCTATGCAAATCATAGTGATGTTCTGTATTGCAGAATGCAGGGATCCAGATAACATATGCAACTTTTACATGTTTATGTTCTGTGCACAGAGAAAATACAAGTGCATGGAGTTGCAGTATGGGGCCAGGGCTAGTTCTGGCTTTGAATGGGTGCTTCATAAAGTGTCTCTTGGTGTTGCCCCCCCCCCCCCCCACGGGCAGGCTTATGTGGTGGCAGGAGTAGTGTTATTCCAAGTAATTGTGAAAAACTAAAGTAGTCATCATTTCTCACAATGCCCTGAAGACATTGAGATGCAGCCCACTACCTGGCACTAATCAATATAGGCATTAGTGGCAGGCCCCTCCAGGCTTGTTGGAGCCCCCCAGCAACTGCTTGAGAATGGTGGAATGAGGAAGACTAGTACTCCAGCTATAGCTGATTCATTGTGCATTCTATCTGAAATAGTGCTCAAGTGTTTAGAAATCAAGGCATGTACCTGCAGGGTGAAAGTTTCTCCCTCCACCCCAGGGTTCTGTAAAAAAGAGAAGCGGCATAAATATCTGCTAATTACTTTTATAACTGCAGCATCCTTGGGGCAGAGAGCCTTTCTCCCACTCTTGTGCTATTCACACCATTCCTTACAGCACCCGCAACAACAGATATTCTTGACTCCCTCCTCCCATCTCCCCACCAACAAAATGTTCTTTCAGTTTCAGGTATAGATGTTGCAGTAATTAATATGACTTCTAGTATTTACTGCAGGGAAATATGACCTGGACCATATAACCGTTTATGCTGGAGTAGTGCCATTGAAATTAGTGGAAATACTCCCGAGTCAGTTGCGGGAAGATTATGGCCTGATTGCATAAACCATGTTTATTTATATCTTTGATTGTTTAGCCTATTAAATGTTGTGTGGCTCGTTTGCATGAAAATAAACAGGCTATATGTTACATAAATGAGCTAGTTAAAAGAGTGAATTAATGGTTCATTAACCTCTACTGAACTTATACTCTTATTAGTGGAAACCCATTTAAATGAGTGCCCAAATGATGATGTGAAACTACTTAAAGAATTCCAGCAACTGCATTTAATCAAGGGATATTAGCAAAATGAATGGGCCGGATAGATGCTAGAGATGGCGGGCTGCACTCTGATACTCTGGTCCTAAAATACAGATTGTCCTTGGAATATGAGCATTAATTGTAGTATTGATGAACACACATACACATTCATGCTTCACTCCCCTTTATCATTTGCAAGCAAATTATTCATATGTGGTGTGTTTTTTTGGGAAAAAAATCTAAAGAAATCAGTCTGTTGCTGTTTTACACTGATGCAGTAAATTCTACAATTGCAGCTTGGGCTCTAACTACATTTTACATTAAATGTGTCACTTGATGCAATGTCAGTATAGATGTGAGTCTAATTGTGGCAGCATAAATGTAATGTATAGTTTCACAGGGGGCGATTTCCCTTTATTTCTGATATTTATTAATACAGAGTGTACAACTATTTGAGCGCACGCGCACACACACACACATATACATACATGCATGTGGAGACCCACAATAACACATGCAGGGGAGCAGATGGATGGATCCTATCCCCAGGACCTCCCTTATGCAAGTGTGTGTGTATATGCATGCACGCACAGGGTGGGCCTATGCTTTCATCACAGTGGTAAACCTGGATTGCACCATGTCATCTTGCAGGTGATAGTGCTGCTTAGAATGCTACCCCATGTTTAAAAGAGGAAATCCTCCCTTGTAGGTGGAAAAATTAGCACATAGGGGAGAAAGACTCTAGCCCAGCTCCTTGTTGTGCTAGTATCCTACCTGCAGGCAGTTGTTTGCAAAAGGGGAGCATTCAGAAATATACTTTCCACCTGCATTCTGTAATTATACAATCCATTCTTCCACCTCAAGATTTTGCCACCTTACTTCCCCTTCAATCTGCTGCATATGTAGAAATAACCCAGGTGAGAGGGAGGGCACTTTTGGAGGAACAAGAGGACTAGGTGGAAGGCTAAGATCTGTCAGCCCAATGCTTACATGCTGTAGTGTAGAGGGAATTGAGGGACAGATGAGACTTGTCAACCTGGGAAAGTTGCCCATCTAGAAGAAAGAAAACTCCTAAACCTCCTCTGCCTTGCAGAATATCTTTGGGAGAAGTAATAGCTAAGGAGTGAACCCTACACAAATCCAGAGTGGAGTCACTAAGATGGTTGGGTGGTGCCTTCTACACCTCCTTGCAGCAACTCCCATAACCAAGGTGATGCCCAGTGTATTGCTCTGCTTTCCTTTGGACCACGTCAGTGAGGCTGAGGGGGGGGGGGGGGTCTTGTCATCTGGGCAGTCCAGGACCTCCATACACACTGCTCAGGCTTGCGCCCTTCAGTGCTGCTAACACAGCAGTTTGACTTCACCCCTGGAAGTGCACTCCATTCTCTCTTGAGAGAGAGAGAGCAATGGATGCCAACAAGTAGTTTTTGTTGATTAAATTCTGTCACCTCACACTTTTGCTGTGCTCAAAAATCATCCTGTCTAGATTTTTAGGATAGCACTCAAATGTGTTTAACTTTATTCAGACAAGCAGTTAAATATTTTTTAAACTTTTTAAGGCCTGTGGCTCAGTGACAGAGCATCTACTTTTCATGCAGAAAGCCCCAGCGTCAATACCCAGTCTCTTCCGGTAGTGCTGAGAGAGACCCCTGCCTGACACCCTGCAGAACAACGCTGAGCTTGATGGGCTTCATATAAGGCCCCTGCCTATGCCCCCATGTTAATCTGTGGACAGCCCTGATTTTGGTGTTTGGACAGTGGCCTCTCCGCCTTACAAAAACGCAGCTGGTGGGGACCGCTTTGTCAAGGATGGCTTTGCAGTTTTAAACAGCCTTTTTTTATTACCATGGCCATAAATAGCAAACCGCCCCAAATATTACTAGGGGTTTTTTTTTGTTGGCTTTGACCAATGAAGTAGAACAAGACCTCTGAATACCCCATTAGTTCCAGTGCTGCGCTTTGACGACTCTGCACCGGCAGCTCTTTTTCTATATAAGTCACTTGCTTCACCCGAGTCTCTTAACAAATACTGTTGACAGGCACCATTGCAATTTTTCTGCATGTTCTGACAGTTTAATTCAGTACCTCCTGGCTAAGCAGCCTGAGCCTGAGGGGGTAATTCAGTGTGTTGGCATTGCGCTGCTGCAATTAAAATAATTAAGGGAGCTAGGATGGGTTGGCAAAGCTTTCCTCCTCCTGCAGCTTTGAGAGAGAAAGAGAAAGAGAGAGAGAGCACTTTCCAGTCCCCACATGGGATGCACACAGGCTCCCCCTTTGGGATAGAGGGCAGCAGAATTTATTATTAACAAGATGTTTACTTCCAGGTATCAAATTGATTTGTATTTTCCCCTAATTCACATAACCTCCCTCTTTCCTTATGTCTGATATGATTTCTTGCTTAGACATCATGGACTACTGCTTGGCCATGCAGAATGGGTTTATTTAGCCCCCTAACCACCCAAAAGCTGTTTACTTCAGCTGCTTGCTGGAGACTACTCAGTGATCTCTTTAATTATCACTATTAGAGTGATAATGATTCAAGAGCAAATATCAAGAACCTTGGCACTTGCTTTCCTCTCCCTAGCACAGCGATAAACAGGCACAACCAACAGAAGGCACCCTATCTGCCTCTTTTAAAAGCCCTTTTTAGAACTCCACATGAAGAGAGGAGAAAAATTGCTAGGCGATTAAAAATATTGCCCTAAAGAATTTATCCTATAACCCAATTTTGTGTTGTAAAGGAAATGTAGCTTATTCACAGACATTTCATCAAGAATGTAACACCATTCATGTTCTCAGTGACAAGCAAGAGAATTAATGCAGGTGAAAGGAAGTTAAAATGTTCTCATATCCAAGCGTGCTTCTGAGGAATTGTAAGACTTTTCACAAGTACACTGTGAAATCCTCTGGTGGTGCAGAGGTTCCTGTTCTCGCTGTTGCTGCAGTTGATTCAGCTGATTTATATATAGAATCTTAGAGTTGGAATGGATCCAGGGGTCATCTAGTCCAACCCCCTGCAATGCAGGAATCTCAACTAAAGCATCCATGACAGATGGCCATCCAGCCTCTGCTTAAAAACCTCCAAGGAAGTAGAGTCACCACCTTTTGTGGGAGTCTCTTCTACTGCCAAACCACTCTTATTGTCAGAAAGTTTTCCTGAATGTTTAGTAGGAATCTCCCTTCTTGTAACTTGAAGCCATTGGTTCGAGTCCTACCGTCCAGAGCAGGAGAAAACAAGCAAGTTCCCTCTTCCATGTGACAGCCCTTAAGATATTTGAAGATGGCTATCCTATCTCCTCTCAGTCTTCTTTGTAGGGACTTCACTTGTTCTCCAAGAACTCTCAAAGATCATAGACAATTTTATATTTCTATAAAATAGTTTTATCCCATTTGTCAGCTGAAAATACTCCCAGAGTGTCTTGGGTGGTGCCTTCAGCCTTGCAATCTGAAAGACATGACACAAAAGGAATAGGGGATGGGGAGGGAGGAGAACAGGGGAATTGAAGTATCAGTTCTTAAAGGTACAGTTCTTTTAAAAAGCAGCTGGTGTTAAAAATAAAATTATTTACCTAGAGCATTTATTATGCTTTTCTGTGTATGCGTGCAAAGTGGTTATATGTAAATTAAAAATGAATCCATACAACAGCTTTAATAAAATGCACTTGCGAGCCTCCAAGGCAAACACAGTTGACTATCCTTGCACTGCACCCCACCAGGAAATTGATAAATCTGTGGATTTTGCTGCTTGCTTTGGACCACAAAACAATGGAAGGGGTTGTTACGCACTTGGCAGGCTGCAATGCATGACTGGTGGTGGTGTTTAGGCTGGCAGCTCACAAGCTGCATAGGCCTGGCTGAATCTCCACCTCTTCCTGTTTGTGAGAGTGCTTTCTGTGTCTGAGATGGCTTCAGGTTTCTGCATTTCTAGGCAATGGAAGACTGAAGCCATCAACATTCCTGCCTTCCTGCCTCCTTTGTTTCATGTGATATCTGAGAAGGGCACCACAAAATAAGAAGCAGCAGTGTGAGCCTAGCAGTCTTCCAGCAGGAGAGGACATATTTAATCAACCCCGGTCAGCCTTGGAAAATTTGAAATGTTTAGCAATGTGGAGTCATTTGGAAGTTAACCACAATTTTGCCCCTGTGTTTGCAGGGAAAGAAGAGGGGGTGGGCATTTAAACTGGTGCTGGACGTTGATACAGAGTCCCTGTTACTTTTTCTTGACTCAACCTTTCCCTCAGTTTTTCAGAAAGTTTTATGTCCCAAATTACATCATACCATTTTTGTATGTTTAAATCCTTTGCCTTTTTCCTATTTCTATCTATCAGTAGTCTTGCTGCCATTAATAAGTAACCAATTGCATTTTTCTATAATAATCCCTGGTTGTCTCTGCTGAAAATACCCAGCAATGCTATTTCAGGAGGTTGTTGGGTTTTTTTAAAGTGCTTTCCCTGTATTTTGTGTTATTCCTACAAATATCCCAGAACTGTGTATTTTTAATACTGTTAAATAATGCATCCTAATACATCATCATAACACATGCAAGAAAATGCCTGCATAGCAAATTAATTTCTTCACAATTCTGGACACTTCCCACCATGTTCTGGTAAATGCTACTTTTTTACTGGCCAGTGATGGAAATGAAGTTCAAAACGGATCATTTATTGGTGGCATCTGATGTTTCTTAAGATATACCCAGGGATTCCAGAAAAGAAGGAGGCTTGTTTTTTGATATTCCTATTGATAACAAAGCAAGATCTCTTTACTGGTAAATTAACAAACTTAGGCAGAAATTTGCTACATTCTCCAATAGCTCCGGTCATTCAGGCTGTCAATAACTAATAGTCACGATGACTAGGCTCTACCTCTGCTGTCTGAGGCAGTACGGCTCTGAATACTAGTTGCTGGGAATGGCAGGTGGGGAAAGTGTTATTGTGCTGAGGTCTTGCTTTTGGGTTTCCCAGAGGTATCTGGTTGGCCACTATGAGAGCAGGATGCTGGATTGATCAGGCAGGGTTATTCTTACGTTTGGATGCGTAACCTGGGAAATAAATGGTCTTAAAAACTTAATTTGTTGAAATAAAGGAATGATACTAGGAATCGCCTTATAGCTAAGTGATTCATATAGGCTGAACTTCTTCTAGACAATTGCAGTAAAATTGTTAGGGTTTCTGGAGGGAGTCTCATGGGAATGGTGAACATACTTGTGCACACAATTGAAGGCTATTGCAGTTCTTTGCTGCTATTTTGGCAGCAAAGTTGGGAGGATCAGTACACTCCCTTGTACTGGTAGCATACACACAGAAAATGATTACAGGAGCATGAGAGCCCCAAATGATTATGCGCCTGAAATAACAAATACAGAAATTTGACAGTGCTACCACACTTGTAAACTAATGCTACTAGATGTGTTATTAAGTTCATACTTCAGGGGGCTTCAGTTATGAGTTGAGTATTATGCTCTCTTAACTCTTCTGTAGCTCAGAGAATCAGCCTCCCTCCCAGATGGGACCTACTTTCCCACCCCCAACAGTCCTCCAAACTGCCTCACTACCTAGGTAAATGGGATTGAAGGAAAGGAAGGTTGGGGTGGGAAAGAGTGGGTGGAGAAAGGAGACAAGGCAGGTGGTCTCCAAGGTTGGCTTGGCTTGAGGATACACCAAACTACTTCCAATTTGGGTGTCGAGGTACTCAATCCACCCCAAATAAAACACAATTCACACAAAATTTTTGTTTAAGGTTTTTAGGCATAATTTTGGCCACAACGTTATTAAAATACAAAAAATGTGAGTGGTTGCTTAGGCATTGGTTGCGACTATCTGACCCTGCATGGGAACAGACTGACATTTGCACACCCGTGAAGTCAGAAAGGGAAAACATTCTGGGGAGAGAGATGGAGCTGGGTACCATGCCCTCACCTCTCCCCAAATGTTGCCAGGGGCTCTTGCGTGGCCCTAGCCCCTTGACACGGGTTCGGATAAAAGCATGGCAAGCCCCTGGATTCCTTTAATGGAATACCCTTGCAGCAGCAGCATTGGAGGGGCAGGCACAGCCAATCCATACTCCTCCACCAACCAATTCATAAAACCAATGCCTAACTGCAACTTTACAAGTTGTGACGATTTGCTACACAGTAGGCAAAAACCAATTGGCACCAGCAAATCAGCCAAATGGACAAAATTCCTACCAGGCCCCTGCCCCAAAAGCAGATGACCCCATGACAGGCATAGCAAGGTCAAGTGAACAACCCTGAAAATAGGGAGGGTGGGCGGGTGATCCAATGCGTGCAGCGAAAAGAGAAAGCTCAACGCTGTGCGCAGGGAATTAGCTTATGGCTGTCAATCACAAAATGGCAGCATCAAAATCTCCCCAACAACAAGAAGCACCCAATCGTAATGGTGGCCAACTCTCTTTTACCCACCCAGCAACAGTGGGATGTCTTGTTAGACCCCACCGCAACATGTGCTCTCCATGAAGGAGAACACGCTTTGTAGGAAATCAGCTTAGGCTATGGGAGGCACATCCATCAGTAGATGCTATTTTTTCATACTATGTATACACGTTTGAGTAATCACAGTGCCATCACAGTGCCAACTGGAGAGCTTTCCAATAGCTTTTCTATTCAGTCATAGATCTCTCGAGCATGCCCAGACCCCCAAAGGAGGACACATGATTGAAAGTTTAGTTCTTTATTGGCAAAGCTTGATTATACCTGCTTCTGTGATGCAAGAATCACATACACCACTCCTGCTTAATAGCTGGGCATTTCCTTCTTCAGACCTGTGCTCAGTCCCAGCAGGTGGTGCAACAGCGGGCCATGCCTCCTCCAGCACATTTAACCCCTCCCCCCTTCTGGCATGGTTTTCAGTGACTTCTCCTGTGCTCATCCAGCTGTTCGTGTTGCTTTTAAGCCCCTCCTCATCCTTGGAGACAGTGGGAGAGGGGATGGAGGAGATTCTAAAAGTTTGACTCTTTCTTCCTGCACCTCTTCCCCCCTTCTCTACTCCTGTCTTTGACTGCCTGGACTTCCCCCTGCCTCACAGAACCCTACACATCATAGACCCTCTCCCGTGGATCATCCTCCTGCCCCATGCCTCCTCTGCCCACCCTCTGCCCAGACTCCTGCCTGTCCCTGGCATCAGAGAAGCATTGTGGGCAACAGCTCTGAAGATGCAGCAGCATAAATTTGGTCCAGGTTTCTTATTTTGCCTCTCCACTGATGCTGGACTTGCAAAATAGTGTGAAGTATCATTTTATCAGGTGTGCATTTGTGATACTCCTTATAATGCTTTTTGGCCACCTTGTATGAACTCTTTCTACAGGGAAAGAGAAGACACAGGGAACCTATAGATGCCCCTGCTTTTCTTTAAAGATGCTTTTTAAAAAACAGAAAAACAAAAACAATTACCAACTTTTAAAATTGCTCCTCCCCAGATTTCTGAGCAGGCTTTATGTTCTCGGTCACAGTTGCCCTAGAGACGGGTGTAGCCATTTTAGCACATTATTTTCTGCAGTGTGAGCATTTCAATTCCAGGCAGGCTACTGTAACTTTAAAAAGATTTAACGAATGTACCTCCAGTAGCTAAGCTGAAATAAGAATGTCTCATGAGTTTAATGGATCAAACAGCAGTGATGGGTTTTATGGGCTCCTTTTCACTTTAGGGCAAAGAGAAGAGAGAGCGGGGCAGGTTGGTTTTAAATTCAAGGATTTATGTTGTTAATCCTCCTGGCTAATTATAATTTATGGGAATCCTGATAAATTAATATGCGGTTGCTATTCAAAAGCAGAGGATAGTGTAAGGCAGGCACAAACAAGCCTTGTTCATTTTTAATTTATTTCCACCAATGGAGAATATTAAATTAAATGAACACTGGGGCATTTACAGGGGGAAGGTTCATTTTCATTATTTATCTCCAGGTCTGTAGACTTTGTATAACGATTTTACAAAGTTTGTTTCCTTTACGCAGCAAATAATCTGCCAAGGTAGCATGCTGGTGCTCATTTACTCAAGTTAAAGTGTTACAAAAAGAGAAAAAAATCACAAACAGAATAATTTAGGAGGAGGTGAGGAAATCTTCCACTGATCAGTTTGAATACTTTTAATATAACTATTTATTATTTAATTATCTCAGGGAATATACATGGTAATCATAGGGAATCAACTACTACTTTGACTGTCACCTCCAAAATATGTTGAAGTGTGTGCATAGATTACAGTTTTGCAGCAACTGTTTGGCATTATAGGGAAGTATTCTAAGTGAGGAAAGATGCACAAAAAGACTTTATAATTATGCCAACCTGATTTTTTATTTATTTATTTTTTTTGGTAAATCTTTACTGTCTCTCTTCCACAGTTCCTACTCTTCTTAATTTTTCTTTACCCACCCCCATCCCCCAACAAAATGGTGGTGGTGCCAAGAATGTGGCCCACTTGAATTTTGGTATGATCCAACCCATGAGTTGAAGATGACTAGAAAATCATAAACACCCCATCATGCTTTACCTCCCTTTATAATGGAAAAAAGTAAAGCAAAGTAATTTATGTGAACCACTTGGAGGCTCCAATGATTAAGTGAAGCTCTGATCCTGTTAAATAAATAAATAGTTGCAATTCAAATTGAGAAGAAAAAGGACATCCTTGTGGAATTCCTGAAACCTGTGGCAAAATCAAGTTGTGATGAATCAGTATTGGCCATTTTGCATGCAAGCACAGTTACTTAGGATAGATTAAAGTTATCTTTCTACCAAGGTCTTTCCATCATCACATCTGTGTAGTTGATTCGGATCAGGCATTGCATGGCACTTGTGCAGGGCACACCGATCAGGCTGCTTCACACAAAATGTTGTTTTAACAATCTCTGTGAAGGAAAAGAGGGGACACTTCACAGCAGACTGAAGCTTTCATGAAGAGTGGCCCTATCTGTTCAACTTAAGAGCATTTGTTGTAATTACTTTGTGTACTTCACCAGTAGAGCATCAATAAAACGTTGCGGGGTATCCTGTCTCTTAAAAGGAGTGTTGATAGTTCTAGCCAGTCATTCCCTTCAAACGGGTATCCCAGTCACTCCATGCCACGTCCGTTTCCAACTGATGGTCAACATCCTGTGACTCATGGGAATGCTTAGTCTTCATGGGCTGGGTTGGTTCCTTTTTGCGGTTGACAATTGTCCCCTTTGTGTTTTAAAGAGTTGTTCTGTGCTTCTGCAAATTTTGGGGACCCTCCAAGATTGTTGATACATTCCTCCTGTTTCTCAGTTGCCTTGGTTTGACTCCATTGCTCTTGGCACTTGCCACCTAAATTCTTTGTTAGAGGAATCATAACCAAAGACTCATGGGTTCTTGAGGAATCCTGTAGTCTGTAACAGTGTCCCTCCACCTGCCCCTAAATGTTGCCCACTGTCCCTGGAACCATTCCTTGATCCCTTGTGGTTGGAGTTTCCCAAGGATGGGGAGAAATTAGGTTAACCATATTGACTCTTCTCAAACCATACATAGAAAACATAGAAACACAGCTATCATTCCAGTTTTGCACTGAAATTTTGTAATGCAGTTCTTCAACCAAAAGATGTGTGTAAAAAGTGTACATTAATATTGTTATTATGATATTTGTTGTTGTTGTTGTTTAGTTGTTTAGTCGTGTCCGACTCTTCGTGACCCCATGGACCAGAGTACGCCAGGCACTCCTGTCTTCCACTGCCTCCCGCAGTTTGGTCAGACTCATGTTTGTAGCTTCGAGAACACTGTCCAACCATCTCGTCCTCTGTCGTCCCCTTCTCCTTGTGCCCTCCATCTTTCCCAGGGTCTTTTCCAGGGAGTCTTCTCTTCTCATGAGGTGGCCAAAGTATTGGAGCCTCAGCTACACAATCTGTCCTTCCAGTGAGCACTCAGGGCTGATTTCCTTAAGAATGGATACGTTTGATCTTCTTGCAGTCCATGGGACTCTCAAGAGTCTCCTCCAGCATCATAATTCAAAAGCATCAATTCTTCGGCTATCAGCCTTCTTTATAATCCAGCTCTCACTTCCATACATCACTACTGGGAAAACCATGGCTTTAACTATACGGACCTTTGTTGGCAAGGTGATGTCTCTGCTTTTTAAGATACTGTCTAGGTTTGTCATCGCCTTTCTCCCAAGGAGCAGGCGTCTTTTAATTTCGTGATTGCTGTCACCATCTGCAGTGATCATGGAGCCCAAGAAAGTAAAATCTCTCACTGCCTCCATTTCTTCCCCTTCTATTTGCCAGGAGGTGATGGGCCCAGTGGCCATGATCTTAGTTTTTTTGATGTTGAGCTTCAGACCATATTTTGTGCTCTCCTCTTTCACCCTCATTAAAAGGTAAATATCATTAAATGATATTTGTTATTATTTGTTAAATTTGTATACCACCCTGCATCCGTAGATCACAACATAAAAATACAACATATACAGTATATTCAGGAGAAAATGTGTGTAAACGTGCATGTTTTAGTGAAAATAGCATACAAAATGCATGGTGCTAGGAGAAATCTCTCACAAAACTGTATTTTAGACAAAAGTGCATACAAATTTGTGTTAATTAGGTTGGAGAAATGTGCTTTTAAATGCTGATAATTTTTGTGATGACCCCCCCCCCCCGCCGCCAATTGCAACCTGGTGTGAAAATGTGATTGGAAGAATGAGAAACCAAAACTGACAAATGTGTCCATGCCTCATGTCCCCACCATTTGGTAAGGCTTCAGGTAAGGGTCAAGAGTGAACCCTACTAGGTTCCGGGGTGGGGAGAGATCAACTACTTTCATCTGGTAATATTAGGGGGATTTACTGTGGCAGAGAACCTCTGAATCTGATTTATAAGTTTTAACTGGGTCTTATAATGAAAAATGCAATGATAGTGAGTGATGAGGAAAGACTTCTCCCTTCAGTTTTTAACAAAATGATTCCACCACATGTAGCCAGCAGATATTTGTCTCAATGGCCTGCTTGGGGATTAGTGTGGGTTTTCTACACAGCGGTGGGTGTGCATTTCTCAGATGATAGGATATTCTTTTACACCTATATACAGAATGTTTGACACAAGGGTTATCAAAAATTGAAGTAGGTTCTGGATTAACTTTCCTTGGAGAAATCACTTGATGCAATTACATGCCTGGATTTTGTTGCTTTTCGAAGTATTCCCCGCAAATGAAGTCCCAATGTGGTGAGTGTGGGTGGGTGTCTGTTTTGCTTTTCCTCCTTTCCATCTGAGACAGATTCCGTTTTTCATTTTGCTAGCTGAAACTTCAGCACCTATTTATTAAAATGTCCTTCCTTGAGAATCCTGGCTAGTGATGCAGGAAGTTTAAGAGTTACTAATATCCCTGCAGTTTTATTTCCTCTAAAAGAGATAGCAGGGCAGCAAATATTATATTTGGAAATAATCTGCTCAACTGTTCTTTTGATAGAAAAATCTCCCAGCTGTGCATCACTAGATGAAGTTCAGCTCATGGTATTAGGAGAGTTTGAAGATTTAAAGCAAATTGCTCATCTACTTTGATTTTACATGTATTGCAGGGCTTTTTTATTTTCAGACAAAGGGGCCTTCAGATTCTGGTAGTGATTTGGTTTTGACAGTAATAAAACAGAACTTTCAAAATACTGTCCAAGCCTTCCAAAGACCTCTGAAACTACCTAGTTTTTATAAAGCACCATCTAGGTAAATGGCGGCATGCACATTGCATTACAGAAGTGATACATGCACTGGCTGTGGATGACCGAGAGTAAGATTGGATGGAACGTCTAGTAGGTAGCATATGGCTTTCAGTAGCTATTTCCTAGCACGTCAGCCTGGACCTTCCTTTATTGAGAATGAAAGATCTTCAGGGGCACAGTCTGAGAATGTTTATTATCTAGCTCTGTCACTAGAGACTCACACCCTTTTCATGCCTTTAGCAGCATCTGGTTCATCTCTAGGCTCAATTTGATCTTTTGGCTTGGGAGTTTGGGACCTGTGACCTGTGTATACAGGGCAAAGCTCTAAATGGCTTGGTACCTGATAGAATGTCTCCTCCCACATTGTACCTACCTGTCCAATGTGGTTCATGATGTTATCTGCATAACAACTCCTCTGTGTGTCCCCTCAGTCTGAAGTTGGGGGGAAGACCACAAGAGAGAAGGCCGTTTTGATGATGGCCTCCTATACAGGAAATGTTCTTCCTATGGAAGCTTCCCTGGCTCCAAAAAACATGTTTTTGGTTCCAGCCTAAGCTTTTGCCATTTTAAGATGTTCTTATTTTAGTCCCTGTGGTGTGGGTTGTGGTTTTAGCTCCTGTACAGTATTTGAGGATTGTTTTTACTCCTATGATTTGTATTGTATTTCATTGTGCTATGGGTTTGGTTTTGTGTTTTGTTTTTCCTCTGGGATAGAAATTTCAAAAATTGATTGTGGATATCATTGCATTATTGCTATGTTTTTAAATTAGTTTACTACAATGCCTAGAGGACTTATTTAATGAAATATCTAACAAATATTAATAATAATTAACATGCTTTCATACAGCCTGTCAGTCATAGGGGCTGAAATTACACACCCGTGTTCCATTCACTGCTGGAAGAGTGTTCTAAGTCCTGAGTAAGTTCAGTCCAGTCAAAGGTGACTATGGGGTGTGGGGCTTATCTCGCTTCAGGCTGAGGGAGCTGGCATTTGTCCACAGACTGCTTTCCAGGACATGTGGCCAGCATGAATAAACCGCTTCTGGCACAATGGAACACAGTGACAGAAGCCAGAGCACATAGAAATGTCATATACCTTTCCACCACAGCAGTACCTATTTATTTACTTGCACTTGTATGCTTTCTAACTACTAGGTTGGCAGAAGCTAGGACAGAGTAACAGGAGCTCACCCCATTGCACAGATTTGAACCACCAACCTTCCAATCGGCAAGTCCAAGGGGCTCAGTGGTTTAGACCACAGTGCCACCCACGTTCCCTGTAAGTCCTGAGTACAAAATTCAGTATCCCTGACACATACTAGACTACTGGCCACTCTGTTAACAAAGATGCCAGTTTGACGCAAAAAATCTCTGGATTTCAGAAGTACTATGCCTGTTTAGACGCACTACCCTCTTCTGAAAAAACCTTACGTTTAATCATTTTTAGCACTTTGAAGGTATCTGCTTGCATGGGATGAAAATGTCAAGATGTAGATGACTTCAGACAGCCAAACTGGTTGTATGAAGCCTGTCCTCTATTAAAGACGACTTCACATGTCACAAAACTCCTGCATAGGAATGATTTCTGAATAGGAACCTGTTCATAAGTCCTAAATGTGAGTCATCAGAGGTGATAGCTTAATGCATATGGGAGCTTCCTGCAGCCAATCAGAAGCTGCACTTTGGAAGTCAGATGTTTCGGAAGTCGGACACACTTCTGGAACATATTCAGTTTGACATCTGAGGCACAACTGTATCAGAAGTGAACCCAGATGGGAAACTTGGGCCAGGACAGTAGCCCAAAGATGCCTTATGGGGAGTGGGGAACCTTAGGCTGTCTTCATCTGACCTTCAAGACCCTGCCCAGTTGATACCTGTCACTGATCCTGCTCCACACTCTCGCTGAGTGCTTTTGCCTAGGTGCAATATGCCCCTGAACTCTGCTAATGCTTTTTGCTTGGCTTGCTCCACCCACTTTTGACCTTGGCCCAACCAACACTGGCAGGTTGCCCAGAAGGAAATGCAGCCCTTGGGCTGATAAATGTTTCCCGCAACAACTAGTCTGACTGATAATGATGGCGATAACGTTGTAGTGATGTGTACAATTTTGTGTTTTCATTGAGTACACAATGTGACAGTCAACAATGTGTAATGTGAATTGAGAGTTAAGAGGGAAATATTTTTTTCAAATACAATATGCAGGTAAGAGAACTGAAATCTTTTTGCTTTGGGTAAAACTTTGGTTTTTACATCCAAAAATTTGTGGCTTAACTCTTAGCTAAAGAGCATCAGTTCTCCTAGTTGTACATGGCATTTGCCTCCAGGAGCAAAAAGACAAACAGGGCTAAACAGAGGAGCAGAGAAACAGAGACTTGAAGAGCTTTTTGGCTTATGTAATAGAGCAGTAATCAGGACCAATCAGCGAACTTAATGTAAGTGTCATTTGGAAATGCCCTGAAGCAAATTTGGCACAGGGTAACAAAGTCAATGAAATGACAAATTACTGGACACAAGGGCCATATTGTGGATATTGTTGATGGGTGAGAGAGGAAAACTGTGCAGAAAAAGGCATCGTTTTATGGTTTTTGTGGAACTGTGAGATAGTGTTTGATGAGCTTTTGTTTTATTATAGTGAAATATGCATTTTTACCACATGGTCTCTCAAGTCTCTATTGGTCTGAATCACTATTCTTTTGAAATGCTAAGATCTTTTCAAAAGTGGCTTGTTATTTAAAAATGTGGTGGTTATAGCTGTTACTATAATGATGTGCAAATTAAATTTAAAATTACAAGAAAATGTAAGTTCAGTGAAACCGTTCCAGTGATTTTGAGTGCCATCCTCCCTCCTTTTGACAACTACATGAATTTCAAGAGATTGGAGGTGGATATCATGTGCCAGACACAATTCTGCTCTCCAGCACCTTGTTGCTGTGCCTCACCTCCCAGCTTCTGAGCCAGAAAACTTACTCTAATGGTTGGACTGGCTCTCCTTATGCTTGTCCTATGTCATGTTCCAACTTCTGGCCATCTCCAGTAACCTGGGGGAATCCTGGGTTGCAGGCAAACAAAAAACCCCATCCTCCTAGGTTTGGTCCATTCATTGATAGTCCTGACAACCCTCAGATAGTAAATTTCACACTCTACTAAATTTCCTTCAGCGTGAACTATGAAAAAATGAGCATGGAAATGCAATTTAGTTTTCCCCTCCTGTACAATTAGGATGAAAATCAAGCCTAAATGGTTAATGTGGCATAACTCCTCAATGAACAGAGTTTTCTGCTGTGTGGGGAGTTGTAAGTAAATACTTCTGCTAACACAATATGACATTTATAAACGTGATGTTTTTGGAGGGCGTTCTAGAACCTTCCCGCATGAATGAAGTCCTGAGGGTCAGTGCAGACTCTCCCCCCCCCCCACATTTTTTAAAAACAAAAAATAAGAGCAGGGTCATTTTCTAGTGAAATGCTAAAATTGTGAATAATAAGGCACAGTTGGGGGAAAATAGGTTAAAACAGAGGAGAATTGGTTACTCGCTAAAACTCTATTAGACTTTAATAATAAATAATATTGAATGTTGGGGATATTAAAACAATTCGTTCTTGGCAAGAGAAACAGAGGCTTCTATTCCCCTCAGCAACTCTGGCTCAAGCAACATACTTCTTATCCGCTGCGGATTTTTTAATATAGCATCGTGTTCCTGCAGGTACCATAAAAATAAAAAATAACTTAAAGTGTATTAATTCCTTTAAGAGCACTGATTAATCCCAGATGTGAGCCATGCATGGAGCTGTGCGTTAAGCGGCTGCAGGTGCTGACAGGGTAGTTCCACAGTGCCGCACATGTTCCCGAAACACAGCTGTTTCTGAAACCCTTTGCCAGTTGCTCCAAACCCTCTGTGAAGTTCCACTGCCTCTGGGCACAATTAAAAGCTGTACACTACATTTCATCAGGCAGCGTTAGGAATTTAAGCCAAGCGAAAACAAGGAAATTTGGGGGTGAATGGAGGGTAGAAAAGGTGGAAGGGAAGGATAACCTCACTGAAGACGCATTAACCTCTTTACCTCTTCTAGCAAAACTATGTTTAAACGTGCACTGTTATAATCAAATATTTGTCAGCAAATAATCTCCTCCTCAACCCGTCTCTCCCAGCTTCCTTCTTTTTAGTAGGGAATTTTGCAGTTGCTGTAAATAACCAGCCTGAGAAAGGGTTATTTTGTGGTGTAAATATCTGGGCAAGCGCTGCTGCCCTGTACAGTGGTACCTCGGGTTACAAACACTTCAGGCTACGGACGCTTCAGGTTACAGACTCCACTAACCCAGAAGTAGTACCCCCGGTTAAGAACGTTACTTCAGGGTGAGAACAGAAACTGTGCAGAGGCGGTGTGGCAGCAGCGGGAGGCCCCATTTGCCTAAAGTGGTACCTCAGGTTAAGAACAGTTTCAGGTTAAGAAGGGACTTCTGGAATGAATTAAGTTCTTAACCAGAGGTACCACTGTACTAGTTTTGCAGCAAAGCAGCTCAGCAGTTTGAGTGTGTGCAGTTCAGAGAAATATGTTTGTGCCCAAAATGAACTCAGAATAAAATATTCAAGAGGGGGACAAGAAAATAGCTCAGGTTTGTTTTGCCTAGAGAGCTTT
The DNA here is from genome assembly GCF_965153285.1 of Podarcis tiliguerta. Lineage (NCBI taxonomy): Eukaryota > Metazoa > Chordata > Lepidosauria > Squamata > Lacertidae > Podarcis > Podarcis tiliguerta. The sequence goes on from NC_139541.1 coordinate 46,526,139, forward strand.
CACCTGAAAACCTTGTTCTATTTTCTGTAGGAAGGTGGGAAAGAATATTTCAGGTTTCTGGTTTTTCCACACAAAGGGAGTGGGATAGAGAATCAGATTAGTATATTATTTTCTTTAAAAAACAACAACAAACAACTCCCTGCCATAGGCTGTAATCCTATACACACTTACCTGGGAGTAAGTCCTGCTAAACTCACTGGGACTTACTTCAGAGTAGACAGTGGACTTTCTGTTAGCTGACCAAAGCTAACTTGCTTATATTTAAGATGTGAAGTGCACTAGTGAAAGCCCACATGGGGTTTGTAGACAGAATTGCATTTTAGAATGCAGTTGCTTGCATCATGGAATGCTTCCCCTAAGGATGGGATGAATCTCTACATATAGGTTCAGTGTTGTATATAAGAACCTAGGCTAGATAGCAAAAAAACAATTTGTGTGCAAGGTGCAGAGTTTACAAACCTCTGATTATATTAAGAATTCTGAAGCTGTTAAAGACAGGGATGGAAAATCTGTGGCTCTTCAGACATTGTTGGGATGCAGTTTCCAACAGTATCATTCAGCATGGCCAGTGGCCAGGGATGATGGAGGCTGTAGTTCAGCAACATCTGCAGCATCACCTGGTTTCCTGCCTCTAGTGTAGGAAGAGTCCTCCTTGCAGGTCTTTTGCATACCACCACAGCCCCCAACTTTCCCATATTCCTTTGTGAGTATCAGATCCCAGAGTCCAACAGAAACTGGGACACCAAGTCAGAGGCCACAGTGTCACTGGCTATGGATTAAAACTGGGTTCCTAGCTCTAAGCCTGATGCTTGTAGTCAGGGAACCACTGATTTTGAAGCTGGCAGGCAGGAGCCCCCTGAATCAGCCCCCCTGGTTCAATCGCTGTCATTTCTAATTAAAAAGAATCTAGTAACAGATGATGGGATGGTGGGGCATAGACTTTCCAGAGTCTATGTCTGAGACTCTGGAAAGCCACTTCAAGGCAGAGTAGATAATACTGTTCTAGACAATAAAATAGTCTGCCTGGAATACAAACAGATTAATGTTGCAAAATAGCAGCCCAGCAACAGATATGTAATAAGGCTCCCAACCAATGATAACTTAGTTTTGTGTTCAGAGGACCACAGATAACTTTGCTGCTGCCTTGGTCATTTTCTCTGAAAACTTACAGGACCTGTCTCACATAGAGTGTTACAGGCCTTGAGCCACAGAGCAAGAGTCCTTTGGCTTTTCTCCTTTGGATGCACCAAAGGCTCATACCTCCAGCAAACTGGAGGTATCTTTTACCTGTAGAGGATGGAAAAAACACAGGTTCAAACTGGTACCCAGGTGAAATGACTTTTAATCAAGATCCCATGACAAATGTGACCTGGTAGGTGTTGCTATGTAGACCAACGTTCTATTTCCAGAAAGCATTCAGCCAGGTGCTTTGAAATACTCAGACGTAAAGGGCAAGGACGGCAAGAAGGAGATGGTCATCTGAAGTCACCCCCCATCTCACTTTCAGAGAAATATTGCCTATCTTGGGGTGTTGTGTCAGAATGAAACAAAGTCTTCTTTTTTAAAAAGCATTCTCTGGTTTGATGGAGACTATGGCAGAAACCAATGTTTTAGTGTGTAATGTATTTTTGGAGCAGTAAATATGCTGTCTCTGTTAGGGAAGAATAATTAGTTAAATGTGGGCAGAAATCAATAGTCAACTAGTTTGCTATCAGTAGCATTGATTACAATCAATCTTTTGCACAGATGAAAATGATCAACTCAGATACAGTTCTTATTTACATGTCAGATATTATTCTATCTGTACCTATGTATTGCAGTCATCACTGTAATTTGAATAGGATTGTGGGCCAATAGTTAGAAAATGACATTAGTTTTGACCATGTTGTTTTATTTCCCTGTATGACACCATTACCTTCAGCAAGCCACTTCTTTTTCCTATTAGCAAAAAGCATGACACGTTTAGAGACTTTCAAATAACCTACACAAACTTTGGCCCATAATGGGTAACTGCAGAGATGACTTTGCTTTCTGAAACTACAAATTTGAATGTTACAATGTGAAATTTTGAAATACAAAAACAATATATTTTGTATTTCATTTTTTCTGTTTACTGTCATTGCTATGCTCATGCATGAAAACAATAAAAAATGTGAAATTTTGCAATAATAAATGAATCAATAGTGAGTGGGTTTTGTGCCCTGGATTTCTACTTTTGGCTAAAAACAAGTATAAGAACAGTTATGACCTAAATTTCAAAATGTTATGAAGAGATTTGGAGGAAGGCTGAGATTCTGCAATCAGATCCAGAATTTGGCAGGATTCAGAGTGATGAAGTTCTTAACAATTATCAATATGATAAATCTATCAAATTTCAAATCTTAGCCACTTTTGCTGAGAGAATCCTTTAGTAGAGAATCCAGTGCCCTTCATTCACTCCACCCCCCTTTTAGTATACATTTCTCTAACCTCTAAGCCAAGGATTCTCAAATGGAGTGTGATAATGAATCTCCAAAGATCAAGGAAGCAAAAAGAAGTCTTTGAGCCTTCTATTTGCATCATCCAGCAAGGATTACTCATACCTAAAGTGAACATGACAAGCATCAAAACACATTCATTTCTCCAGATGTAGAGGAATAAACATAAATTTCAAATCACAAGATTGATGTGGTCATTGTCCCTGGCCATTTCTCTTGATGGAAATCCCATAAAGGCATGTTTTCTCAGACATGAAACTATTTTTATCTTGGGGACATCATACCCAGCAAGTTCTCCCAAGGATCTCTTGAAATGATGGGTCTCATCAGCTGACTCCTAACACATTCTTGTTGGATCTGAAATACCCCCCATAATTGAATGCATAAATTATATAACATTTGTACACAGTTTATGGAAGTTGAGCTTCATGTGGTACTATATTGTTGCTGCAAAATTTGATAAACATTAATAAATGAGTATCTTTACATAGTTATATGCATTGTTCTATGTCTGGTAGCTTTAAGAAACCCACAGTATAGATGTCTATAGTATGCATACAATAGTATATGTATAATAATGAATATGTGTGTGAATGGTTTATATTTTTAAGGGAACCTTGGAGGGGAAATAACTGGCTTCTTGTTGAGATCAGTGAGCAAGATGAGAATTGGGGGAAATATCAATGTGGATAAGTTTGAAATTGAGATTTTCAGAAAAATGCATCCCTAACTACCATTAAGAATCAATTCATGCAGTGACTTAAAATGGGCCCCAGTACAACCAGAAACACTATCCTACCAAAATGTATCCTATTCTATCCCTAATCCCATAGGGAGAGTGAATTTGCATACTCAAATAAGGTGTCTTGATATTTTAAAAGCCAGTCAACTGTGTTATTTTTGCTATATCCAACTTGCGCATTGCCTTGCAGAGTGTTTCAGTTACCGATTAGATTATTGTGCCTAGTTTCTAGTTCTGGAATTCAGTGTGATAATATTGATCCGATTTGGAGCTTGCAGGCATTCCTGTAAAAATACAAGTTCTCACAATGCAACTGTAAATATAAGTATGCAGACGTGGGCTATAAAGCCAGAAACTCTATTGACATTTACAGAGTGCTATTGACTGAAGATCTGATTGACCAGTATACAGCTTAAAAACCTCCCTAATTGCTTTGTTGATTTCAAAAGCCGTAATAAAACTTTAAAATGTTTCCAGGCATTCCACAGTATGGTCTAAAGGCTTGCACACAGAGAGGGGGGGGGCAGTGAAGATAGCCACACAGCTTGCTGCTGAGCACTTCTTTTCTAAAAGCCCACCTGTTCACCAAAGCGCAAACACCCAGGGAATAGCAGCTGCTTTGATGGTGTTTTCAGTATTTGTACATGATCCAGCACTTATGACATTAGAATTTGTACAACATTATAGCCAGCACATCAAATGGGGGAACGGTTAACGAGCTTCCTCATAATCAGTCTGACAAGGTTTCCTCTTCGCAACAGTTATGTCAAAAGATTCGCTTTGAAGGGAGAGGAATCGATACGGAAGGCAAGCGTACAATGATGCAAAGGCAGAAGAACACAACAAGGAACTCCCTGGTGGACAGAAAATGTGGGACAACATTTAGGGCTTGGTTTTCAAATGTTCTATATATACAAATAGTAATGCATCAAGGTGCCTTGATGGGTTTGGCTGCAGTGTTTTTTGCTCATGCAGTTAATGTTGTTTTACACGTCTCACACTAGGTACACTAGATGCAATGCTTTCATTTCTTACACAACTGCCTGCTGGGTGCAGTGGAAGCAATGGGCCTGCAAATTTGGCACACAAGTGTGAACACATCATGTTGACCTTTCCATTGTAAAGCCTTAAAGTGAAGGGTTGTTCAATTTAGATAAATCATGCTAGGAATGTATTTAGAGTAAACATTTGATGATGGTTGTGCGAGACAAATACCTTTGTGTGTTAGTGTGTTGCAGTAATAAAGACAGGCGATTTGGAAGTCAGAAGATGGCAATGTTAAAAACATTTTAATTTAAAAACCACAAGTTGCATGGAAGTTCTCCTGCAAAAGAACTATTGAAATGACTGGGAACAGTGCCAGGATATAGCAGCATTGTATTCAGTAGGGCTCAGACAGAACTTCCTTGTGGTTGTTGTGGTTACAATATCCTTTCTTTCTTCTTGGGATGGGTGAATCTGTTCATTTCAGCTTCTCATTCCCCTCCCCACTCCACTATTTCTCAAATCTTAAATTCAGTTCTCTATAATTCAAGATCAGTGTGCGATTCCCCCCCCCCCCAAAAAGTCCATGAAAATTCACCACCATTTTACTATTAATGCATGCTAATTTACACATTTTGTATGCAAATGTGAACACAAATTTGCATAGCAATTTCCCCTTAGAATGTGTGTTTGTGTTATCTTCACCTATATATGCATTTACCCTAGTATATGCATTTTTGTACATGCTACAGACTGGAGGACTGCACTGCAAAATTCAAAGAAGCAATAATTCTGCATGAAGTCTGTTTGGAAAAGTGCAAATTAAGGAGATTCTAATTTCCCCCCTCTCCCTACTTACTGCTGATAGACTTACATGCTAAAATATGAAAACCCTAATCAGATTTATACTCTTTGCCCTTATTTTGAAGTCTTAGCTTTACCTCATTTTATTCTGAAATATGAAAGTGGAACATCAGTAGAGGCAAGCAGCATGAGTCTGCACACTTCTGCCAGTCAGCAGATTTCCTACCTCACCTCGCATTTCATATCCAAGGAGAGCCACACTGTGCCCCTACATGCTTCTGACATTCAGCTCACAGCCTTCTCTTATTCTGCCTCTGTCTGTCTCCAACTGCTTAGCTATCCCAAGCAGTCACACATTGATGTCAGCTCCCTTTCCTTAGCTAGGGTGAACTGAGATGTCCAAAACGGCAATGCACCACTATACTGTCCTCTAACAATTAGCTTCCATAAAGAAACATCCTCTGGCCTTCATGAACTTTATAAACCGGCAGTCTGCTTCAGAAGGGAATGGGCAATCTGCAGTTTATATAGACCAAGCTGTCTACAAGACTATGATCTGTCATCAGCATGAAGAACTCATGTGACTGCTTATTTCATCTAGCAGGCAGCAGTGCTTTTTTTCTGGGGGGACACAGGGGTATGCATACCCCTAAACGTTTTGTGAATCTAAGTTTGGCCTCATTAAGGGGTAGTATTTCAATATAAGTAGGAAAATGGGAGTACCCCTAAACATTATTTTTTTTGGGGGGGGGGGAGCACTGACAGGCAGTATAAGGCCAGCTACATGTATATATACTTGGAAAACAGTTGGAATGCATGCAGCCAATCTAAAATATATGCTTGGGGTCTCTTTGAGATTTGCCCATTCAGAATTGGCTTCCAGTGTGGGTCACATCCACATCATACACTCAAAGCATTCTTAGATCTGGGAATGGTAGTTTGTTAAGTGTGCTGAGAGTTGTTAGGAGACTCCTACTTGCCTCACAGAGCTACAATTCCAGGAGTGGCTTAACAATCAATTCATCTTCCTAAGGAGCTCTGGCAGTTTTAACTATATGCAGGGAATGGGGGTCTCCTACTAGCTCTTAGCACTCTTAGCAAAGTACAGGTCCCAAGATTCTTTGTGGGGAAACATTACTGTTTAAAGGGGTTTGATACTATTATAAATGCATAGTGCAGATCAGGCGTTGGTTACATTCTGTTCCCATCCAATCCCTATAAAGTACACATACCAAGATGTTTCGTTCAGCCATTTTGGCTGCTGTCACCTAGTTGCTTTGCACCCGTTTTTATGTGAAGCTCAAAGTGAAACTTGCAAGGCTGATTGCAGAACCACAAAAGTGACTGAAATGACACGACATTCTTTCATGTAACCCTGCAGAGCAGAATGGGCAAGTTTCACATGACTTTGCAAGTGAGATAAGAGATAGCACCCTAGCATGTCACTCAAGACCTTTGTGGCTAACACAGCAATCTCAAGCAGAAGCACTAGGCACACTTGTGTTTACATCACACAAAGTAAAGCTAAGTTGCCCGTCCCTTTAAATCAGGAATGGATAACCTCCAGAAGTTGCTGGACACGTACCTCCATCAGCCCCTGCCAGAATGGCCAGTGCAAAAGGATAATAGGAGTTGTAGTCCAGCAAGTTCTGAAAGGCCACAGATCCCACATCACAATAAAAGCAAAGAAGTATTTAACACTATGCCTATTTTGGCTCTTGAAATTCTTTTCTATGGTACGGAACAGTGTTCGTCAACCCTGGGTTTCCAGATTTTGGACTACAATGCCCACCATCCTTAACCATTGGCTAAGCTAGCCAGGGATGATGGGAGTTGTAGTTGAACAACACCTGGGAACCTAAGGTTGAAGAACACTGATACAGAAGGATTGTCCCATTTAGTATGTGGACATCCTTGTGATGTGTTCTGTGTTCTAGCAAGCAGGCTGTCCAACAAGTTGGTGCCTAGGTATCATGTAAATACCCACACTCACAAGGGATACTCAGAATATATATTTTTGACTCAAAATTTCCTACTCCACCACATTCTTTAAACTTGTGCCTACAAATATGGTTAATGCATTGTATAACACAGTAAACTATCATTCTGAAGCAGAGTGGTGGTTGTCCTTACACATGTGACAATCTGATCTGAATGAATCTGATGGACACACATTTTCCTGTTCCTGCAACTAGTTTTTGAACAGCCATTATCTACAGTCAATCAGCATTATTCCTTGGCATACAGAAACACAGTGCCCAGCTTTTTGCAGCTCTGAGAGAGATTTTAATCAAGAAAGCACTGGACTTCTAATTATTTTTATTCCATAAGAATAACAGTGCAGTCTGCCTACTCAGAAGTAAATCTTGTTGTGTTCAATAGAGCTTACTCCCACATAAATGGATATAGGATTGTAACCTAAGCCTGCTAATTCTTTACCAGCTTGAGGCTCTTGTTTTTCATATCTAAGGCTGCATACACAACATACATTTAAAGCACATTCCTCCTTCAAGAAGACTCAGACTTGTAGTTTCTTATCAGTGCAGGAAATTGTAGCTCTATGCATTATAAACTAAAATTCCCATCTGCAGTGGGGTTGGGATATGTTTCAATGTGCTTTAAATGTACGGTGGTGTATTATACTGTCCAAATACATTTTAAAAAATTTGACTGTGGGTGCTAACCTTGGTTTTTCTTCACATTTCCTGCTTTTTATTTCTGTTTTATACTTGGTGAGGACTTCTGAAATGCATTCCACTGAATGCAAATACTGTTGTTGTTGTTGCTGTTGTATTTTTTTTTTGGGGGGGGGAACAGCTTCCAAAGGCACACATTTGTTGTATGATTCTGCCTTGCCACTTGAAGCAACTGGGTTTAAAATAATAACAATAATAATTCTCCCTCTGCCCTCATGTTTGCAATAAAATGGGATAAATAAGTGATAATGAAAATCAGCTCAGAGCTAGAGAGAACAAGAGACAAGTTCTGGCATCTTACGCATGTTGTTTTAGAATGTTAACTGAATAAGCCACAAAGTATGCAGAGTCTGATTAAATTGCCAGAGCAGTAAATCCTGACTCCCGTTGGCCTTAACACTCCTTGCACAAAAGAGACATTGTTATGCTGCGTGAAGAGACCCGAGGTTGCATACAAAGGTCAGAGTGACACCACTCTGTGGTGGAGTGTTGTTTTGCATTTGCTGATAAACAAGGTTAGGCTCTCTCAGCATTTGACAAAGAGAGTATTGCACTTTTCTCTTTCTCCCACTGCAGCAATCTTATTTTTCAGGGATCTTATGGGAAGGATTAATTACGCGAGGATACAGGGAGTTATCAGAGTTATCCTAACAGTTAACCTTCAAGAGAGGGCAGAAGATGGTCAGGAAAGCCAAACGTGCATTGTAAAACTGGCTCTCTTTCACCATCCAGTATGCCAGTGCCGGCAGAGGGGGCTTAAGCCCCAGTGGATGCTTTGAGGGATGATGGGAGTATTCATGAGATTGGAGAGCTATTCAGACTCTCCCAGGCAAGAAGCCAGGTTGTCCTTGAGCATATCTTGCTCCACGGTTTCTCAAAAGTTTACATGAGGGGGTTGAGAGAGCCCAAAGACCCTTCTTTCCCAGGATTTACTCTAGTAGGGAAATAGGAAGTTTGGTGCCAGTTCTCCAGGCAGAAAGGTCTTGTTGGGAACCAACTTAGAGGACTCTCTAAAAGAGGATACACCGTTATAAGGAAATATGCGTCTGAATATGAGCTGATGGGGACAGCAGGAAGGGAGAATGTTCTTGTGCTTCGTTCTTGCTTCTGGGCTTCCCATGGTTGGCCACTGTGAAAACAGGAAGCTGGACCTGAAGGGTCAGGGGCCTGATCCAACAGGCTCCTCTTATATTCACAAATGCAATCCACTATGGAGGGAGCTTGTGCGTGAATAGCAGGGGTGGGCCCTGCAGACATATTCCTCGCCACCCCACATGCTATTTTTTACACTCAGTAACCAGCTTAAGGGGGTGCCCCTTGTTAAACACATGGGACATAGGAGAAGAAGCACTTTTTAAAATTTATGGGGCTCAAACTCTTGCCTTTAGGCCAGGGGTCTGCAACCCGCGGCTCCAGAGCCGCATGTGGCTCTTTTACACCTTTGTCGCAGCTCCGGGGTGGATACTAGTGAGGGGAAGAGGCGCATTGTGCGCCCCGACACTCCCCACTGTGGTGGGCGCTGTACTGGCTGTGACGTCGCATGGGGGCGGTGTGTGCATTAGTCACGCACCGTCCCGACGTCACCTTTCCGCCCGCCCGCTACATTGTAAGGGACATGTACACTGGTCACTGTTTTGAAGGGGAGTGAAGAACACACACACACAAAAAGGTAACTTGTTAATTTAATGTTTATTTCTATGAGGATGAGTAATTCTGAGGGGCCAAACAAAGAAATAATTTAAAAAAGTGACAAAAAAGTTATTTTTATAATGATGAGTTTTGCGGCTCCCAGTTGTTTTTTCTTCGGAAACGGGTCCAAGTGGCTCTTTTTGTCTTAAAGGTTGCAGACCCCTGCTTTAGGCCTTTGTAGGTCAAATCCATTGGCTGTATGTAGGACTGTAGTTGTAAAAAAAAAAGAAAATGCTTGAAGTGCTGAATGTCAGCAGGTTTCTTTTTTCCTGACCGATTGTGCTGTAGTAGAGGAAGAATTCAAACATTTATTTGAAATTAGCTCCACAAAGTTTTTCCCCGTGAAATATAAGAATATAAGCAGCTTTAAAGCCATTTCCAAGTGGCAATCCAAGGAAATAGTAGGGTATTGAGGGAGAGGTGCCTCTGTAAGGCTATAAATCAATGCTTGAGTGATAGTATATTAAATGATAACCTTGTCATATTTAATGTCACACCAGAAGGATCTATTGAGGCATTGTTCCTTCCACAGTATCAGCACAGGTGAATTAACCGAGTGAATTGGAACTTTGAAGATGCCGAAGCTATAGGGAGTAAACCAACTAAGCATTAAGCCATAAAAATCACACTCTCTCTGTCTTTCGCCAGCAGCCTGACTTGCTTATATTCAGGTTATGCTTCAGGAACAACTTTCTTGTTCGGCATTCATTATTCTGCAATAAACGGCACCCTCTAGCTCTGTTGCCACATGGGACTAAAAAGGGTCCAAACTTTTTTTATATATAAAAAAACAATATGCCAGAGATATGACCTTGTCAGTGTTTGTGTGTGTGTAAGTAAATATTAGAGGATAATTTATTTTACTTTCTGGTGTTTATTTTTATCCTGCTCTTCCACCCCCCCCCCCAAAAGTTCATGCCTTCAGGCTTTCAATCTAAAATTAGAATGCTTTTTCCAAATACTTAAAAAAATGTTGTCATTATGGTTGCCATCCTGGGCTCCTTCATGAGGAAAGGTGGGATAAAGATTGAATATATACCTGTAAATAATAAAAGACATGACACAAAAGAAAAAGAATCTGAGAGGAGGAAGAAAGCAAATTGCAGCATTAGAAATTTCTTATAAAGGGTCTTTCTAGCAGGAAGTGGAAAAAACATGCTCCCTGCAGCTGCTCCCTCCCTCTCTGGCTGGTGGATGGGCCTTGCCATGGCATTTGTTATGGAAGACAAGGGGAGCCTCCTTAATGGCCTTTAGTCTCCTGGCCAATGAAAGAGGCCAAAATGTGCTGCTTGGTTTCTAAGCCCAGTTTATTTTGGTTTTATATTGGGAGGTTTTTAAGCTTGTGTGGTTGAGCATTCCTTAGAGTATTGTGCTAATTCCACCAGTGTCTTTAATGGGAACAATATTGGGCCTTTTAAGGCTTTTAAGACATGATTGAGCAATCTCCCCTTCCCTTTCAAATGAGTACAATTTCAAAAAGTGACACTGATAAGTTTTGGCGGGGGCAGGAGGAATGGAGCAAATGTAAGATATAAGTAGATTTCCAATGCACTTGTTGTGCTTAAATGTCAGTCTACTCAAGAAGGAAAGTGTCCCAATTTTGTAGACGGCCAAAAGAACCAGCTTCCATTCTTTTTATCGCATAAATACTCCTAAGCCTGTGATTTAAGCAGATGATGGGAGAGCTGAATTAGTTTTTGGGTTACTCCACTGAGGCAAACTTTAGGCCGTTTGGCATCAGTGTGGAGCTATACCTCTGTCGCTTCAGCCTTGGAGCACTACAGGGTTCTTTTGAAGCTTGCAAAGGAGCCTTGGCATACAGACGGCCTGCCAGCTGGCTGCTTTCCCATTGTGGCCCCAAGAATGTCGAACCCTGTTTTCTGTCTCCCCCCTTTCTTTCATGTTTCCAACATCTTTAAACTGTGTTGGAAAACATGGAAGTTGGTTAGAGTGGTTGGCTGGTAGTTGTGGTGCCTACCTCTGCAGAGTTTGTTCAGGTGGCTAAAAAGGTCCTACCTTTTCTTGCTACCGTGTCTCTGTGTGTAATTAAGCTGCAATATTAATAACAATAATAATATTCCCACACATTTTATAAATATGTCACGAGTTCAAGGGTTTAACCTGCAAATTTGCCCTTTATAGCCTTCAGTTTACGGTAATTTATTTCGGTTGTTTCTGCTGGGAAAACAGTTTAGTAGGCCTGCTTTTTCTATCCCATTTTGCATTTCCTCCCCTTAAAGGTAAATGGGATTAGTAAACATCTGCTTCTTTTGAATATTTACAAACTTCACAATCAAGATTTAACAATGCCAGCAACATTAGTAGCATAAATGCTTATAAATATTCACGGGCATATAAATATAGCGCTGAGAGGCAGGCAAGCACACTGCACAGGTGTTTCCAACTTCTTTGACTTCAAGCTGTTTGACTAAAGCTTTTATTTTATTTTTTAGGAGGAGGGGAAAACATGAAATAAATTTGCTGACATAGTGTGCGTGTCTCCTACACACACACACACACAGAGAGAGAGAGAGAGAGAGAGAGAGAGAGAGAGAGAGAGAGAGAGTAATTAACACCAGCTTAATCAAGTCTCAGGACCAAACTGGACGAGCCATCAGTCACACAATTAGCAATTGCACAGATCACTTTTCATAAAATCATAGAGTTGGAAGGGGCCTTAGAGATCTACTACAATACCACCACCACCCCACTTGGCGCAGGGTCTGCAATGACTGTCCAGCACAGCAGACCCCTCCACTTTCCAAGGCAGTCTGTTCCATGAGATCCTTTGAGGAAATATATAAATGTGAATTTAAAAAAAGAAAAGAAAAAAGAGCAACTATTGCCATGGTCCCTGTGCAGTCAGTTGGGGTGCAATAATATTTTCAGGAGTGGTGTGAAAGTGGAAGAGGAAGAGTCTGAGTTAGGGAATGGGGTCAGCCAGGCCAGTGATCTGGATGGGGACCCCACCCCAAGCCATCAAATGTTCTAGAAAGGGGGGGGGGGAGGGAGTCAGCTGGGACCTCTTCTACTCTGCTTCCAGAGAGTAAGGTTCCCACAGGCGCTGAGGCTAATCAGCAGAGCTGACTGATTCAGAGGTGGAGGGTGAATCAGAGGGTTGGACTCGAGTTCTGTTGCCAACATCACAGGACTGTTAGTGCAGATGTGCAAAGAACCAACAACACCCTCCCCCAGCAATGAAAATGCTTGTTTGCATGCTCATCCTTCTTGCTTGCAATGGGAACTTCATGAAAAATGCTGATGTTTTCTTATTTGTACCATGTCTGAAACAGAAATCAGTTCAGCAAATGTAATCAGTATTTGTTGGTGGTGTTTTCAGTCCATAAATAATGCATAACAAATTATGGCTTTCCCCAAATGTGCATTTCAGTGAATGATGTTGAATAATGTAAAGATAGCATCATTAATCGTGTTATTAATTATATAAAATTCCATTGCAACTCACTGAAATGAATCACGTAGGTTTTTCTCAGAAGCCAAACTGCAGCAGAATGGAAACAGTGCTGCAGGCAATGACTTTGGAACACAGCATAAGCTGATGCTTTCTTGCTGTCTTGCTGCTTAATCTTCTCTCTTCATCTGAGTGAAATTGTGGGGAGACATTAAAAAAAAAAAAAAAAACAGGAGACAGGAGCAGCCTGACACAACAGTTGTGCAAGATTGGTTATCCAGAGATAAGGCCAGTCTCCTGCTGAACCAAAATGTTCTCGGTGACTAATTTTCCCCAGAATAAACATTCTCAAAATGTTTCAGGAGTTTACAAGGAAATCTGCAGCAACATTTCATGCTTATCAAAGGGGAAAAAACTTCCTTAAAATCAGAAATTTATTTTGTTTGTAAAGAGCCATTTGGATTTTACATTTTGAGCTCTTTCCTATTCACACACACATTTGGTGCTGCAATCAAATGATCAACATGACTGTGTGAACTAGCTCTTTCATGAAGCTCTTTTGCAGAAGTATAACCCTGACCTTTGACATTGAAGCGAAGATGTCCCCCCTCCCCTCATGTTTTCTGTGCATTGTGATAATGTGTGTGTGTGTGTGTGTGACCCTGTACTTCTGAATAATTATATAGAAGGGTTTAAAAAAGCCATATGCTTCTGCTCCAAGTAGAATTTCTAATAATTTCTAAGTAATTTGTGTCAAGGAAACAAAATATATTCCTAGGGATATGCCAACTTTACAAATTTGCATATTTATATACCCTTGAAACAACCCATGATGTTTGGTGGAAACTTTCTGAGCATTTACTGGGTTCCTGTCTCTCTCTACATTGACATGATCGCCCTTTGACCCTACCCTGAAGCAATATTGTAGTGCCTTTAAATGTATTTGTTTGCAGCTAACTCCATTTTTTAAAATCCACCTTTGGCTCAAGGTTATCTTAATAAAGGGGAAAGGAGCCAACATCCATGGTTAAAAAGGCTGGTGCTTAGAAAAATATTAAATTATTTTCATACGGTAGCATTTGAGAGCCATAATGCCTTCCAGGTGTATCCTGGTGATATTATACACATTCACTATTCCTTGTTTTCTGCCATTAAAAGCATTAAAATTTAATAAATTTATTTTTTTTAAAAATGAGATGATTTCACAGATGAAACATAAAAAGTATCTCAGTTTTCCTGCACATTAAAAATAATCTTCTTGCATGGAAATAGCTAGCCCATTAAAAAGCTGGGTTTAAATTAGGTTCCCTGATGTGCTAGGTTCCCTATGTTTAGGGGACTTATTACCCAGGCTGGAGTGGCTTTCAGACTCTCAACCCGTCTTATCACTCCATGCTTTTAGCAGCAACATTTATAGAGATGGTGGTATGTTATTGACAAGGGGGAAATAAATGGCACTTCAGTACATCATGCAGATCATAAATTGAAGATATTTGTTGCTGTTTACTTTTTTAAGAAAAAATCCTGGTCAACTTTTGCCCCCAAAGTATAACTTGGGCAAACAAATGCCTTCGAATACTCTTCTCATGATTTGTTTTTACTGGAGTGTATGCATTTTTTAAAAGCCTTCAGTTGCTTTCAGAGAGTCAGTTAAAGTCTATAAAGCTTTATTTTACAATGACCACAGCTTGCATTTGGAATTATGCATATATAAGCAAGAGCAGTGGGCGAAACCACATTAATCCCCATTGCTATGATGTGCATATGTGAAGTGGCAAACACAATTACTGGGCAGGGGGACCATGCTCCTGGCCCTGAGTACAGCATTGGATACAAGGCATGCTCCCATATGGCTGCATGGTTGTCTGCATGAAAGAAGCTTATATCCTTGTGTATAGGCTTCCATGGAATTGGGACATTGGCAGATCCCCATGCGACACTGATTCAGAGGGCTGCTGCCTTCTGCAACTGGTATTGCACCAGGGGGTGATTTACTGTGAACCCATAGCCACACAAGCTCTAAAACACATGTTTGTTTTTAACAGGAGTGGCTAACAGGTAGACAGGTCTGTTTCAATGGACCACCTATTTACTTAGGTAAAGGTACCCCTGCCCTTACGGGCCAGTTGTGTCCGACTCTAGGGTTGTGCGCTCATCTCACTTAAGAGGCTGGGAGCCAGCGCTGTCCAAAGACACTTCCGGGTCACGTGGCCAGCGTGACGAAGCTGCTCTGGCGAGCCAGCACCAGCGCAGCACACGGAAACGCCATTTACCCGCTATAAAGCAGTACCTATTTATCTACTTGCACTTAGGGGTGCTTTCGAACTGCTAGGTGGGCAGGAGCTGGGACCGAAAGACGGGAGCTCACCCCGCCACAGGGATTCGAACCGCCGACCATACGATCGGCAAGTCCTAGGCACTGAGGTTTTACCCACAGCGCCACCTGCGTCCCCCAAACTATTTACTTACTTGTTAATAAATTCTTACAAAGAACTCTGGATGAGAAAGACCTTGGCTTGATCCAGCAAGTTATTTGTTCTGCATACTTAGTGCAGATTGGATATGCCAACATGGTGTCCTCCAGATGTTGTTGGACTACAGCTATCATCATCCGTGGCCTTTGGGCATGCTACCTGAGACTGATGGGAGCTAGTGCTACCCGTGCCTGAAGAGATCCCAAGTGTGTGTTTTTGCTTTGTAAATGTCAAACATGTCAGTGGATCAGAAGGTTTAGTGAAAGCAAAATTAGACCACACAAGAGCTTGTCCACCCCTGGCTCAAGATCCTGTAATCTTGCCCTGTGCTCATAGGGACAAGCAAAGATAAATCTCTAGTGATGTCTGTGTTTGTTCAGCTAAGCTGCCTTAGCAGGTCATCTATGTATTTTCCGTCTCTACCTGCCTGTGCTGATCTTTGAGCTCACTAGACACCTGACACATTATTTCCTGATGCACATTTGTCTGTAGTTTGTGTGTCTCTTCCCACCTCCAGCCTCCCCCCTTTAGGTTACTGTGGTTATTACGGTAACCTTTCCAAGAAATTGCTTATATTGACTTAATCCTATGTTGTTGAACCTTGTTTATATCAGTCTGTCTGGAGTTCTGATCTCAAAGGCTCATTTAAGGTCTTTGGGAAAACAGTGTGATTACAGATAGGGACCACATAGGTATGTTTGTTCAGGTGTGTACCGCTCCCCTGCTATGAACAGGCCAAGTCATCATTTGGACTAGCTATAAATTATATGTTAGTGGTACCAGTGTGAGTGCAAGACCTTTTCATTATTTCTAGGCCCAGGGAAACATTGTACAGGCTACATTGTTGCATAAATATGTTAGTCCTTTGATTTCAGTGGGACTTCTTTACTATGGCAGAGGCTCCTGTTAGAATCCTTAGTATCTCAGCTTTTCTTCTTCTTTTTTCTCTCTCCTTAAAATCCTAGTCCTCATGGTTACAGGAATAAGTTTTTATTAGTAATTGAACATACATTAGTAGAGCAGTCAACAAATTATCAATACAGTGGTACCTCGGGTTAAGTACTGAATTCGTTCTGGAGGTCCGTTCTTAACCTGAAACTGTTCTTTACCTGAAGCACTACTTTAGCTAATGGGGCCTCCCGCTGCGGCCATGCCGCTGGAGCACAATTTTTGTTCTCATCCTGAAGCAAAGTTCTTAACCCGAGGTACTATTTCTGGGTTAGTGGAGTCTGTAAACTGAAGCGTATGTAACCTGAAGGGTATGTAACCCGAGGTACCACTGTAGATGGTTGGGAAGTGGCACTATGGTCTAAACCACTGAACCTCTTGGACTTGTTGATCAGAAGGTCGGTGGTTCAAATCTGCATGATGAGGTGAGCTCCCGTTGCTCTTTCCCAGCTTCTGCCAACTTCCCAACAGTTCTGCCAATAGGTACTGTTGCGGTGGAAAGCTATATGGCATTTCTATGCGCTCTGGCTTTTGTCACTGTGTTCCGTTGCACCAGAAGTGGTTTAGTCATGCTGGCCACATGTCCTGGAAAGCGGTCTGTGGACAAAGCCCAGCTCCCTCAGCCTGAAGCGAGATGAGCACCACACCCCATAGCAGCCTTGACTGGACTTAGCTGTCTAGGGGTCCTTTTCCTTTTTAAAGAGATGGTTGGCATCAACAGATTTGTTCCATGGCTCTTTGCCTACCACTGGCTGGTGACCCTTAGAAGGTTGCCCAGAAGGGGATGTGGCTCACTGATTGAAAAGGATTGCCCATACCTGAAACAAAGCAATGAAGAACTGGCAACCAGAATGTCTTTCTTAGCCAGGCAAGAGTTATGGTGGAGAGATCCAGGCTGTGGAGGGCTTGAATGGAGGTGTTTGTGTGTGGTGGTCAGAAATCATATTCCCTGGAAACTTTTAGAACAGTAGATAAGCAGCTATCACAAACAGTACCCCCGTCCCCATCCATGCACTGGGAATAACTTGATTATTTCTGGGTTCAATGTGACTAGATGTAAGGATGTTGTCAGTGTAGGGATGCTGTTGCAAGCTGCCAGATTTTATTTCAAGTATGGATATGGTTGTTCCACCAGTGAAGGCAATCATCCCAAACCTTCCTTATGTCTGCTTCTATCCAATTCACTTTCCATCAGAAGAGCATTAATCTGCAGCTGAATACTCAAATTCATGCATGAGCTATGCAGAGAGGGGAAATACTGCTTCGATATTACCTAATTCTATTGCTTTGCTCTATTTTAAAATCTTATTTATCAATTGCCTTTCTTGCACTACCTATTTTTAGACTTGAGGCTCTAATTATTTGTTTTGTAAGTTGCTTTGGGTAGTATTTTAAGAGGAATCTGGTGGGGGTTTTTTCCAAAGAGAAAAAGAAAAGAGGTTGAATGTGTATTGGAATGCAAATGCAGATCTTTGTCAGCCCTGCATTACTTTGAATGAGATGAGCATTTCAGTGTGCATCCCTTTGCAGAACTAGCCAATATGTGTGAGTGTTTCCACAACCATAATGTATATCTTTTTAAAGAAAAAAGCAATCACCATTAATTCTGGAGAATTAGATGAATCTCTCTGATTTTTGTTACTTCTTTAAACTGCTCACATACAGCAGCAAGAATACCCACTGCCCCCTGGTTTCTAATCTAAACTGTTGTCAAGAACTAGTGTAGCACAGTGGCTAATGGTATAGCCCTATATATAATTATGTGGCTGTAAGTCTTGACATTTATAGGAGACAGGGCCACCCATGGCATTATGTTGCCTGAGGCAAAGGACAAAGTGGACCCTGGTCATTCCATGTAGAGAAGCTGATTGGACTGGCATTTGCATCTTATTTTGACACTGGCAATGGGACTGTCTTCCATCACACCCAAGGGCAGCAGACTAGCTTAGGTGGAACAGGGCAAGCTGCATGGCACACACACCTCTGTCCTGTAACATGTTAGCACTACTTCCCATGGCAAAGCTGGCCCAGAAGTAGGATTTTACTGAGGTACAAATCAGGAAATCCCTGGTGTGAATCCCACCTCTGCCATGTACTCACCAGGTGGCCTTAAGCAGATCTCTTTCTCTCTCTGTCTCGTGCCCTGAATCTGCAACATGGGGATAATAATACTAGCTTATATTACAAGGTTGTTATAAAGGTTGCAATAAAAAAATAAAAAGTAGTCCAGTAGCACCTTAGAGACCAACTAAGTTTGTTCTAGGTATAAGCTTTCATGTGCATGCACACTCCTTCAGATAACCAGTATCTGAAGAAGCGGGCATGCACACGAAAGCTTATACCTAGAACAAACTTAGTTGGTCTCTAAGGTGCTACTGGACTATTTTTTATTTTTTTATTTTGACTGTGTCAGACCAACACAGCTACCTACCTGAATCTATAAAGGTTACAGTTGTTATTAATGACCCACCCTTCACCCTAAGGTCCTAGGGCAGGGAGCAGCAATTTAAAATACATCTTTAAAAATAATTTAAAACAAATTAATTACAAGAAAAAAATATGCTTCTCAAGTATCAGAGGCCAGGGTAAAGATGTGTGTCTTCAGCGTACATCAAAACTGTATTGTGAATCACTTCAAAAGTGCTATACAAATCTTAATGAATCTCTATAATCAGATTTTTTTAAAAATAAAACTTTATACTGTTTAATATCATAAAAATCTCTGTGCTGTTTACATAAAAACAATAGCAGGACAATAACATTCAATGCAGTGTTCTATGAACTATGTAACCAGATAGTGGTTCTTGTTGTTGGTATTGTTCTGTCAGATTTTCATATTTTCTGGTGCCATCAGAAAAATAGCTGTGAAGTTTGTGAGCCTCTTTCTCTGAACAAATGTATGGGTTGGCTAGCTTTACCTTGATTCTGACAAAATGAGAGACTTCAGTCATGATAGTTAGATTATTATAAACCCTGATCTGAGTCCATTGTCGTTCCATCTTCTCTGAGGTTTTGGGAATGAGCCCTGTTTTGTCCTTGGTGTCTGCTGTTTTAAAACCTGTCCAATATTGAGATGAGATGACTGATTTCAAGCCTTTAAGAGTAAAAACCAATAAAATGCCTGCATTGGGGTGAGGGGGGGGGAGAGCACTTGGCACAGCTGACACCATATTAATCATGAAGGGACAGGCCTCTGAGAGCCGGTTGTTTTCCACTCATTTGCACAGCCTGGCTTCCTGCTAATAGTGTTTAGAAGTTTGTTTTATGCTGTCTCCTGGAGAAGACAAGGCAGCTTTACTTTGACAATTTTGTCTCTCTCAGCATTGCATTTGAATGTTTGTTGCCTCCCTTCAGCATGCTGGTCAGAGGTCACGAAGAGCAGGATTAGTTGACCCACTTTGACAGAGCTGGTGATGGATGAGAGAAATACAATGTGCAGCCTATTTATACTCAAGTGGCAGCGATACACAAACAGACTTACACCTGCACAGGAATATGGAGTGGGATCCATCAAGAGGCCAGCTTGCCAAAAGCCTTCCTAGTGTACCCCGCACTGAAATCTCCCAGTCCTTCTAGGTTTCTTGCCCTTAGAACTAAGGATGGGGGAGAAACATGTTTGCTCTATATTTTGACCCTAATTTGCAGTTTTTGAATAAGTATGTGAGCCAAAATGCTGCTATTCCTCAAAGTTTGGACTTCTCTGAATTTTGTAATGCACCTTTCAAAATGAAAATGCATACAAAATCTGTGTATTAGGGGATAGTGTACACAAAAGGTAAGTGAGAGCAGGCACATATGAGATTGCAGCTTAAATCAGAGAAACAGTGCAACTAACAGACAGCAGCAGCAAACATCATAAAAACACATGAGGGAAATGTTATTACTTGCCATCTAAGAGTGATCAGAGAAGGGAGGCACTATTGACAGAATTTCTCTGGACAGGGTATGACAGAGAAGACCCTGCCTTATGGGGAATTCTAATGCACTGTAGCTTTTAAATTTTCACACGAGATCACATTAATAATTAATGAATTTTGTTGTTGGCAGCAATAAGACCATCTAATCAAATGTGGATAATTAAAGTTCAATTCATATTCACAGTGAAGCTCTTACCCAACCCCATCACTGGGGTGTGTGGGTGTGTGTTAGAGGGAGGAAGGTGGCTTTGCCAACCCAGTAATGAAGGTGCACATGGTCAGATGCACTCATATTAAAGGCTAGGTTAAGCAGGAGGGTCCAATCCTGCATGGTGCTGCTTCTGGGGGCAGGAAAAGGAAAGAGGAGAGGGCTCTGGGCTGCTCAACTCAACCCTTGTTGATCCAGGGCTGTCTCAACCCAACTTAAATGAGGTCTGGACCTCCCAGTTTGGCTAAGGATTCAGACTTTGAATATGGTGCACAGCCCCAGCATGCATGGTACCAATGTCTTCAGGGAGGTGGTGCATGCAAAGGCTTCCATGTAACACGCAGCATGGTCCCACTTCCAGCTTCAGTGTTACAGTACATGGAGATAATAATGCATTCACATATCCCTGACACATCATACCTTCCTGTGAATGTTAGTCATTTGCCACTTCGGGAACCAGTGTTGGCTGAAAAGTGGAGGAGATATAGATATATAAAATGATGTGGATCTTCCATGGCTGTACTTAAAAGTGACATTCTTTGCTTCATTTTGGCTGCTTTGAAAAGCCAGGTTTCTACAAAAACTAGTTACTCTTCTGTGTGCAGTTATGGACGGATAACAGTTATCAAGATCCTGTCATGTCTTCAGCTGACAGCACAATTCCCCACTCTTCCCATCGTGTGAAATTTGTATTTGCACTTCTGGCTTTAACAAACATGATGTAAGAGTTGTATTTTTAGGGGCAGCTCACCCCCCCCCTTTGGAATATTGTTGTTTTTATAGAAAACACAGTATTAACTCTGACATTTGTAAGGCTGTAGAATTGCAGGTTTCAGGAAACAGGTCTGAAATATCATGTTTCCTGAAGGAAGCATTCTGTTTGAATGTCACTGCCCCAAGTCAGAGGATATAAAAGCTACAGTCTTTTCTAATCGCACATAAGAAACAAGCTGTTTGAAGAGTTCTATGGTAGATGGAAGCCCAGATTATTTTTTTAACCATGTTGCTTGTGCCTTAAAGCTGATCCACACCCATTAATATTCAGTCCATCGTGCTTCTCAAAGGGGAGAAAACTAAGTCCATCCCATCCCATTTCCAGGTGGATTTTTAATGGAAAATCATTAAAATCCTGCCCACAAACACATTTAAAAGTACCTAGGTGATCTGAGTTTTGTGTGCTACCTTCGTTCCTTCCAGTGTTTATATGGGGGCAGATACGTCTTTTCACCTGTACAATTCCCTATGGGAGCGATGGAATGCTGTCAAGTCCTATTTCTTCCAAGGGAACATGCTCTGTGTATATCAGAGTGTGTGGTGGCCCAATATACTAGTTTATCAGGCTGAGTTGGGCTTGATATATTATTTCAGCAGGGGTGGGAAAATTGGGGAGGTGGAGGGGAATGTGCAAGTCACAGACCACCTCATCATATTGCATATTCTGAAGTGCACCATTGGTCTGATCTGGGTCATGATATGTCTAGATTGCATGAGGTGACTCCACTTCGGAATCCAAGTTGGACAGAGTCCTCTTCCGTCCTTGGTCCACACGTACATGTACAAGTCACAATATCTCATACTTTCATTTCTCAACTGCCAGGAGCCCGGTGCAGACATTATATTGTAAATGCACTCATACTGTATGTGTGTTGGTGCGTAAAGGAGTGGTCATTAGATTGACTGACCATATAAAGAGTTGGGAGAAACCAAGCAAAATGACTGATAGAAGATACATAGCTCATTGGAAGAGCACTTGCTTCACATGCAGCAGGTCCCAACTGGCTACTCTGGTTAAAGGGATCCCAAAAACCTCAGCTTTAGATCATGAAGAGTTCCTACCATTCACAGTAGACGATACAGAACTAGCTGGAGTTATGATATGACTTAGACAGGACTTTATATTCACATTTTTATGCCACTGAGCATAAGGAAGGTCCAGAATTGATGACTGATAGGTGTGCATGTATATAAGGATAGTCCATGTAGTGCTCTCCAGATGTTACTGGTATGCAGCTCCCATCATCCCTGACCACTGGCCATGCTGGCTAAGGATGATGGAAGTTCTAGTCCAACAACATCTTGAAAGAGCCATTGGTCCAGTGTTCAACACCCAGCAGCTCATGTTAAAAGGGTCATAGTAGCAGAGCTGGAAAATATATCTTGCTCAGTCATTGGGTCATAGGATACAGTACTAGACTAGACCAACCACCATAGTCTAATTCAGCATACTATAACTTCATATGTAACCTTAGGAAGTGGAGTCTCACTCATGAATGATACTTGTGTGGCACATAGACTGTTCTCTCTTTCTGTACAGATATTGATCATGTAAATGAAATTGTAACTCTGGGTACTTCCTTTTGGAAAAGAGAAAGATTGTGTGCCACCCAGTTTTTAATGCAAATACAGCAACCGGTTAATTTTTTGAGTGTGTGTAATGTTCTGATAATTTAACACTTGGTATTAATTGAGGATTCACTGTTTTAGCTGCTGTTCAGTTGGGTAATTTAAACTACTGTGCATATTTACTCAGTGCATATTTCTTCTGGTGCTGTGAACATAGTCATAAAGGCTTAATGTGAAATCACTGAAAACTATCGGGATTCAGTCCTTTATGTTTACACTGGCTATCTTCCTTCTGTGTTTCAAGTGAACTGGCTAAGTAGCTACTGTGTGTGTTTCTAATCCTGGTGTAAAAAAGAGGGATTGCCTTAGAAGGGAAAGGTTATTCACGTTAGATTTTTCCTTCTATGATTAAATAACCACACTAAATTCTTTTGAATTTGCACAAGTTTATTTGCCCCATGAGTGGGGAATGTGGTTCATCCTGAGGGCCCCATTCCCTTCTGGGGGCCAAATGTCGGTGGTAGGCAGGGCCAGAGGGAAAAGCAGGCAGAGCAATGAATGTAAATTTTACCTTTGTACTGCAGACCAGTTTATACACATGCTTACACATATCTCTCTATCCTCCTTCCAGCAAGCAAGAAGTATTACCAGAGTTCAAGGACACATTTCAACCAGACAAAAACACTCAAGGAGGGTATGAAGCAACACCAGTGAGAGGTGTAGCCTGTGGAGAAGCTGCTAGATAGAAAACCACATTCAGCCCTCAGGCCTGGAATTCCCCACCTCTGATATACACAAACATTAGACCATACACTAAAACTGTACCAATGCAGTCTGCAGCTGCTGATCTGGAAAAGGACGCTGTAATCTTCCATCATGTTTTCTTAACAATACTCTTACACTTAGTTCTAAAGACAAAAGCCCACTGACATTCAGTGAAGCCATGCCTCTAATGGTGGTTTAGCCCTCTGATCACACCCCTGATGCCTGTGTATTCAGTTGAATGCCTAAAATGCAACAACAGCCCAACATATTTTGCTGCCATAGGCAAAATACAAGAAAATGGCCCACTTATTTCATAGTCAGAATTTGAATCTTATTCAGCACTGGTCATAGGACAGCACCCGATTTCATCACACTTGAGGGTAGCTATGTAATATAGTGGGTGCAAGTGGGTTAAGAGGCCATCTGATAGAGTTCTTCTGATAGAGAACACCCAGAGGATTCAAGGGGAATATATGAGGGCTGCTACTGTTGCCCATCCCACATCTCCCAGTATGTGTCCAGTACTCTGCCTAATGATGGGGCTGGTCCAACTGAAAGGGGCCTCTAAGCATGCAGCCCCTAGCATTTGCACACATGTCAGAAACCTGTGCAATCAGGATTTCCAATTTAGTAGAAAACCCATATTACCTAATTGGTTTAACTGAATGCACTGAATGCACAGAGATGTGGTCATAGGTTTGTACTGAACTTGCAAACATGACTAGCAAGTTGTTCCCATGCTTTCTTAAATGCCTTCAACATGTGAGGTATCTCCCTTGGGCTTAAATGTCAGGTGTTTTTCATGGGCAAGCAGTTCAGGTAATGTGATTCCTCACCTGAAACATCCTAGTTGAACAATATTTTATTACATAATGGTAAAGGGACCCCTGACCATTAGATCCAGTCATGGCCGACTCTGGGGTTGCGGCGCTCATCTCGCTTTATTGGCCGAGGGAGCCAGCGTACAGCTTCCGGATCATGTGGCCAGCATGACTAAGCCGCTTCTGGTGAACCAGAGCAGCGCACAAAAACGGTGTTTATCTTCCTGCCAGAGTGGTACCTATTTATCTACTTGCACTTTGACGTGCTTTCGAACTGCTGGGTTGGCAGGAGCAGGGACCGAGCAACGGGAGCTCACCCCATTGCGGGGATTCGAACTGCCGACCTTCTGATTGGCAAGTCCTAGGCTCTGTGGTTTAACTCACAGCACCACCCGCGTCTCTTTTATTTTATTACATAATCTACTGTTAATGTATACTACTCCAATTGTATATATTTGGGAAAATGCACACCAAGATGCTGACAATTTTTTGTGAGAATTTTGAAAATACAAAAATCACACTGATGTAGAAACATGGCGAACTGAATTTTAAGATTGGGGGGGAAAGAAACTGAAATTGACAGATTTATCCATTCCAACATAGAACTGATCCAAAACTTGCCAACCCTTTCCTCTTGAGATTCTAGTTTTGTATGCACACCTGTCAAGTGCAACTCTGTCTTCTCTGGCAGATGAAAGAGAACTCAGAGAAAAAAAGCTAAGATAGAAGATAAAACAGATAAGAGGTGGTTTTCTCCACTAAGCTTTTTAAGCTTGTCGTTTCTTTAATTTCATGTAAATTTTCACTAAGTAAATATTCCTTAAAAGTGAATAAAATTTTATTCCACTTTAACAAGAGAATATAAAAGTTAAAAAGGTCACTGTAGTAATAGACTAATCTCAATTATCAGGGCAGCCGGTGAAACCCTCAACTCCCACCTAATCTCATTCAATGCACACGCAGCGCACCGTGTGATTTCCAACATGGCTAAATGAAATTATAAAGCAGTGTTAAATTTATTAATCATTTAATTAGCTAAATGTTCCTGCAACTACTCGTGAGATGAATGGCATGTCATTTTCTAATGTAATTTGCCTCTCAGCCAGGCAGGGTCAGGAGGAAAAACTACCTGCATCTCAAATTATCTCCCCCCACCCCTTTCTTTTAATGTTATATTTTGTACAAAGGGACAGTGTGTGCTTGCCAGTGTTATTTGATTGTTGTGCTCAAGTTATTATCAATGATTGTGAATGGGCTGCAAGCTGAGGAATAAGCAATTAACCCATCTAAGGCAGTATTTCACTTTGTGGTTTCGCAAAGCAAATCTTTTCATATTTAACAAGCCACTGAGCAGAGCGTAGGAAACTACACCAGCAGGTATTAAGGTGATGCTCAATCTACTTTTATTTCTTAAAGTTTACTCAGTTGTGAATGAATTTGTGGGCCAAAAAGTCTCCCATTTCCAGGTTAGTCCAAGACTTTTTAGTTAAAAGTCAGAATGCATTTGCAGTTCCTTATTTCCCACTCACCTCCCCCATTCCCATATTGTGTTCAGATTGTCATTTTGTGCATTTCAAAATTGTTAATTTAAGTGAATCTTCCTCGCTATGCACGTCATCAGACACAGGCGACAGCACTTTGATTTGCTGTGGGGATATGATGGATTTTTTTTTTTTTTTTAATGTTTTGTTCCATAATTATTGTTCCCTGCCAAATCATTGACAAATGCAATTTCGCCAAGCACATTGTAAATCTGTTTGGATCTATGGAAAGAAAGACTGTCATAACAATATTGCTTAATGCGTAAGGCAGTGACCTATGCTGTTTCAAGTGCACCATTCATCAGAAAGTTTCCGGAATATTGCATGTGGATTTGCATGAGGCTGAAACTGTCAAGCTGAAAAAACACATTCACATCTTTGTGTTATTTCAAGGTATGCTTTCTCCTGAATTCACAAAACAATGCAATGTTTGCTGTTTTCAGTAGAAATTGCTTCCACCTTATGTTTTGGAGTTTTGCTTTGTTTTTCGCTTTCATATACAGTTCCTTGTCTTAAGTCACATTTCCTTGTCTTGAGTCACATATTTTATACATACCTATAAATATACTAAGGTGGGGTTTTTGTTTTTTTGTCTTATTACATGAAGAAAGAACAATCCACAGATGACTATGAAACTACCAACAATATGTGACAAAAAATGAGTGGGTTTTATTTTACCCTAGAAAGCCTTCTTTAAGCAGTACATTTAAATTACCCATGAATTGCCGGACCTTTACACACACACACACACACACACACACACACACACACCTCAAGCCTCTTAGCCTAATCTGTCAAGATTTGATACAACCAATGCAATGATGTTTCCTAGGAATGAAATAAAATGGATTGTTATACATAATGAATAACCAAAATGAAAAGAACTACCAACAACCCCTAATATATAACCCCTAGTATATCTCAAACAGACCCCATGTTAGGGCTAATATGCTAAGTTGTTGCATAGCCACAGATGTTGGAAATCCAGTATACAAAAATATGGCTAAATTAAATATTATTTTAAAATAGATGTTATATATATATATTTTAAAAGCACTCAGTGAACTTATATACTCACCAAACATCACTAGAGTCTAAAATATGAGCTGAAACCATCAAACAACACAGTTTAGAGGCATGACAGTCTACCTTACATTGATAGCTAGTATCACAGATACCTTGATACGTAGAAGTGAAGAAAGAAAAGGATTGTGTATGTTGGGTATTTGAACTGATCTGTAGCAGAGGATTTTTTTTAAAAAAAACAAAACCTCTAAGGACCTGGAGAAGTGAGAGGACCAGTTATTAATAACCCTGAAAGAGGCAAATTATTTATATCAGAAGTAAATGTCATATAATAGCAAGGAGCTGGCTTATTAAATGAGGAGGGAGTAGATTTTGTTGCCTTCAGAAAGGTTGTGTTCTTTTTTCCTCTGGGAGAAGAGTGAGGATGTGAAGTGCTTGAAGCTTTTCCCCAAGTGACCATAAACAGCGACCATAGCTCAGTAGCAGTTGCAACTGGAAGAAAAGAAGACAAGTAGGTGCATTTTGAAATTTGTTGACAAATTTGAATTGGGTGGCTTTAGCACATTTTCTTGTTCCCTTTGTCCATTGAGTTTTCTTGGCAGGGATACTGGAGTGGCTTGCCGGTTCCTGCTCCAGGTGGATCATGTTTGGTCAAAACTCTCCACTATGACCTGTCCATCTTGGTCCCATCACCTCCTGGCAAATAGAAGGGGAAGAAATGGAGGCAGTGAGAGATTTTACTTTCTTGGGCTCCATGATCACTGCAGATGGTGACAGCAGTCATGAAATTAAAAGACGCCTGCTCCTTGGGAGAAAGGCGATGGCAAACCTAGACAGCATCTTAAAAAGCAAAGACATCACCTTGCCAACAAAGGTCCGTATAGTTAAAGCCATGGTTTTCCCAGTAGTGATGTATGAAAGTGAGAGCTGGACCATAAAGAAGGCTGATTGCCGAAGAATTGATGCTTTTGAATTATGGTGCTGGAGGAGACTCTTGAGAGTCCCATGGACTGCAAGAAGATCAAACGTATCCATTCTTCAGGAAATCAGCCCTGAGTGCTCGCTGGAAGGACAGATCCTGAAGCTGAGACTCCAATACTTTGGCCACCTCATGAGAAGAGAAGACTCCCTGGAAAAGACCCTGATGTTGGGAAAGATGGAGGGCACAAGGAGAAGGGGACGACAGAGGACGAGATGGTTGGACGGTGTTCTCGAAGCTACAAACATGAGTCTGACCAAACCCGAGGTACTATTTCTGAGTTAGTAGAGTCTGTAACCTGAAGCGTCTGTAACCTGAAGCGTATGTAACCCGAGGTACCACTGTAACCAGTTTAAAATGCCCCCCACCCAAAACACAATTATGTATAGGTTGATTTATGCATTAAAAACACACTTTATAAACCATTTTCTGATGAAAGGCAGACTATAAATATTATACATAAATACATTCAAATGGCAACTCAACACCCAGTTTAGGGTACAACGAAATGATACAAAACTGATTTAGTAATTATTATTATTGACATAATCATAAAATTTCAGCCTCCTTTTCTGCCCACCAGCATCTTTTGGCAGCTCCTAATGCAAAATTGCATCCAATGATGTCCCTCACGATGACAAAAGTTGCTAGCAGAAAGTCCCACTAGCAAAACAGGGAGGGAGCCTCTCTTATTGCTTTAGAGAGTCAGGGGACCCTTTAAAACAGAAGAGGAGGTAGGATGGAGGGGATATTGGCAAAGATCACCTCAGGCCCTCTTATCCTCAGAGAAGTCTCATTGGGATCAAAGTGCTTTTAGTTAGCAATGAGACATCTTCAGTTACAACACATATAAAATGCCATAAAACGCAATAAAAACACAGAAATAAATCTTCAGGTTTTGTTTTGTTTTTCATATAAAAAAACCTGTTACCACCAGACCACAGAACTCTGCCTAATGGTAGGGCCAGCCCTGATTGGCTTTTTAGAAAGGAATAGTTGTCCTTGCTTCTTATGAGTTTCACTGTTAGCCTCACTGCTGCTGTTTGTGATTGTCAGCCCCTAGCTTCAGAATGCAAGGGTATCCACAGCAAGGCTTCCCTTGCATATTTTAGCATAGAGACAGGGGCTGGGTGGAACAAGGTTCTCCTTAGGACACACTGGCTCCACGTTATGTATAGTTGTAATGGTCAAAACCAGCATCTTGGTCAGGAATTAACTAGTAACCAGTGGCACATCTTCAGTGCTTGGGTAAGGTGCTCCATGCACCCAGCTTTAAACAGCAACTGGGCTGCAGTGTTTGGATTTGACTGGACTATACAGTGGTACCTCGAGTTACATTCGCTTCAGGTTACAGACTCCACTAACCCAGAAATAGTACCTTGGGTTAAGAACTTTGCTTCAGGATGAGAACAGAAACTGTACAGAGGCGGTGTGGCAGCAGCGGGAGGCCCCATTAGCTAAAGTGGTGCTTCAGGTTAAGAACAGTTTCAGGTTAAGAACGGACCTCCAGAACGAATTAAGTACTTAACCTGAGGTACCACTGTATTCAAGTGTAGCTCCAGATCATGTACATTGCAGGAACCAAACTAAGTGGTTTGCCAAGGCAGGTATGATGATGAATAGCCAATGGCCATTTTACCATTGGAATACCTTGTTTTGTAACATTTCTGAGCACCGGTCTTTAAGCTCAGGATACTTGAGAGAGACGCACGAAATTATATATTGCATTTTGATGCACACATGATCTTAAGTTAACGCTCTGCAATGTGTACCGAGTTTCTATTGTAGAATGTCAGCTTAATCCCTTGAGTTGAGCCAACTCTAGTTGTCTAAGCAGTACACCCTAGCAGGTGATGTGAAATATCCTTTCCTTCTCAATTGATGTTGCTACCATTTGCTCAAAAGGGATGCATGCCTTATTGATTTCCTTTAGACCATCACCTTCCTCCAGCAGCAAGCATGACTTTGAAGGCTCCGTCACAAATGTTATGATAGCAGTCTGGGGTGTGTGAGTGTGTCGTGGTGGGGACATAACATGCTTGTTGAACAGCCCTTCGCATTACTCAGTCACAAGGGACTAAATTCTTGCAGGCTGTTTTATATAGACATGCATACTGAAGTACCTGGACACACGGTAATGTGCAAGAATCAATGAAACACATCCCTACTGAAACCTGGCAGTGTAAAACTGGAATGAAAGAGGGTGTGATCTTCAAGTCCCCCACTTTGCACCCTACAGAAGTGTCGCTCGTTAACAAGTCCACTTAATCTGCTTGTTGTGTGTGTTAAAACTGCAATAATAAGTAAAATAATAATAATAATAATAAATTTTATTTATATCCCGCCCTCCCCAGCCGAAGCCGGGCTCAGGGCGGCTAACAACAATAAAACAGTACAAGTTTGTGTCATTGCACTGTATTATTTATTTATTTATTTATTTATTCATTCTATATTTCATCCTATGCAAAAGATTGTCTCTCAGAGTAGCTCACAGCAATTTAAAATTCACTACAAAATGCTGTTCAGGGGGAGGATCTGGATCAACTGACTGTGAATCCAGGCACATGGGGTGGTGTTTGATTACTCCTCCCATGTCATTATGATCATTACATCTACATTTGTATCTCACATTTTCTGCTAGGAGCTCAAGGCACCTCGCATGGTGTTCTCCCTCCACATATTATCTTTACAACAGCTCTGTGAGGTATTACAGAGTGATTAGACTGAGAAACAGTGGCTGGTTAAAGGTCACCCATTGAGTTTCATCTTTGAGTGGGGATTTGAAACCTGGTCTTCCACATCCTTGTCTAGCATTCTGGCCACTGGCTGACTCTTACATCCTATGCATCATCTTACTTGTACGGTCCCTTCCATGCTAAGTCTCAATGCATGGCAGGGGAAATGAGCTTGTACTTGCTGGTCTGTCCCAATGTTGTATGATGCTCTACCTCCCCCTCCCCTGGCAAGTCTGATGTTGTACAACATCCCTGACATCTGTTCATTAGCCATAATGTCTGGAAAGGTGATCTTGATTGCATGGAGAACATACATACAGCATTACATATCTGACATTTTGCTGAAGGTGCTGATGGGGCATGGCTGACTGGGTGTGATGCATCAGGGATTCTGTCACCAGGTACAGCCAACTCTCCCCTCCATGCTTTCAGTGTATGTGTGATTTAGGGCCAATGTAATATACATATATGGAGCTAAAAGGACCAATGCAATATGTGTATATGGAGTTCTAAAAATAACAGGTAAGATTATATAATCTGAATATGCTTCAGAATTGCAGGGCATTCGAATTATCAACACGATACATTTCTTAGTGTTTCAGTTGTGCACATTAATTTGTGTTGCATTGTAGTTTCCTATGTCTTTTAACCCTCATATCTAGTTTGCAAGATTCCAAGCAGAAGAAGAAAGAGGAACAAATAACACTCTCTCTCTCTCTCTCTCTCTCTCTCTCTCTCTCTCTCTCTCTCTCATTGCAGCTAAACAATAGAATAGGTCTCCTCATTTCCCCCATGTTTAATTTCTGGCCTTTAAAAAAAATCTGGTTATACCATGTAAACTATTGCTGATAAACCCATCAGAATGGAGACTTAAACACAATCGCTTTGATATTGCAGCTATAACATGGAGTGGATTTTATAATAATAAGCTTTCTCTTCTCCCCTCCATTCCCTCCCCCAGTAACCCCCACCTCTGCTTCCCGAAACCTGACGAACTGCCCTTGTGGCTGCCTACCTGACTTTGAGGTCCTCATTATTGTGGGTTTAAATGAAGGATGTTCATTCAGGCAAAGGGATGGAGGGGGGGAGGGAGAAGGCCAATAGACACTGGTGCTGTTATCTGGTCTTTCTATCAGCCCAAGTGACAGACTTTGAGGAAGGAGGGGGGGGGGAATGCAGAGCCTGTGGTAGAGACCTCAGGCTGACACAGAAGGTGACTCCCCTGACTCTCACCTTGAAAGGGGGGGGGGAGTTCCCACTTTATTAAAATGAATTTCGAAAGGGCCGCTCTGACAGCTGCATAATTAAATATCGGAGTGTCAGCGATAATTTATTCCACTCGCATTTGGTGGTCAGAGCCTGCCCGCTTATAGGGTCAGCTAGCACGGTGACAGAGCCAAGGATACATCACAATCCAGGGCCCTTTTAGCACGAGAGCAAAAATGATAGGCTATAATTCTTCATTTTTTTATTTTTTAAAATAATGCTCCTACCACCACCCCTATTCCCAACCTGAGCATGGAAATGAGCAACTGCTGTTTAGCGGCTTGATAAAGCGCTGATAGATCCAAATGGCTTATTAAGCAGGGCAAACAAAAAAAGGTCTGCAACCAGCCTGTTCTTTCCCCCCTCCCCTCACTTAGGGGAAAGTCATTTCTGACAGGAGCTCTAACGCAGCTAGTATACCAACAACACGTTAACCTCTGTCGAGACCAGCAACTATAGCACCTATTAACAGCAGCTAATAGGGATAGGGATAGGGATAGTACTATTACTAATAGTAATCAGACCATAAGATCTGGGGTTTGTTTCTTTTTCTTTTTTTTCTTGTAGACATTGCAGCCACGGTAATCATTTGCCAAAGCAACTTAAGATAAACTTCCCTAGCCATGCAGCAGTAAAACACAAGGCTGCCTCAGCTGACAGACTTTACATCCCTCTGATCTTTGTTAGACCAAAACAAGTACACTTGTTTTACATCATGTGAGAGAGGGCTTTTTGTAGATAGGCTTTGGCCGGGATGTATAAGGCAATAAGAAGAGCCCTGCTAGGGTCAGGCCAAAGGCCCATCTGGGCCAGGATCCTGTTCTCATAGTGGCCAATTACATGCCTATGGCAAGCCCATATTCCAAACCCAGATGCAGTTGCACTCTCCTCCCTTGCAATTCTCGGTAGCTGGTATGCTATAGGCATACTGTCTCTGACAGTGGAGGTAGGACATAGTGGTTACCTTAAAAGGCAGCTTTGTTGCTGTTTAGTCGTTTAGTTGTGTCCGACTCTTCGTGACCCCATGGACCAGAGCCAGGCACTTAGAGATACTTTTTTAAGTTAAATAAAATAAAATATTTCTCTGCAGCAAAATATGAACTCTACATTCAACAGCTGGAAAATCTTTTCAGGGGTTAGAGTAGATTACAGGGAAAAGAGGACAAAGATTTGCACAAATGAATCAATTTCTTTATATGTGTAGAGACACATATAAATGTTGACAACTAATGTTTATGCAGAGTAGACCCATTGAAACCTAAGTTAATCATGCCCATTTCAGTGGCTCTACTCTAACATTGGATACAGCCAAATGCATCTCACCATACTGGGAAGGTGATCAGGTGAGCTTTGTGCCTACTCAATCTGCTGTCCACATACAAACGGTTGGTGGGCAGCTTCAGGTATTCCCCTTCTTTCTTTTCTTAGGCTTATTTATCTTTAATCCAGATTTAGACCACATAGCCCTTGAAACAGAGGAGTGTCCCCATAGCCTGGAATGGATTTTGAATGGACAGATACAGGAAGAAGCTGCAGATCCAGTCCAGTTTCCATTTCAGCCTTTTTATTCTGCCTGCATCTCCCTCTTCTGCTTATTACCTTGATTCCTGTTGTTTAAATTAAAAAAATCCATTTGGGTGTGAATGGTATGGTTACCAGATTTTTTCAATGAATCCAGGGACCCCCCCTCTTTTTTTTTTCTTTTTTGAAGCTAAGTAGCAACAGGGAGTCAGTAGCAGGGATGGTGAGGCAAAAGACCCTGGGCCTAAGCACACATGCATATTGTATAAAGGTGCAAAGCCCTTCTTTCGCACCCCGTGAAACATAAATGCGCAGTTTTTTTAAAAGCTGGGCAATGGCAATTCCGCGGATGGAATTTGTCCGGGGACTGATTTGCAAATCTGGGGACTGTCCGGGGATGTCTGGTAACCCTAGTGAATGGGCACCCCTGGCAGGCCCCTTGCACACACTTATGAGTGTCCTCTGTAAAAGTAAGGCACTTTATTGAAGCTTTACTTCAATAGAGGGGAAATTTCTACTGCTGCAGGTGTCCATTCCTGCCAGAATTTATTGGGTTCTGTGCTGCTTCCATGTTTGTGTTAAACTTTTGAACACACATTTGCAAATTCAGATCCCTCCCTTCCAAAGTACTCCAGCATTTTCATGGGAATAAAACTTTATCCAAATGCATAGAAGTGTTTGCATGTACCAGATTGTACCTCTTGCTGAAACGTTGTTGGAAAGCTTTCTCTTAAACTGTACTCCAACGTCCCTGCTAACGATGTTGCTGTTGAAGATCTGTCATCATCCCCTTAATAAAATTCTATCTTGAAGATCTATAAGAGTTCACTTAGAATATTTGCTTCCAGGCATTCCAGAAGCAAAAAAGCTCAGAACGTAACCACTTTGGCTCAGTTCAATATTTTGACATTTTCAAATTTTGTAATAAGAATACAGTACAATAAATTATTTAGGTGGAGTTTTGTTTTAATGTGAAACCAGAAACAGCCTTCAACCTCTATGCAGCACCAATCTCTACTGCAGTCTTAAACTATTGACTGGAAAGTTTTTAATGTATGTTCCTCACTGAAATGAATGGAAGCATAGCTGTTATGGCACTTCCATTTGTTTCAACAGAATTTACTCACAAGAATGTTATGGTGGATGATGTCCTTAAGGCTCCGTAAGCTCAGAGCTACTGTCACAATTGTTTCATCAGTGGAAGCATCAATGTTACACTGATGTTTTGCACAGCAAACATGTAAAGTGTGGAAGTCAAAACTAATTACCTGTGTTCCCTGATGTATGCATCATTTCCCATGTAGTATCCAAAACTGATTTATATTATAGGTAAGGTAAAGGACCCCTGGACGATTAAGTCCAGTTGAATTTGTTCATGGGGTGTGGCACTCATCTCCGCTTTCAGGCTGAGGGAGCAGGCGTTTGTCTGCAGACAGCTTTCCAGCATGACTAAACCACTTCTGGTGCACGGAACACCGTGATGGAAGCCCGAGCACACGGAAATGCCATTTACCTTCCCGCCTCAGCAGTACCTATTTATCTACTCGCGCTGGTATGCTTTCAAACTGCTAGGTTGGCAAGAGCAACGGGAGCTCACCCTGTCATTCAGATTTGAACTGCCAAGTTCGCGATCAGCAAGCCCAAGAGGCTCAGTGGTTTAAATCACAGCGCCAGCTGTGCCCCTCATTTATAATATAACAACATGCATAAAACAGTTAGATATCTATAAGTAGTGAATTGCATATGTTGAAACAATTTTAAATATACAAATGTTTCTCTTAAACCTCTCTAGGGTGGATATGGTGGAGACAATAGCTATTTAGAGAATTCTCAGTGACGCTGCTAACTCATTCAAAAACATAATGGGTAACAATAGAGATAACACAAAGAAATTGATAAGTAGGTATTACCTCCAGCGCTGGATGCAGTATATCTTTGAAGACCAACTGCTGAAGATCATGGGATTTCTACTGAGATCAAGTCCTTCTTGTCGGCTTCCTCACAAGCATGCACTTTACATGCTTTTGACAGATCCAGCAGAACTCCCATTATGTTCTTGTGTATCAGAAAGAATAGACTGTACCTGGTAAATAAGGAGGGGCAGTTGAGGAATAGGTAGGAAACCATTTTTGAGAATCAAGCACTGCCCTTGGTAAATAAGGAGGGACTACTTCAACACATGTAAGAAGCCATTCAGTGAATAACATTCAGTTATACCAGGGTAAATATTCTCCTTTGCCTAAATTCCTAGACAGTTTTGTGTGTGTGTGTGTGTGTGTGTATCTATTGATATTCTTTGGAGATGGAATTCCTTTTTTTTGTTTTCTAATTCTCTGAGCACAGTCTGACAGTAGAATGTGTCTGCGAGGATAAAATTAACATATTTGAGCCTCCAGGGAAGAGCACAGTTCATCATTTTCTCCTCTGACCCCACTCTGTTTACTCTGTTGGGGTAAAAGAATCAGCAGGGCAGGCTCCGGTAGTCAAGTGTGTATTACCTTGTCAGGAAGAGGTTAGGCGACTCAGATTCACCCTGAACAAATTACATACCTCACTACATCTCAGAATAAGGGAGCAGGGTTATAACTCAGTCTAAGCACCATTCACTCTTCTATTACCTTCATAACCAAGGTCATACTAATCAACTCAATTACCAGTCCTCTTGGACATTTTCATAATGTTTTCTGCTAGTTGCTCTCCTGTGAAAATCTCTCGGTCTAAGCAAATTAATGCCATTTTTATAACTATCTACATTTCAGGTACAATAATTCATACACACCCACCCACCCACCCACCCACACCTCTTTTACAAAAGGCTGTTTAGTGACAACAACACAAAATGCTACCTTTAAATTCCACCATAATGCTCAAATGAGAGAGGTGCTTGGCTTTATGTTGCTGCTGATTTTTTGTTGGTGAAAACAAATTCATTTTAGCTTGCAAAACAGAAGCACGGGAACAGAAAGAGGAAAGTGATATTTGGTCACTTTTAAATTTTCAGAGATGTTGGTGAGATAAAGGGCCCATCAGTACTACACATTTAAAGCCATTTTAGCAGCCATGGCTTCTCCCAAAGAATCTAGGAAACTCTAGTTTGTTAAGAGTGCTGGCAGTTGTTAGGAGTCCTCTATCCCCCCCCCCACCTCAGTACAATTCTACTCTTGGAATTGTAGCTCTCTGAGGGGAATAGGGGATATCCTAACAACACTTAGTGCTGTTAATAAACTACAGTTCCCAGGATTCTTTTTTTTTATGGGGGGGGGGAGCCATGGCTGCTTAAAGTGGCATACTAGTGATTTAAACATTGTTGCATGCCACTCTGGATCTGTTTGGCCACCCCTTCCTTTTGGGTGCCTTGCCACTAGGCTCCTGGATCACTTTCAACCTCTTGCGTTTCATCCAGCAAGGATGTCCTGCTTTCCTCTCCACAGAAGTTTTCAGCCAGCCACTGTGCCAGCAGCTGCTCCATTTTATTCAAATGCCAGCACTGCTGCCAGCTATATTGCTGCTTCATTCTCTCAAGCCACTCAAGGAGTGTTGCTGTTCTTCCCTGCTTTTCCACTCAGGCACACCTGGCTCACCGGCCTTCAGGAAACACCAATCCCACTTCAGACACCAGTGTTGCACACCATCCCATCTCCAAGCAGTGCAAGATTCCAGGGTCCCAGGCACTTACACAGGGTTTGTGCTTCCTTTTGGAAATGAGGCACAGTGGTGACTGTCTTTATGACATATGGTTATTTACACATAAATACAGTGCTTTTTTTCCAGGGGGACGCATGGGTACACATACCCCTATACATTTTGTGAATCTAAGTTTGGCCTCATTGAGGGGCAGTATTTCAATATGAGTAGGAAAATGAGAGTACCCCTAAACATTTTTTTTAGAAAAAAGCACTGCATATATACCTGAACCTATGATGGAGGGGTTCACATCATTAACACCACTAAAGGGTCTTGTTTCTCCTATAGCCACAGCCTTGGACTCAAACAGAAATTAAACATTGCTCTCAAATGTTGTTCTGACTGTCTCTTCAGCTTGCTGCTTTACTTCCAGGTCACATCACTGCAAACTCTCAACTCTTGCCTTTGTCCTTTTTAAACTACCAGTCAGTTGTGTGGTTGGGCATCCATTTGCCATCTCACACAGATCTGCTGTCCTTTGTTTCCCTTAATCGCCCATCACCCAGGCTGTCACCACAGCACAGGAAGCCTGCCTAGCTTATATTTTAACACTTGCTGGATCAAGGGGTTAGAAGGGTCTCTGCATACAGCCTACTTCCCCCACCCCAAACTCATAAACAATATGTAGTGGAGATGGGGCCAAAGTGAGAGATGAAAACTTCACTATTGTATTGTCCTTCATTGCTCATTTCATATTGAATTCTGAATCGCCTTTCAGATCTGACATAAATCCATTCGAAGTTACACTTCTGGTGAGGGAAATTACTGTGAAATAGGGTGGTTATTTGTATCATCATAATCACTATTATTATCATTCAGCAATATTAAATTTGATAGTAAGGCCCTGAATGTACACCGTTTATTCATTAATTCCTCATATTTGCTCATTCATTACTATTTTGGAAGCCTTTGACATTTTGTCTAGTAAGGGGCAAAGGAACATTAGAAACTGCTACGTTTCATTCTGATTTTGATGCACACAAACTTTGGTCAATTGTACAACTCCACAAATTGCTTTATATTGTTGTATGAAGATATTTAAAGCTACAACTTCCTATGAACAATGTGGTATTACACAAATTCACCTCATTCCCTGTCCAAACAGTAAGTTTTTCCTGGCTGGATAGGATATTTGCATTTTCTACTATAACATGCAGTGGCTGTATGCTATGATATGATCAGCAGTTGTTATTATTAATAATAATATTCATTTTCTTTTAGACTGGGAACATGTCCAAATGCTTGGCCAGATATTAGAGACTGAATTAAATTTAGTAGAAGTACATTTGCCTTTAGCTAATATTTATGGTGCTTCTGTAACCAGAAATCCTAACTAGCTGCAGATATTATAGCTTTTTCCTCCCACAGCATATTGATATCATTGCCGTTATAGCATTGTATAGCTTTCTCTTTTTTTTCTGATGAGTTTCCAGTGTTCTACCACATTCGTAATGATGGCAATAACCCTCTTTGCTGGAATCTTCCTCTTTTGTGCTGCATTGCCTGGTGCCCGAGAGACATGTCCAATTTTCACGTTCCTTACGGAAAGAATTATTGAAATAAATTCAATCACAAGGGCCTTAAAAATCTGAAATCCCAGGAAGCTCGTTAGCATTTCCTTTTAAAACTGCTTCCTGCCTTTTATATACATATAGATTTGGACCTCAAATGGGTTTGGCAAGGCTCCAGCTGTAAAATCAGACGATCTTTGCACTGTAAGACGACTAGCTGTTAGAAAGTATTATGGTTTCAGGAAAGAAAAATTATCCACATTGGCTAACAGCACAGCACCTGGGCAATCCAATTCTAAATAAGTGCAACTGGCATATTGGCTAGGAAGACAGTGATTGCCTTCAACATCGTTGAACTGGTTCACACATAATGCTAAGCCAAATTATGGCTTAGCATGAGCATGTGGGCTCCCATAAAGGATCGCAGCTGCTTTACTCCTCCTCCAATTCTATTAGAAACCTGCCATGGTTTCTGGGTTCATTGCTTGTCTCACTCCAGACAAACTATGTTTGTCTGTGGGTTTTCCTGATGGGAGACAAATCTGGTTTAAACGACACATTATGCCAAACCATGGCTTAGCTCAATGCAGTGCAGCAGGAGAAGGACTAGAGGAGCAGCACAGGAATGTCATCCCCCTGGCTACCCTCACCCTTGTACGCTCAGGATAAGTCATGGTTTGGCTTAGTGTTACAAGTGAACCAGCTTGCAGTGAAGTTGTGTTGATGTCATGCACTAAGTTTCCTGTGAAGCCTTTGAAGCAGCATTGTACTCCAGATGTTGTTGGATCCAATACCTATCAGCTTCACCCAGTGGTTGGGGAGGGGAAGGGGAGGAGAGGGGAAAGCAAGCATTGGAGCAAGCTGCTTGTTCACTGGCCAGTGGGTGTCATACCATTCTTCCTGGCTGGTGGCAGAGGCCATTGTGAATCCGGAGGGCAACTGAGAGTTGGAGCCAAGTGTTCTTTCTAGTAGGGAAGAACATGGGAGCATGGTTCCTGAAACGTTTCCTTCTCTGGCCAATGGATGGGGTCAACTTAGTCTTCCCCGGTTATGCTGTCTGTCTGTCTGTCTGTTGGCCCATCCATCCGTCCATCCTTCTATCAAGTTATAGGCAGGGCCGTGCAAGGCTAGTAGTAGGCCCAGACCAGATGGGAAATGTAGGTCCCATTTCAATAATCTTTACCTTTGCCTCTACCGGGGGACTCGGAGTAGACCCCCTCAGAATTGTAGGCCCTTGCCCCTCCCCCTGTTCTGGCCTGATTATAGGCCATTTCTGCTTTGCTGGTGCCTTGCTTCTAAAGAGCCTTCCTCCCCATCACTGCCACCCTGCTGTCTAAAATAAAACACAATGAATGGGTGCATAATAAAATCTTTTAATTGTCTTAGCATATGTTGCTTTTATTAGGTGAGAATAATTGCATTCACGGGATCACCTACAAAGTCCTCTGGAATATAAAATTGAAATGGAGTCACACTGAGTGCACAAGTCCTTCTGAGCCGTGCCATTTTCCCCTTCACTGCCTCTTGTCCCCCTTTTGCTATAAAGTTCACATTGAAGTGTGACAAGAGACACTTGACAACTGACACATGCTGGATCTTATCAGCAGTGAGAGCAGTCACGGGCCCTGACTGAAGAGCGATTGTCATTTCTACAACATTTATTCCTCTCCTAGCCTCATTGCTTTCCCTTTCAGAGGAAATCTTCTCGGCTAAAAGACTGCACTTGCTACGTGTTTTTCTCTCCCTCCCCTTTCAAAAGAGAAGGATTTTCTTTAATATATATGCATTTTATCCCACACGGCAGCAGCCTTATAGCAGATTCCCCCTAACCTCTTAGTCTCACTGCGCTTCAAAGCCTAATAAAAGCAAGCCAGCAAAAGCTTTTATGGTGCCTCCCCATCTGCCTTAAGGACCCCTCCCCACCTCTCTCACATACTGTATCCAGCATCTGATAAATTCTGCTGCCTCTAATTAATTCACCCTTGTATTTATTTTAAAAGAATGGGTGGGAGAAGGGGTTCATAATGACTTAGCAAAGAAATTAAGAACAGGCAAGTCCAGTGTGGCTAGTTCACTTTGGGCATGCGACCATAAGGAGAGCCCTGCTGGATCAGGCTAATGGCCCATAAAAGTTCTCACTGTGGCCAACTCCTTGTCTACGGGAAGCCCAAAAGCAGGACCTGAGTGCAACAGGACCCTGCCCATCTGTGATTCCCAGCAACTGGCATTCAGAGGCATACAGCCTCAGGCAATGGAGGCAGAACAGAGCCATCAGGGCTGATAGTCACTGTTAAGGCTACCCTCTATGAATTTGTCTAATCCTTTTATAAAGCCATGCTTCACTACATCTTGTGGGAGTGGAATTTAACTATGCACTGTGCGGAGTACCTTCTTTTGCCTGTCTTGGATCTGTCCTTGGCTGACTGACTGCTGCTGAGTTTGTAGTGTATGACCTAGCCAAGTGGAGGCAACAGAGCCATGCTAAGATGAAAAGTTAAGTCATTGCGGGTTGAACAGGAGGGGGACCACTCTGGCTTCCTGCAAGTGTCTCCAGATTAATGCATGCTTGTGATTGGCTGGGCTTGACCTCTGCATTCTGAAAGGTGACCTTTCCCATGATATCATGCATGCTGCTCTTATTACTTGGCCCCTTCTTCAAGGGCTGATGTCCAGAGTCAGCATCATTGGAAACCTGTCAAAGGCTGCATCCATAACAATCCCTCCTACTGAGCCCCCTATCCTTTCTGCTCCTCCTCCTTTCTGTTGCTGCCTATTCACCTGCACTGTCTGAGCACACAAACAACGACAAGAGCAAAGTGATGGAGCAGGACCCTCTCATTTGCCTCGCACTCTCCCTCTGGGCAGCTCTTTTGGATTGGACCGAAAGTGAGAAGGCAAGCAAATTGAGAGCAGTGGTGGTGCCAGGGAAGAAGTGACCCCATACAGAGCAAAGAAGGTGGGGAAACTCCACCATAATTGCATCACACTAGGGGCCCTGTTCTGAAGCATAGTTAGCATAATAGTAAATGTGGTCCTGCTCCCAGGTGAGATATGCGCCACTGCACAGCAACTTTGCAGCCACTTCCCAGTGAACTGATTTACAAGTAGTTTTATTAAGTGACTCTCTGAATCCCCCCATCTTCTTTCATGTTATTACAAAATAAAATGACGTTTGTGCTTTTCATTCCACTGACAATGATGTGATCTGCACTTTTAAAAGAAGTTCTATTTAAACCTGACTTGGGGGGGGGGGAGAGGGACACGGGGGCGGGGGCAGTGAAGAGGAGGGGTGTGTAAGCAGTAGTCCTGGAGTAAGGAACAGCATTATCAGAGTGGTAAATAACAGAAACAAAGCCCTTAATGCCTGCTTTTATGAGTGAGCACTTATTAGTGTAAGCAAAGCTTGCACAATCATGTTTGCTCTCAGTCAGTTTTGCCTGCAGTTGTAGCTTAATGGTGGCTTTTCTCTTCCCCTCCCCTTTTGTCTTCTACTAATGTATCCTGTGTCTATCTCCATAAAAATCTGTCAGTCACATGTCTAATTAAAGTCACTCTTTAAAAAAACCCACCACCAACGAAAGCTCAGCAAACCATTGAATTGTGATGTTCCTTGTAATTTCTGTTGTTGAATATGATCCGTCTTGTTCAATAATTTTTCACACGCCACCAGAGGTTTCTGTATGCAAAGTGATATAATCACAATCGCAATGTTAGCTGACACATGCTTGCTTTTGAACTCACTGATGGCTGTAATTATTCATGTTGTTTGTTGTGATCATTCAGTAGTTGCCTCTTCCACAAGAGGAGTTTAAAAACCACCATATCTAGCCAAGAGCCAGTGTGGTGCAGTGGTTATTGTGTCGGACTAAGATTAGGGAGACCGGGGTTCATATCCACACTCAGTA
This sequence comes from Podarcis tiliguerta, assembly GCF_965153285.1. Classification (NCBI taxonomy): domain Eukaryota; kingdom Metazoa; phylum Chordata; class Lepidosauria; order Squamata; family Lacertidae; genus Podarcis; species Podarcis tiliguerta. Next base: position 46,568,587 of record NC_139541.1, read on the forward strand.
ATGAAGCTCGCTAGGTGACCCTGAGGCAGTCAATGCCTCTTTGCCTGACCTACCTTACAAGGTTGTTGTGGGCATTAATTAGGGGGGGGGACCATGTTTGTTACCGTGAGCTCCTTAGAGAAATGGGTGGGATAGAAATGCAATAAATAAATACAGTGGTACCTCGGGTTAAGAACTTAATTTGTTCCGGAGGTCCGTTCTGTTCTTAACCTGAAGCACCACTTTAGCTAATGGGGCCTCCTGCTGCCGCCGCACCGCTGGAGCATGATTTCTGTTCTTATCCTGAAGCAAAGTTCTTAACCTGAAGCACTATTTCTGGGTTAGCGGAGTCTGTAACCTGAAGCGTATGTAACCCGAGGTACCACTGTAAGTCTGTTGCAGCAAGCTGTTGATTATTTAGGGAAAGATTTAGAAAAGACTAACTGGTTTTGAGAGTATGAACTTTTGTATAGTGCAGACAGTTTCATCAGATGCTAACACTGGGGTAGGAGTGTGTTTGCTCTGCATGAACAAGACTGCTAAACTCCAGTGATACCACAATGACACTCTGTTGACCATGTGAGCAACCGGTGCAAAGAATTGGACTGGGCGCCATAGTTATTTGGGGATAGAGTATCTCTTCCAGTCTCTAGTATGCCCTGCATATGATGGTGCCCAAATAGAATCAGGAAATGTGGACTGTTTGTATTTTTTTTCTATGTATGATGCTAGGAGAGCAAAATTATCCTGCCTTTTCAGAAGCCTCCTGGTTTGATCATGAGACACTTTGGTCAAACTTTGCTTTCATTTATCAAAAGCAATTGCTATACTTCTATCCTGTTATTAAAGTTTGAACTCATTGCACTATCAGTTTTGCTCTCTGGGGCTGGGTGGGGGAGGGAGAGCATCCTGTAATTTATAGTTTAATTTTTTCCTGAGGTGGCTACCCCCTTGTTTATTTAAAGATAATTTGCTTAAGCATGCACAAGGTGGAAGGTTGTGCAAGGAAGGATTTTATTAGTTGTGCTGCCGAAGAGATCAATAGTAATTTGAATACTGTAAATCTATCCCGTTAACAGGTTTATTTCTTCATCAGATATTAATTCCAGAGGGCTTTGCCCATTATAGCATTGACATGGATCATGCAGCTGAACTGTATCCCATAGAATAATAATCATTTCAAGCTCTAGGACTGCAAAGAGGTTTGATGTTCAGCAGTCCATGCTGTTTTGACACTTCCACTCTGCTCTGGGCCTGTTTTCTCCTGGGAACAGGAAGGGGTTTCAAACACCCACACCCACACCCTGCATGCAATTTCTTTAACATTTTAATTCACGTTTCTACAGGTGAAATCGTACAGACCATAGGCAGGTTTACACATGCTAGCAGATCGCAATGAAAGTTCATGAGGAACACTGTGGGCTTTCCTGTTTCAATAAGACCGCAGTTTGAATCTCACCTGTTTATTATTTTACTAGATGGTCTCAAGCAAGCTGCTGCCTCAGCCTCAGACCCATCACCTGCAATATGAGGAATAATAATACTGATTTACATTACAGGGCAGAAGTTGCAAATCACCATTGTAAAAAGTATTGAGCGTCTCAGAAGCACTCTGCAAAAGTGGCTTCTTATTCATATTCTTATTATTCAACCACAACAGCATTGAATATGTGATACTGAATGTCTGAAATGACTCTAGTAAAAAGCCTTCTCTTTGAAGTGATATAAGAAGCTCTTCATTTGTTTACTGATTGCACCTTCTTCATCTCTTTATCACCTTGGCAGCCTACCCTTTATACTCTTCATAGTCTACAAGTTGTACATGGGGCTTTCCCCCTATTTTATCCTCACAACAACCCTGTGACATAAGGAACAATAAGAAAGACAGTGACTGTGTCCCACTGAAGTCACTCAGTGAGCTTCACAGGTGAGCAGAAATTTAAATCCAGGTCTCAGTCCAACCCTCTCCTCACCATGCCACACTAGCCCATTGTTTGTGTGTTACTTTCATAATGTTAACCCATTTTTAATCCAAATTGCTCGGAAGACATGCATTATTCTTGTCCTGCCCTGACTTCGAGCAGAAGTCAGACAGAAATAAGCAACTTGCTCTGACGATGAACTGATCACTTTTTATCCTGAAAGGGACAGATCACCTCTCTCAGGCACCACTCCTTCCCTAAGGCTTGGAAGGCCTGAAAGGGGCTGTCCTCTACCTGGAGCCTAGCATCCCTCTCCCATAAGAACAGCTTGCTGGATCAGTCCAGTGATCCATCTAGTCCCATATCCCATTCTCACAGTGGCCAACCACATGCTTGTGAGAAGCCCACAAGCAGAACCTGCCTACCTTCTTACTTCCAAGTTCAGGGAGTGGGACTGCTTGTCAACTTCCTCCTCCTCCTCCTCCCTTTCCTCTTTCTCTTCAATTTCAATGTTGTCCTTGTAGAACTTAGCAGGGAGAAGGGTGGAACAAAACTAGAATTAGTTGGCTCTGCTTGTTCTTGGCGCTAGAACCACTGACTGGGCTCACTGCTTTCCATCAGTGGCACGATGGGTAGGTGGGTCATGGCGCACTGTGGTCCTCCACCACACCTTTGAGTCAGTAAAAGCATCATCCAGCCAGCCGTTGATGACATCCTCAAGTATGGTTGTGTGTTGGCTATGACACCAGTGTCTCTACAATTATCTACAGTGGCATTTTGTCATATAGAGTACATTAGCACATTATCATGGATGTATAAACCCATCTTTCATTTTTTATTGTCCACTGATAGGGAACCCCATTTTTAAACAAAAGTTAACATCTCTCAGATGATCAAATCCATCATGTTAACCATGAGCTCTAATAATATCCAGAATGTACAGCCCAAAAACCACACTGTTTACCCATCAGTGCTGCTGTTCATTTTTGTATATTTTGCTATTTCCTCAGTTGGACTTCTAAATATCAGAAAAACTTTAATGCCCCACTAACCTCATCCGCCCCATTGCTTCCTGTGGAAACATTATCATGAGCCCTAAAGCTTGTGACCCAGCAAGCAGTTACTATAGAAGAAACTTGTGTGCTATGCAGAAGACAACATTTGCTATCTCTTTGTTCAAAAGGAAATGTTGAGTGTTTTCAGACTTGAAAAGGAGCATAACATACAGTAGAGAGCTGTGACGCTTACCACAGCTCTTGTCCAGTTAAGATCCTTCACGGCCCAATCCTGAAACTTGGTGAATCAACACATAAAATTTATAAATATTAATAATTGGTCGAGAAATGGACCAACTCTAGTGAAATGTGTTTGGCAGTACACTGCAAGCAAATATTCTGCTGAAATTATTTAGATTAATGCTAATCCTGTTGGTTGTTTTTAAGGAGTTGGCCACATGGGATTTTCAAGGTTTGCTAGAGCTCTAGCTGCTTCTAGGGCCATAGCTACAATGTCAGACTAATACATTTTACTCCCTGAAGTGGAGCCCAAATGCTGTCCCCCCCTTCCCACCAGGTCACTAATTTAAAATGTATTGCTGCACTGTTCAGACACTGATTGGGAAATGGTTGTAGCTCATTGGTGGAGCATCTGCTTTGCATGAAGGAAGACCCAGGTTTAATCTCCAACATCTCAGGGTAGGGTCTGAAAACCTGGAGTGGCCCTTGGTGGCTGTCAATACAGCTGACCACAAAGTCTTCTTGCCACAAGATCTTCACACCCTGAGACCCGCTGGTGAAGGGCAGGTAATAATATAATAATAGTATTAATAATAATCCAGTTTGATCAACTCTGTGATCAAACACTTAACACTTTCCATCTTAAATGTTCCTTTTTAAACCCCCTCTTAAACCTATATCTTTAAATGAGATGTTTCTATTTTATTTTATAAATGATTCATTTCTGCAATGGATCCATTCTTTCAGTGCTTTCCTCAGTATGTGAGTATGTGAAAGTGGCTCCTTCTGCAATAGCTCTGCTAATTATGTCGAGGAAGGCTGGGTCTAGACACATCAAAGTAGCATTTCAGTTTAAAGCGTTGTAAATTTAAACAGGGAAAACAGGTAGAGAGAAAAAGGACTCCACATCACCATCTGGTGGCACAGTGTTATATTGCATAAACAATGCATATAAATTTCTTTCTTTTTTTACCAGTCTAGCTGAGTCCAAAATTACAAATTGCCTATCAACAATCTCCCTTCAATTCTTTAGCCTTTTCTTTGCCTGGATTTCCATACTTACAAAACCAAACTTTCAGTGAAATGTTGATACTGTAATTCAATAGGCCTGAACCATCTGTTGGGATGGCTTTTATGGAGCTGTTTGGATGCACGCTTTGTATTGTTTACTTCATGAATCTGGTAGGCTGGTATTTTGGTCGCAAAAGGATCATCCCCCACAAAACAAAAGATGTGCTGTTTATATCCAGGAACTTAATTGCCTGCTTTGTTTCAAAGCTCTGCCTCAAATCAGAGTTGTTTTCATTATTAAGGCGTGCACACACTCACACAAAACCATCATCTGATTGACACTTGCTTTTCAAACTGGGCTCTCAATCAAGTCTACCTCTTTTATTATTTTGTTCTTTCAATCAGTATTCAAAAAAGGTCTCTTCCATTTTTAGATGCATATAGGTTGGCTGTTTTGGATTTTTTTTTTAACATTAGCATTCATACTCGCATGTTAACAATCGTTATAACACGTACCAGAGGGAAAATATTATTTCCCATAAATGCTCAATGATTATAGTCTTTATTGCATCAAAACCTGTGCTTTGACAGATAGTGGAAAGCTTTCAAAGCTTGTGTGGGATGGTTGACAGATAGCTGCAGGTGGAAAATATTTCTTAGGTATTAGGTTTTCTATTACTGAGAAGGTAAATATTCTTCCAAAATAACATTAGCCTTCCAAGCAGGTCTGGTAACATTAGCTGAGAATGGATATATCCACAAAACATGCTTACAAATAATGTGTAACAAGACTGTCTAATTAATAAAGGGTTGAGTCCAATACATATGTCTTTTTTCACTGTATGTGAGAGTTGAGGTGTAGAAATCACTGTTTGATTCTGTAGAGGTCTCACTGGATGTCTTGTGAGTTACAGAGCCTGCTACACTGTGGGTGCTGAATAAATATTTTATTATCATCATAGCTCTTTGTTTTTTATATAGTGGAAACTCTTTCCATTGAAACAAAGTTAAGTGGTAGAGAATATGTTTTGCATGCAGAAAGTACCAAGTGCAGTCTGTTGCATTTCCCCTTAATGGGCCTTAGATTGCAAGGCTCGAAAGGACCTTGCCTGGTACCCTGGGGAACCCAAGTCAAGCCCTCTCTAATGAATTATATAGACTTAATGGTGGTCTAACTAAGTGAGCTGGTTTACATGTAACAGTAAGCCATGGTTTAGTGCTACAAGCCTCTAGAAGCAAAAGTACCAGTCTTGCATACTCCCTCCTCCCACACAACCAAGGGGAGGATAGCTGCTGACATTCCTTTCTGTTTCCCTGAATCTTGTAAAACAAACTCTGGCTAGTTTAATAAGCCAACTTCCTGGTTTGAAGTTGACTTGTTTTGAAATCGGCTAGAATTTTGTTTTAAAGCAAGATTCTTTTTTTTTTTAATCTTTTTAATTTATTTTCACCTTAACATACACCAAAAATAAAAAAATAAAAATATCCATAAACATAAAGTCAAAAAGGAAATTATTACATCGAATCATAATCTCAAAATCTTTAAATAAAAATGGTCTTTTTCTATAGACCTGACTTCCCATCTACTCCTTACTTCAATTTCTCAACATTTGTTCTCTGCCATAACGTTTTAAAGGGACGCGGGTGGCGCTGTGGGTTAAAGCCTCAGTGCCTAGGGCTTGCCGATCGAAAGGCCGGCGGTTCGAATCCCCGCGGCGGGGTGCGCTCCTGCTGTTCGGTCCCAGCGCCTGCCAACCTAGCAGTTCGAAAGCACCCCTGGGTGCAAGTAGATAAATAGGGACCGCTTACTAGCGGGAAGGTAAACGGCGTTTCCGTGTGTGGCTCTGGCTCACCAGAGCAGCGATGTCACGCTGGCCACGTGACCCGGAAGTGTCTTCGGACAGCGCTGGCCCTTGGCCTCTTTGAGTGAGATGGGCGCACAACCCTAGAGTCTGTCAAGACTGGCCCATACGGGCAGGGGTGCCTTTACCTTTACCTTTTTATAACGTTTTAAAGCAGGATTCTTGGTACATATGTAATGCTAAATCGAAATTCAGGGAAACTGGAAGTAATCTAGGAGTATGCAAACCTAACACTTTGCTCAGGCTTGCTAAGTTTCATCCACGTAATGCTAAACCATGTAGTTTCCTGTGCAAACACCACCACAATGTGCATAACAAATGTGAATACCCAACTGTGATATGGTCTGGGCTAGTCTATCCATTACATCTGCAGCACTGTGATATTTCTTCATTTGAAATTGCCCCTCCCCAAAGCTACTATTAGCCATTGATTGGCATGGGGGTAGGGGAAGACAGATACATGACCCTTCTTTACCATGTCTTGGGGGATCTGTAATGGGAAACTAGAATAGGGCAGGGGCTCCCAAGCTGTCATCTGTGAACTTCATCCAGATGGTCTATGACATGTTTGTAAAAATGCAGTTAAAAATAATACGGCATATAGCACATTAAGTGGTCTATGGAGGGCGGAGTGTAGGAACCACTGGTATAGAGGGGACTCTCCACCAGCAACACATGCCCATGTCATTCCTACATTATCTGCAAGTGTTTTTAAGGCTGGAATTCTATACACATCTACTCAGGAATCAGGGCCCCATTTAATTTTCTAGGGCAGATTTCTGAGGAAATAGGTAGGGGACTGCAGGAAGAAAATGCTGGAAGACCCAATTGCAGATACCCCAGGTAACATGTAATATGATACATCATTCAGTGTCCCCCACAACTATGGGTTAAGGCCTCCAGATCAAACAGTCAGAGAGTCTGAAGAAGTAGCTCTGTAACAAAGAACCACACACACACACATTTACAGATTAGTATGCTTTATATGGCATAAAAGTTTTGATGGCATAGAGTTCATTTCATCAGATGCACAAAGTGTTATCTATTAATGGCAAGTAAATGTGGGGGAACTGTGAAAGGTGGAATTAGATGGCAGTAAAATGCGAAAACGTATTATCTGTGACAATTCAACAAGTCAGCACATGTAACTGCCTGCTCCTGCCCCTTTAGAACATTCTTCCCCAACCTTGTTTCTTCCTAACGTTTTGGACTACAAGTTCCATCAGACCATGCTGGCTGATGCCAATGTGTGTTGGAATAAATGTGTTTTATTTTTACTTGGTGTCTGCAGAGACGTGAATTCATTCCATTAAAAACAAAGGGGGAGGGATAATCTTACTGTTCCCATCTCCACATCTCTTGGCATTTCGTACATAAGACCAAATAAAGCAGTTCCATTGTCTTATAAAGTTTTGCGCGCCATTGGGTGGGTGGGTGAGAGACAGCGAGAGACAGACACATTGCCAATACTGTTGGGTTGTGATGTGAAGGTAATGCTCATCAACAGAATGAATGAAAGTAGGAGTCACACTTGGTGCATTCGGATTGATTAAAGAAAGAAGCCAACTACCTTGCATGAAGCGCTGCCACAGTTTATTACTCCTCCTTTCTTTGTGGGAGTCCAAGGATGCTTGGTATGTATGAGGGAATGCTTAAAAACACAGAGACAACAGTCAGAGGCAGTAATGCTTCTGAATACCGCTTGCTGGAAGCTGCGGGGGGGGGGGGGCTTGAATCCTGTGTGTGTGTGTGTTTTCCACAGGCATCTGGTTGGGCACTGAGAACAGGATGTTGGACTAGTTGGGCCACTGGCCTGAGACAGCTGGCTCATCTTATATTCTCTTTACATTCTTAAGCACCAGGAAAGGAAGGCCTCTGTGGGCACATGTGTGCCCATGGGAGCAACATTGGCAACCCTGCCTCTCATATAGGGAAAGGAAGTGCCTTATATTTTTGCTTGCCTTGAGGGTTTGCTTGGAGTTAGAACACTCAGGGTCGTATCTTTATCCGTGGGTTGGCAACCATGTCAGTAGTGAGTGGAATGCCAAGTTTGCAAAAAGGCAAGCTATAACTTGCTTTCCCTCTTTTTATAAAAACACAAATACACAAAGTTGAGTTGCTTTAAAAGTTACAAACAAATGAGGAAGCTCTGACTTGAGTTCATCAGAAGTCTCAATCTGGTTGAGTGTTAAACAAGCAAACAGGCAATAAAATTGGAGAACGTGAATAAAGGACCTTTAAGTCAACAGTGAGTGGGCAACATATAGCCCTAAATGACATGTGGCCCTCAAACTAACTTCTGTGACCGTCAGCCTAATTTCAAAAGCATTCTGCAACTGATAAGTTCAGAGCTCTGGCAGAACAATATATCCTTCCACCAAGGGTTTGGTGGGTGGGAAGGAAGAGAGAGAAAGAAAGAAAGACAAAAGTAGAGAGAAGGGGGTGTCAAAATGAGAGGGGCAGATGACAGAGAAAGGAGTGGCAGAAAGGGATGGTCCCATCCACTTTGGGATCCGACTTCTGTTCACTTCTTCATTATCATGCAGTTCTATAATACTGTGATTTTAAAAAATAAAATCTAGCTGTATTTTCTTTTATTTCACTCAGGCACACACTTTGCATCCTTAATTAAAATCAATCAATCAGTCAATCCCAATGTGTTCGTTATTCTCCATTATGATGCTCTGTTTTCCTTAAGCCATGAAACACAAAGTATCCGTCCTTCTCAAATGGAACAATTAATCTGCCAAGTCAAATAATAGTGAACACGTCAATATCATTTTGTTGATCTACCTCGGTGGAGAATATAAAGAGAATACCGCAGAATTTAGGGTTTGGGTACTGAAACTTTTGTGAGTCATCAGATCTGTACTTTCTGTCTGTACTTTCCAGTTCAGTGTGACTGGCTCGTTCTGCTTCCTGTGGGTTCCTTTGTTCTTTCCATTTCTTACTTGGTTCTTATTCAACACACACACAAACCTGGGATTGGATTAGAAAGGTGTTTTAGTTAAAAAGTTCAATGGCCTGAAAAGACTTTGGGGACCTAACCCTAGCTAGGATTTTTGAAGAGGATGTTGTGAGTTCAGCAGTAAACAAAGCTTTTCAAAGATAATACTTTAAAGTAAGAAGCACAGCCTTTATGCTAATATTTCGTCTATTAACCAGCGAACGGCCATGCCATATGGAGTGAAGCAGTGGAGGCAGGTTCACTAGGGCAAGTAGGGCATTGCCCCACCAAGTTGCTCTCAGCCAATCCCCACCTGCCAGTCTCCTTCCTTATAAACCATCCAGGGGTTGGCACTGGCTGCTAGCTTCCTTCATAGTTTCAGTGTTGTCCCTTGTAGAACTGAGCCAGCAGGCGGTATAGAGAGGGAGGCTATACTAGAACTTTGGACTTAATATGTGGTACAGTTGCTAGAAAGGCTGGTCACTACTGAGGGTGCATGCAGACATACTTGCCTAGAGGAGCTGATAGGGTAACTTTTATGGAAACACGAACTGGACTCCAAATTCAGCACTAATATTTCAGACCACGTTGGAGGAAAAATCCCAGCCAATCTGCTGCAGAGTATGGAAGGATGTTTTTTATTTTACGATTGTCACAAAGGCCCAGGCAATCAGCATTTTGTACAAACAACCTTTGCTTGAGACAAGAGGTAGTTCCCAGGTTCAATTCTCTAAGGTTGTACACCGGGCCAAAATGAGGTCAATGTACATCCACAGGGGGGCCAACACTCGAGCTATGTATGTGTGTACATACCCTGAGGGGAAACCTGTATCTTTGCAGTCCTTATCATCTCCAGGTGGAGCTGAACAAAGACTTATTGCCTGAAACCTTGGAGAGCCTCTGCCAATGTAGACAGTACTGAGCTACATAGACCAGCAGTCTAAGGCAGTTTCCTATGTTCAGTAAAAGGTTTCTCATATCTAACAGGACAATTCTGAACGCGATGATAATTTCAAGTTGTCACTTATTTACCAAAACACACACCATCAGCTTCTGTGTTTCTCAGTTACACACTTCAGTGAAGCTGTTGGAGTTTTGCTACCATAACTAACAGGAGAATTTGGCTCATGTCCTTCAGTGTGTGAAAAGAACTCTTTAAATCAATTATGGCTGGACAAAATCTATGAAGCAAGAAGCAACTTTAAAAATGGGATATGCGGGAGAATGAAACTTAGCTAATGGAAGTGAACTTTTTTCTCTGGCCTGCTAGTGGGAACATATCAGCGTGCTTGACTTTTATTAATAGGAGATTGGTTATTCAACAGATCATTTATTTTGATGTGATCAGCCCATGGAATTGTGCTCCTGTTGCTTTATCTGTCAGCTATATTTGAAATTATTAAGGCAGTGCTTCATTTAACATTCATCCTTGTGCGCTTTCAATGTTAGTGCATTGTTTGGCTTGAATATATATATACGTGTGTGTGTGTGTGTGTGTGTGTGTGTGTGTATGTATATGTACAGTACAGTGTATGTGTATGTGTATGTATATGTACAGTCATACCTCAGGTTACAGATGCTTCAGGTTGCGTTTTTTTGGGTTACGGCTTGCTGAAACCTGGAAGTACCGAAAGGGTTACTTCTGGGTTTTGACGGCTGCAGATGTGCAGAAGCGCTAAATTGTGCTTTGCGCATGCGCAGAAGTGCCGAATGGCGACCCTCGCATGTGCAGGCGCGCCGCTGCGGGTTGCGAACGCTGCAGGTTGCGAAGTGCATCCCGCACAGATCATGTCCACAACCCGAGCGTCCACTGTATATGTTTATGTATGTGTATATGTATAGCTCAGTTGGTTGGAGTGTTGCTGATAATGCCAAGGTTGCATGTTCAATCCCTGTGTGGGACAGCAGCATATTCTTGCATTGCAGGGGGTTGGACTACGTGATCCTCATGTTCTTCCCAGGGCCTTCCAACCCTGGGATTCTACAATTGTATGATCAGAATGCTGCTTTATAAAACATGGTGCAAAGCATGACCCCTGTGTCCATAATATTTGCCAAATAAGCTCCTTTCAGGTTTTATATATACAATGCACTGAAATGGCTTTTCCTTGTTGCCAACAATGCATGAGTCCCAATCATTGCCTCAGCTTCTAGGCTGTCATAAAATGTTCACAAATATTCCCATCATTGGTCTGTGTGTGTGTGTGTGTGGTGTGTATTTTTTTTTTTTTTTTTGTGGTAAGTAGGATGTAAAATGTGGTGGCCTGCCATATGGTGACGGACTACCTTTGGCGCTGCTGGCTGGGGCTGATGGGAGCTGGGAGTCTTAACATTTATAGGGCCACAGCTTGGGATCAGGATAACTCACCTGCAGAGTGCAGTTATCAATTGGATATATAAGGGGTAAGATTATCTTTTGGGTACAAAAGGACCTCCTGCAGATACCATATCTTTCAAGACGTCCATTTTGCACAATGTAGAAAACAGGCACCTACCCTTTGGAATGTCCTCCCCTTGAATATTAGATGGGCACTTTCTCAGTTGTCCTTTTGGAGACCACGGAAGACTTTCCTTTTCCAACAAGCCTTTTAAATAATAATAATAATAATAATAATAATAATAATAATAATAATAATTTTATACCTCGCCCATCTGGCTGGGCTTCCCCAGCCACTCTGGGTGGCTTCCAACAAAATATTAAAATACAGTAATGCATCAAACATTAAATGCTTCCCTAAACAGGGCTGCCTTCAGATGTCTTCTGAAAGTCTGGTAGTTGTTGGTCTCTTTGACATTTGATGGGAGGGTGTTCCACAGGACGGGTGCCACTACCGAGAAGGCCCTCTGCCTGGTTCCCTGTAAGTAGAGATTTTGTACCCATTACTTGGTTGGAGAACTGAACTACAGATTTAATGATGTGTGACTTACAAGGACAGCTGTATTTCAGTTTGTGTATTGTTTTGGGAAGTGTGAATTAGGTAGGTTTGCATTCAGTTATCAACCAAATTCCTCCTACATCTGTATACATACATGTATTTTGTAAGTTTATTCGTCTCTGAAGTTGCTTTGGAGTCTTTTTTTAGTGGAAAGGCAAAGGTTTTTTGTTTGTTTTTAAATCACACCGAAAAAAACTACTACACTTCCTTCAGTTTAAAAACTTGTTTTGATGAGAACATTCAGCTAAAGTGTTATTGTTTGTTTAAAAACTGATCTAACTATTCCCTAGAACAGTGGATCCCTGTATAAAATGGAGCTCAAGAGCATTTAGTTTTCTGTATGCTCCGAAAAAAGTGTGAATAATGAATCTGCTGAAATGAGACTGTGACGACTCCCCTCCCCAGCACCACTAATGCCTCTGCAACCCCGTCCATGCTGGCAGTGGCTTCGCCTGAGCAAATTAGCCCAAAGTGTTGTGCCCTTGACTGGCAAATTCTTTCAAGCCGGTTGAATGGACAAAATGAATACCCAGATTGTTCCTGTGTCTGTTATGTGCTTGTGTTTATCTGGCTTTGCTGTCACTCAAGCCATTATAACTCTGGGCACACTCAAGCGACTTGTCCACTTACAAAAGGCCAAGTCTATTGATGATAAGCTTTAAAACAAAATGGAACAAACAAACAAACAAAATGCAAAACAACACAAAAATCTGGAGAGAGAGAGAGAGAGAGAGAGAGAGAGAGAGAGAGAGAAACAGACAGACAGATAGACTGACTGACTGACTGACTGACTATCAACCAAGTCCTCAGATCAGTCAAATTGTTCAGGCTATGTGTAACAAATCAGCTTGTCAATGGTATTTTGTTGTATTTGTTGAATAGATGTAAATTAAATGTGAAAGACATATTACTGTCTTGTGAAAAATAGTAAGCATGTGTTTGAAATATCATTGGATAGTTCAGGGGTTGCATTATACAGTATGAGTTTTCTCCATAAGAACACTGCTAATTGGTCTGAAGCATGTTTGTGTGGACAAATGTGTGAAACAGAGAATCATGGATATGGATGGTAGCAAATACAGCAATTGCAGCAGAAATTTTTCTAGTACCTCTGTGGGGACATAGCACAGCAATGTACATGCTCTGCATGCATCTAGGTCTCTATTTATATAGGAAGATGCCTTACACTGAGTCAGTTTAGCCCAGTATTGTCTACTTTGACTGGCAGCAGCTCTCCAGAGTCTTTCCTATCACTTGTCACTTAATTCAAAAGTATTGGAGATGAGTGCTGCCACTGAACTGTGGCCTCTCCCCAAGACTCTCAAGTAGCAGGGATGGGAAAAACCCTTCTCTGAGCCCTTGGAGAGCTGCTGCCAATCAGAGCCAATCATACTGAGCTAGATGGACCAGTGGGTGGTGCTGTGGTTTAAACCACTGAGCCTTGGGCGGTTTGAATCCCTGTGACGGGGTGAGCTCCTGTTGCTCTGTCCCTGCTCCTGCCAACCTAGCAGTTCAAAAGCACACCAAAAATGCAAGTAGATAAATAGGTACCGCTCCGGCGGGAAGCTAAACAGCGTTTCCGTGCACTGCCCTGGTTTGCCAGAAGCAGCTTAGTCATGCTGGCCACAAGTCCTAGAAAAACTGTCTACATCAGTTCCCTCGGCCAGTAAAGTGAGATGAGCGCTGCAACCCAGAGTCCTCTGCAACTGGACTTAACTGTCAGGGGTGCTTTAGCTTTAGCTTTATATTATAATCATGCAGAGCTGCCTTCTTCTGAGTCAGGCCATTGGTCCATCCATGATCATAACTTTACTGTTGTTACTGATGTCCTATGTCAGGGTGCATGCTCTGGATTCTTCAAATTGACACTGACTCATGGTCATCACTAAAGACAACCTCCAATGAAACAATTCTAACAGGAAGGATTTGGAAAAGATAAAATTGTGTTAAAGATGCCATGGAGGAGTGTAGCTTAATTTGGAGAAAAGGGGGATAGTGGAGACAGCAGAGAGACAGCTTGGGAGACAGATGAACAAGACTTGATATAAACAGTGGGAGGCAGATTTCAACCAGATTTGACACCCAAATTTTATGGAGAATATGGAGGTTCCTGTGCTGGAGAAAAATCTCAGGAATTTTGTAGGATGCAAACAGTGTTTGGGCAAAACTAGCGAAATGTCACCTATGGAGTGTGGCTCTATACCACCATTGTTTTGACATTTCAAGGAATGCAAGTATTACTTGCATGAGCAGTATTTTTGATGCAGTTTACAGCTTAGCTGTCAAACACAACACTGTAATAAAAATTGCAGATATGGCAGAAGTGGGCAGTGGAAAATTTACATTTTCTTTCCCTTCCTACAGATAGCAGGGTCCTTGAAAATGCCTAGATGTTTATCTGCTTTGAAGTTCTCTAGACTTGTCGTGCTGTCTTTCACTGCATTTCAGCATTCTCGTTGGACTGACTGCAATTGGAATTGGTCCAAACTAGGACTGTTTTCACTGGGGGTTTTTGCCTCCACATCCAGAGTTTGTGGTATATGTGCGAGAGCGTGCATGCAAAAAAAAAAGAGGAAATTTTTATTTTCTTTAGGAGAGTTGGCTTTTTTTAATTTAAAGAAAATGTATAAGTACCCCGAGGAAGGCCTTCTGCCAATTCCCTATGTGTTTCCAGGATTGTTAAAAGCATAAAGCAGAGGCACGGCTCGAGCTGTCATCCACCAAGCCCGAGAAACCATGCAAAGATATTGATAATTGATTCCATTTTTCTATGAGTTAAAAACTAACTTTGCCCTCCTAGTGAGAACGTAATAGGTTTTGTCTGTCAAAAGATAATAATCCCATGAACCATTTCTGCACTCTCTATTAGAAGGATAGTTCAGCTTCACTTGAACATAACCCCCATGTCAAATCAGCTTTATAAAAAGCCTTCTTACAAGTCTTCAAGGACTGGGAAGATCTTCGGGAGACATCAAGTTAAGTTTGAGGAACCTAAGAAGTCAAGCAAATACTGTCAATTAATGTGTTTATCCTGATGCACCTTACCCAGGAGTAGCATCTTTTAACATGAAAGCTGTTTTGCTTTCCATTAAAAAGTTTGCATTGCATTTGGTTTCCATAGATACTAAAGTAGTGGCAGCTTTTTCCACATCTCAGTTGAAGTATAACCATTTATGGATGCCTCCCCTCCCCTGCAATGTTTTTTTGTGTTTGGCTTTGTTTTCAAGTAAGCTACAAAAATATTAATTTGATACAGAAGTTAAAGACTCCTTCTGCAAATGAATACCCACTCACATGGGCTTTGGTTTTGCTCAGCACTATCCATTGGCCTGGTTTCTGCAACTTGATAAGCCAAATGACGGTTTACTGGGATAGCATAAATGTGCAGATTCAGAGAGATAAACCCGTAGAAGTTTTATTCCTCCCTAGTTGTTTTTGCTCCCAAACTGGGCTGAGCTAAGCCAAGGTTTGAAATCCTTGTTTATGATTAAGGTCCCTTCTCACTCAGCATGAGCTGCGTCCAAGCTCATCTCCAGGTGTTGGTGTGGTTTCCATAAGCCATGGTTTGGTTTATCATGTTGTAATGCCAAGCCATTGTGGTGATCAAGCCCACCATGAAGCATAGATTTGGAAAACTGACTCCTGCCTCACATGTATCTTACTAAATACTGCCTTGTGCTGGCTGGCTGAATGTTATGTGTGAAGCAATGCTTAAGAGTTGTTTTGCTCATGCAAACCTAAGTCAGGAATGTACTGTTGGCTTCTTGATTGTGGTTTCAGTGTGAGTTCATAGTGCTAACCCAGCCACTTTGTGTTTTACTTTCTCTGCTCAAGTAAGGGACCAGTAGGAATGGAAGAACGTTATCAGTTTCCGTTCCACCCTCTATTCATCACACACAGCACTCTTTCTATTCTGCTGCAGTTCAACTTTTGCCAAAAAGAACATTATTCATCTTGTGCTTTGCTGGGATGAAATTACATTACTTATGTAATTGATGCAATTAATTATGTAAATTACATAAGTTATGTTGTAATTACGTTGTTCCATCCCATACAAAGAAAACAGGAAGGGGGAAGTAATCAGTTATTTATTGTTTGCAGACTGAAAGCAACAACAACGGTAATCAGCAATTGTATTTGCTGGATCAATTTCCTTCTGAGCATGGGATGAATAAGCCAACACTTGCAATTTCCACTGCAATTTCAGTTTTCAATCAGACAGGCCATTGAAAACTAAGTGTAGCTGATGTTGACCACTGGGCTGCTGTTAGGGCAATCAGTATTTTAATGCTGGTTCTGAATGTGTTTGATTGTATTTTTTTAGCTCTCTTGCTTTTATTACTTTGTGTTCTACAATGATGCTTTTAAACTGTTGTAAGCCGCCTTGAATCCCAACTTGGGAGAAAGGCAAGATAGAAATCAAATAAATAAATGATAATAATATATTCATTGCAATTATCTGACATGCCTAGGGAGGAATGGAACAAGAAGATAAGGACTGCTTTCTTTAGCTCATGTTTGGTATAGTTTAGCAAACTATATTTAATGGCTTAGCATTGCATACCAACGCAGCTCGTGAGAAAGTAGGGCATTCAGCAAGCCTTCAAAAAGACCTCTGGCTGCAGAAGCTTAATCATCATTCAAAGAAAGAAAGAGATGAATAAAAAACAAACACAGAAGACCAAAGAACCAGTCTAGTAACAAATCTTTAATTTCTAGTGAGCTTTAAAGGGTTTGAGTAGTTTTCTTTTCTTTTCTTTTTTCTTTTTTAACAAACCAGTTCAAGTACATGCCTTTGGATTATAAAAGTACCTGAAATTGCCTAGAATATCAGCATGCATAGCTTGTTAATATTTACATATATTTACATGGGGGAAACAAAAGGAAGATCTACATTTATTTACAATCTACACAGGAGAAGAGAAAGGCAGCATAATTGTATTTCTTAAAATACAGTTGTTTGAATAGTCAGCACATGCATATTGAGATATATTTGTACCAAAGAAGGCAAAGGTTTTGAGACAGACCTTCTGGATTCTATGCTAAGATGTAGCATAATAGAAGTCTCTCTTTTTTCTTTTCTTTTTTTTTTAAAAAAGGTTTTTGCTTTGTTTCTAGTCTATTTGCATCAAGTGCTTTTAAAATGTTCACAAACACAATGGCGCGTTATTTACCCTGGCAATGAAAGCAATACAATCATTTCCTACTAACTAACTAGCAAGAAGCTGCTGGTGAATGAAATATCTATTGTTTTCTCATTACCCATCGACCAACATACAAGGATCTCTCCTTGTAAAGGCAGTGCCTAAGCTATCACCATTAATTATAGAAGTGATATAAATGAGACTCTACAGTATGTACTAAATGAAATATTAACAAGACCAGTGTCTTTAGCCTGAGAGATGCGCTAAACTGGAACTCACTTTACAGCAGTCTATCTATGAAAGTCACACATACATAATACAGGAGTGCCTGGCTTATAGCTCAAAGTCCAGACAGCTGAGGCTGTTTACTAGAACTGTATTATTGCAAAATACATTCCCTTAATTAGCTTCTGGAAGACAGAATTAACACTTAATTCCTTACCACACTGCGGCCCCATCATCCGGCTTTCTGAGTGCATTTTAATGCTGACGATTATGTACACAATGCTCAAAATGGGGTGAGATCCTAATCCCATAGGAATCACACCGTTTTCTACGAATTAAAAAATAATAATTCTTGTTTTAAGCCTAAGGGCAACAATTTACTGAGAAATCATCATGCATCTGACCCATTTGTATGAACATGGAGTGATGCGAGAGAAAATCCTGGCAGATTGTGCCTCAAATTATCACTTGGGAAGATTTGTTTCCTGCACCTTCGCCCCTTTCATTTTTTTATCCTGGAAAATTTAGTTGTTCAACAGTGACCGTTAGGATGTCTTGTCTCGTTCTCTCTCATAGCTTTAAAACAAACAAAAACCCTTTCCATATATTTAGATTCAAACATTTCTGTACAAAAAGGAAAGCCAGTTAAATTCCACGATATGCCGTTCTTTGAAATATTATGCATGAAGAAAGACTTAATTCTGACTAGTAACATCAATAGTATTAAAAGGTTTGTAGAAATATATACAATACTGTTAAGTATACATACATTTATATAAATAATATATTTATATATTACTAAAGTTAATTACAGATAAATCCTTAAAACACAGCAATCAATGTGAGATAACAAAAGAAAATGTCAACAAACTCTGGCTCATTTCTCTCTCGATTTCGTATTTCCCCCCTCATGGCTGTGTGAAACAAGAGGCCATATTTAGGCCTGTTTCTCTTTTCCAATTTTTGCTACTCATGGTTTTCAGAAGGTTGAAGTGGTTTCTCGGTATTTGCTCCCCCAAGGGCCAACTTTCACACAGAAACATACTTAGTAATTATTTAGACTGAAATCCTTACCTTGAAGTAAGCCCCATTGAATTAAATAGGATTTACCTCTGAGTAAACGTGGCTAGAATTGGGCTGTGAGGGTAGATCCAGCCTTAGTCATGCTTTGAGTAGAGGATACTTGTTGAAACAATGATTTTAAGTAGGCTTGCCACAGTTTGCCATACATCAGGAAAATTCCTGACATGTCCTGTGTTTTCAGGTGTAAAAATGGCGCCAGAAGGGTATTTTACTGAATTGGCATAATGTCAGGGAAAACCTGGATGTATGACCGTGCAATGGAAAAAGCAGCGGAAACAGCTCAAAAAGATTAAATTCATTATTTTGGGGGGAAGGTTTCCCCCCAAAAGCTCAATTTGCAGGTGTGAGGAACTTTACTTTTTGAAATATGTCCACTCTATTTTTAAGTGAAGTGCCATTGATCTCAAAGGGTCTCTGTTAAGCATGATTTAAGCCTGTATCAAACTGTGGTTCCAAGGAGATGTTGCAAACCATCATTTCTATCCTAAACTTGATATACGAACATAACACAAACGAGCAGTTTCCAAACATTTAGAAACTACAAATTAAGAATTCAAAGCTGTGATACATATAATAATTGTGATGTTTGTGTTGAAAAGTATGCTGGGCCTTTTGAAAACCCACAACTATTATATTGATATCAGTGAAGCCACATCACCCACCCAACCCCATGAGCAGAGGATTATAGGGTAGGAGTTACTTTAGAGGTTATCTAGTGGGGATACAGCTACTGTACAGCATTCCTGATCTATGACCACCCAGCCTATGCTGAAATACCTGACAGATCTGTTGAGAGCTTGCCACCACTGGGAAAGATTTAGTTGAAACTGGCTTCCCTGCAATTTCACTTCTTTTTGTGTGTATAGCTGGTACTCATCTGAAGGTCTATACCCATCTGCATGTTCATCTGGGTTCCCTGAACTGGATGGAAGAATAATACATTACAAATGGGGATGTGCAGCCCCTTCCCAGGCCCATAACCCATGTAGCTGCCCAAGATGAGAGCTTGGTTTGGATCAAATATACCTGCACATAAGCCATCTGCCTCCCACTAAAAGAAGGGCAAACTCTAACTTGGGGAGTTTGAGTGGTTGTTGTGTGTCACTCTCTATTGCCCATGGACTCCACCAACACTAGAACAAAGGACACACTATGCTGCCATACTAAACTCTCTTGTAGTTCAAGATGGAAAATTAAAATGAACATTCACTGTTTTCTTACTAAAGCTTCCTTTTGTGGAACAGGTGGAGCAATTTCTTATTTCTTTATTAAACTGAAATGTAAGTTGGAAGAGTAACTGTTTCTACCTTTTCTTATGCCATCACTGCGAGGTGGCATATCCAGTTCTATTTAAGGCAACAGAACACACACACACACAAAGCATAGAGGAAATGCAAGGCCTGAGGAAATGCAGGTTTCACAAGAGGAATTCAGTGACTCATGCTTCTTAAGTATTAGCTCTAGAAAATGCAATGAGTTGTAATAAAGATCAAGATGGATCTTGATCAGTTTCAGACAAATGCTTCAGTTTAGAAGTGGACAGTCTATGCAACTGAGGATCTAATAGCACTTTGCCAAGTGGCTTCTGGTCAACATTTCTCTCCCCCCCCCTTTTTTTTTGAGAGTGCCTATGTGTGTGTGTCTCCTTTGCATAGAGGAGGTTCTGTTTCAAAGAAAAAACAATACGCTTACATAGGAAGCTCACTTTTATTTGGCTACTTAGCTCCACATGCCAATGCAGTTTTAGTAATACTGTATAAACAAGTATAAAATCTAAAGTCCCCCCCCCCCACCCCAGTTGAGAATCTTCAAGCTGTTCAGAGAACTTTGTAATATGTCTATTATTTTCTGGAGTAAAGGACAAGATGGTGCCTTTTCATTCCATGCACAAAAGCCAACCATTCTGGTAGATGAATCTTACTTCAACACTGGTGGTGCCTATATAGCAGGCAGAGCCCTCTCACCCCCAACTAATAGTAATTAAGTGGGCAAAACAGGTTGGTGGGGCAGTCCCCCATTTGGCCTAATGAAGCAGCCTCCACTGTACTGGACAATATCATCTAGTGCACCTGAGGTCACCAGGATATCTTACTGGATACAGGACAGGCCTCAGGTCACACATACCTTTTCCCTCATGGCCCCTCAGCATCTGCCACTTGAGATGGCTGCCTCACCTTGGTCAGTAGGGCTGACCATGTCTGGAAGACAGTCCCAGGTTTCTAATCTACAATGTGAAAGGAAATTAATGTTACCAATCTCCATTTCATCCCAATTCTCTTCAGATTGAGGGGACCAGGGGGTTAAAGGCAAAGACCATGATGTTTTCTTAAAATATGTTTATTACAATGGATAAATTTTCTTTTTGTACAGTTAAAACCCAAAGTGTAGTTTTAATCAAATTGCATGCACTGAATGCAGTTAGGGGGAAAAAATCTCTAAGTAAGTTATAATGCCTCGGCAGTGGCAATGAAATCCTCTTTCAGTTTTCCTACTTCAGAAGTATAGAGAGTTTATCTTCCATAATATATGGAGAGAATGTGCTGTGCATGTAGGAGGGGAAAGTTAGATCCAGAAAACACTATGCATATCCTTGCTAGCTTGCAGTTTTTGTAACAAACTAAGGTTGGGAATTAACTGCAAACGAATAGCTGGGAGAAAATAAGATTTTATAGATTATTTTTGTATCCACATTTCTCACACAGTACTGGTGAGAATTTTGAGGACGAAATAAAGATTGTGGCAGGTCTCCCTCACCCCACTTTGTTTTCTTGTGATTTGCTGTTGTATCATAAAACAAAGAAATCAGAAGTTAGATGGGAAGAAATTTGCTCAGTATCACTAAAGGTTTAGGCAATGTAGGATTTTGAAGCCTCACATATGAGGGTGGATTCAGCAGGCTTTGTTTCCTGACACCAAGCTCTGGGACCAGGTATTAGAATCTGGCATTATTGGGCTTTGTTCTGTGGTCCTAAGCCTGTATCTAGGCAGAACTAAACTACACTGCACAGGAGTCTCACAAGATTGTGTTACTTCCTCCATATATAAAAATTCCCAGCGCGCTAACTAGATGTCTGTCGCTTAGTCTTTTCCTTGATATTCTGTGTAGAAAGGGTATGTTTGTGTGTGTATCTATATCTGAATATTCAGTCCTGTTAGCTCCCACTTGTAGTTTGAAATGTCACACTACTGGCACAGATATACCACTAGTTCCCAGAGGTGGTATCCATTATAGTGATAACAGATCTGATTTCAGCTGGTTGAATTAACATAACAAAGTCTAAGGTAAGTGTTTACTTTCCACTAGAATAACATTTGCAACACAATCCTATATATGTATGCACAGAAGTAAGTCCCATTCAGTGGAGCTTGCTCCCAGTGGGTATAGGACTGCACACTCCGTTTCCCAAATGTTCTTTTCATGCGCTAACTGGTGAGAAGTGATGGTGGAATCAGAACCATGACATAGAATATTCAGGGTTCTCTAAGTTGCTGAGAAGGTCCAAAATCCCAAGCTTAGAAATACATTTAGTGGTTTGACACCTTCTCTCTCTCTCTCTCTCTCTGAGAATGCACTGGTTGTTTTCTTGTGCTCAGATCCTGCTTGTGGGCTTCCCATAGGCATGTGATTAGCCACTGTGAGAACTGGATGCTAAACTAGGTAGGCCTTTCTTCTTACACAGCACGACGCTTCTCTACACTCTGTCGCTGGCCAATTTGCTATTATTAGCTACAGTAGAAATTCTAGCATACTGCTGGCCCAGCCCAGTTATATGTCTCCTTCCAGGCCCTCTATCTCACCCTTGGGACTTTCCCAGGCCAAATGCCCTTCAGCAGCCTTGCTCCACATTGAGTGGTTATGCCTGGCTGGAATATGTCCTTGCATTGTGGTGCTTGCCTGGATGGAGTTTGCTGGTGTTTGAATGAGAGCGCTACAATCTGGTGATCCGAGAAACCAGTCTGTTTCTTGTTACTTCCAACCAAGAATTTTGTTGAAGGCAGATTAACATGGGGGGCCAGGATTTCCCTAGCACAGAGATATCAAACTAAGGTCACATCTACCGGGCAGAGTCTGACACTCTCAGATCCGAACCACGCTGGAAAATAGAAGCTATGTTCTCCATGGGCACATCTTTGCTGAACTGGGAAGGTACTTGTTGAAACTGCTTCAGCAGTGTGGGTCAGTCCTCCATGTTTGTCAGCACCCTGTATGCCTTTATGGTTGGAACCGGATTGAAATGTGGAGAAATCTAGACTAACCCTCTTTTACCTGACTTAGTAGCTGTGTGTGTACAATGAGTTTTGCAGAGGTGTTTTTTCCGTACCTGCAGCTTAAAGGCAGGACAGGATAGGCTGTGCCATATGCTTCTCCTGTAAGTTTAAATTAGCTCTAAAACTGGCCCTCTGAGCTGGATGGACACATCTGCAATCCCCTTGTTGAGAGGTGAATGGAGTTATCTAAGAAACAGTGGTGAAAGATATGCTATTGATATCTATATGCTATTGAAGTGCCTGCAATTTTTAAAACATTTTTTTCCAGTGGGATAGGATTTTGCTGTCACCTCAAGAATGCCTGAGAAGGTGGTGAGGGCACATGTGCACACACACACAGAGAATGTCAGGTATTCTATAGCCTGAAATATGTTCTCATTACTTCATTTCTCCCCTCCATTCCCTGCCCCCATTGCTGCATCATAAATTATTCCTGCCAAGGTGGCACAGTCATCAAGCTCTTGTATCTCTCTGCTCATCTCTCTTTGGAAAGTGTTTGCTTCGCTTAACCAACCACAAAATGTGATGATTTTAACGGAACTACTTGAAGTCACATACTTCATGGGAATTGCCTGCTTTGAATTTAGGCTTTATCTCAATCAAATCACTGCGCATTGAGCTATTTCCACTCAATCTCCTCGTTCTGCATTTCTCCCCCTTTATTTAATAACAACAACAATAATAATGTCTGATGAGTTCATCCATATCACTTTAAAAGTACAGTAGCACTTGCCTCCATTATTATTTAGAATTGATTGTATTTGTCATTTATGGCTTTGTTTTGTTAAAATATATGCTATATATTTATGCCTACTTTAGTACTGGATGCTAAATTTAGAAAATAAACATGCGCTTTGAAAATAGCCAAGGCAGAAAACGAAACATTAGCCCTATAATGTCTTTCCACCAGGAGCACAAGACTATATTAGAATACTAATGGATGCATTACTTATATTAATGAGTTTTTAAAGTCATACATGACTATGAAAAGCCTAGTTCCCTGTAGCATTAAGATAGTTCAATGTTAATTTGTATTCACTGCCTAATTGATCACAATTATTAAAAAAAATAGGTGTCTGAAAACTTATAGCTAGTTAATAACACTTTTATCCCCATAATACCTTCAAGAACTCTGTATGGGAGAAAATGTTTTGGGCCATTTGGCAAGTCTCCGGATGCAACTCCAGAAATCCTACGGTACGACCCTATTTATTCTCCTCACTTCCTTGGGGATGTGAGGCCCTGGCCCTGTGCAGCATGTTAGCCTGAACAGGAGGAATGCCTGCTGTTTTTGGGGAAAAGCAATTTGAAGTGCATTCATAAAGAAATGTAGGTGTGTGATATTCCAGAAGATGGAAATACAGAAGATGGAGTAAGCAGGTAGACTGATTTATTATTCTAAGAGCAGTCAAAATGCTAAGCCAGACATGAAATTTGTGTATGTAATTCATCTCTGGAAAAATATAGCCTCAGTATTGGGGTGGGGGGTGATAATCCAAAGAGATGCTAATAAATACTTTTTGTTCATGCAGGGTTTTTTTTTTTATTTGCTTGGCAATAGGCACTCCCACTTATTTGAATCTAGCTGAGTGATGGCAGTAAACTAGAGGAGTCCATTAATATGGGGTTTTTTTGCTTTTCTTTCCTTTTTTTTTTTGAATTAGTACCAAAGATTCAAAGCAGAAGTTATGGGATTTTGTGTGTTAAAAAATGGGAAGAACAACACAAAGGTCTGCATCTAAAGGGCACGACACTTCCAAAATAAAATATTTTGGATCACACAGATTTCCTTAGGAAGGCAAAAAGCACATGCTAAAATCTTTCCCATTTACATCAGTGGGACTGATCACTGAGTCATGCCCAGTGCGGTTCAGGCCAAGGAGAGTGCAACATATGAAAACACCTCTTGCTAATAAGTTAAAGAAGGTTCATAATTTTGTTTTTTTAAAGTCTTTGCCTTGTGAACAAGGAAACCTAAAAGTGTGCTTTATGTAAAAGTTGTTTTTGTTGTTGTTGTTCTCTTCCAAGTTTCTGTTAGCATCCTGCATACTTGAATACATGGATCACACCCACTGCATGTAGAAAATAGGTCAAGGAAAAGGCTAAAGGGAACACTTTCCCCTGCAGTATTCAATTTCTTCATGCAACCATTATTATTATTTATTGCATCATGGGGGGAGTGGTCCCAATAAAATACCATTTGATTTTCCTAGATATATTCCTTGTTGTAAATTAAAGCATAGTTACTCAACAGATGAAAAAATAAGATGTGTGTGAAATGTGAAATTTTGGAGATTAGATAATATTTGAAGATGCCTTAAACGGAAAGTAAATTGGACAGTAATTTGAAGCTATATGAAAAGAAACATTTCTAATAATTTTTTGGATGGGGTGGGGAAACTTTCTCAGTCCAAGGCATGTGTTCCCTTCTGGGCAGACTTCCTGGGAACACATTTCAGCAATGGGCGGGGCCAGAGATAAACGTGGGTGGAGCAACAAAGGGAAATTTTAACTTGGAACAGTGGGCTAGTTCTTATACACGCACACACCCATTTCTACCCTCTGTCCAGGCCAGGGCCAGCCCCCTTGCTGCCACCCCACCACCAGTGCTGCATCTCTTACCTGAGTTGTGCGGCAGTGTCCATGGTATCAGCAACGGTGCTGGCTTCCGGCGAGATCTCATTGAACTCTCATGAGATCTTGTGTACAAGATCTCACCAGATCTCACCAGATACTGGTACTGCTGTTGGCACCACTTCGCTGGTGGTGGGGCAGCCAGCAAAGTGGGTCCCTCCTCTTTGGCTTCCACTACTCAAGGCGGGCACCTCACCTTGCCTCATCAGTGGGCCGGGAGATTGATCCAGGCAAGCAAGTGACAGCATTGGGCAGAAACATTCAAGAGTTGTAGAGCAGGGTCATTGATGTGTGTGTGACTGTGGAGCTGTGGTGTGAAGAGAATCCAAAGGGCCAGATTGAGAGGCTTGGAGGGCCTGAGGCATTTGTACCTCTGGCCCGAGGTCACCACCAAACTTGGTATTGTATGAAAACTGTCTGATGCCCATAGTTGGATGATTTTGTATGCATGTGTGTTCTTTAAGTTGATTTAGGGAATAGTATTTTAAAGCAAATTGAAAGGCGATACAAATTTAAAACAACACTTAAAAGTGCTGATTGTATTTTTATGGTGTGTGTATGTGTGTATGTGTGTGTGGTTTTGTCACAATATAAATCAAACCTAATCTAATCTATACTGCAGAATAATTACTAACATGCTCTCAAACTTAATTCACAACAAGCTTCTTTGGTGTGTTTCCTCTCCTAAGAAGAGTTATGTTGACAGCTCCAGTCTGGTGACTCTTAAATGTGTAACTGGATTGGAAATAGTATTTGAGGCACGGTTAAAGATTCATTTGGGCTGCTGCAAAGTTCTTTATCCCATGCATTTCAGTGTCCTGCTTTTGTTAGAAGTTAATGCCGGCAGACCTCCACTTGCATCATTAGTGCCATACGCACCTGACAATCTTTTGACAGTTTAAAAAGAGCTGAAACAAAAGTTGTTTTGATGGCCTAAACCCCACACCATCTCCCTCCCCTGCTTGGTATCACAATAGATCACTGGCCGTTTGTGACAAGTGACACACTCATTGTTTGAGAGGTTTTTAATTAAGCTGTTTAACATGGAGTGCACAGTGTACTGATGTGGCACAGAGCACATGTCACTGAAAGCCATGTGATGATGATTAAAGCAAGCTTTAAAAGATAAAGATTGGAGGGTGTTTTTAGGATTAGGATGAATCTATCAATTTCAGTTTCTCTGTCTTTCTAGTTTTTGAAGTCTTAAATTCCGTTCTCCACATTTCAGGCTCTATGAAAATTTATCATTATTTTAGAGTTAATTTCTCCTGATTCATTTTTGCAAAGCAATTTCCCTTAATATAATATATTTTTATATGTAATTTTCAGTGATATGTGCATTTATATTAAAAATATACCCTAGTATATGCATTTTTACTTGGCTGAAGAACTGCCTTGAAAAATGAGGGGAAATGTGAATTTCAAAGGGTGACTGTGTTTCAGTCTATGTAGCATTTTGAGAAGTATGAATTACGTGGTTTTGCCTTTAACTGCAAACTGAATCAATTTCCCCCCACCTTTATTTGCAAACCACCATTTTCAGTGTCCCAGATGTAGTATTGCTTCAGTTCAAAACAAGAGAGATATTGTTAAATCAGCAAAACATTAAAAAACAAAACAAAACAAAACCCTTTATAAAAACTGTTACATCTGAGTAGCCTGGCATTATTTTTCTTCAGATCTATCAGTTTTATGCCCATGAAGATGTATGCAAATGAAATCAATTGACTAAAACTCATCCGATTACACAACTACAGTTTCTTTCAGCAGGTAATAATTCTAATTAAAACTCGTATGATTATTTGACAAAGATTCATTTAATTGAGTGGTGGCCTTAACAAGAAGAGGTCTGCATAAATGAGGAAGTGTATTTATGTGGTGTCATGCAAAGCATCAGTTATATGGAAGACTACATAGTTGATATTTAGTTTGGATTACTGAAGTTTGGGTGATGGCAGTTAAACTGATATATGCATAAGAGGGTAAACAGAAGACTGTGAATAATTTTATTTATAATTTTATCATTGGAGTGAGTCTGTGCTGGAATACAGGAGAGCAAAACATATTGGCAAGAGCAGAAAGACTAGTCTTTTGCATAGATCACATTAGCTTTATTTTGCCCTTAAGGAAAAATCCTATACACGTCTATGAAAATGACAACTGTTCTATATTTGCTTTTGGATTGATCTATAATGTAATAGAGTTATTATATTCATGCTGTGAAATTCTTTAACCTAGCTGAAAGAACTAAACTAAAATACAGAGAGGCTACCATTCTCTATTCTATTACATTGGCTTATAGAGTTAATTCTTATCCAGGTTTTGAATTTTATAAAATGTTTTCATGAAAGTGACATTAAATAGTTTAACACACTGGGAAACAAAACAAAGTCCCAACACATTAAATGTAGCGGGAACAGGAGCTTTTGGTTTAGAAATAATGAGAAACATATCTGCTCTGCTTTGAAAAGAATAAGAGCTTTCAAACACCAGGTTTGAAAGGAGTAGTGTCTCACCAGAAGAAGTAAAAACAGACAAAATATTCAAATGGATTGCAATTCCTTATTCAGGTTTGACTTCATACAGCACTTCGAGTTCAGCAGTTACCCACCTCCTTCCTCAGTAAGTCACTCTATTATAACCACTCTCCCCACCCCCCAAAAAGCAGATCTCTTGTCATACAACAAATTTAGGAGCAAATAAAAGTCTCCTCTGAATTTTAATTGGACAAAATTTTGCAGGTCACAATATTTTGTCTAGACACAACGTGGTCATCTTGTTCCATGGCTTCTTGCATGGACCAAGATGCTGGGAGTGGGTATTGGCTAAGGGGAAAACTGAGCAAACGAACAGCCAGCTCCTATGACTGAATGTATTTAAGCAATTATTCTTTTGAAACTGTTCATTTACCCCCAAAGTATGTGCCCTTGGACTTGGAATGTACACCTGTTGTTAAACATGATGATAGAGATTCTGCTTTGGTTTTTGTTTTGTTTTAAACATTTCTTTTTCATTTTGATTAATTCCTTTTGCAATTAAATACAAGTTTGTATTTCAGTTTTGCAAATTATAACATAAGAATGAACTGTCCAACAATGTGCACATTTTGACCCAGTGCGCAGCAGCTTTAGAAAAGCTGCATTCCATTTTAGGGATAATTAGGAAATGGGTTGAAAACACCACTTTGACTATCACTGCAACATGAACCACGCAAATGGTTTTTTTAAAGGGCTTGGGGAGCTGGGTGGGTAAACCAAGATGCTGGAGAAGAATTTGGGGCCTTGTTAATGAGCCCCCATGGCCTTATTAAGAACTCCAGGAGTTCATGTCCAGGTTAGAGCCTGGTGAGCTTCATTGCTATCTCTATATCTTTTGTGCAAGTACTAGGTTTAATGTGTATGGCAGCCGAACAGCTGGGACAGCAGCATGGGAAGGGGTTCACTGCTACGGATCTTGGGGTTTTAAAAGCTGTACAACTGAGTTTTAGGGTTATGAAATCCCAGCATACAGAGTCTGTTGTGCTGGGGTAGCTCTATGCTGTAGAGCAGGCTGCAGCAAGTAATCTTTTCACAGGGTTCTGTTTACAACTGATGTGGGAAACCTTTGGCACTCCAGATACAGTGGTACCTCAGGTCATAAACACCGCTAACCCGGAAGTAGTACCTCGGGTTAAGAACTTTGCCACAGGATGAGAACAGAAATCGTGCAGCGGCAGCGGGAGGCCCCATTAGCTAAAGTGGTACCTCAGGTTAAGAACGGTTTCAGGTTAAGAACAGACCTCTGGAATGAATTAAGTTCGTAACCAGAGGTACCACTGCTTTGCTGAACTACAGCACCCATCAGCCCCAGCAAGCATGGTGAATGGCCAGGAAAGAGGGGAGCTGTAGTTCAGCAACAATTACAGTTGTAAACTCCTTAAAGCCATTTTGGCATATAAGCAGGATATAAATTAATAAACCTGGAGGGCCAAAATATTTCCCACATCTGGGTCACACCATCAGTGAACGATGTGCAAGCATGTGTGAATAAGCCCTAAGTTTACATACTAGCCAATGCCAACCTAATGGGGTATTGGGGGTTGACACAGCAGCCTTTCTGATTATCCCATTTGGAGAAATGTTGTTGTTGTTGTTGTTGTTGTTGTTGTTGTTGTTGTTGTTGTTGTTGTTGTTGTTTGCCCAGCAAGTATTTTCATTGGGGTGATAATGTCATTGAAAGATCCAACTCCACCCCATAAATTATTTCTGATTGTCACTGTCCTGTTAGGGACTCAACAGCAAGCTTGTGAGATACCATAAATGTTGCAGAGAATAACATAATTTAGGGACCAGGAGAAATGGTTGCCACTATCACATTAGTTCCCTGCAATGGCAGTGACTTTAATCTTGACTTTGTAAGACTCCTTATTCAGATACAATTATAATTAGTTACCATAGGAAGGAAAGCAATGCAGATAAACAATCATAACTTGCTGTGTAAATGGTATTGGTTTTAAAAGTAGACCTGAATGGACACTGTCTTCCCAAATGATCACACATACTATTTTTCATTGAGACTTCAAAATAACACCTTGTTCTTACAGCTTTTTTGAATGGGCTGTGTCATTCTCAACTGGCTGAGTTAGAGTTGTATTTGGAGCCAACATTTTGCACCAAACACTCCATTCTGCACTGCTGTGGAATTAATTGTGGTACTCACACAGCCCTGAGCATAGTGAGGTCAAGGTGTTCTAGGCTGGATTAAAAAAAGTAGAAAGGATTCAAAGTAGAAAGAAAAATAGACAGAAGCTGTGTCCTGCACACCCTTGTGTGAGCGTTTGCTCACTGCCATGAAGGGCAGGTTCTGTAGCAAGTTCTCATGTTTCTGCTTGTGCAAGTGATTGCACAAGTGAAAGAACACAGTTTGATGCAGTGCCAACTTTTTTGCATAATGCTGTAACCATTCTTCTATCCTCCTGCATGTGAGAGGTTAATCTTTTTTGATCCAGTCTTCTGCACTGTCTATAGCTGGTCATGGGAAGCACTCTGCCTACATGGGACTATTGGGCTTTTGAGCTGAAAGCAACAGACATGAGGAAGGACATGGTCTCTTCCTGGCTCTAAGATCCCTGCTCTGTTTCATAAAGATTTATACATTTATAGAGAAAAAGCGGAATCTCCCTACCTCAGTTTGTGCACAGCCACATTCTTTATTGTGGCTGGTGTCACCCACACAATTTAAGTTGTTGACCAGAGATATATGGACAGTTTTGGCATCAGTCCCAATTGCACTTTATATGATAGGCCATAATTGGAGTGCCTGGGTTCATTTGGAACAAGAGGTTTTAAAATAATAAAACTAAAAATGCATTAGTTTGCTGTGAAGAGCAAAGCAGTAAGTATCTCAGGATTTGATAAAAAAAACACCCCCATTTACAATGCTTTAAACATTTTGTAAGAAACTGTAAACTATTTAACTGTGATGAGATTACAGCTTCCACTTTAAGCTAGAACTGTGCTCGCAGAAACTTCCCCATGTTTATTAGTCTACACATGGAGTCCAGGCTCTACACTAGAGTAAATGCATAGAGGCAACTAGGTGCATAGTATCATAGGTCACACCCACACCATGCATACAAAGTGCATTTAAAGGACATGGCTTCACCCAACGAATCCTGGGAAGTGTAGTTTATCGCTTGTAGAACTACAGTTACCAGCACACCAACAGACTACATTTCCTAGGATTAATTAGGAGAAGCCATGTGCTTTAAATACACTTTAAACGTATGCTGTGGCTATGACCATAGTGTGCACCAATTTGAAGGGGGTTCTCCTCTTTCTTCTCCAGAGCCTTCTGGAGATATCTGAACAACACAAAATTGCTGGGTGGTTATATCCCCGAGCAAATTATCCCACAATGGCAAAAACCCTGAGTAAAAACAACACCTGCATTTGTGTGGGAAGAGGGGTTCTTATGTATAGAAAGAATGTTAAAGTGTGACAGCCAAGTCACCTTTGAATTTGACTCCAGATGCCGACAAAATAGCTGCATCGTTTGCTGGGGCAGATTGACAACTATTGCAGTGCTGGGCTGAAATCACCCAGCCACAGTGGAAGAGACACTGCCGACATGTTATTTCCTGTAGGATCAGCTGGGTAATGGTGCACAAACTCTACAAATATCAGGCTAATTTTGCAAAATTGCCCCTTTGAGTTGTGAACACTTTAACTCAAAGCCAGTGCTTATAAGAATGCATAAAAGGTGGAATGAAGTGGGTGGGCCCACTCTGTACAGAGGTCAAGTTGTTAATCTGCCCTCAACAATGGTGCTTGCTTCTTCTGCCCTGTCTTTGGAATCTTTAATTTTTCTCTTGAAAATCCAGTGTGCTCATTTCCCACCTTTCTTTCTCTCTCTCTCTCCATCTGCAGCAACAAGGAGCGGCCACGACTGTCTACTGTGCTGTTGCCCCAGAACTGGAAGGCCTGGGAGGGATGTACTTCAACAACTGCTGCCGTTGCCTGCCATCGCAAGAGGCGCAGAATGAAATGACTGCAGCAGCCTTGTGGGAGCTCAGCGAGAAGCTGATCCAAGAACGAATTGGCAGGCAGGGCAAGTAGTGGGCAGCTCCTGGAAAGATCAAAACCCAAGCAGAGAGAGAGAGAGAGAGAGATGCTGGGGGGGGGGGGGCTGCCAGTGCTGGAATCTTTCCAATCCTATCATCTAGAAGGTTACAAATACAGATTAGCTAGTGTTAAACGAAATGATAGCCATCATGACATTGTGAAAAGCATTAAAGACAGGAGGGAGATGGCCAACAAGACAGGGTTATCGGACAATATAATTTCCCCAGGCTTAGTTCAGTCTCTTTGATTATGTTCTGCCATTTCTTTTTTAATTATGCTCTTTGCTCACAATGTGTCCCAGAGTAAAGCCAGAGAACCATTTCCCATGCTGTTTTTTCTTTAAGCTGGGCAGCACATTGCATTTTTAGGCATGTGCCCCCTTCTCTCTTTTCAGCATACACCTAGAAAAGTAGCATGTGAACATGCTCAGCTTGTGTTTCCTACAGGGATGCCCTCACAAGGGAGTTGTCTGCTCCTTGCTGCATGTACATTTTGGCAGGCAAAGCAGGGGCTGCCTCTCTGAAATCGAAATGGTGTTTGGGTTTCCCCCATCCATTTGCGAACAGCACCCAGTGAAATTCATGGGATTTTAGTTTGCAATTAGGGCTTACTCTCCGAGGAGGGCATCCTCTTTGCCAGTCTCACGTCTGGCTTGTTAACATTTTGTAAAAGAACCCAAAATCTTAAATAACCAAGAAAACTCCTTGGCTGCAAATAAGAACTAGCTTGCCTAAAAAGAGAAGGTGCCCCGAAGTCCAGGTTGCTCCCCTTCTAATTAAATATATTGCAGGATATCCATAAAATATGATATTAAAAGATACATTTGCAAACCATTCTCTAAATACTGTGGGGGGTAATGTCTCTTTACAAACACACAGGGTGTGACCAACTGGAGGGACTGAAAGGTTTTTTCCATCCATATCTCAGATCAGAGTTTTAAGGAGGGTTGGCGTATACCAACTATTGCCAGTGTCTCAGTTCTCCCAGCGCCATGCTCTGTTCAGTATTTCCCCCCCAATTTAAATGTAATAAAAGAACATGCTTGAATATTGTCACCTGAAGAGCAAGTCTCGTTCCTGTGAATGTCTTTAGTTCCTTTTGCTTTTTTTTTTTTAAGAAAAGAAAACTTGAGGAAAAATAAAGAACTCTTCAATGCCATGAAAATGCCATTTTTGTTCTTGTTTCGTTCCGAGTTCATTTGTCTGTGGGGATTTTTTAAATTTTTCTTCTTTTTGTGCTTTGTAGCTTATCTTCATGCCAGAAATTGTTGTAAGCCATCTGCAACCCAGCATCAGGTTTTCTGTAAACAAATAAACACAAAATGGTTACTTGACTCTCCTAAAGCTTCAATTATTTGTGATTGGGAATTATATGCAACACTTTCCAGTTAGGTATTGCCTGATTCATCTTACATCAGGGCCGGCCTAGCACTTTTTGCCCGAATCTGCTGCCCCTCCCAACAGTCTTGAGCCTGCGGCATTTGAGGCCATTGCTCCACCTCACCTCATGGGTGGGCTGACCCTGTTTTACATTAAGATTCCCCTCTCTCTGCCCAGCCCCAGCAGCCTTGGATCTAGCCCAAAATTACCCAGTTGGTTTCATGGCTAAGTAAGCCTTTTTATCCGGGGAAGGAAACCTTTGGCCTATCAAATGTGGGACTCCCATCAGTCCCAGTCAGCATAGCCCCCAGAGAAGGATGCTGGAAATTGCAGACCCACAACATCTGGTGGGCCATAGGTTCCCCAAATCTGTTCTAGCTACCATACCACACTGCCTGTCCACAAAAGTGCAACCAGTGCTAGACACACCTTATTGAATTCCACAAGCCACCTCTCATGACTCTCCTAGTTTTAGCCAAATCTCCCCACCCACATCCCCTAGATAGATAAAGGGACCATCTCAGAAGCTTCTTAGCCACAGCTTCCATAATCAATACAGGGTTAATAATACTGGTCCTTTTTGTATAGATTAGAAGATGATGTATGTGAAATACTATATAAAGGCTAAGGAGTGCTAACACCAAAAAGTCTTAGGATAACTAATGAAAAGGTGCCCGACAATCAACTACTTTGAAGCCTATTTAAAGAGAGCTTCATTTATATAACTTCTTTCTAAATTCATTAGATAATATTTTCTTTTTTCATTGATTTTTGATACAAAAATTGATTTTCATTGATTTTTGATACAATTGATTTTTGATACATTGATACAAATGAAAGCAAAATACAACACAACAGGTAACTGAATGTTTCAGGTATTTCACAGGGAATATTTATCTAAAGAACACATCAGGTCCAATCACCCTCTTGCAAAGAAAAAGGCTAATAAGTCTTGGATGTAAGTATACACTGAAGGAAAAGAGGATCAGGAAAAAGCAAATGACAAAGTGAGAGATATGTGGCATTTTCTAAGCCACCTCATCCATAATCCCTGGCTTGCACAATCCCAGATAATTATGATTCTATGTAAACAAATATTTAAAAAAACAAAACAAAGAATGTCAGCTTATTCAAAAAGAGAAAACACAGTGCCCCTGAGCATATATGGAGTGCCCTTATCTTACTGCTCTAACATGCGTTCAGCTAGAGCAAGCTTCCAAAGTCAGGCACGCATTTTGTTTCCTAGCAGATTTATTTCACTAAGAGAGCGCCTGTCAGGCAGCTAAAATCCACCATCAGCCACCCGATCAACCCCCTACCACTTTGCTCCTTACAGCCTTCCATCATTTCAGAAGCCCTTCCTTATGCAACCAAAGTAACAATATTTAAAAGGAATGAAATGGCTGTGTGATAAATAAAAAGGAACAATATTTCCAAAATAATTGCTACTTTGCTCTTTGATAAATGGTTCAAGTGCTCGATAATTCAAAGCCATTAGCTTTAAATGCTGCATTGTACTTTGGTACATTTCCCTTCAGTCAAATTTATTTATTGATCTGTTGATAGATGCCGTTTCAGAAAATTTACATAAATTGGTACCCCTGCTCCTTCCCTAACAGATGTGGCTCCAGATATCAATGAAATGACAACCACATGCAAATAAGTGGAAGTTCATCATGCAGAAATCCCACAGAAACACAGAGTTAAGCCATGTAAGGCCACGTCAGAGCATGTACATACAGTTGTAGGATCTCTGGCAGCAACATTTGGAGTTTCCCCATAGAGGTGCTGGCCACTGATTTATATGGAAGCAAAGTCACCATATAATAGGGAGTGTCCTCCCTATCAAGCTAAGTGGCCTCTCTTCCTTTTTATCAATGTGAGCTGCTTAAGGAAACAAGATTTTCTGTATAAATGCAGTTAAGTATTTAAATAAAAAAAAGGTACAGGAAGCTCTGTTCCCCCCGTCCCTGCCTGGCAGACTGCTTGGCTCTAACCATCAGGTGCCTTGACTACAGGGCCCAAGGAAAACACGTGGTGGTTATGTGGTTCTCCAATTGTCACTGGACTTCAACTCCCATCATCCCCAACATCCACAGATGATGGGAACTGCAGTCCAACAGCATCTGGAAGGGCCAATGCTCTCCCTGTATGGCAGCCAGAGGACTACTGTTTACTGGGTTGCATGCAGGGATAGACAAATCTATCAATCCCAATTTCTCTCTGTTTCTCATTTTTTTTCCCAAGAGAGGTGTGCAATTCGGTGGATTGGTTCTAATTTGCACATTAATGCTTGGTGAAGATCAGGCCATTTCATATGAGAATTTGCAAAGGCTAAACGCCTCAGGAATCTTCATGGTTGGCTTTGACCAGCAATGGCTCTGCCAGGTCTTAGGCCTTTGCCAAGCTTCCTGCCTTAAGATCTTTTAAATCATGGGGAGCTGTGACTCTCCATATATTGTTGGACTCCAGTTTCAGTCAGGCTCAGCCAGCATGGCTAATGGTCAGGTATGGTGGGAGTTTTAGTCTAACACTATCTGGACTACAGTCAATGTTAAGACTACATTTCCCATCATGCCTGACCATTAGCCATGCTGGACCTGGAGGTC
Organism: Podarcis tiliguerta; assembly: GCF_965153285.1. Classification (NCBI taxonomy): domain Eukaryota; kingdom Metazoa; phylum Chordata; class Lepidosauria; order Squamata; family Lacertidae; genus Podarcis; species Podarcis tiliguerta. Next base: position 46,604,424 of record NC_139541.1, read on the forward strand.
ATTACGTTCCCCAGCCCTGCCTTAACTGGAGATATCAGGGACTGAAGCCAAGGGCCTTCTACACACAAAGCACATGTTCTGCCACTAAGCTACCCCCCCACCCAGTAACCTTCCACAGAACAAAAGACAAATATCCTTGGGGCAAGACAATATTAGAAAGCCCTTTTTTCAGCAACACTGCAATAATTTGACTTATGTCAAGGTTGAATAGCTCTCTGCCAGGTGTTAAAACTCATGACCTTTCAAGCCAAACACACTTATACTAACCAGTTTACCACTGGAACAATCAATATCTTGTAAGTGAGATAGTCTAGACAGATCCTCTTTTGTCCTTTGGTCTTATTTGTAGCTTAAGAATTGATAATTATATCTAGCTCGGAAGAGAACTGCCTTGGCTATTTAATAAACTCTCTTTCTCCCTCCAACAGCATTCTTTCCCATTTTGCACTCCTGTTTTTTTTAAAGCTTCAGTTTTCCTATTCATTTTTTCTAGATTTAATAAGCTATTTGAAGGGCTCTCCCTTGTACTTTTTTCTTTTTAAATAATATCTTACCTGCGGCAGGGGGGAGGTTTGCACTAGAAGGCATTGTAATACACCTGAGAATATTTTTTTTTTAGGCAGGTCTGTAGTTCAGCAGTCCACTAGAGCATAGGACGCTTAATCTCAGGGTTGTAGATTTGAGCCCCACATTGGGCAAAGCATTCCTGCATGGTAGGGGGTTGGACTAGATGACCCTTGTGGTCCCTTCCACCTCTAGAAGTCTATGATACTATGTAGCATCTGTTTTGCATGCAGAAGGTCCCAGTTTTAATCACAAGCATCTTAAGGTGGGGCGGGGAATGTCTGAAACCATGGGAAGTCACTGTCAGACAGTGCCTGTTGCTTACAAGCCTGTGGCTTTCTAAATGCAAGGGTGCATTCTAAGGAAATCCTCAAACAGAGCTTGATCTGTAACAAGATGATACTGAGCTAAAAAGACTAATAGTCGGACTTGGTATAAGGCTACTACTGCAGCGTTTTTGGTCAGAAGGCAAGCAACAATTCCAACAGCCCTCCCAAAATTGTGAAGTAGCCTGGTAATAAATCACATAAATGTGATTCTGATTGCATGCTCCTTGGGACAGAGACCTTCCTTATTATTTGGTAAAGTGCCGTGCACACGCACTTACAGTGGTACCTCTGGTTACGAACGCTTCTGGTTACGAACGCTTCGGGTTATGAACTCCGCTAACCCGGAAGTAGCTGCTCCTGGCTGCAAACTTTGCCCCAGGATGTGAACGGAAATCGTGTGCCAGAGGCTAGCACACAGCGGGAGGCCCCATTAGTGAAAGCATGCCTCAGGATAAGAACAGTTTCAGCTTAAGAACGGACCTCCGGAACAAATTAAGTTTGTAACCAGCAGTACCACTGTATTCAGAAAAAAAGCACAAAATATAGCTTACTTCAAAAGTTTCCTTAAACTAACACTACTAAAATGAAATGAGATAAACAGTCATTTTCCATAGTGCAAATGTGGATCACATGTTTTATTCTACCCTGATTCAAACTCCCTGAAGCAGAAAGCTAACAGAAAGGAATTTTAGACCAGTCTGATCCCTGACACACTAGTTTTCATATTCACTAGCTTCCTCCTAAATGTGACAGGATGACAATCCAAACACGTAATGCCCTCCCACTGCTTTCTCAAATGACGCAGTCTAGTGAGGACTATACCCAGAGTTCCCCCTCCCCAAAACATTCAGACATAATAGGGCAGAAGGGCAGATAGGCATCCTGGGACTGATACTGGTTGTATATTCTGCTTCCTTCTTTGTGCACAAACATGCTCATTTTCTCCCCAGACTGTACAAAAGAAAGGATTCAATGAACCTTCAAAGAATCTCCCTATTTGGATTGTCCTGCAAAATTCAAATGCGGCATCCATTGCTAATCCCACTCAGAGTAGACCCATAGAAGTTAATGGACATGGCTAACTTAGATTAATTAATTTCAAAGGGTCTGTTCTGCATAGAACATAGTTTGATACAACCCTGAGATTGTGTGTTTTCTGGCTCTAACTTGAATATGATTTAATAAAGCAGCATTTGTCAGGATGCACATTTTTCTGGAAGGTTTCTCCTGCCTCCCCCTCCAGACACAGACTTGTACTTTATGCAGCATTGAGAAATCGTGCTTGTTTCTTTAAAAGAGCACTTTCCGGATGGTGCTCCATGAATTAGCCCTATGCCTTTAAAAGAGGAGATTGCTTTGGTAAGAGTGCGGCGTGGCAGTTGTAAAAGTGTCAAGGTGTTATGAATGTCCTGATGATAGAGCCCAGTTGTTATTTGCCGGGTAGTGAGGGAGGATAGCTAATGATGTGCAGCATGTAAAATGTTTGTTGCTCTAATCCATCTGTGTGGAGGGGAGCAAGGGAGAAATGGAGAAATGCAGGGGGATTTACTTGGACAGCTGGAGATAAAGTGTGCACTGATGGAGTCATCCAAGAGGTAGCTGTCAACGGGAACCGTCTCTGCATATAATACAAGGCAGTTCACAAGGTGGCCTTATTCTTTTGTCTGCGCTTTTAAGAGAAAAAGGAAAGGGTGGGGCTGATGATAAAAGAGCAGCAAACTGCCTGACTAAAGCACAGTGCATAGCAAAATAGGAAGTTGCCTTTGGTCCATCTAGCTCAGCACTGTCGGCACTGGCTGGCAGTGGCTCTCTGGGGTTTCAAGTAGGAACTGTTCACAGCCCTACCTGGAGATGGCAAGGATTGAACCCGGGACTGTCTGCATGTAAGGCAGGTGCTCTACCACTGAGCTACAGCCCTTCCCCACTGGAACAGACAAGACGGAGTAATGAGCCCATTGCCTCCTTCAGATCATGGATGCAGATGCTCACTCTCTGGGGTTCCTGGGCAATCAAATGTAAGACTAGAAGAAGACCCTTGGTGGTTTAGTCCAAATGTCCACTGAATCCAGCATCCTTTTTTCTGCAGTGGTCAGCCAGATTCCTATGGGAAGCCCACAAGCAGAAAAAAGGAAGCTGTGTTGTCTGCACTGACTGACAGTGGCTCTCCAGGGTTTCATGCAGGAGATATTCCCAGGCCAACCTGGATATGCTGGGGACTGAACCTGAAGCCTTCTTGCATGTAGTGAATGAGCACTACCCCCACAAATAGAAAGTTGCCTTATACTGAGTCTAGCTCAGTACTGTCTGCTTTGACTAGCAGGGTTTCAGTCAGGGGGGCTTTGCCAAAAATGCCCTGAATCCTTCTGCATGCGACTGAACTATGGTGCTTCTCCTACCAAGTTGCCACCTCCATCCCATGACAGGAACCCAGGAGCCAAGTCCTTTGTCCATCTAGCTCAGTATTGTCCACACTGACTGGCAGTGGCTTTCCAGGGTTTCAGGTCAGAGCTTTTTGCAGCCCTACCTGGAGATGCCAGAGATCAGGCCTGCTGAGTACACTTGCCACAGCCCTGGGAGGTCTAAGCCAGCCAGGGGTGACGAAGACTCCCAGACCAGACCTGAGATAAGCTGTGCCTGCCAGAGATTGAACCTGGGACATTTTGTGTTGCTGTGAGTTATTCTTTTGGTGGTGAGAGGGGGAGGAATAAGCAGCATGCCTGAGCCCCCTTCTTATTCCTGGATCCAGCGCGAATTCAATTCCTGGAATAGTCAGACTAGATTTCTAGTGAGTATGACTCCTTAAGATAACAAAGGCAGTGGCTGAGCATCAGAGGGCAAATGGGTGCCCCCCTCACTCAACTGTGTGGTAGTTAAGTCTGTGTAAAGTAGATGCTGGAAGCAGGCAGCAGGCTGGGCAGCTAGGAGACTGATACCTGTTTGAATCCAAGGCTGTGGCTATGGGAGAAGCAAAACCTTTTTGGGGTCTTAATGCTGTGATTCCCTGCATTGTAGGCTCAGGTTGTATATATGTGTAAATAAACATATAACCTAAAGATACAGCAGTCCCCACTTTGCCTCATTTCCAAAAGGAAGCACAAACCCTGTGTAAGTGCCTGGGACCCCTGGAATCTTGCGCTGCCTGGAGATGGGATGGTGTGCAACACTGGTGTCTGAAGCGGGCTTGGTGTTTCCTGGAGGAAGGCCTGTGTGTGAGGTTTGCCTGAGTCAAAATGGAGGGAAGAACAGCAACACTCATTGAGTGGCTTGAGAGAATGAAGCAGCAACAAAGCTGGCAACAGTGCTGGCAGCTGGATAAAATGGAGGCAGCTGCTGGCAGAGTGGCTGGCTGAAAAACCTCCATTGTAGGCTCAGGTTGTATATATGTGTAAACAAACCATATATTATAAAGACACCACAGTCTCTCTATGCCTCATTCCCCAAAGGAAATATGAGCCCTAGGTAAGCACCTGGAACCCCTGGAGTTTTGCTCCACTCGGAGATCAGGCTGGTGTACAACAGTCTACAAAGCAGCTGCTGCACCACTAAGCTACACCAACAAGGCTCTTTTGGAAATATTCATGTAACATTTGGAAGAATCCTTGAATTGCTAGAGTTTTTCTTTGCTAATCAGGGGTTCTCCCAAATGCCACACACTGTCCAACATGCTTAAACACATGAGAAGAGCCTGCTGGATCAGGCCAATGGCCCATCTAGCCCAGCATCCTGTTCTCCCAGTGGCCAGCCAGATACCTGTGGAAAGTCTGAAAGCCTGACCTGAGCACAAGAGTGGTCTGTCCCCACTTACAATGCTTCTTCACTTCTTATAAGGAACTGCGCGCACACACAAACACACACGCAAAGAGGGAGGGAGGGATTTTCAACCTGATGGAGAAGACTCGAAACAATGCAGAAGTTTTCAGCACTTAAAACACTTTGCTGCCAGATGATACAGGTTCCTGGGCATCATGGATGGGCATTTGCACAATGTGTACCTGGTCTAACTGCCCATCCACCCTGCAAAAGTAGCTGAAGTACTGCTAGCACTTTGGAAACCATATTATCTGCTACAGTCAAACGGCATCTCGAGGTCCTCTGAGTCTGCTTTTACATCACCACAAGAAAAATCTGTTGTGGTGGTAAATTGGATTAGACAAGTGCAGAATCTGCCAGGAATTTCCCACCGAGCAAAGCGTTAGCAATGATTGAACAGCAGCATTTCAGCAGTTTGAGTTAAATCCAGTGTAAACTTCTAAGCGAACCATTGGCCCAAGCTGAGTCTGCAGTGAACAGCAGCCTGCAATGCATCCAATCCTTTGCTTCCAAATGCTTGAGCTACCACTTAGCCTGACAGGCCTAGCCACTGCATCATGGGATCTGTTACCCCCTAATCCTGGATGTGCAAAGACTGTGATTATGAGATAGGATGGAAAGGGAAGTATTCTGCACATGGGGTAAGGAAACATGTTCGTTATCAAACCTCTGTATTACATGGCTCAAAACTCTGCCTGGAATTTGCAGCTGGTGCAAATTTTTCTAATGAAACCACACCCAACAATGGAGGCATGTTTTCAAGCTTCCTTTAAGAATTCTAAGGGCTAGAAACTTTGTATGCAATCAAGTTCACAATGAAGCCAATGACTTGCAAGACTGATTGACAGTGTCTTTATTCAGCCCTATGTAATGCAGGCGTCTAGGGGGAGATTTGGAGATACAAGTTAACAATAAGGTAAAGGTAAAGGTACCCCTGCCCGTACGGGCCAGTCTTGACAGACTCTAGGGTTGTGCGCCCATCTCACTCAAGAGGCCGGGGGCCAGCGCTGTCCGAAGACACTTCCGGGTCACGTGGCCAGCGTGACATCGCTACTCTGGTGAGCCAGAGCTGCACACGGAACGCCGTTTACCTTCCCGCCAGTAAGCGGTCCCTATTTATCTACTTGCACCCGGGGGTGCTTTCGAACTGCTAGGTTGGCAGGCGCTGGGACCGAGCAACGGGAGCGCACCCCGCCGCGGGGATTCGAACCGCCGACCTTTCGATCGGCAAGCCCTAGGCGCTGAGGCTTTTACCCACAGCGCCACCCACCACCCAAGTTAACAATAGGGATGTACTTTTTCTTGTTCAGCTCACTTTTGCATGAGTTTACTTGAAAGTCATGTGGGGAGGAGATTTTTAACATACACGCACATAAATTCACAATTTTAATATGTGTTTGAATACTGATTCTTGAATACATTTTCTCTCAAAATGTATATTTCTAAATATCTTTTCCCTCAAATTTTAAAACACCCCCCCCAACAAGCCTACACTTATGCTGCAGAAGTGCAAAATGGAAAGCTTATGCTCCAGTCCTCAAATCAGTCCATGAGGTATGGATCAAGTTCATTGGAACTGAAATTTGCAAAAATCACATTGCATATGCATCTCTACCAACAAAGCACCCCAAGAACCCACCTCTAAGCTCCATCGTGCCATCTCATGATTCAAATTCATAAAGATCAAATCTCTCAAGCATCTGTGTTACCGGGTGCCCCATCACCAAACCACCTCCAAGCTCCATCTTGCAATCTCACAATTCAGAAAGGAAGAGATGATAACTGTACACTGAAAGGGAAGCTAGTTACGGCCCTGATTTTCAGGGAAGTTGCTTCTTTCATCTTCAGGAGCAGGGGAAACATGAGCATTACAAAAACACAAGAGAGAGGGGGGAGGGAGAAAGAGAAGAGGAGCGATGGAGAGAAACGTATTGGAATTAGAGAATTTCATTATTATTATGACACCTGTCAGGCTTTTAAAAACAACAACACAAACCCATACAAAGACAGAGAAAGGCGCCTCTAAAAAAAATAAATAAATAAAAAATAGAGCAGCGTTGAGGCAAGGTGAATCAGAACAGCCTGAGCCCTGTCAACACCTGCAATTAGATGTTGTTTACCATCTTGCACAAACAGGTCCGACAGCATCAATGTGCTGTGGACATCATGTGTTATTTCAGTCTTAACTGAAGGCTCAGGACTAATCCTCTTGCCTAATACAGCTGGGAGCCCAAGCGCAGAGATTTCACATTACTCTCCTAACTACACTATCGCTCAAACCATGGGATTAGGACCGCTGTACAGTCAATGAAACAAAGTCACTGGATTCAGGGATGCTAGACAATGAAAGGGTCAATTTGCTGTGTGTTAACATGAGGCATAGGCAGGGGTCCTGACGATGAATGATATGAGAAAGATGAATGGGAAATGATCGTCAGGAGCAAAGGCTTCTGTCAGAGGATTCTGATTCTTTTCAGAAACATCGGAAGCTGCCTTATACTGAGTCAGACCATTGGTCCATCAAGTTCAATATTGTTTACCCTGACTAGCAGGGTTTTAGACCAGGGTCTGAACTTTAGACCAGGGTCTGAACTTGCATCGAAAACAGGTGAGCTCTACCACTGAGCTACAGCCCTTCTCCAACCAAGGTGTCACCTCAATCCCACAGGCCCTTTGTCCATCTAACTTAGTACTGTCTACACTGATTGGCAGTGGTTCTCCAGGGTTCCATGCTTTCCACAGCCCTGCCTGGAGACACCAGGGATGGAATCTGGGACTTTCTGCATGCAAAGAAACCACTGATAGCAGAACCACTAACAACTTGGGCTGTGCTTCTTATATGAATAATATGTAGACACATGTCTACATCAGTAGTGCTCAGCTGGGGAATGTAGCAAGGGGCAGGCTCTCCTTAAGCACAAACCAGCTGAGGCTGGTGCCAGGGACTGAGGTCCCAGAGTTTGATCCCTGGAGTTGTCCAGCCTTGTGCCTCCTCCTCCTTGCTGTTGCTGCTTGACCACCTGACTACCCTGAGTGACAGAGACAGGTGACATGAGCAGAAAAAGCTGAATTAATACCAAGTCCATCTAAATTGTCTATGCTGATACTTGTCAATGTTGGAATTGTTTTTGCTGAGCAGTGGTGGGTCTCCCTGGTTTCAGACCAGGGACATTCCCAACTGTTCCTGGGGATACCACAGATTGAACCTGGGGCCTTCTGCATGCCAAACAAATGCTTAGCCACTGAGCTCTGTTCCTTTTTGCAGCTCAGTGGCAGAGCACCTGTTTTTCATGCAGAAGAAAGAAAGAAAGTCCCCACCCACTTTAGGCATTGGCCCCACTCACTAATATAGGCCCCACCCATCAATGTCTCCAACCACCTTCCTCCTCCAGCACAAAGCTCCTAGCAGATAACTTTTCTAGGTACACAAGGGGGGCGGGGCGGGAAATAAAATCAATTCGTTTTGGACTTCCCCCAAGGCATCTGGACATGGACAAGCAGAAGGAAGGAATTTCCATTTTATTTATACTGTATTATCATCTGTGCTACATAAACCAAAGTCCAGGGGCCCTTGTTTGTCCCAGGAACGCTTCCTAGGCCACAGCCATCACTGGCCCTGCAAATTTGCAATGCCTCTTGCTTGTCTAGATCAATGACAGGGAGACTGTGTGAGTGTGTGTAGAAACTAGTAAGGCTGCCATACGTCCAGACATTACCGGGATTTCAAAGGCAGAATTGACATCCAGGGGGAACCTCAACAATGTTACTTTGTGAAATATGGCAACTCTAAAACTAGCCTGTTATGCAAGGGTATATTGTACATTTATTGCATCACCCACTTTTGCACCTGGCGCCGCCCATCACTGCCAATGTGGCCCTCAGGCTGAAAAAGATCCCCCACCCCTGACATTGAGGCTTCTTGTCCTGCCATGAATGCAAAAGACCCTTCAGGGCCATATTTCTTCTTGCAGGAGTTGAAAATTGTGGTGTATTAGCTAAGAGTCACCAATCAAAGCAGTCAATACCCAGACAACACACACACACTCCATATAATTTCATTTATGCCTTCAGCCACATTTCAAACGCTCCCAAGACATAAGGCAAATTAATTTATTAAAAAGCAATCGCTTGATAATGCACACGATGATAGAAATAAATGAATACGTTAAATATCGTATAAAACAGTGGGTAATCACATAATAGAGCATCCATTGTCAATTGAGGGGCCGCCTTATTATACTTGGCAAATATCAGTTAAAATGGTGTATTATTCATGAGCCAACATCCTTTAATTACTCTTAGTGCACATTTGTTTTTTCTTCCCCGCCTCTCTCCAAATGGAGCATCAGCCAGATCCATAAGGGTTGTGAATTCCTACAAATGCAGCTCAATTGCAAAGGTGCTTTTTCGGTCAGAGGCCCATTTGCAGTAAAGAGATGATAGGAGAATGTACTCTGAAATAAGGCAGCTGGTAAAGGCGAAACTGAATTTGGATGAAGAACAAGTCGACAGACTAGATATTAAGTTATTTGGTGCTTTTACAGACCTCATGACACGACGCAAGGAGACTACAATTTCACATCTGATGTACATATAAAAGTAACGGTTCCTAAAGCACTATGTATACTGACTGTGCTAGATGTATTATTATTTGGGAAGGATTGTACAGTGGTAGAGCATCTAGCTTGCATGCAAAAGGACCCAGGCTCAACCCTCAGTATCTCCAGGGTGCAAAAAGCTCCCTTCTGAAATCCTGGAGATCTGCTGCCAGTCAGAGGAGGCAATACTGAGCTAGATGCAGAGGTGGACCATGGGGACTCAAATTTCAATGGCACCCTGTGCAATGCCAAAATCCCCCCCCCCTCGTGCTCCTCCCACACTCCATTCTAAATCACAGTTGCGGCATCCCCTGCAACTGAACTGGTTGCACTCTCCTAAATCTGCCTCTGCTAGATGAATGGTTAGACTCAGAATAAAGCGTTTTTCATTCCACCTCCCTAAAAGGTTAGGAGTTCAAGGGGCACAGCCCTTACCCATGCTTCATTTCCTTTGGAAAGGGGTCACAGGAGACTTATGACATTTTGGGTTTCCAACTAACTATAAAGGCTGAGTATAGGTGAAGGCCCAGCTTAAAGACTGTTACAGACAATCAAATCTAGTGCACCACAGTAAGAGCTCCAGAGAGAGTGTCAGGCACCCCAACATGATGTTGGCTAACAGAGCTAAAACAAAACCAGCAACCCTGAGCTATCTATATGTATTTCTTAGTCTGCAGTCCTGCTGTTGGCTCTGCCAATGTTGCTGGACTACAGGTCCTATCGACCTCAGCAAGTGTGGCCAGTGGCCAAGGATAATGGTACTTGTATTTCACCAACACCAGGAGGACAAAACATTCCCTACCCCTGCTATGAGCCAGCTCCCAGCATTGCCTATTGGACACGCCAGCTGAATTTGACTCAAACAACATCTGGAGGGCCACAAGTTCCCCATTCATGTTCTACACACTTATGTGGAACAATAATTCTAATTGAACTGAATGGGACTTCTGAGTAGACGTACATAGGATTGCACAGCTGGTTTCTCTCTATCTCTGTCTCTGTATCTCTCTCACACACACCAGCAAAGTAAATGTGTTGCCTCCCACAATTCTCCTGATATATTCGAACACTACATCAAAGGCATCATGGAAGATTTAAAATGGTTGCTTGTGGGCCCAGTCTCTTGGCCCAGAAAACTCAGGGTGGGTGGTGGTCCTAGTGGGACCTGCCAGGGCAATAGAGCCACAGCAAATTCTCAAGCACCCTGGGTGCTGACAGTTTGATGTGGTGAGCATAATTTGGATCCACGTGAAATGCTCTCACATCTCAGATAATCTGAGGGACTAGCATGGAGTCTTGGGAGGGGATGGCGTGCAAGAATCCACTGTTTCATATGGTTTTCCTGTGTATGGAAAGCCTCTCCATTGAACACACTGCCTTAGCTTAATTTGCCAGGAAGGTCTCACTTTAACAAGGTCAGTTAAAGTCCACCGATCACTTCAATTAAAACATTTTCAAGGATTTATAAGTAATAAACTGATCTAGCCTGTAATTACAGGTTGCCTTAAAGCCAGCTGCCCCAAGGCTGCTCCGTGCAAGGCTGTATAGAATGCTGTTGATTTCTGGGCACAAAGATAAAAGTGTCCCATAAAAAACAGAATGGTTTAAATTAAGCACAATTAAAGTGTAAATCTCAACACCCATTAATATTTAAGGTCCATTAGATTACTTTATCTATCACATTATTAAATGCTCTGATGTTGTGCTGGGTGTCTATAACATTTGGCTCCGCTTCTGTCTAATCTACATCTTGTGCATAAAATGGTTCTTAAGTATGCGCAGCTATGTAATAATTTTCGGACGGAGCATTTCTCCCTGCTCTACTTCCGTCTGCAGTCGGAGGCAGCAGACCACCTCTGAACGTCAGGTGCCAGGGAGACAAGCACCTTGCTATGCTGGTAAGCTTCCTAGGGCTGACAATTATTAGAAGCAGAGTGTTTTAGCTACATGATCAGGGATTCTGGAAGAGGCAGAGCAGAAAGGGGCTAGCACAGTAGTTCCTACCCTTTTCCAGGCCACTGTCCCCTTGGTTCCATAAACTCATCCCCTGTGCCCCCTTACCTTACCTTATAAAAAGCCTTATTCGAAATAGCAGCTTGTGTGACCCACTAAAGAAGACAATAACACAATAAAATCCAAAACTATTAATTGCATATTTAGTCAAAGATCCAATTAAAACTATTTAGCTCAATTAATGCAACAAAACTGCTGAACTTGATCCTGTGATACCAGCTTTTCAAAGTCTGTAACCTCCACCACCCCCTGCTGCCCCCTTGCCTCTTAGCGCTGCCCTAGAACCTTAGACTGCCATGGAGTGCTGAGACAGGGGTGATTGGGGGTGGGGAGAAAGACTGCTGCTGCAAGTCAAAGCTAATTGATAAAGAATGGGGAGGGCAGGTGTGATCCATTTTGCAAGGAGCTAGCAACTAACTGCACAGTCTTGTTTTCCTGCAGAGGCATGAGTTGAGTGACCCTGAGCGATAATGCATTGGAATGGGGCGGGGAGATAGGATGAGTGTCAAGATTCAGAGCAAAGAGGCCAAGCCTTGAACCTCCTTCTAGTCCTGCCATCTGAAATATTCATGATTTGGGGCTTTTTAGTACATCTGTGACCCCATTTGAAATTAATATACTATTGGGCTGCCCCATTGATCCTGGAACCCGTTGCCATATCTAACGCAAGCAACGCCGCCCTTCTGCCTTTGTGGTTGGATGGGATGCCTGCCAGCAAACATATTCCGCCTTCATTAAACCAAGTCTCTGAGAACAAACTCAACCACATGCCCTGCTTGCATTTCCTGAGACATTCAAGTTTGGTCCTTTTCAGCAAGGAAGAGAGCACAGGGGTGGGGTGGGGTACACAATAGTTGAGCTATCCATGCCAACAAGCGCACACTTTTCACACTAACACTTGTGCATGTGCAGAGAAAGTGTGCCCCTGTGTTCAGTGTAATGTGTGATTTCACCAGGTGATGGTTATCTAACTGCTCATGATAGGGCTACCATTTTTACAATTGAATGGAATATCTGAAACAGTAAACCCCTATCAAAGCATTCAAACTCAGCTGTGGCCTTCCACACATTATTATAGTGAAAACTCTTGATTTCACATGATTTGGTGTTTTCCTCCTATGCCTCCTATAGTAGAACACTTGTGTGGCTTTGCACACACACATTCTTACTCCTTTCTGACTTCTGTATATTCCAGATCTTGCCCACTTTTAACTCTCATGAAACTCTGCACGTGACTTTTCTCCTTGCTGATGTAATTCCATCCCTTTAGTCATACTTTATGGATGAAGCTTAAATCAAACCATATCCAGTTCTAAGATCCTCCTATAATATAATTTGATTTTTAAAAATCAATTAATACCAGGCTCAATTGTTATCTATGCCCTATCAGGACAAAATTTTCTTTAATCAATTAACAGCTCAATTCACACTCAGCTCCCTAGACCAAAATCTGCTAATCAAAGGATTCTTTCAACTATTCTAACCAATTAAATAACTGATATATCTATTCACAGCCTTATATTATTAAAAACCAATTAATAGTTTTACATGGAATTGTTCCATTGATTCTCAGAATTACACAAATTTAATGGAAATGCCCACCAATGAGTTTGTCTAGCATTCCTCCTAAATGGTAAATTCAACAGTGATGCATTTTAATCATGCACAGGAATACAAAAACATACACTTTTAAAATTCAATAATAAAAATATGAAGTTGAAGTTGTGCTGAAGGCTTCATGGAAAAGGCAGTCATCATCTGCTCTGGCCTGTAGCAGCTCTGCAGGGGCACCTTCAGTGTTCGAAACTCCCATTGTTCTAGGTGCATTTTGTGACAGGGAATTTCATTAGCGCAAGCAGTTTCTGAGCTCTGGGCGCAGTACAGATTAAAACTGCAGAGTGAAAGGAAAGTGGGATCTTTTTCTGCCTCCCCACTTCCAGCTACTCTCTGAAGACTGGAGAAGAGACCCTTTTAAGATTATTAGGGGGGTGGGCAAGGAAGGACTAGACCACAGCTTTCCAAACTGTGTATCGTGACATGTTAGTGTGCTGGCTGCCGTGTGTTGCACAAACGCTCCCTGTGCTCTTCCTTGGGCTGGAAAGGGTTAGTTTAACCTCCAGTTTCCTAGTAAAACTGAACTACTGTGTCATAAAATTATGCATGCCCAAAAAGTGTGTCACCAACTTGAGAAGTTTGGAAAGCTCTGGACTAGAGCATGTGAAAAATGAACATAGTATTTTAGCTACAGTTCATTCATTTTCAGCTTTGTATTCTTGTTATAAAAAAACCCACCTAGACATTCCATTGTTGCACCCATAACCTAGGTTTAAGGTGCCACTGAGCTCCTAGCTTTCATATATCAGTTTCTAACACTGGTCACCTTCTGGCACTTGATCCTTTTCACTGGAAATGGCTCTACCCCAGAGCCATGTCTCCGTGCTCTTTTCTGTACCTTCTGGTTGAGATGGGCAATTCTAAATGAGGCTCCACTGAAGATTTACAGAATGGCAGCAAAAGATACTTGCCTCTTCTCACATCTCATAATGCCAGTTCTCAGATCTCCCTGGAGATCGGTGTTGGATATTTGTGGTGTTTTCAATTCCGCACTGCTCTCTTCCCCCTGCCCTCCACTCCCTCAAAATGTGTGATTAGAGTGACGTAATTGCTCTGGAAGATTAGTGGAAGATATATTTTTTTATCCTTAGCCCATACTAAAATCTGGCCTAGGCTGAAGCAATGAAAAGGATTTCCCCCCCTTCCCTCCTGGTCCTGCCTTCATTTCGTTTGAATGATGCCCCCAAACACTTTGAACCACGCTCAGTATAACTCAACTTCTTTCTTCCTTTCTTTTAACTGAATTCACACACGCATGGCAACTTTTTATTAGCCACCAAGGAAGAACTTTTAAGGTTTTAGACTCAGGAACTGGGGTAATAGCATTGTGAGGGCATGGCCCATTTTCCTGCCTAATCCTGATTTCAGTTCCCAATAGTAGCTCGGAGCCATGGCTGTTTAATCCTTAGGGAGGCTAAATTCCTGGTGCAATTAACATCTCGTATTCAGGGAGACCTCTTTGCGGTTTAAACTGGAAATCTGTCCCCAGCTAGGTCAGCCCCGATGGTCTTTTTGCTAAGTGGGATGGGATCCTCTTTTAGCTTCAGTCAAATACAGTAACACCTCATTTAATGGGGCGGCAGAGCAGGGAATCGGCTGCTGGGCTCTGTTGCTGTAAGAAACCGCCTCCCAGCAATTAGAGTTAGTGAGGGATGCAAATGCACAACAAACGCCCCCACTATTAATGAACAATTTGAGTCATTCTGCAGGTATTTATATAAGGCTGAGGCAGCATCTTTAGGAAGTGGGGGGGGGGGGGAGCAAACAAATGTATTCCTAAAGAAGCAAAAGCTGAAAAGGCAGTTAATATTTCTTTCCTATCATTGCCTGGAAAGTTCATCTGTCCCTAAAAGCACCATGCACTCACAGAAATATATTTTGAATCAGGGATGAGGAAGATTTTTTCTAGCTTGCGGGCCGCATTCCCTTCCAAGGGCCACATGCAAAAGCAGGTGGGGCAACAAAGCTAAATTCTACCTTTGCACAGTACAGGGCTGGTTTACACATTACAGTAAGTATTTTCCGGGCCTTCGTCTGATTAAAGTGTGGTTTATTGGACTAGGAATAAACTGCTCCCCGCCCCCTTCTGTTGAACACCTGGCATCAGCAAAGATTCCTGATATTTTTAACCGCATTTTCCCATGATGTCCAAAATAGGAAGTTGTGGTTTCAGGACTTCCAATAAAGATCAGAGGCCTTACTCCACAGTTTACTAGCTAAGATGGCATTGGAAACTGGAGCTCTATTCAGTCATTCAAAATATACACAAGGGCTTAAAGTGTAGATCCAATGCCCTGTGTTGAGCAGGAAGGTCTGAAGGGGTCTTGCAAAGTGACTTTGGCTGCATGCATTTGCAATTAAACCCAATGATCTGGTCCCCTGCCATAGAAAGCTGCCTTATACCAAATGAAAAAAATGGTCCATTTTGCTCAGTGTTTACACTGGTTGGCAGCAGCTTTCCAGAGTTCAAGATAGGGGTCATTTCCATCCTCCTTGCTTATTGGCACATTCTGCAGGGTAAATTCTTTAGGATTCTCAAGGATTTTTGGTTTGCTTTGTTTTCCTGGAAGGTCCCTCACATCTTCCCAATAATGTGATGAGAGGTATTTGGATATCAGTCCAGGCAGCATGTAGCCACTAAGGGTCTAAGGTAGCCTTTTTCAGCCTTGGGTTTCCAGATGTTCTTGAACTACAGCTCCCATAATCCCTGACCACTGGCCCTGTTTGCAAGGAATGATGGGAGCTGTAGTCTAAGAACATCCTGGGATATATGAATCTCTCTGGGTGGGTCTTTGATCTTTGATGTAGACCCTGACCAGTTGGGTGCTGTGTACTGGCCAGCTGGAGTCTCTCTGTTATCATTCCCTAGAGCTCTCAATAACTGTAGAAGGAACATTTTTATCTTGCTATTTTATTCTGCTTAAAGACTGTTTAACTGTTTGTTTGTTTTTCGTTCTGTACTAAGGCCTACTACTTAGTAAAAGCACCGAACCTCTCTCCACCATTTTTGTTATTGCTGCTGAATCGGAAACAACTCTTGCATTTGGCAAAACACCAGCCCCCCCTTGCAAATGCTGGGAATGGATCCTGGCACCTTCCCCATGCAAAACAGATGCTCTACCACTGAACCATGGTCCTTTCCCTTTTTTAAAAAAATGAAAATAATATCAGAATTGGAGCATGTGCACCTTGGTGCACATTTCAAAGCCTTCAGTTCATTGGCCTCTTCTGCCGCCTCCCCCCTTGTCATGCATGCATTAATCCTGGAACTTAATACTGAGTAGATATGCACAGGATTGTGCTGTAAAACGCTGTCAGTTGCTAACCCTAATCCCATCATAGTTATTTTGAAATGCACTCCCCTGCTATGTTCAACAAGCCTCTACAGTGCTTTTCAAAATCCAATACAGAGAAGGCATAGAAGGCCCTAAGCTGCAGGTGGAAAGCGTTCGACAGATGTTGGAAAGGGAGATGTTTTCCTTCTGCCATATTTTGCATTCCAGGCACCACCCTGGGCCCCAGCGTGAAGTGTGATTATGCAGAAGTGTTACTCTAATTTACACAAGCACCCAATATTCCTCAAGACACGCTTCAGTACAGGGAGATGGGAGCGAACATATGGGAGACTTCGCTCACCCCAGATTCCTCAGAGATTCCTTTATGGCAAGGCTCTGTAAAAATGTCAAGGCAGGCCAGAAGGTCCATCACAAATGCATTGCTTAAAATTGAAACCAGGAGGTAGATGGCCAGAAAGACTTACAGAAGATGGAAGGGTGACAGACGCCTGACTATACAGTGTGAGGGCACTTCATAAATGCAGTCGAATCCTGGCATATTTATATTTACATGGTATTTATGCGTCATTTTTTCACCTAAAAGTGCTCAAGGCTTTATATACATAATGATGGCTGCATCCATCCAAAGGGAATATAAACAGATTGAGGGCAGGGGATGTATGAGAGGGAAAGGTAAGTGAATTGGCTGGATGGTCCTGTTCATTCATTTGTTAATTGAAAAAAAAAATTAGAAATGAGTTTTCTGGTTTTAAACATCTGTATCTTTTGTATTTTATCTTGATTTTAGTTCAGATGTTTTGTATTTTCTCCCATTCTATTTTATTGTACACCACTTTGATAGCTTCAGGCTGTGAAGTGGTTTATCAATCCATATAATAATAATGGATAATGATATTGGTGAGGATTATAATAATAATAACAACATGCCATACAAGTGTCCCAATTTAACCAGGACATCCCAGATTGACATAAGCAGCCCCGGCAGTTCTGCACTGTGGTGCGAGTCAGTTGCATATAATGCATACAACATATAAGAATTGTTCATATTTTTAGGGAAACCAGTGGAAAAGAAAGAAAGAAAAAGAAACAGCTTCATGTCAAGATCAAGGAACAAAAAGGAAATCTGGGGGGGAAAAAATTGTGGATGAGCCGGATATCAGGATTTTCAGAAAATTTCATCCCTGGAACTAAGGAGAAAGCATTCTAGTCAATATTAGCTCTTTCTTGCTTACCTCTCCCACCCCCTGTCACTGTCATGATGGGGGGGGGGGAATGAAAAGAGAAGGAAACAGGAATGCAAAAAGCCAGTCTGAGCCAACCCACCACTCCCACCTATCGGACCTCTCTTTTAAACCCTGCAGTCCAGACACCAACCTATTAATTGTAACGTCTTATTGATTGCTTTCAGTCTTATTAAAAATGTATTTGCTGTATGTCGTGGCAGTAAAACATCTCCCTTTCAAAGCGCATGAAATCTTTTGATCAGCAAATGCAAATGAGGTGCAACTTAATTCTATTTGGTCAAGCACCAGTCAGTTCCCCTCCTTGTTGCCATGGTCACTTTTGCCATCTGCTCAGTCAACTCTTCTGTATGTTGTTGACAAGTCACAATCCAGGTCCCAAAACATATTTGTTTGAATACTGTTTTGTTTTTGTTTTTAAATTTCTCTTAAATTGTATCCCCAAGAGAGAGCTGCATACAAATGGCCGAAACAATTCTCCACCTGATTCTGTGTGTGAGGAGAGGAACTGAGGGGAACATTTCACCAAATTTATACAGGGCTCATCATCACCAGTGCCAGTAGCACAGCTTCTTTCTGTTTTCTTAAGGACTTCTGGGAAGGGCTGTAGCTCAGCAATGCCAAGCATCTGCCCTGCATGCAGAAGGCCCCGCAGGTCAATCCCAGGTAGTGCTGGGAGAGCCCCCTACTCTGAAATCCTGCAGAGCTTCTTCCATCCAGCACAGACAATACTGAGCTAGATGGGCAAATTATCTGATTCAGCATAAGGCAGCTTCCTCTGCTGAAGTGAGAACAACAGTAACTGTGTTGACAACCTGACCACCATTTTGGAGCCTCCAGAGTGCCCAGGGCTTAGCACCGTTTCAGGGCATTGTAAGGCAGAAAATGGCTACTGCTACCAAAAAATGATGAAAAATATTTGGATAAATAGTGGAAGGATGACTACAAAGAAAAGAAAAGAAAGAAAGAAAGAAAGAAAGAGCACACATTTATTCCTGAGCTAAATGTCTACTAAGATATTTCAGCTCAGCTGAATGAGCTTGCATTAAGTGTGCTTGGGACACCTGCACTGTAAGGATATATATTTCTTTCCTCCAAGGTTTTGAATTCCCCCAGTAGGGCAAACAGCTACTTAAGTCACCAGTCCACAAGAAAAGACGACTCCACTGTCATTGACAAACATTGACCCATTTGGTCAAAGATTAAGTGAGTGTGGTTGTTGCTCTAGAGATACTGGGAGCATATCACCTATTTTCAGTTCAAGCTGAAGGTTGTTTTTAGGGTCACAGCAGATGCATGCAATGCAGCTGCCTGCCTTGAAGCCGGTAAGGAGAATTAATGAAACACTTTGGCTTCTGTCACCGTTAAATAAGTAACCTTCACAGTAAGGTATAGGGAAGCAATGCCACCCCTCGTTAATTGAGCATTGTGGAAAGAATATGGTTTATTTCAGCATTGTTGCAGAATATTACCACTTTATATATTTGAGACTCATTTGTCGAAACTATTTATACCAACACCACCCTTTCCAGCTGTTGGAACACACAAGGTAGCTTAACAACCACACACAGAGAAACACACACATATATGCAGTTGCAGAACATAAAAGAAACAGAAATATTGTTAGAACCAATGGGAGTATACAGCACAAATAGCACAATAAGGGAATTAGTATGCTTGTTGTGCAAGGTACTGCACAGAACAGGGTAGCCCATGTAGTATCCTTCAGATGTTGCTGGACCACAACTCCCATCACCCCCTGACCACTGGCCATGCTTGTGGGAGCTGATGGGAGCTGTAGTTCAGCAGAATCTGGAGACCCACAGATACTGCACCCTTGCTGTAGTGCTACAGCAGAAGAGTCTGCTTCACCCCACGGAAACAAAGCTGGCCTAAACATAATGTGATATTTTTAGGAGTTATTTGGAGCTATGCTGTATGACTCATTCCTGTGAACGGACTGATTCTACCGTACGTAAATTGACCAAAATGCTGTCCCTACCAATCTGTGTCCTTTCCAAGTATAGTGTCTCCTCTAGCTAAAAGAAATTGTGTTCACAGAGCTAAAATTCCCCGATTTTCCTGGAAAGAAGGATTGATTGGTGAACCACTCTTGAGAGTTGCAGTTCTGGAAAGAAGGATCTCCTAAGAAATCTCAGCACCCTGGACAAACTAAAGTCCACAGGAATGCTTGGGAGAAGCCATTACTTTTTAGAGTGGCATGATGCTGCTTTAAAATATATAACACAAATGGGACCTGGGGGTGATTTTAAAAGGGTGTCACTATGAATATTTAGGCTGTAATCCTATACCCACTTTTCCTGGGCGTAGTGTTGTATTGTTAGGCAAGTGTAACAGGTGTGACTCTCCTCCCACCCCCACCTCCTGCTCCCACAGAGCGTAAAATCATTTAACATTTTGTATGGGAAATATGGTATGAAGAAGGGCAAAAAAATTACCCTGAATCTGAGCACAAAATGTAATCATGTGGAACGCACTAAATGGCTCAAGGCTTCAAAAGCCAGGGGGAATTGATGTAAAAATTAGAAAATTAAGACCAATTTGGAAATCCAGGAAGAACTATTGTATTTCATTTGAAGTGCAATAAAACATAGATTTAATCACCAATAAGACCATTGATGCAAATAGTATGTTTTGTTCTCTTTAAAAACAAAGATTTAGCTGTAGGTCAGTGCAATTTTATATGTGTCTAATCAGAAGTAAGCTCCAATCGGTTTAATGGGAATTACTTCTAGATAAATTTGTATAGCATTGCAGCCTGTATTCTTTCATGTTAAAAGTCTAAATAATTGGGGGGGGGGGTTGTGTCTGTGCCACTGAGTGATATTTGAGAATATCATTTAGGTCTTGAAGCTATTAAGAAAGTTCTCTCTACCTATTTTTAGATTATTTTCAATAAAGGAATTTAATTATACTATTTGCTCACCACTAGAAACATACAGCAATTTTGTTTAATTTCTGCAATCAAATAGCAATCACTGCTTCAGCTTATAAGGAATTGTTCAGCTGACAAAGAATAGGGGACTTTCCTTTTTCCACTTCTTTATAGATACCAAGCAATAACATACAACTGCACATCTGATAAATTACATCT
Organism: Podarcis tiliguerta; assembly: GCF_965153285.1. Lineage (NCBI taxonomy): Eukaryota > Metazoa > Chordata > Lepidosauria > Squamata > Lacertidae > Podarcis > Podarcis tiliguerta. The sequence goes on from NC_139541.1 coordinate 46,625,004, forward strand.
TAAATTTTCTCAATGATCATTTGACTTTAAATGCCCTTGTATAGGGAATGCCTTGATGGCAGAATGGGTGATTTGCAAAAAATCAACAAGTGATTTCAATTGTTTAACTGGAGAGAGAACAAAACAAAGACTTCCTGAACCATAAATTAGTTTGCTGAAATGTAGAAGCCTTAAGAAAAACCAGGAATGGATTGCTGTTTGAAAGGATTGTGTCTTCAGTTCTGGTTCTGAAAACAAATCCCTGGAGTGAGCAGATCCTCTTTAGGCCTTTTCATCAGGAGTTAACTTGGCATCAGGAATGGAGAGATCTGTCAATTCTGATTTTCTCTTAAGTTTCTTATTTTGCCAGTTTTAAGTTCAGTTCCACATTCCGTTTGAGAAATATATTTTTTAATATATTACAAAAGGTCTCATAAAAATTCCATCAGCATTTAAGAGCAATTTTCTTCTAATATACACATTTTCTATGCAATTTTGCTTAAAACATAGTTTTTTGCGCGCTATTTCCCCTAACATTTTAAAACTTTGTTTGCATGAATTATGCAAACTTTATCCTACTGTTGCATGCATTTGGTGGATAAATGCATTGCAAAATTCATACAAATGTGAAATTTAAAGAATGTCTGTGTTTCAGTTTGTGTATTGTTCTAGGAAGTGTGGATTAAGTGGAGGCTCTTTTAAATATGAACTGAACCCCCCCCCCCCCCATGAGGGTAGCTGTGGATTTGAGCACATGGATTCCATCCCCATCCTTGTCGCCCTTCTTGGGTTGGAGGGTAAAGTTGAGGTGCTTCCTGTAATTGTGAAGGGTCCTCACATATTTTTGATCCCTGATTGCAGATGATGGTAAGTGGCATCCCTGCGACATCTGGAGGACCACAGTTTCTCCATCCCTGAACCTATAACCACTGGAGGATATTGCAAAAGGTAACTAACCTGCCCAGGAACCAGAGCCTCACCTGTTTCCCAAACCATTTATGCATTATGGATTGGTGAGGAAGGGCTTATGAATCTTCCATTCCACAGCACTATCTTTCCTGTATGTTTAAGGAGGGAGTGATTGGGTGTCTTCAGTTTTTGCTCGCAAATGTTTCTGCTCCGAGGCACAGTGTACTTGCTGTTTGTTATAGTTGCCACAGAATTGGGCACTTTATGCTGAGAGATAATTCTTTTGCTTTGTTTACCCTGTCAGACTTTGGTACTTTCCTGTCCCTTGACTGTAAAATGTGTTCAGACCCTTGGGGACAGACTGTTGAAGGAACCCCTAGGAAAACTCTATGCTGGGTCCAGACAGAAGAGGCAGTTTTCAGTGCTGGGGAAAAGAAAGGCCCTAGCTGAGGCAAAGTTCATTGTGGTTTAGCCAAACTGATAGGAAGACATTCACCAGAGGCATAAAGGCGCCTCATAGGAATTCTTGTAATTCCATGTGGTGAAGGCCCCTGTTAAATTGTATAACATCAACCATTTTGTTTTCCTTTCTTAGGGTGACAAAAAAGCTGTTTCATATGAATGCACAACAATGCTTTTATGTTTATAAAAATAGCTGCCAGCTGCTATTAATAGATGAGAAAGAGGAAGGGAGGGAGAGAGAGATGGAAGGAGGGAGAAAAAGAGAGCAACAATTTGGACAATCAAAAACTCAAGTCAATAAACCAAAATATTTTCCTGTGTACTCAAGCCCTTTGTGGAAGCTGCAAAACAAGCCTGGAAGACTTCTACTGACTCTAGTTTCCAGGTTTTGATGACTCAGAAAACTATGATCATCAGCCTTACAACAACTTGGCTTGTTCCAAAGCTGTTTAACCATAGTTTCTTGGTTTGGATGAAACAGGAGCCAATGGTTAATGGAAGACTTTCTGGTTTGTTTCATAGCTTGTGAGAAGAGCCTTTGTGTATAGATAAAAGTGTTGTTAATATCTCAGCTTATTAAACAAAGACATAACCATACATTGGGTAAAAGCCTTTACTTATTTATAATAAACAGTTTCTTAAGGTTCCCTTGGTTCTGATCCGTGTTTGAAGTCAGAGTGACTGAAAAGAGAATTCATGCAGTTATACCTTGGTATGAAAGCATCCTGGGATGTGTTTCTCTGTGCAGTGCTTCCTTGGCACCCTTTAACCATCTTGCCACCCTAAGCAACCACTTAACATGCTTGTACCAACTGATCAGCCTTGCCTAGCAGAGGGCCAACAAATCTTTGGCTGAAAAGGTGCTTCTCGTAGATGCTAAAGTGAATTTTAGGAAGCACTGTTCACCACTTTAAGAAAAATGGCTTAGTTTTGTATCAAGAGCTTAACCATACTTGCATTTTTGAAGTCTGTCTGAACTTGCAAAAAGTGGGCTGGGGAGGGTGGCAACTCCTGGCAGGCCGCAGTTTGGGTGGTGGCCCCAGTTGCACAGGCTTGCTTTACAATGACTGGCAAAATGGGCAATCACAGTTAAAGGGAGAAGCAACTCCTCTGATCCTTGAAGTATGTGGTCCAGCTGTTGCAGGCACAGGAACTGGAATGATCCTGAATTTAAGCACCACTCTTTTCCCTTAAGATGCATGGCTCGTGACACAACTACACGCAGCGCAGAGAGGCCGCATGAAATAGAGGGAAGGAATTAAAAACACAGCTGCTTCTGCCTTTGATTTAGACAGAAATTCACCTGTGCTTTAGCTAAACATCATGCCCCTCTCTGATCGTTGCACTCGCTTTGTACATTATTGGTAACCAACTATTAGAAATCATTGCACAATTGAACCCATCATTTAATTCATTAGTTAATGTCCATAAAGTGCTTTGAACATCCAGAGCCCCATAGAGGAGCAAATTGCTGTTATTATTAGTTTCCTTCTCGGCATTGAACTGTTAGTGATTCTAGAATGCTAGGAGTGGAGACAGTAAAATGCTGGTTTTGCTTTTATCTCCCGGTGCAGCTTGGTGCTTGATTTTATTTTGTTTTGTTTTTTTGTTTTGTTTTTACATTTACTGTTACACTTCAAGCCACCTGGCCTGAGTACTGCAGTACGCAATGGAGATCAACATATTTAAATGCACTGTACATAGGAACAGAGGAAGCAGACTTATACTGGCTCAGAACATTGCTTCATCTAGTTTGGTATTGTCCACATTGACTGGTGGTGGCTCTCCAGGGTTTGGAATGTCATCCTGGAGATGCTGGAGTTTAAACCTTTGTACAGTAGGCTATTCCTACACACACACTACTACTACTACTACACACCCACCCACCCACCCACCCACCCTCAAGGACATATTCCAGCCAGGATGTGGTTGGGGAGGGGGTAAAGGGCAGAAACGTTTGGAGGGTCACATCAACTCTCAGCCTCTCCCTTCTTCCCTCAATCGAACATTTCCCAAGCACACATCCACACATCTCTGACGGACACTCTGGAGAACTGGGAAAGAAAATCCCCTCCCCAAATGCCCATTAACTGAACAGCTTGAAGTCTAGTTCTTAGATTTTTTTTTCTTCTTTCTTATCCTTCCGGAGAAGGTTTAATACAATCATAATTTTAAAATGGGCTCACAAAACAACAGCAAATGTACTGCTTCTGAGGTGACAAAGAAAGAAAGTCTGTTGAAAGGATATCAGATATTGAAGTTTAATAACTTCACTGAAGTTGATCGAAACAAGACAGAATGACTGGTGGGGACTCTGGCTTTTGCTAAGCATCCTCATCTGTGGCCTGGCACTCAGCAGAAGGGGCTGTCCCTACTTAGCCCACTTCCTTTCATGCAAATAGCGTATGAATGAAATCCTCCATCACTCTGAAGAGGAAGGCAGCCCCATGGGTGCAAACTGATTTGCAAAGAGATTCTGGGCTCTTAAAGAAACACCTTCTTTTCTAACAGTTATTTGACTCAGCTCTTGTCCACCCCATGTCAGCATCCCTTCTAATGTGGGGCAGAGGGAAAATGTGTAGGGAAGGCTGTGGTTTGGTGGGCAGGGTACATGCCTTGCACACAGAAGGTCCCAGGTTCAATGTCCAGCATCTCTAGGTGGGGCTAGAAGACACCCCCTCCTTAAAACCAGGGGGAGGTGCTGCAGATAATGTTAAGCTTGATGGACCAAGGATAAGTCAGCTCCCTACATTCCTATGGGTAAGACTTGGAAGCTTCCTTTAAATGGCAAATGGGAGGAGGGTAAGAGAGAGAGAGGTGTCATTTCTTTTTCAGACAATTTTTATATTGATTTCCTCCCCAGCCTAGGATTTTACAAGAAAAGGCAAACATAGAAATAACATCTTATGGTGAAATCACTATTCTCTCACTATGAAGAAATAACATCAACATTATTTTAGCTATATTCAGTATATATTCAGTTAAAACGTGGCTTGCTTTTTAAGGAATTAGATGGGCCTAGAAGAATAGGGGATTCTGGGTGATGTCAAACACAGGACATGAAAGTCGCGAGACATGAAATCTAAGGGAGGAAGGAATCTTTTATGTTGTTCTACTAAAGTTAGTGGTTTTTAAAAAATACTTTTTGCTGAATATTTTGTTGGTCTTTCCCTTATATGCTACCATTCTGGCAGGAAGTGTTGCTGGTAACGAAAGTTATAACTGACTTTGACATTTCTTTGATACCCAACACACCACTTCTTAGATGTTTGAAACATATTTTGAAGGAAGATTTTAGAACCAGTTAGCCAACTTGCTCTCAGCAATTAGACAAACCCTGGCATCCTCCTGGAAACTGCAAGGGCCTCCTAATGATAATATAAGTGTGAATGGGTGGTGACCTTTCTGACTCAACCAGCATATTGGGAAAGGTTTGAAGGAGGATAATCATTAGATAAATTCATCAAAAAACTGAGTTTATTTTATAAACCATTGGAACACTATGCAACCATATGCACCCCTTGGTGGAGTCAGAGGCATGCGTAGCTGGAGCAATGAATGCTAATTTTACTTTTGTAAGGTAGGCTAGTTGCTACATACAGTCTCTCACAACCCCCCCTCTCTCCTCCCTCCAGAGAAACAAGGAGGCATTACCAGCATTCAAGGACACAGTCAGTCTCTAGGCAAATGTGCTCAAGGAAGGTGTGGCTGGGAAGGGTGTGTGGCCTGGGGGAAGTCTTAGAGGGCCACACTCAGGCCCTTGGTCTGAGGTTTCCCACCTCCATTCTATACCTACACACATGCACACTTCATGACCAGGATTTGAAAATATTTGACTTGTCTTTTAGGGGTGAGGGAAGGAGTCTGGTCAAACGGCCAACTCACAAACGTGGCAAAATTGGAATATGTGTGTCTGGAGTGTGTGTGTCTGGAGATCTTTTGTTGTGCCTCCTTCTGAGACAACACATGAGAAAGAGATTGGGGGGAAATCATCTTAAGGTGAATTCTATCATTTACATAGGAAAAAACCCTGCCTTCTTTTTTAAACCTCTTCTCCCCCCAACTTTGTTTTCTTTTCTCTGCCATTCAGAGCTAAAGCAGTCATGTCGTTCCATTTTCAGTAAAAGCTTAAAGTTCTCAGCAAGGAAAAAAGAAAGCAGATAAAATTTGTTTTGCTTTAAGCATTCAGTTTGATCAACAGGGCTACTTTAAGCTGAAATCCTATGCACAATTTAACTAGAAGTAAGTGCCATTTAACTCAATGAGGCTTACTTCTGAGAAGGCATGATAGGATTGCAATACAGTTAGTATTGTGAACTGAAGTGACTATTGCTGAAATCCATGTGACAGGCTATTAGCCTTGCAAGGAAAGTGTACTGCAAGAGCCCTCTTCAGAGAGAAGATTGTTGGACTTCATACACAAATCCATCAGCAGTATCCCGGCATTACAGGCTAGGACTTGGGTCCATGACAGCAAATGTGTAGTTAAAGGAGAGGGGATGAAAGGTAATTAATGTGCTTTTGCAACAGGAAATGGTTGAGCAACTGCCTTGTCATCATATGAAATGATAGAAAGGGATTAAGCTTGTGTGTGAGAGAGTGTATGTGTGTTTGGGAATCTGTACCTAAAAAACCCCCAAAACAAAATGAAAGCTGATTTTGGTTACAATGGCAATAAAAGTCCTGTGTTTGAATTTTAACATTCAGCCATAGAAAAGGGCAGCAGAGACTGGACATCCCAGAAGTGATTTATACTTTCTTTCATGGGTGTGGGGACTCAAGGTGGTCCAGGATCAATTCAAAATTAAATCCATAAAGGAATGAAGTGTTCTAGTTCAATGTCTTTTCCCAGAGTACTCCATTCATCCTTCCACAATGTTCCATTCCTCCTTTTCCGGCCCCTTCTCCCCACAGCCCTCTAGCCAGCCTTCCTTGTTAGGTGCGGCAGCCACATTTCTAGGTGGTGCATTTTTTTGCTGGGGGGGGGGGGAGGTAGAAGGCAGCACATAGCACCAGCCAGCCCCTCCCCACACCGGTGGAAAGGATGTGAGGGCCTGGGCAGGGAAAGGGGAAGGTAGTGCCCATCCCCTCACTCCTCCTTCTCTCAAGGGCACAGTGAACAAGGGCAGGCCGAAGATGTAAAACAAACAAAACAGTTTATGCTGTAGTTGAGAAGTTAAAAACTAGTCTGGGGCTTGTTTTCTTAAATATTAGTTTTAATCCTGTATCATGCCAAACGCCTATTTAAAAAAAAGTTTAGAAACTGAGTAACAGCGCATTAAGAGGCAAGCATTTAGAGAGAGTGGTGCTGAGAAAAATGTGCAAGATTTTTTTTGTTGAAGTCAATGAGAATGAGTCCTTGATTTTATAAGATACTGACTGCATGATTCTGCATGTGCTGGTTGCCTCCACTAAAGTGGCATCTTTCTAAGGCTACTCTACTAGAACTCACAGGGAGGTTATACGTACAGGGAAAGCTGTGCCAGCGACAACTCTGGGACCCTGTGGTTGGCCTGCACTGCCCCTTGCACAAAGCACATGTGCCTTATTGAGGCAATGAGGACTGGTCCTAGTCTTAGAGCAGGGATGGGGAACCTCAGGCCTGGAGGCAAAATTGTACAAAGGTACAATTCACATTTATTGCTCTGTCCACGTGTTATGTACTGAGTGAATAGGATCCAAAATGCAGCAGTCTGATTGGTCCTAGAACAATGCAGCAGTATGATTGGTCTGGAGGAGCCACGCAATCCGGCTCCAGATGAAAGTGAATCCACAACCTGATTGGCCTACAGGAGAATTCCGGAATTAGCCAATCACATGCAGCCCATTGTGTAAATAATGTATATAAAGCAGATACTTTGAGGGGACATTCATTCCTCCTCACCACTATGAGCTGAATAAAGAGCATGAAATCCACTCTCGACTCAGAGTATATTTCACCACGCATGCCTCTAGCTGGAAGGGAATGTGGCCCTTAGGACTGAACATGGTTCCCCATCTATGCCTTTGTGCTATAGTAGCTAAGAAAACTAGTACCCGGTTTGAATCTCACTCCACTCATGATGGACAACATTAGGTGGCCTTAGGCAACTGGGCAGAAGTCTGTGTGCCTTCCCCTAAATAATAATAATAATAATAATAATAATAATAATAATAATAATAATCCCAAGCTGCAAATGCAGGAAAGGAGTGGCCAGCCTCCCCCTTCACTCTCCCTCTAAGCAAGCTCCAGTATGAATTGCAAGTTCAGCACATCTCTCAAAAGCTGTACGCAGTCAGGGAAGCAGGCATTGCACCTATGAACTATGCCATCTTGCAGATTAAAATAGAAATGTTTCATTTTCTGTCTCAGTCCTCAGCTCAACATTCATTCAGAAACAAAGATGATTGATGAGATGCATTTTGTCTACCCCAAGAGCACCCTCCACCTCCTCATTCGCAGAGGATAGAATCTAATTGTTCACAATAAATAAAGCTGGGCTTTGTGGCAAAGAAGGCGAGAAAAGGGTTACTGTGAAAAGGAACTGGATACACCACAGGCAGAGGACAAGGAGCCTCCTTGCCAGCTCATGTTCAGAAAAGCAGGAGGCAGTTAATATGGAAACCTGAACACCATCGGACTGATAAGCCCTGCGTAGCAACTTGCAGAAGTAATTTTCAGTAATCTTTTTTTTGGAGGGGGGGAATTACATTTAATAATAAAGAGAGCGAGAGAGGTGGCAAAGCTTAGCCATTCAAGCGTCTTACTCTATTGGGTATGCAAGCAAGAGGCTACGCAGAAAACAGGGCTCTCGATTCATTAGAATATGAGAATGAACTGCTCTTTTTTTGGTTATTGCAAAGCAATCTCCTTGCATTTAAGAATTTTGCAGGCCTGCCACCAAGAAAGTGACTGGAATTGCTAAAGCAAACATTGCTGGGATTTGCTTGTAAGTTGCGCAAACAAGAGAGAAATGAAATCACTCTGGGTAGTCACCAGTGGTCAGGCTAGAGTTGAAGTTATGATTTTGGACCCACCAAGATAAGGCACTGCAGATCCATGGTTCAACACTCCTGTGCTGTTAAATTTAAACATAGCAGGAGACACATGGAGTGCCAAACGTGGATCCAGGGAAACTAAATTTTGGCCTCAGTGGTGCTTCGGCCATCTGCTGGTGCTTCCGCTACCTTAGGTAATGTGGATGGCGATTGGGGGAGAGAGCCTTTTTAGTGGTGCCTCTGGAATGCTGTCCCCAGGGAGGCTATCTGGGAGGCCATCTTTTTTTCTTCACTGTGCCAACAAAGACTTACAAACAAACAAATACACCTTAAAAGGGCAAAAAAAGCCTGGGGAATCTGAATTTTTATTAAAATGTTTCCATGCCAATTTCTGCATTCTGTTTTGAGATTATAAGCAGCTCCAAGAATGCCCATGCTGCACTGAAGGCAATAATAAACACAAGGCTTTAACCCCATGCAGTTTCCCTGATTAAACCTCCCCAGCCTCTCAAAAGCTGAAGATGAAAATAGTTAGTAAGATACCAGGAGTATTCACAGAGATTGTAAGAAAAGGTCCCCCCAGTCTTCAGTAATGACCTAGGTGTAATTGATTCAATTACAGGTGTGCATATTGAGCGTTTTGTTTAAGAGTGGCTGGGGCAACCCAGCCATATGAGTGCGGTATAAATAATAAAATTATTATTATTAAGATCAAGTGAGTGGTTTAAAAAAAAATCTCTGTGTTAGGCTTTCAATATCTGGCTAACAGAAATAATACTAATACTTATAATACATTTAAATCCAAGGAACTTTATTTTTTAAGTACCCAGCTCTTAAATATATTATTTTTTTATCACTTCCAATGAGGTTTCCTGAAGCCATTCACAATATAATTTATAGCTTTACAGCCACCCACACTTTTCCAGTGGTTCTCTTTCTTCAAACAAAAGACCCCCCCCCTCCCATGTTCACCCAATACTGAGCAAGCAAGAGCATCAGAATAACTTGCATCCTGCTTGAGGTGGTTCTTTCAAGGTCAAGGTTGAATGGTAAACAAAAGGCTGTGGGAGAAACACACAGCCTGTATCATTCTGGAAGTCTGCATTAATCCATTGTTTTGGCTAGAGAATGAATAGCTAACCTTCATATCCCCATTCACTGGCAAAAAGCCATTTGGGATTTCAGAACGAGGAGCCTGTACATTCACCACGCTGCAACTGTATTTATTTATTGCATTTATATCCCATCTTTCATCCAAGGAGTTCCAGTCGTCTTGTAATGAGTCACACCATTGGTCCATGTCCATCTAGCTCATTACTCCACTGACTGGCAGCAGATGCCCAGGGTTTCAGGCAGCCGTCAGTCTCCGCACTACCTGGAAATACTGGAGACTGAACCTGGGCCCTTCCATATGCAAAGGAGATGTTCTACCTCTGTGCCACAGCCCACCAATCACTTATTTTTGTTGGAACTGAAAATATCAAAACCACAGCTATAGCTTCCCCTACACACACTTGACTTTGGGGTTGGTAATCAGGGGAAGATGGTACTCTTCAGGAGGGACAGTTTGGGCCTTGGTGCTGACCACTGCTGACTGTATATATCCACATCTCCTCTTATATGGTGATATATATATTTATTGCAATCATTTGGGCAGTAGAGGGTGGGTGTAGGGTGGTGGTGCTCCCCGGATCTCCTGACAGCTGAGTCACTGCTACTTATTGGGAAGGTGAATGGGATGTGGGGAGGTTGGTGCAGTGCAAACCCACCAGCAGGAGCACTGGATTGGCTCCATTGGTTCACTTGCACTACACTGACCTCCTTGCCACCTCACCCATCCCCTCTCTTTTCTGGTAAGCAGCAGCTACTCAGATGTTGGGAGGTCAGGTGAGCACTGATGCTCCACCACACCATCTGCTACTGCTTTTGGTGGGTGTTCCCTATTTATGCAGTTCAATCATTTTTCTGTGGCCCCTTAGGGGCGAAACAGTGCCTTAAGTTTAGTTCCATTTTCTTTTCTGTTGCTTTGCAATTGGTAGTTAGGCCCAAGCAGGTCGCAGAAGTAGCTTTGGCTCGAACATGTTGTTCTGAACCTGGTTTGACAGCCTGGTGGTGGAATTATTACATTTCTCAATGCGACTGTTGGGGTTGGGGGTGGAGAGAGGAAACCAACCTTTCTTCTAAATCACCTTCCTAGATTATGTGATGTGGCTCAGTGTAAAGAAAGTGCTAAAAATACACTCCTGTGGTTAGAAACTTTAGAGAAATTACACAGCAGACCGTACCCGAAGCGAGGGCCTTCTGGTGAGGAAACGTGTGAGCCAGCTTGGGAAAACCTGGCCCTCACCACTGTGGGAGGCAGCTTCACGTGTTTCCCAGCAACAGTCATGATGGACTAGGGGAAAGGAGAACCAAAGTGGGTTGTGAGTGACAGTCCTACACTCATGAGTACATAGCACCCATTGAAAGGGCTCTTCTTCAAAGAAGGCAGTGGATATCCTGTAAGCCAACCACCACTAATTTCAAGGCTCAAGGCACTGAAAAAATTGGAGAAACTGGCCCTACCGTTTGGCTTTGGGGAGAAGCTTGTGATGGTGGCAGTGAGGACATAGGAGGCTTTGCCTTATACGTAGCCAGATCATTGGTCCATCTAGCCCAGCCTTGTACATTCTGATTGATGTTAGCTCTTTAGTGTCACAGGCACATCACCTGCTACTTAACCCTTTAAATGGAGATCTTGGGGAAAGAACATGTGTGGGGATTGTGTAGGCAAAGCATTCAGCGCATGTTCTGGGGGCATGTGATACAGCCACCTTGCTGAAGCTAAGCAGGTCTTGGTCTGATCAGTGCCTGGAGTAGAAACTGCCTGGGAATCTCAAAGACACCACATTGAATTCCATGTATGGAATAGGCTCTGCTCTGCATGATACCCTAGTATTCATGTGCTTGCACTGACATGCATGTGTGCTAAAGAGTATATGAATCCATTTCCCACTCTGAAATGTAATGTTTATAGATTTGGCCCAGATGTTGGCAAATGACCTAAATCGTGAACAATGACAGACTGAGAGACTCACACTAACAAAACATTTTGACAATGCAAGGACGGGGTTGGGGGGGGGGGGAGACAGAAAAAATGGGACTGTCCCTAAGGAGAGTTGGAGCATGTGTAGGTATGTGTGTCATGAGAAGAGAGTTGGGGCAGCCTAGAGCAGACTGCACATCATGGTGCTCTGTCCTTTCAGAAAAGGTAGGTGGGTTTTTTGTGGGTTTTCCCCCTTTTAATAATTATGGTTTAGAAGAGGTGGTTCATTATGCTGCTGAAATAAGTTGCCCCAACTGAGTGAGCGGTGCAGCACAGGAAATTGTTTAATCGCTCAGGTTGGTTTGTTTTTGTGGCAAGGACTCGAACAAGGCATGTTGGTGGGGGAGGGGAGGAGCTGACATCTAGTGATGGGTGAACATCTAGTGATGTTAATGAACTTAAGTTATTCATCTCTGTTATCTTTAGTGGGTATAATTCTGAGTAGGTCTAGAACTGTATACCACCTATTAACTTTAAAACTTCATGGAAATATAACAGATTGAGAACATCTGTTTACTATTAGATTTTAATGGATTATTGAATATTGCTTTATTTGATATAAGTTGTTTATTTTAAAGTTATTGTGACTTTTTATATAGGATCTGATTGTTATTATTAATGTTTGATGCTTTTTATTATTTTTATGTGTGTTAGAAGCTGCCCAGAGTGGCTGGGGCAACCCAGACAGATGGGTAGGGTATAAATAAAAATTAATAATAATAATAATAATAATAATAATAATAATAATAATAATGTCCACACAAATGCCCCATGCATGCCACCTCCCTTTTGCATAACCCTTGTGCATGTCACACACACACACAGTTCCTGAACCTTCCTGTGATGAGGAGTGAGGGTCTGCAGGGGGCTCATGTTCAAGCTCAGATATCTTGAGAACTCAGAACAACATGCATGGGGGTGTTGGGATATTGGGGTGGGGGCTGCATGCACACCCCGCCTCCCACTCACAAATGCAACAGGCCTGAGCACGCCTTCTGTCATCTAATATATCCCCGAGTCTTCAATCAACCACCAAGTGGAAGCAATTGTGCTATTAGCACTTCAGCAGAGATTTGCCCTTGCTCAGGGACCATCAACTTTTTAGGGCAAAAGCAGAGAAACTGTCATGGCCACCACACCACAACTGGGAACGCAGGACAGCCTATATTTCAAGCCCATTTTGCTGGGGGTGGGGGTGGGCAGGAGAGCCCGTGAGCACCAGGGAAGGCTTGTGCAGGGACATGTGCACCCATGGGTGCCACAATGGCGACCCCTGCTATGTCCGTTTTGGTTCTCTACATTTCTCATTTTTTCATGCCTACGGTGGCTTTCGAATGTTCTCTTTGGAGTCCTCTACTATCTTTTGGTTCTCATTCATTTTTCTGGCCCCACTGCTCTTTGTGGCATCATAGTCCCTGGGTTTTCAGTAGCTACTGCTGTTCACACACATGAGCACAGAGCTGAAAAGCTGAGCTGGAGTGAGAGCAGTGGTGCTCATTCCAAATTCCCAGCGTGCAGGATCTTTCAGCTGTGATGGAGTAGCTCCGACTTCCACTCTATCTGTCACTGCTCGACTGTTTTACTGTGCACACAATGTGATGATGGGCGACATCACTCAACTGCAACAAGTCCGGCTACAAAAGCAAGTAGCAGCAATTTGTAGCCTCAACGTAGCCATTTAATCATTCCCAACACTTCCACCACCGCCCCGCCCCCTGCTTGCCACTCTGGATAAACTAACTGAACTTGAGAATTAAAGAGCAAATATTTGAGCCTTGAGTCACTCCCGTAATTTTACCAACTCCTGTTTGGGCTGTGCAGTACTTAACAGGGAGACCTTTGACCTTTAGCTAAAAGCTATAGCTCAGAAGCCCCGCCCCCTCATAATGTGCTTTTTGTTTGGCTTACAGGGAGGGACTTGCATTCAGCCCCTCAATTATAGATGTATTGTCTGCATGGCTCCCCCCCCCCCCATTTCTTTCACGGACAAATTGAAAAGCAAAAGCAACAGCACACACTCCCCCCCCCCACCACCATCCATGCTGCAATCTCCATTAAGACCACAAAGATACACATCCTAGCAACAGCAGCAACTACAAAGGGGGCAGGGGGAGAAAGAGGAATCACAAAACCTGTAAACTCTGTTCCCCCAACCCATACGTTACTGCTTCTGTCAAATACTACAGAATATCCTTGGGGTGGTAAATGACCAATAGCACTTTGGTACTCAATATCACACACTTTCTCCTGTTAAATGGAGTCTGTAGTGTTTTCCCTTCCATCTGTCCTTGTGTGTGTCCCTGTGTTGCTGTTTTACTGCCCTCTTTTGTTTGATCACATAGTGACCCTTGCCTACGCCATTGGCTTTACAAAGTCTTTTGGTGTTTTGTTACTCCATCTTACTCATTCACCTCACAGAACTCCTCATGCCATATGAACTCTTTTTAAAAAAAAACAAAAAACAAAAAAACAGTTCCTAATCACTTCACAAATACACACACACACACCCTTGATGGTCTCCCAACACTGAGGTCTCCCAACAACAAATATATGAGCAGGAGGGGACTGGGTGCTGCCAACATACTCACTGCCCTGAACAATTCTTGAGCAATGCCAAAATACTTTTAGAAAGAGGAAGGCAATAATTGTGGGAAAGTATTCTTTTCCTTTCATGAAGAACAAAGGTGAGGGTGTAGAACAGGGAGGGGGAGCCTATGGGCCTCCTAAAGTTGTCTTTGCTTTACAGCTTCCATCATTCCTGACCACTGGACATGTTGGCTGAAGCTGATGGGAATTGGAGTCCAACACATTCTGAAGTTCCATCAGCTCCTGGTTTGGTTGTGCAGCAGCTACAAAGGTGGTAATGAAAAGTGTGGGGCAAAGAGGATTAATTGGCCATTCATTAATTTTAGGGCAGGGCTGGCTGATCAGTGATTCAAGGGTCAAATCTAAACCAATGATTAAGTGGGTTGTTTTAAAAAATGTTCTAATAATAATAATAATTTATTATACCCTGCCCATCTGGCTGGGTTTCTCTAGTCACTCTGGGTGGCTTCCAACAAAAAATTAAGAATACAATAAAACATCAAACATTAAAAACTTCCCTAAACAGGGCTGCCTTCAGTTTGCAAGACTTATTATATCAATGGAAATTGAACAACAACATGATTTCTTCCCCACCCTTTACCATAAGGTCCTAAGGTGGTTACAACAATATAAATTACAATATTAAAATCAACCAAACGAATATGATAAGCCCTAAAAACTTATATATCTCGGGGGGGAAAGGCCAGGGTTCTTCAGCCTATGAAGAAAGCTATACAGTGATGGTATGAGGCACAGCTTTGTGGTAGGAATCTGCACAGCTTGGGGCTGCCACAGAGAATGCCCTCTCCCAGGCCACCACTATCACCCCAAATTTTTAACCTATCCAGTGTTTTACTTACAGGGTGGCAAAGAGACATCATCTTGGTTTGGGTAATGAGCATTGGGACAAAGTGCAGAAAAAAAAGCTAGGATTATATACATGCCAGAGTCTTCACGCCCAAGTCAATGCATGACAGGAGTCAGGGAGAAAAGGGGTGAGAGAGGAGACCTCAGTCCTGATGCTTCTTCCTAGCCTGGAAAGATCATCTAAATCGGGCACAGCTGCATCACAATACCTGCAGTCTTACAGCCCATCACACCAACACTACTCTTAGAGGCAGGCGATTCTATCAATTTTGGTGTTTCTCAGTTTCACATTTTTCGTTTCTTGAGTTCAATTCACCACATTTCCACATCAGTCAGCAATTTTTTAAAAAGGCCTCATGAAAATTCATCATATTTCTAATGAACACTTTACCCTAGTATATTCATATTTGCACATGTTACTTTGATGGAGCTGCATTGTGAAATTAGGAGAAGTGTGAATTCTGAAGAATGGCTGTGGTTTGGTTCACCTATTGTTTTGGAAAGTGCGAATGAGGTGCGTTTGTCTTTAAATGAGAACTGAATTGAATTTCTCCCCTCTCCCACCCCTA
This sequence comes from Podarcis tiliguerta, assembly GCF_965153285.1. Taxonomy (NCBI): domain Eukaryota; kingdom Metazoa; phylum Chordata; class Lepidosauria; order Squamata; family Lacertidae; genus Podarcis; species Podarcis tiliguerta. The sequence goes on from NC_139541.1 coordinate 46,640,439, forward strand.
GTTTTTGAGTAAAGAATAAAGACAACTCTGTAGGCAGCTGCCCAAAGCTAAGAAGCAGGGCATCCTATCAAGATTATACAAATTCATTTGTGACAGCTGTTTGGGATGTCAGAGAATTCCCCTGGAAATAGCAGCAGGACTGATCATATATTTGTTGCAGGTATGGGATGGAAATATGTTCAGTATCAATCCAGCAAATATGATCAATATCCACTCACAATGTGCTTGTTTCCTTTTAAAGCTCACAACCAATATGTAATTAATTCCAGTTTATTCATTTCCCCCCATTGTTTTAACATTTCCTTTTCATTGAAATGAGTGGTACAGATATAACTGCATCATGCATTGAAATGAACGAACAGGACTAAGGTAGCGCTATTAATAATACATTGCAATATAGTGGAGAAGTTTGTAACTAGGTGAGCTGTGTACCTGGTCAACGTGCTGTCCAAGTGTTGACTTTGGGGTAGGGATCTTGTGGGCAACCTTCCTGGGGCCACATGCCAGTGGTGGGAGGGGCCAGAGGCAAAAATGGGTGGAGCAATGAATGCAAATTTTAACTTTGTACAGTGGGCTAGTGTCTACTCCCACACCCACACCCCCTACTCTCTCTCTCATCCAGGAAAGCAAAAAGCTTCATCAGAGTTCAAAGGCACATTCCAGCCAGGGAAAAATACTCAAGGAGGGTGCAAAGCAGAGCCTTCAAATAGAGGACTGACCTTATCACCTTAGTTTTTGTCCCTCTTTGTTTCCTAAAAGTGCCTGCACCTATATAGTGTGCTGGACATTTTGTTTTGTTTTTTTTGTTTAAGATATGAATTTAGATTCTCAACCCGCCCCCTCCCCCAATATATTTTTCAGCTGTAAACAGCAGAAAACCCCCTTCAGGCACTTCACTAGACCTTTTATCCACACTCAGGAAAAAGAATTGATTGATTTTGAAGTTAAACGTTGGCATCTGCTGTTATTCAAAACCAGGACCTCGGATACACGCACCCGCCCTGCTTTCAGCTCAGCCACCAGTGTGCCGCAAATGAAGACAAGCTGTTGTCAAATGAGAAATGCAAAACAGTCAATCTGTTTGTCTGTTTAATGTAACTGGGAACATAAGCTGCTAAAAACGCTACCATTCGGCACTGTCAGATGGGAGGCACTCTCGAACAAACGAAAGCCTAATGACCCATTTTACTCAGGCGTTCTGGAGTTCTTCCTAATGGTATTTTCCATATGCACTTCAACATGCTTTTAAGTGAAACTGCAAATGGTACTATTTTCTCTCTAAGAGAAGCGTGTAATCTGTGTAGTGTAAGTTGTGTTGTTCCTCCCCCCTCCTCCCCACCCTCCCGCCCGCTCCTTCGCTGCTGCTGCTGCTGCCTTTTTTTCCTCTGGCACCATGAAGGAATGCTGATGTTCAAGGCATCTTGAAAAAGCAAGCATATTGCTCAAGCATATGATGCTCAGCTTTGCTTTACACCTGTCATTGTACTGTATTAAAGGGGGGGAAATCAAGTCATTAACCATGATAGATATGTTTTTAATAAGAAAGTGTTGTGCCTCACCAGGCAGATAAATAGAGAGTCTTAAGATATCTTCACAGTCTTAGCATACAATTAGAGAGATGAAAGCTGCAGTTTCTGGATACTCTTCAAAGATTATAACTTGCAGCAATTCCTAGCTCTCTCAATTACCCAAGTAGTAGCCAGCTAGAATTCCTCCACCCAACCTCCACCCGCCACCACTCAGCAGTGAAAGACTGGCTTCTAGACTCTTGCTAGTGGTTCATCTTTCAGTTCATCTTTTATACGCCATTTTCAGAATACTAAATATTTTGTAGGGTTTATCATGTTAACACTCACAGCAGCCCTATGAGGTAGATACTTAATCCTGGGTGAGGAATGAGAAAGAGAAATCATGACTTCTCTAAGGCAATTTATTGGCTCCACTGAGACATCATCCTAAACCCGGGTTAGGAAAACTTAATCACAGTGTGGCATGGTGTCTAAATTGAGGATCCATGGTTTATTTACAGGTCAGCAAACCAGAATAAAAATTGATGGTTTGAGGTCAGTTTGCAACTCATAGGCTTTGTTTGGACATATTGTTAAACCATAATTTGTCATGATGGGTGCAAGCCTGGCGAGTGTCAGGTTCATGTGCGTCCCTCCACACCCTGGGCATGAGGAGGAGATCAAAAGCCACTGCTTCAATTTTCAACTAGGCAGAATTTGCAGTTATGCCTGCACAATAACAACTGTGGTTAGTCTTACACCATGGTTTACAATCCTTTGCCAGATAAACAATAGCTAAAATCAACCACAGTTCACAGTTTGGACATAATAATACACAATGGTTAGTTGAAAACAGAACAGAATTCTTTTGAACCATCCACTTCATGACCATGGTGGAGGACCTAAGACCTAAGCCATGGTTCCCCCACTGTGTGTTTGGAAGCTCGAATTGTGGTTTATGTTCTATGCCAGGCTTCCTCAAACTTGGCCCTCCAGATGTTTTGAGACTACAATTCCCATTATCCCTGACCACTGGTCCTGCTAGCTAGGGATCATGGGAGTTGCAGGCCAAAAACATCTGGAGGGCCGAATTTTAAGAAGCCTGTTCCTCAATGTTCCTATGTTAACTTTAACAAAGCTCAATGAGATATCTGGGGATGGGCTGTAGGTCAGTAGCAGAGCAACAGCTTTGCATATAGCCAATGATAAATTCTAAGGAAATCCTCAGACAGGGCCTGATCTTCCACAAGACATTGCTGAGCTTGGTGGACCAATGATCTGTCTCAGTGTATGGCAGCTTCCTATACTCTTGCCATGTCTGTATCTCAGAGTGATGTAATGTATTATGTTTCTATCTCAAGATTCCTGCATAAAACTCAGAGATGTGGACTTGGGTAAATGATACATGTCTTCCCACTTTGTCCCCACAATAACTCTGTAAGGTAGGTTAAACTGATGGTGATGCCCAGCCAGGGGTGACTGGTGGGGAGTCCAACAGTAGGTGGGGAGAGAGCCAATTGAACATGGCAGAGCCAACTAATTCTACTTTTGTCCCCACCCTCTTCCCTACTGAGCTCTACAAGGGCAACACGGAGACTAAGGAGGAAGATCTTGACAGCCAGGGCTACCCTCTGGGCAGGATAAAAGTAAGAGGCTGGCTGAAGGCTGAGGTTGACGGGGCAGTACTCCATTTGCCCAAATGAACTAGCCTCTACTGCACCCAGTGAACTCTGGGAATGAGCAGATATTTGAACCTGGGCCTCCCCAGTATAGTTATGAGCCCAGACACTGTCGCTTAAAGCAATGCAACACATTATAGATGCACGAAATAACTCAGTTCTCTGATTTGTTTGCCCTTGCTTCAGAATCCAAGCCAAAAACTATTTCTGCTCCCAGAGTGTGTACTTTTAAGGTGGCCGTAATTTTAGACCTTGCTTTATCTGTATCCCGCACAAACCTGCTATTATCACATGGGTATTACTGTAAAATATTTACATCAGAAATGCTCATCCATATAACTCAAGCTGCCGAAAATGTCATGTATGCTAAAGAAATCAATTTCACATTTCTGTAAGTGTCTGTCAAGCTTATTTTCCCTGTACACTTTCTCGTTGGCCCACATTTTGGTCCAGGGGATACTGGTGAAGGAGAGGTCAGAATAAGGTCCTTCAGGCCCCCCACCCCACCCCGAGGATATTACACTTAGCTCTTACTTTTTCTCTGGCAAGCAGCCTGTGCATTTCAGATGCCTGCCTTCAAATCTGACTGGTTTTTTTTTTTTATTTTTACAAGAGCCTTTTGCATGATTGATGCAAACTTACACTGAACTGGCTTTTTGCATCCATTAAAGAAACATGAGTGGTCACTTTCTTCAATGAATATCTACATTTGTACCCTTTGACAAAGCACCTTCTGAGAAATCATTTACACTTGTTTTAAAAATATTTGAACATTTCAGATTGAGAAACAGACAGTTGCAGGTAGTTTGGTTATCAAGTAGATAGTACATTGCAAGCCAAAACAGCCCTCATTCTGGGTAGTACAAAAGACATTCCACATAAGCACAGCCCCGGGCCTATCCCAAAATAAAGAAAAATAAAAAAATGGTGGGGTGTGTGTGTGTGAAATTGTATCCCCTGCACATTTCAGAAACTTCTTGCAATTGGTTGAAAAAAACGAAGGTTGAACAGAGCCTTCACACTCTGTATTGGACACATGTTCTAAGTTGTGAAATAAGTAAACCCAAGTTAACCAATAATGCAGTGTTAATTTCAACCATGTATTTGAGGGACGTGAGTGTGATTTTCAACCCAGCAAAGCATCTTGTAGAAAAAGTTGAGGGGGAAAATGAAGACAAATGTAACGTTACAGTTTTGGAGGTTGAATGGCCAGATAATAGGGCTCAGTTGCAAAACATAGTTTGATCTCTGAAAAGTCACTTTAAAACTAAAGCAAAACAGCATTGTTGGTTCTCTGCAGAGAATCTCAGAATTGAGAGAACAGAGGGAGAAGAAGAATGTATTTTTTTTTTCTGTTGCACAACAACAACACCAAAACTCTTTTGAACAACAGATCAAAAGTTATGCACGGAATGCTGCATCTCAGTTGCCCGAATGATTCTTGGCCTCTGAATAATAAATAGGGAATATCTTGAACCACAAGCTCATTAATGAGCACTAATTCAGGACGGATGGCATAATGTTCAGTAATTTCAGCAATGTTGACAAGGGAGGGTCTCAACTCTGAGACAAAGAGTGACCTACAGAATTCCACAGAATGAGTAATTACAGCTAATATCTATTCCAGCTTCTATTAGAACATCTAATAAAACAAGGTCATGACAACAGGCCAGGTTCATATCCTTGTGAGCGTCACAGCTGTTGGAAAGAGAGAGACAGAGTCACCCTGGAGCAGGTGGAGCGTTTCTGGGCTCCACAATGAATAAGGATGCTGACAGCTCCCAAGGGAACCGCAGGAGACTTACAATGGTCCAGCCATCTATTACATCAGGAACACATGTGCTAGCTTTTGCTTAGTCCAGGTAGGTTTGTTGTTGTTTTTCTCAACCCTGAAGGTTATGCTTGGATAGCTGTGGCCTTGGCCTCATCAAACACTGGCTGCAGAAAAAGTCATCTCACCGTAGTGGGAAACCCTGACATCTGGGTGCCTGCTCAGTCTGCTCTGCTGCTCTTAAGCACTGGTGGGCAACATGAAGGCCCCTGCAAATCCCTTCCCTTAAATACAGAGATCTATCCTCCAAAAGCCCATCAACTACAGCAGGAGTCGGGACTCTGAAGCACAAGGACCAAATTTGGCCATCCAGGGTTTTCTATTTGGTCTGTGGAATTTTCCCCAGGCCACACCACTCACTGGCCTCCCCAATTGTCTCAGTGGAGGGAGGGAGGTGTGTGTGTGTGTGTGTGTGTGTGTGTGTGTGTAGAGTAGCCTTCTGTACAGGGGTAACATTACCATTTGTGGCTCTGCACAATTTTGACCCCAGAAGGTTGCCTGGAGGAGAAATATTTCCCATCCCTGAACTTGGGCAGTGCCTTCTGTAAAGAGGACCACATGGTCACCCTATGTACTGAGAGGGTCAGATTAGGATTAGGGCCAGGCAGGCCGAGGTTCAAATCCCCACTTAGCCATGGACCTCACTTGCATAATCTTGGACTGGTCATTCTCATTCATCCTGACCTATTTCATACAGATATAAAATGTGGAGGGGGGCATGTATATCACCCTGAGCCCCTTGGAGAAAGAGTAAGATAAAAACACACAGTGCAATCATATGTATGTCTACTTTAGAAGTTCTGCAGCCTTCAGTGCATCTTATACTCTGGTAAGTGTGTATAGCATTGTAGATTAGTCTGTCTGACCCAAATTCTCTGATTCTACTCCATTTTGTTGTACAATTCTTCCTAACATACACTTTTTTGCAAAGCAATTTATCTCAATATAATGCATTTTTAATGTTATTTTTGCCAATATATGCTTTGTAATGCACACTTTACTCTAATATATTTGTTCATTTTTGTACACATTACTTCACTAGAGAACTACATTGCAAAATTCAGAGATGTGCATATTTGGAAGGATGGCTGTGTTTCGGTTCACATATTGCTTCAGGCAGTACAGATTAGGCAGTGCACCTTTAAATGCAAACTGAATCAAATTTCTCCTCACTTCTAGCTGCTTCACACTCATACTCACATGACAAGCACAGATTTCTCCTTCAAATGCTACTTACAAAATCAGATAGAAGTTGGGTGGGTTTTTTTTTTTAATTCTTGGTCACAGTATCTTCTTTTGTACAAGAAAATGAAAAGATGGGGGAAGGTCAAACAGAGTTTCTGTTGGTTTGAGGATCGACAAGGAGGAAACAAAAGCAAATGTTGGTTCTCTCCGTGAGGGAGGGAGAGATAAAAGTTTATTTCTGAGTTTGCGCCAAAACTCCAGCCATAAATTAATAGATCACCACACATGTCATATTCAGCTAACCACAAGTAATTTTGTGTGAATATATTCAGTTTAGAAGTTTCTGGTTTAAAGTGAGATATGTGTATAAACCAGGAGACTTTGTGTTGGACTTCCCAGAGGCTATAAGGGGGGAAAAGAGAAGTTTTGTTTTGTTTTAAACTCTTAAGTCAAAAGATTGGGGGACTGGGTAATTTTGCAATATAGCTATCCCCAAAGGTAAAATAGCATGATGGGATAAAAATAACATATAATGGGAAAGCAGAACTTCGTCGCAAATTAATACGCTCCAACCTTAATGCCTATTTAAAGACATGGAGGTGGGGAGACAGCGACCATATGTAGCGGACATACATTCACTACTATTCCTGTACATATAGCCTCAGAAAGATGGAAGGAAAGAAGGAAGGAAGGAATTGTCCTTTCTGGAAGATTTAGGAAAGAGGGAGTTAGAGGAGGTATAAAAATATGTGAATGTGTTAATGCTATAATTCGGATACTGACGATAATAGGGCACAGTGCAAGGAGGAGGGTATTGAGCTATACAGTGGTACCTTGAGTTACAAACACCTCAGGTAACAAACGCTTCAGGTTACACACTCCGCTAACCTGGAAGAGTTACCTCGAGTTGAGAACTTTGCCCCAGGATGAGAACGGAAATCATGTGTCGGTGGCGCAGCGGCAGCAAGAGGCCCCAGTGGCGAAAGCATGCCTCTAGTTAAGAACAGTTTCAGGTTAAGAACGGACCTCCGGAATGAATTAAGTTCATAACTAGAGGCACCACTGTATTCACTATTTTTTTTACATTTGCCCTGTCTGAAGTCTCCCACTTTTATCCTTCTGTGACCTGCTAGGCTTATATTCCAAACTCCATCAGGATCAGAACTTGCCTATTATTTAAGTGCAACCTCGCAGGACTGTTGTGATGCTGAGTGGGATACAATGAAATGCAGATGTAGGCAATCCTCAGGTCAGAGGCCCTTGAAACATCTTACAGCACCCTTCATCCCCTGGGTGTCTTCCAGATGTGTTTGACCATAATTTCCATCCGCCCTGTGCTGCCTGGAGCCAATGGGTGCTATTGTCCCAGGCTGGCAAAGACTGCTTTAGAACAAGTGTGGACAAACCTCCTAAAAGGAACATCACTGCCTTGAGAATTTTCCTGGTCCCTTTCCAAATAGCCTTGTCAAATTATTTAAATGCTGTATTGTGATATTATTGAAACTGCTACCAAGCTGCTCTTGGCAGAAGGAACAACTTGCTGGCAGGCCTGAGTGGATGAGCTGTTACTGCTTTGACCGACGGTTCTCAGCTGTACAGCTATTAGAGGGGAATGGTATTTTAATACGGTTGCTGCCCAGCCAGAAAGCTAGAGCAAGCTGGGGAATGAATAATTAAGCATTACTCACGGCTGCTAAAGGGATACCCATTTTTGTTTTGTTTAAATGTGTATTTTTATCTTTTTTGGCTAACATTTTATTGCCATTTTCCATCTGTGTTAAGGTAAAGGTAAGGGACGCCTGACCATAAGGTACAGTCGCGGACGACTATGGGGTTGCGGTGCTCATCTCACTTTACAGGCAAGATCTGTGTTACATAATCAAAATAAACAAAAATAAAACTCCCCACTTTGGAGAGATATTCACCCTTCGGATATATGTACCTAAGTTTAGTGTGAGCCTGCTGTGAAAGTACACTCACCATCTTGGGGACACATGTTCCACCTTCTCCCCTAGTCTGAGCTTCCAGTTTTGAACAGACAATGGATTTGCAATAGAGACGGGCTCTTGTGTCAGTTGCAGATAGGGATGGGAGAGAAAAGCCATTCATTTTGCATTTAAAGGCAAACCAACCTAATTTGCGGTTTCTGAAACAAAACAAAATCGAAACACATGTGCCCTTCCAAATTCACACTTCCCCAAATTTTGCAATAAAGTTTTCCAGCAAAGTAATGTGTACAAAACTGTACATACTAGGGTAAGAATGCATATATTAGTGAAAATAACATACAAAAAATGCATTTTATTGAGAAAAAAATGATTTGCAAAACTGCATACAAATATGTGTATATTTGTACTAAAAAGTTGATGAATTGCACTTTTAAAAAATAGCACACCGATGTGGAAATACGGAGAACTGAATTAAAGATTGGAAAAATGAGAAACTTGAGAGGTCAAAAATTGCCCTTCATAGTCAAATAGCTGTCCTCTTGCCCTTGGCATAGTATGTAAGAATAAAAAAAATGGGGGGGGGGGTTGTAACCTGCCCCCATCATCCCTGACATTTGACCATGCTGGCTGGAGCTGATGTGACTGGAGGAGCCAACCCTTCGGGTGGGAGGCATCACTCAGTCTTATGGGGGGGAGAGATGCAAGGTTTTATAGCCCTGATTGAACATTGACCCCACCCCTGAACTTACACTGGGCCAAACTGGGGCAGGGCGGGGTAGCGGCTCCCAGTTTGACCCTATAGTTTATAGCAAGTAATCTCTAGAAGGCTAAGCAGTGCTAAAGACAATGGTGCAATTACTTGGAGGTTTTTAAGAAGAGATTGGATACTCATCTGCCATGGATGCCTTAGTTGAGATTCCTGCATTTCAGGGGGTTGGAGTAGATCCCTTCCAATTCTATAATTTTATGGTTCTACTCTACTGCCTGGTTTGTAAGTTGCCTCCCATAAGGTACACTGTCCTTCGACTGCTGCAACCTTCACTAATAGGAAGACTCAGATTCCTTTGTCATTCTGTACCTGTCTGTGCTAAACTGCTTATTTGCAGAGCCCCTTGATCTCAGGGGAATGAAACATTAGCTAATTAAGATGAACTTTAAGGCACCACATCTAATTACCATGAACTTTATTCAAAATAGTTTCAGAATGAAGCATTTTTAAATATATATATATAAAACATAAAGCAACCCTCAGGCTATTTGTTAACAAACAAGTTAATAAATGTGAGCCTAAAGTGATTCTGGGTAGAAAGCAGTATATCCGCATGGATATTTGTGATGAATTTTTGAATTGCTAAGCCCGTTTGGCAAATATTTGGAATGGGAGTAAAGGAGAAATTGATTGCTGACTGCCGGCCCAGTGTTTACTCAGAAGTAAATCATATTGATTCAAGTGGATTTACATCCAAGTAAAGTATTCTTACAATTAAACCCTGGAGGCATTTTTGTGGATGAAAATGCAATGTATTTTAATGTATTTAAACCAAAAAAAAAAAAAAAACTAGTTGAATTTCATAGCATATATTGAAATGATATCAATGTTATTACATGCAGATCCCCCCAGCCCTGATTCACTGAATCTGTACTTAATGCTGGAACTTACCTACAACCTGTATCTATTTTGGGGTTGCAATACCACCCTATCTACTGAGGAAGAAAAATCTGTTAACTTTGCTAATATGTGCTAAAAATCAAAATGATAGTTATATTTGAGCACACATGAACTTTATGCACATTAAATTATAGTTATCTAGAGTTATATAATGTTAGTGTGATTATTTGTTTGTTTTATGAGCTGCCCTGATGGTTTGATTTAAGAGCAAGGTGTAAATTCTAATAACCCTAAATATATTGAACCGCTAATGTCATATGGATCCAGTCAGGATTGGATCCAGACTAACTTAGTTCTCATTGAAATCAAGATGAGTTCATTCAGTCAGGACCTAGGTTTAATTTGACCAAACTTCTAGTAATGTAATCTGGATCCAACCCATACCATATATTTGGAGTGTTTAAACCATCACTGGGATAGAAGTCAACTGCTGTCTTTCTTGAATAGCAAGGGTTGAACTAGACGATAGTTTTCTGGAGTCCTGGTTCAGTAACTTAGTGGCAAACATAGGAGCCTTCCTTATGCTGAGACAGACTAAATAGCCCAGTGCAATTTATTCTGATGAGCAGCAGCAAGCAAACCAACAGCTCAGATGGAGGTCTCTCCCAGTTACCCAATACTCTTTTGAACTGACATTGCAGGGTTTCAGCTTAGGACCTTTTGCATGAAAAGCATGTGGTCTACTGCTGAACAGTGACCCCTCCCCCACCGCCAGTGTACCAGAATGGAAACAAGTGTATTTTTGGGGACAGTCCCATGTCATCATGCATGTTCCAACCATGTGGGTTGCACATGCTCTTGTAGCACTACTCATCTGCTGCTAGAATGAAGGGAAGTTTCATCACTTTCAGAACTGAGCTTAGCAAAATGTAGCAGCTTGTACAGATATAAAGAAGGAGAAGACAGCAAGTAAATGCTGCTGTTCCATAGAGATGAAGTCTAGGCATGGAGCGGGGTGGGATTCTGTTTGAGTCACACTTCATTTATTTAACAGAATTTGTATAGCACATATGTGGTTTACAAGGAAACCTAGCTAATTTTAATTTCCCAAAACAAAACACGAAAACTCAGCGACCCATCAAACTTCACACTTCTCAAATTTTCTGATAAAGTTCTCCAATTTGCACAAATAATGTGTGCAAAAATCCATTTATTAGGAGAAAGTGGGAATACAGAAGCATATGTTTGTTGCAGTTGGTAAAGTTGCTTGCAAAAATGTGTATATTACACAAAATTACATATGAAAATGTACACATGACACTAAATTGCTGATTAATTTTCAGGAGGACTTACAAAGAATTCTCAAACTGACGCGGATATGTGGAGAAATGAATTTAAGATTGGAAAAATTGAGAGAAACGAGTAAGTCTATCCCTAATGGGGTCCACAAATGATTGATCTCCAACAATACAGACTACACAGCAGTTCAACAGTGGCTTTTATATGAAACTACATCTTAGTCTACTGTCCTACTCTGCAGCATTCTGCTGTACTCATAGACCTCCTTGTATGCCTGACTCAAATCAAAATCTGCAATGCTCCCCACAAAGGCACACAAAACATTTCCTATAATTGGAGGGAACACAAGTCCCTGTATGCATAGAGCTCCATATGCATGTTCTGCTGAACATTGCAGGATGCTAAATATGTGCGGACTTCATGTAAATCATACAAGGCATGCATCGGGCACAAAGATTTGGACAGCTCTTAATGACCTGGAACCCCCAACGCAGGGGATCTCCATTCAAGCTTTCTGCCTTATTTTTCCTACTACAATTGTCTGGAAAAGAAAGAAGGGGGAAAAGATGCCAGGAGAAGAAATGAAGATAATTTGTGTGTGTGTGTGTGTGTGTGTGTGTGTTAGCACTGCTATTTCAAGGCCTTTGAAAGTCACAGGGGCCCAAAGATGAGGAGAAGGTATTCACCTTTTTTCTTTCTTTTTTTTGATCCATGGCCAGGTTCTTAATGAAATAGGATGGCAGGCAGAAGGCTAATGTCATTCAGCATCTAAAAGCAAGGAGTTGTGTCAATAATCCTTAGCACCAGCACTTGAGAAAAGACAAAAGCATCAGGGAGTTGAGGAGACAAGTTGTCACCCTCACTTGGGCTGGGAAGGGGGGGAGGGCTTTCATTTACTGAATGTAGGTCCATTAGGTTTTGGAACCACAAACAAGTTTTAACAGGGGGTTTGGATGGCTGCTGCTACCTTCTCCTCCTCACGAACTTGAATGCAATTAAACCCCAGCACTTTAAAAAGTCATTCTGCTGCCCCTGACTAGAGGTGACTTCTAACTCCATGATTTTCAAACTTCTTTCTGCACCGACTTGCTGAAAATCCCCTGTGATCACCTGCCCTGAAACTCCTAAGTCGGGCATTGCCAGTGTAGCACCAGCTGGCAGAGAGGCATCCTTATGGTCTTCCTTTAGTGCCCATGAAGCCTCTGAGCCACCCCATTCAATGCCCCTTTATTGATGAAGTGGTGAGGATGGTCACTTTTTTCACCCTTGAAAAAATACATAGAGGTGAATGAGGAAGTGGGAAGAGTGACCTTCTTTCTCACTTCCTCCTTCAGCTCTATGTGTTTTTCAAGGCTCAGATTAATACCTCTGGCTGAGTCTTTTACCCAGGTCCTTTTGAAAAACAACGCCTGTGTGTATAGCCTTTTTCTTCTTTAGTCTCTTGGTGAGGGAGCTGATCTGGAAGACTGGAAAGAAAAGTGACTGGAGGGGTGGTACCCATGGCAGATGCTCAAAAATCCAAATGTGCCCTCGGGCCTAAAATAGATGGAAATTACAAAAGGGGGGGGGAGAGGAGAGAACAGAATTCAGCCAAGCAGGAGGAGAAACTTCCTGAAGGTCTGAGCTATTCAATTGTGGAATAAACTGCCTGGTGGTCTCTTTCACTGGAAGTAGCTGGGTGGAAGCTATATGGCCACATCAGGTTGGAGGATGTAGCTGAATCCTCCATGTGAATTTTCATGCACTTTAAAAAATAAAATCTTTGAATAATGATGCAGAGATGAGACAAAAAAAGAAAAAAAAAGAACCGCTTATGAATGAGCATGTGCAAAACTGAAACAGCAGAAATAGTCTGATTCATCCAGTAGTACTTGGAGTTGTGCTAATTTAAACAGTTATCAAGAAAAGAAGTTTGTTTCCTGCACCTGAAGTGAAGACAACTACTTTTGTTTCACTTCTCTAGGAAATTTTTAATTTAAGGATTAAAATATCAGGGTACTTTTGGTTCAAAAGACTATTACATTCATTACTTCATTTAAAAAAACTTTCTCAACAACCATATATGAAAACTATGGTTGCATTCAATGCTTTTCTACTGGGATTCATGAACTTTGTTCCATTAATTTCAGTGGATCTACTCTGAGTAGAACTTTGTTCAACACAACTGTACAACCTTTTAACTTTAGGTTTGTCAACTCTACCCAGACAATGAATGTCAAAATGAACCTCAGCTTGATGCAAATACAATGCAGAAGACTGTGCATGATACTTAAATTCCATTTAAGAACCCTAAAGGGAATATTACAGGCATCTCTCTCATGTGCCCAGTCCAAGAAGCAATGCCTATGCAGAACAGAAATGGAAACAACTGGACATTTCTAGATTTGGGAAATGCATTTGCAAAGCTTGCAACTGTAACGAATCTGGATACGTTCCAAAGTCAGAAAGGCAGGTCAGCCTATGGTCTAGGTCAATGCAGGAGCCTTCATGGGACAATTCCCCCAATTAACCCATGAGGAAACTTTCACAGGGAAGAAAAGAGCTGCCTCATAGTTGTTTTATGCTCAACAGCACATGAGAATAGGGTGCTTGCAACATTCTCAGAGCCCCATCAACCCAACAGGGTCCCATGCTGGATGGTTGGTTCTGGTGGCCACCAGCCATTTTAATTTCCCATCTACCCACTCTGTAGTGTTGCTCTGGAGCTTTGAGGGAAATAAAAATGGCAGTTCTAAGGCACCTACCACTTACCACAGTAACAGCTGCTGACATACATAAATAAATGAATGCCTGGGTCTTATTGCCCACCTCCCTCTCTCAATCCTTCCATGCTACTCAGTCTCACCCAGCCCTTTCATGTGGTTTTAAGTGTTTGCTATTCACTCTAACATATAGCTTAAAAGGAGACATAAACAACAGTAATATTGCTGCTAATAATAACCACTGTGTTCATTTAAATCAGGGCTGGGAAACCTCAGGCCTAGGTGCTGACCACAGCCTCTCTATCTGGCCACGCACCTCAAGTCACACCCCTCAGTGGCCTTGATTGTTTTTGCCTGGCTGAAATGTGCCCCTGAACTCTGATGTCTTTTGCTTGCTTGAATGGAGGCTAGAGAGTAGTGGGTAAGTATGTGCAGAGAGTATCCTACTGTGACAAAGGTAAAATATATATTCCACCCACTTTTGCCTTTGACCCTTCCCACCACTGGCATGTGGCCCCTAGAAGAGTGCCCAGAAAGGAATGTGGCCCGTGAGCTGAAAAATGTTCCCTGTCCCTGATTTATATAGCAGGGAGATAGAGGTTATGTAGCTAAGCGCTGGCATAGCACAGTGACTAAGAGTGAGAGATGTGAGCTGGAAAAAAATGAGTCATTACTGTCATTACCTCTTATCTCTCATCCGCAATACAGAGATAATATAAGTATCTTACATTAGAAGGTTTTGTTGTTGTTTTACAAGGATTGCTGAGAGAATATGTATAAAGAGCACTGGACACTTAAAATGCTCTAAATACTTTGTTATTTTTATTATTAACACCAAAACGGTTAAACCCTGGTGCCAGGCATTTTGCTCACTGATGTGAAATTTGAAACTCAGTTTGGCACTAGTTTCCTGTTTGCGCATGCCAAGAAATTCTTCCACTGGGCTCCATGAAACTTGTGAGCAGTCGCTAAGTTGTAAATGCAGCTCTGCACATGGCAGGACGAGGCTTTTAATGTAGCACATGAATTAAACATGCTAGCACATAGTGCAAAGATCATAAATCAAGGCATGCTCTAAACCACACCATTTATGAAGAAGAATTCTCACTACCATCACCTTGCTCCCCCTTTTATTCACTCAGGTAATATGAATGTTGTGCAGACCCAGGAATGCCTAAACCTTTCCTTTGCTTCTATAAAATCACTCCCATTAAAGCAAATGGCTGGCCTAGGAAAAAACAACTGTGCTTAGAAAGCCAAAAATTAGCTTAAGCTACATGGAGATTGCGCTTGCTAGACTGGGTGGGCGAGGATGACCCAAAGCATCAGACAGGATTGCAACAGTATTGAACAAGCAAAATAGCACATTAATCTTGGTCAGATAGGAAATGCAGATGGAGGAAGTTAAAAGACAGACCAAGAGCAGCATCAAATTATTATAAACCTTTGTTCCTACTTAGCTTTAAGAATCAGCCTGGTCTTCCAAAGTAACAGAGTCCAAACAAGTGAGGATCTATCTTATTGTATTGTATTGCATTGATAAATTTTATTATATTTATAGCCACCTTTCTTCCATCATGAAACCCAAGGCAGTGTACAATGTGTTCCATTTATAATCTGTTAGAATAATGTGTTAGATTAATGTGCTGCATCATTTCCTTTTTAACTTCCTGACCAGAATCAGCATGTAACACCCATCCAATAAAATAACTAGGGGTGGGCTGTTCATTTTTAAATTCTCTCAGCAGTGGTGGACCTTGGGGTCTCAAATTTCAGTGTTGGCCTGTGCAACGCCAAAACTCAGTGCAACGCCAAAATTTGCTTAGAATATGCATTTTTGTATACATTACTTGGCTAGAGAACTCTATTGCAAATTTTCATGAATTGTAAAGGATGGTTGTGTTTATGTTAGCATATTGTTTCAGAAAGAAGATCCTATAGAAGGAGCAAGTTAGATAAGATTGCCTTTAAATGCCAAGTTGTTTTCAGAAGCTTTGCTGCTTCAGCTGTGAAGGCAGAGCACAGCCATTATGGCAAGAAGCCATCGGTAGCCGTCTCCTCCATGAATTTGTCTAATTCTCTTTTAAAGCTACCTGGGGCCCTTTGGCCACGCTATTTGGACCACACCCAGCAATTGCAGTGGTGACTTATCTCCTGTCCTAGTAGCTCCTTCATTGACAAGATCTACGGTATTTAATATGTCACACAACTCACTTCAACAGACTACGTACGGAAGCTGTTAATTGTGCTTATCAGCAGCCCAAGGTGTATGACCTATGAAGCAGCCCTCAGATCACTTTCTGATAATTAAAATCATGTCCCGGCCTGCACGTCTTGGCTGCATTGTTTGAAACAATGAACAGAACCAAAACTGGGCCCCTCTGCATAATCTCTGTAGACTTCCTCAGAGAAGTGAAAGACAGCATTGAAAGGGTGGGGGGGACTGTTCTAATGATTTGATCAGCAAAAACAAACTAAAAGTTTGGAGTTAATGAGATCTCTAGATCAAAAATTTGAATGATTTCCCCCTCATTAGTGGGTTTTATCATCAGATGTTAGCATTGTTTGAGTGAAATTCATTCAAAGGCCTTAAATGAAAGCAGTATTTGGCAAAAAGAAATCCTGATTTGGGTCTATTAACAAACAGACCATCTTGATAAATAATTCCTTTATGCGCTATTCAATAATGATGTAAAGCTGGTTTCTGCTGCTTCAGTCAAACAGCCTTCATAAAGATCATTAAACTGGCTTTTTTTTTATAAGACAAGCTAAACAGAATGACTGAAACGTCTGTTATAAGTTTATACTTGCATTCAACACAATTAAGCTTTAGGATGTAGATAAAAGACCTTGAAAGCAAAGCATGGTCCCCTTCAAGCCCGTTTCAAACGGTTAACTTTATAAAGAAGCTCTTGTGAAAATTGCTTCAGATTCCAGCAAACAGAAACTTTCCAAGTAGAAACGTTACATTGTGAAGTCAAGCATCCAACAGATGGGGGTGGGGGCGCGCACGGAGGAACCACAAGCTTGAGGAACAGTTGCTCAGAAGGTCCTAGACAAATTGAGCAAGGGGCAGAGCAAGGAAAGTGATACCTTTTATTGGGACAGCATCAGGCAAGAAAGTGCACGGCACGTGCGGAAATGTACCAGAGTTTCCACAGCAAGCAAGCAAGCAAACAAACAAACAGTTCTTCTGTTTAGAGATTGGGCAATGATTGGTTTGGAATCTCATAAATACTTAGGTAATAGCACCGCTACAGGATCTGACCCCAGTCCCTTTCAACAGGTGCCTCTGGATGCATGTAAACCTTCCATCAGTGCCATGGTTAAATTTTTCATAGGGGAACAGTTAGGGCCAGAGGTGACAGCTTGTGAGAGTGATTAGAGGAGGCAATGCCATGCGCATGACCATCACGCCTCCCTCCCTAAGCCAGGCAGAAGCTCCCCAGGCTTTGGGAATGAGGCACCTACCCTCTGGGATTCAACACTCATATTCTGGTACTACATATCTAACTCCTATAGAGGGACGCGGGTGGCGCTGTGGGTTAAACCACACAGCCTAGGACTTGCCGGTCAGAAGGTTGGCGGTTCGAATCCCTGCGACAGGGTGAGCTCCCGTTGCTCAGTCCCTGCTCCTGCCAACCTAGCAGTTTGAAAGCACATCAAAGTGCAAGTAGATAAATAGGTACCGCTCTGGCAGGAAGGTAAACGGTGTTTCCGTGCGCTGCTCTGGTTCGCCAGAAGCAGCTTAGTCATGCTGGCCACATGACCCGGAAGCTGTACGCCGGCTCCCTCAGCCAATAAAGCGAGATGAGCGCCGCAACCCCAGAGTCGGTCACGACTGGACCTAATGGTCAGGGGTTCCTTTACCTTTACCTCCTATAGAATTTCCTCTTCTCCCCATGCTCCCTTTCTATTATGTCAAAAATTAATACCCTTGGCCTGTGGTACTTAATATGACAATTGCTCCTCAAGCAGGCCTAACTGAGATAGAAGGGAAGGAAGATTATTCTGGGACTAGTAACATGAATAACCCGGGGGAGGGGTGGGGAATCAGCACAGCTGGTTGCTTTGGTTCAATCAATCCCCTTCTAAAGAGGCAGCCCTCCTTTCTTTACACTTAAAAGGAAAGCTCTGTGAGTTTCTTTGAAGGTGCCATTATTTAGAAAGTTCTTTCACTTAAAAAGTTACCTGCTCCTAACCTTCCCCAGGAAGCCAGCAATCCCTGACAAACGGGAAGCGGGCAAGTGATCTTGTTTGATGGTCTGCCACATGGAGATCTACTCTCCATTGTTTAAATGCCCCCTCATCCAATTAACCAAATGCCTAAGGAGGAACTTCGACCAAGTGCAACTCTGGCATAGGTTGCACATATGAAGAGGCCATTGTGTGGGAGGAGTGGGTAGATGGGTGAGATTTGTTTGTTATATGCATGGGAGCTTTTATTACTATACATTTCTCCCAAAACATTTGCTGAGTACAGGGCACCATTTTGCAGAATGATGATTCTTTATTGCTGACATTCTCACCTCTCTCCCTCTTCACAGGTCAAGGCCTTCTCTCTTCCCACACACCCATCGTCATTCCTTCTATTTCTAATGTTCATGATGTGAGTGGTGATGCCAAAAAGGCACACAGAAGAGCAGGCCTGAGGGAATCCTCAGAAAAACCTAAAGGTGGGGGAGCAATGGTCCAATTAAGGGTGAATTAGGATAGGAGAATCTGACAATTGGATAGCAGAGAGGTCCCTATCTCCAAGGAGCTTACAATCCAAGACAGACAACAAGGAAAGCAGCATGTGGTGGAGGCAAAGGAAGACACAAGAATAAGGAAGGACCCTTATTATGCTTCCGTTACCTATATGGAAAAACACATAGATACCTCGCCACCTCAGTCACTGCAAGCTTCTTCCTTCTGGCTTTGATAATTCACCTGGCATGACCTATTTGTTCCCAAGCTCACTGCCGCTAACATAAGACTACAAACTTTAAATTGAAAAAATGAAAGCGGAAATATCACATTCCAAGCTTGTGTGTGGTGCAACTGCTCTTTGTATACACACAGCCAATACCACTTTTCGGGTTTATAAGGCGTGACTGCTAGAAACATAGGAAACAGCCTAATACCAGGTCAGGACATTATTCCGCCTTAACCAATATTCACTACTCTGACTGGCAGTCGGTCTCCAGAGTGAGCCACCTGCCAAAGGTGGGCCATGGGAGAGGCAATGGCCTGGCTGGCCCACCAGCTGGGCCCTGTTCCTCACCTCTGTTCAGATCAGATGGATCTACCTTCCACAATGACCTGCTCTAGTGTTCCTCTGAGGCAATGTGGCAAGTTAAAACGGTAGGTAGAGCCTCCTAGCAAATGCCACCACCATGTGAGCCCACCACAGTTCTCTAAGAGAGGAAAAGATTCCATCAGGGCCCTCTCAGACCTGGAGACACCCCAGGTTGTCTGTTAGCAGAAACTGCTGATTGCTCACTGATGATGTAATATTTATGATGATTCCATACTCCACCTTCCCACCTGGCTAGGCATTCTCCCCCAGTTTTTAACTATTCTCACTTTGACCTGTATACTTTGAAAGTCTGAACACACATTATTGCATGTTTTCCTTCCCTTCTTTAATGGATTGATTTGTGATATTTAATGCAGTTTTAGAGGCATTAAATAGAGCAGAGGGGGAAAATATTTGGTTCCTTAATGGACAAATCCCGCCACTACTTTGTGTGATGGGTGAGTGGGTCTTAAATCTTTGAACTGCTCAGGCTTCTCTCTCTTCTGAGAATTTACATCTGGACTCCGGGCTCGCTTCCTTTTTTATTATTCACTGTGGTGCAGAGGCTCAGATAAACAACAATGCCCCTCTAAGCATCCCATCAACTTGCATTTCCATTAGGTGATCTTGCTGCATTCTGCAAAGCAACTGGGCTGTGCATGGTTAACGAAGGAGCTCATTGTCTGTCCATAATTGGCATCATAAAGAGGGTAGGCCTGTTTTCGGACATTGAATTCCCTCCATAGCTTGCCATTTCCCGGCATTTTCAAGCCAGGAAAGCTTCCCCTTGTTAAAAAAGAGCAGCAATCTCTTTAAACACCATTGCTCTACCGTATAGTACACAAACAGTCTTCACCAGAAACAGTACTGATTTTCTACTATCTGTTGTTCTTTGCAAATTGTTGCTCCCAAGTTGTCTCTATTTTAGCTTTTGGGGAATGCCTTGATAATTTTTTGTTTGTGTGCATAGTTCTTTGTAAGGAGGCACTGGTGTTTTCAAGACTGGATTGCTGCAATGCAATATATGTGGGGCTTCCCTTGTGCTGTATTGTAGACAGGAGTGAGACCCTGTTTGGATCAGACACCAGCATATCAGTCACATGCTTCAGCAGTATGTGACTTTTTCCAGCCATGCTGCTTACCACTATATTTTCAGCCTCAGTTCAAGGTACAGATTATTTCCTTGAAAGCCAAAAATGGTTTGGAGGTACCAGCTTGCGAGGGCAAATTGGTGGTGGTGGTGGGGATGTCATTCACAGGACATCAGGAGAAGATGGGGGTGGAGCCGAACACGGTGGCCACGCAGCTTCAATGGCTGGCGGCTCCTTCTCGGCCTCCTCTCCTGCTGCCACCACTGGTGAGGGGCTGCTTCCATCCTCCTTCCCATCTGCGGGAGGAGGAGGAGGAGCCAGCCCACTGGAACCACACTGCGCTCGCCTCTGTGCTCAGCCTACTCCATTCCCTCAGCATTTTGGGGTTGCTATTTTTAGGTGGGCTTCAGTTGCATACAGGCAAATCACATTGCATATTTGTAGCTCTATACAGAGGGTGTGTGTGTATTGTGTAATGAACGCTTCCTCCAAAGACTAAGCTTTTTGTTTATAAAGAATGTGACAGGAAGATCAACTGGAAAGCATGGGATAAGACTTGTTTCATGTAGACTCCCCGCAAAAAAACAACAACAGAAAAAATGCTAATTAAATAGCCAATGCTTTCCAATTTCTTTGGAAACAAATCAGGATAAACGCTCAATAAACAGGTGGTTTAGAAATGCCCTGAGAGTCAGTCTTCTGTGGTGCACTGGCCATGCACAGAGAGACGGTAAAGAGCTCATTGTGGTATTGTGCATGAAAGAACTTTTACAAACGGTATTCCCCTCCTGGAAAGGCTGGGAGAACTAAGATTCTAGACATCTCCCTTTCCATCCATGTCTATCAGAACATTCAGTTCAGTGGGAAATAATAACAATAATAAAACCCTCCCCTGTTTTCCCCCCACACAAAACATGCTCAATAATGGCATAGCAGATTAAAGCCTCACAGAGAGAGAGAGAAAGAGAGGATTCTAGCAAATGGGGAAAGCTGCCCGTCAGCACTGTTTGCTTCAAGCCAGCTTAAATGGGGCATATACTGTGGATGCCCATCCATCTGGAACACCTTGGGTATTTCCTTTTTAAAAGAGTTTAAGAAAAGCGCTGCTGGATCAAGCCAAAAAGACCCATCTAGTCCAGTCTCCTATACTCACAGTGACAAACCAGGCACCTCAGTGGAAACCCTGCATGCAGGACCTGAGTGAAACAGAATTCTCCCACTTACGATTCCCAGCAGCTGTCATTCAGAAGCACAGGTACATGAGGCTTGGCTGCGATGCGTTTCCAGCTCCGCTAGGAAAAGTTTTCAATTAGCAATAATTGCACCTTGGATTAACCTCATTGGCTCAGGTTTTAACACATTTTCCCCACCGCTTTCCCAGCTGCAAACATCTGTGGTATTTTTAAAAGGTTGGATTTGTTGTGCCAAAAGCACTGTAATGCAATTCAATTCCACAAGCCTAAATTTAAGTAACCTAAATGTGATAGAATCCCTGGCTGTCTGGAGGTGACCTCTGACTTCATAGGGGACTCCACAGGAGGGAACAAGCTCCGGCTCTGGGATACCCCCAAACTGGTCTGTCTTTACCAAGAGGCTGCAAATGTCATGAACCTGCAGGCTGTCCTTGTACTTTTCTTAATTCTTTCTGTAAAATCTCTATAATATTTCACATTTCTGTGGGTTGTATCCTTACGCATTGAAATTGCTGGGCATTACTAATTTAGGGGCATTAATTTCTACTGGACTTCTCTGAGTGGTATTTTGTTGACTACAACCCTATGATAATACAAGCATTTTTGTTTGTCTGCATTCTCCTCCTGAATCCCTTCATCAGCTTGGGTGGGAGAGGGAAACTTAAGAGGGAAAAGAAGGTAATATGCCTTGATAGAGACCCTCCCACCATGCCCATTCCTCTTAGGAAGTACAGAGGAGAAAGACACAGCACACTCAGACTTGGGATCCTTTATTACATCCTAAGAAAGAACACCAACTAGATCTCTCATTCCATGCCAATGAGCATGATTGCACCTTCCAACACACAATGGAAAACCAGTTGTCTCCACAAGCATGTTGCAACTGAAGGACTTCCACATCATCTTAAGGGCCTGAAAACGGCACAAAGCAGCTTGTAATGGAAACTGAATATGCCCACAAAGTAAGCAGGGAACTTATGAAAGAAGCTGGCAATCTCAAAAAGAAAGCATATTTATTTATTTATTAGATTTATACCCCACAACTTCCTTCAAAGAAGCCCAGGGTGATGAACATATAAACCAGGCACCCCCAAACTTGGCCCTCCAGATGTTTTGGGACTACAACTCCCATCATCCCTAGCTAACAGGACCAGTGGTCAGGGATGATGGGAATTGTAGTCCCAAAACATCTGGAGGGCCAAGTTTAGGGGTGCCTGATATAAACAGTAATGTGATTAAAACGTCTAAAAACCAGTTTCAAACAGCCTTCTAAAATAACATTTTAAAACGCTTAAAAGCAACCAGCATACTAACAATTTCAGAGCTGCCAGGGACAGAACTAGTGATCAGACACCTGGGTAAAGTTTTAAAGTTTCTCCTAAAAGCTAATAGCAAGGAAGACTGATGCTCCTCACTAGGGAGTGTGTTGCACAAATGGGGGACTGCCACCAAGAAGGCCCTGTATAGAAGCAACACAGGGTAAGAGCAGGATAAGGGCAGATGAGCAGAGAAGAGAATGCAGGTGGGGGAAAGTGATGGAAGGAGGAGGCAGCGTAAGAGAAGGGATGTGAAGGAGGTAGAACCCACAAGAAAAGAAGGCAGGCCAGAGTTAACACGGAAAACAGATGACGGGTGTTGCATCTAGCATTTGCCCATCCACTCAGTGGTTGCCCATTATTTGCAGCAGGGATGAGGAACCTGTGGCCCACCAGATGTTGATTTCAACTCCCATCAGGCCTAGCGAGTATGGCCAATGGCCAGGAATTACGGGAACTGTACTCCAACAGCGTCTAGAGGGCCACATGTTCCCCATCCATTATTTATGGCCATATTTCCATACACGTTCCTGCCTAATGCATGGGCATGCCGAAATGAATTTCAACATGGGGTAGAAATGGAGAGAGAAATCAGATTCAGACTGCATATAAAAGCAAACCAATCTAATTTGAACTTTCTGAAACAATATGTGAACTGAAACATAGCAATCCTTAGAAATTCTCCCTTCTCTGAATTTTACAATGTAGTTCTCCATTCAAGAATGTGTTACAAAATGCAATACTAGGACAAAGTGAGCAGAAAATGCATGTCTACAATAGAGAGTATTATGTACAAAATGACTTATGTTAAAGAAAATGAGCGTATTGGGCAAAACTGCATGCAAAAATACAATTGCATCACGCTCCTTGGCGAAATTCACACTGAAAAGCTGATAAATTTAAATGAGGACTTTTTAAAAAATCACAAACTGATTTGGAAATGTGGAAAACTGAACATTGAGAGGGAAAATGAGAAACTGATAGAAACAACAACAACAAATGACAGATTTTTCTGTCCCCAACAGAGGGGATGTCTCCATGAGGATGAAAAAGATCCTGCGTGCCAATCAAACGTGTTTAGGGAAATGAATGGAAACTGTGTTCATACTGGGAGAGCTTGATATCTGTAATTCTTTTTGGGAGAGAGGCTTCAATTGTTGCCCTCGCTACACATTTCTGGATCAACGATACTGACAGGACTAGCAGCTATCAGAGAATAAACATGACTCACACAGACAGAAGCACCAAAGCCCACTCTCAGTCTTCCACCAGCTCTTCGCATTCCCTTCCATGTATGTAATTTAGAAAAATCAAGGAAAACACACACAAATTTACCCATTTTTAAATATTGTCCTTTCAAGGATCTCCCTATTAGCATAGTGTGATCCCTTTCCTTTGCACAGCGCTAACATTAGTATGACCTTTTCCTGCTAATTGGAAAATCTTACAGAAATAAAGCCTGTCAGAAAAATGAGAAGTGTCTCCCCTTTAGGCTGGCCAAACGACCTCAGAGGGGGAAAGAAGTTCTGAAATTCCTGCTCCTTCTGCTCACACTGCAAAATCTTTATTACTTTGGAGAGCCTTGAAACTCAATAATGCCCCTCCAGTGCCCCAAGAAGTAAATAAATTTCTTCTTATGACCACTTTGGAGAAACACACAACCAGATTTACTCAGCAGGGATAGATACTGGACAAGATAATGAAGAGAGAATAAGAATATGATAGGGGTTTACAGCCTCTTCTGTCTCTTTAAAGTGTTTTAATCCTTCAGAAACAGGATATCGGGTCCATTTCCTTAAAGATACAGTATCCCTTCTGGGACAGGTAACATTATAAAAAGCCACGATGTAACATCTATCTCACAGTATTGATTGGCACTTTAGTGTGATAAAGAGGGTTGAACCTGAAGAGGGGAAAGAGGGGTGGGAGAGAAGGTAATTCAGGCTTAGTCTTGAAAGACAGCAAAGAGAGACCCTGTTAAGCCAGGTCAATCTATCAAATTACTTTGAATTCACACCCAAACATACCTAACGCACAAACACTTTTGCCATCTGACACCCCAAACATTAAAAGCACCGTGTGGACAAATTGAATATTGCAAACTATGAGAGCAACTGAAGGTTTCGCTCTGCATGGGGCCATCGCTTAGTGGCAATGCACAACCCTTGCATTAGGGACGGGGGAGAAATTCAATTCAGCTTGCATTCAAAGGCGACCTTATCAAATTCACATTTTCTAAAACAACATGCAAAACCGAAGCAGAGCTATCCTTCGAAATTTGCACTTCTTCGAATTTTGCAATGCAATTCTCCAGCCAGGTAATGTGTACAAAATGCATCTACTGAGGTAAAATGTGCATATAATTGCATATATTACTGAAAATAACATGAAAAATGTTTTATATTAGGGGAAATGACTTTGCAAAAATGTGTATATTAAGGCAAAACTGCATAGAGAAATGTGTGTATTAGGAGAAATTCACACCAAAAAGCTGGTGAATGTTCATGAGGACTTGAAACAAAACAAAGCGCAAACTGTTGTGGAAATGTGGTGAATTTGAACTTTAGACTGAAATGAGAAAGGGAGAGAAACTGAAACTCACACATTTGCCCATCCCTACATTGCATGCACTATGCAACAACTGACACCTCTTCCTGAGACCCTAGAGAACTATTTTTATAGACAGCATTGACAATGCCAGACTAGGCGAACCAATGGCCTGACTCAACATAAAGCAGATTCTTCTTGTCAGATGATTTATCCCCATTCTCCTACATAATGTTTATGCACACCAATCTGTATCAGGACATAAATTCCCATTCCATTATTGGCATTTATATAGAGAGGGGGTTGTGGAAACATAGAACATGCTGACTCCATGGCACAGCTAAGTAAGCAAAAACAACAGCAGTCTTGTGTTAATGTTGTGTATTGCCTTATCTGTGTTCATTAGGAACACAGGAAGCTGCCTTATACTGAGTTTATATCCTTGGCCCATCTAGCTCAGTACTGTCTACACTGGCTGGCAGCTCTCCAGGATGAAGTCACATATCTTGCCCAGCACTACCTAGAAAAACCAGGAATTGAACTGGGGACCTTTTGCATGTAAATCATGTGCTCTACCACTGAACCACAGCTTCACCCAATTGTCTGCTTATTTCTTAAAAGCAGGAGTAGGGAACGGGACTGGGATGGAGAGACGTGGCCAGCCCTCTGAAGGTCACTCTCATGTGGGGGGTGCTTCCCATCTGTCAGTCACCTGACAATTTAAGATGGATATTGACAAGCTGGAATGTGTGCAGAGGAAGGTGACCAAGATGATAAAGGGTCTGGAGACCAAGCCTTATGAGGAATGGTTGAGGGAAATGGGTATGCCTAGCCTGGTAAAGGGGAGATTGAGAGGATATACAATAGCCATCTTCTAATATCTAAAGAGGTGTCATACAGAGAATGGAGCAAGCTTGTTTTCTCTAGGACTCAAACCAATGAATTCAAGTTACAAGAAAAGAGATTCCGACTAAACATCAGGAAGAACTTTCTGACAGTAAGAGCTGTTTGACAGTAGTACAGACTCTCTCCTTAAAGCAGAGGTTGGATGGCCATATATAGTGTATGATCTAGTTGAGATTCCTGCATTACAGGGGGTTGAACTAGATGGCCCTTGGGGTTCCTTCCCACTCTACAATTCTACAATTCTTTGATGCCTGGTGATTTAAATTTCAAGGGAGAATTGGGAGTGCATTCTAAGTGCGTTCCTGATTTCCCCCCTGCAGGGCTCGTTCCCATTGACCGCTACCTAGCACCCATTCTAAACTAGAGTTGTTGGGGACTGAACCTGCCTGGGACCTTCTGCACATAAATCATGGGCTCTCCCAACTATGTTCATGTACATACGTATAATTTAAAGTCATTTTATATGTCCACTGATGAACCTAGTGGGGTTTTCTTTATACCCAATGGTGCATCGTGCTAACTGTTGCCTATCTTGCGTTTAGGTATGTTCTCCATGTCACACACTTGCATTTCATCTTAATTTATTTTGACTAGGCTGCACCACTGTATTCAGTGCTACTAATCTGGTTCCGAATCATCATTAAAAAATCACTTCCAAGGTGAAGGGGCAGTCTTGGAAGTCCAAAGTCAGCCATAATGTCTGTAAGAATAAAACGATGACTCTAACATGTGAAGAGAGAGAAAAACCACCTGTGTTGTGGCCAACACCCCCCAAAATCTTTCTTAACTTGGGAAGAACTAGGTACAAATTCTCACTCACAGTCATGAGCTTAACTGTCAGGGGCGCCATTCCACCCCAATCCTACTGGCACTCAGTTTGCTATTAAAGGGAAAGAGCTTGAGGCAGTTACTATTTTTCAGAGCAATTTACCTCAAAGTGGAGGATTAAAATGGAATAATGCCCCAAGGGAAAGATGGGATAATACAATATATACGTAAGTGTTTTGTTTTTTTAAGACGCCATTACATTCAGTGGAACCTGACCCAGTACCTAATGTAAGCCGCACTAAAATGAACAGATGCCATGTAATTATGCTGTTGGATAAATTGCACCTCAATTCATGTGTATTAAGTGCTCTTCCGTAATTATGCTTACAAGATAGAAGTATTACTCTTGGTGGAGACTGTTCCATTTTGGCCAGTAGGGCACTACCCAAACAACCTCAGTCTGCACTCAGTCAACCCCTGCCTTCTGACTTCCAAACTGCCCAAGGGGTGGTCCTGGCTGTCAGCTTGCTCCACATGAGTCTCAGTGTTGCCCTTTGTACAACTCAGCAGGAAAGAGGATGGGGGCAAAAGTAGAATTAGTTGACTCTGTCCATCATTAGCTCTGGCTCCACCCACTGTTGGGTCTTCCCTGCCATCCACTCTACCAGTCCCAATGGGCCCCAGCCACCACTGATTACTCCCTTCAACAGCAAACACCACCAGCTGAGTGCCAATAGGACTGGAGACAAAGTGGAGCCATTGAGAAACAAGAGAGAGGAACCATGAACCCCAAGACTTAAAGAATGAGGAGGTTCTGTGAACTCCAAGGGTTGCATAATAATAAAACATTTAACAAAAAAACAAAGGGAGCAACCTCACCCCTTGCCACCAAGCAGCCCAGTGAGGACTAGGGATGCTCAAGGAAAATAGGAAAGGGTGTTCTGATTGAGCTCTTTACAACTTTTAGTGTTCTGGAGAAGAGCACTTCTTTAAAGAGGCAAAGAAATAAATAAACAAACAAACCGCAACTTTTTTTACCACTTGTAATTCCTTTAACAACTTAGCTAAGTACCCAACATCATTTCTTAGCATAGCAGCATTTTCTGTAATAAAGAATCAATCTGGAATCAGTGAGAAATCATGCTGTGGTAATAAATGCCACTTTAAAAAAATTGTAATATTTTGAAAGGAAACTAGCTAATTTTTCATCAGGAGTCCTAATTCCCATTTATTGCCCTATTGATGCATTATTGCCTTTTCTTTCCAATGCTACAGGAGCTAATGGAGCAGTTATCTGCTTGCCTCTCTCTGTGTATCAGCCAGAAAGGTGACATCAGCAAAAACATGTCCCGTTCTGGGAGCACTAATTGTTATTTAAAAAACAATACAGGGCAAGAGCCCACACATGTTTTTGATCCATCAAAATGATTGATTGCTGCATTTTAAAGCAAGCCCTGATGCAATGCCAGCTGAGGAAAATAAGTGTCTTTGAAAATCAAACCTTCATTGGGTGATAAATGACAAGAGTTTAACAAAAGTGTTTGTGGGATTTTGGCGTGGTTTAAAGTACAGATCCAGAGGCAACTTTTAAAATGAGTTCCATGGAGTAACACACAGTTCCTTTTGCAGACACCTACTCAACAACTTAACGCTGCATGTGAACTCAGTTTGCTTAGAACAGAGGTAACCAATAAGGTGGCCTCCAGATGTTGTACTACAACTCCCACCATCCTTGGCCATTGGGTACACTGGCAGGCTCCAGGAGATGCGGTCTAATAACGTGTGGAAACCTCCATGTTAGCTAAATTTGGACTTTAGCATGAAGCACTAAAAACAACTCAGGGTCTGCTGCGGCACATTCTCCTCTGTCTGATGTTGGAAAGTGCTAGGCACAATCATGTTATGCTACCTGCCTCTCTCCTCACATTCTACTTTTTTCCACTGGGCCTTCCCTGCATTCCTTCAATTCTCATTCCTAGATGTAAATGTTAAGGGCCAAACTAGGATCAATGCCATCTTTGAAACCTAGTTTGGGCCTATTTATGCATAGTGGTGCTCACTTCCTCCCTTTGTGCCTTCTTCCCTACATCATCCGTATTAGATTGCAACTTGTGTATGTTTTTGCCTATGTAATTTTGAGAGAAGGGCCATAGCTCAGTGGCAGGTCATCTGCAGAGAGTCCCGGGATCAATCCCCAGCATCTCTAGGTAGGGCTTGCAGAAACCCAGGCCTGAAATTCTGGAGAGCCACTGCCAGTCATTATGGGTCTAGATGGACCAATGGTCCAGTTTAGTATAAGGGAGTTTCCTATTGTGGTTGTTGGTTGTTGTCATCCCTCTGTCTCAGAAGACAAGCTTTGACCACTGGAGTGACTTCATGTCCTTCTTGTGGGCTTCCTGGGGGCATCTGGCTGGCCACTGTGAGAAGGAGGATTGAGGACTAGATGGGCCATAGGTCTGACCCAGCACAGCTCTTTTTAAAACATATGTTCTTGTAATTACTGCTGCGCAAAGTGGAGAAGTGCCATCTCATGCTCCAAGATTCTTAATGTGCAACATGCTTGCCCAAAAAGGTTGCCCACCATGACCACTTCAAACTCATGAGCACTCAGGGCAGGACTCATCCAACGGCCCATGTATTAACAACTGTCTGTGACAAATGCTGGTAATTTAGAAGCTAATCTGAAGCAGCCCTGAAAACGAGGCCATTCACATTCATTGCAAATGGGCAGGGCAATCATGCTCCAAGTGGGGGCAACCCATTGTGCCTCCAGGTCCCCATTTTGAGCTGGCACTTTAAATTATTCAAACCTTGACCTTCACAGCATCTCTCCATTAAGGTTTGTTAATGTCCCCTAAAGTCAGTGTTCTGCGTCCACTCCCCCAGGGTTGGGAGCAAATTCGTCTGCCTTGCCACACAGGGAGTCTCACACATTTCCCTTGGTTGGAATACACCGATTAAAAAAGGCAGAGCTCCATTACAGCATGATCCTGTGGGTTTTTACCCAGAAGTAGGTCTGTCTCCAGATCTGGGGCAAGGGGGGGGGGGTGCTTTTGGCAAAGTGCTTCCCCAGTGATCCATGGATAGAGGTCCTTAAGGTTCCCAAGGAGCTCACCTCAAAGCAAATCTCCCCTTATCTATATGAAAACTTAAAATAGGACAATAGATAGCTTTCTTTTGGCAGCAGCCACCCAGAATCTGCCACTTGGCTTTTGCTGCAATGTCCCAGATGCTACACATAGGATTGCCAGGTCAGGAACATCCCAGCTTCTGAAATTTCAGGGCCCAAACCTGAGATCTAAGGGTGGGCCCTGGGGACAAGAAGTTAATTGGGAGAGGGAAGTAGAGGGGGGAACACTCCCCAAAGTGTCTTCACTATGATTTGCAGCCAGCTCCTGCCAGGCTGAAGCTCGAAAACTGTCTGCACAGTCTTCTTAACCATTTATTAATATTATTAGAAAAGGCACTCTTGCCCACCTGGAGATTCAAGCCCCCACCTGCCACCTGGAGCGGGCCAGGCAAAACTGAAGGCTTCAGGTCAAACCTGAAGCTCTGGTAAAGCCATTCCCATGCAAAGCAGATGCTCTCCCACTGGGAGTATCAGGCTAGGTTAGCAATGAAGACAGGCTGTGTGGCAATGAAGGGAGGGCTCAGCCAGAGGGTGCTGCCCCCTAGCACCTGCAGCCTGAGGCAGTTGCCTCATGCTACTTAATGGTAGGACTGGCCCAGCCTCACTAGCAAATCTGAAAATCATACATGAGAAAAAGCATATTTTAAGCAATGAAAACAAAATGTTATGGATTGCCCTATGGATATTATATAAGTGTCTGTAAGTTATAATTCACACGCCTTTATGACACTCCATTATATTTGTTTGAGCACTTTTTGTTTGTTTTGTTAGAGAAAGCCTTCAATCCGGACAGGGCTTTCATTGTTCTCTTCAGTAAACAACATTGTGCAAAGTGTAGGCATGGGTGAGCCTTCCTTTCTCTGGCCCATGCCATTTTCACCCCTAAATCCCCTCCATTTTGTTTCCATATTAATCTGGAATTTTAAATAAAAGTTCACACAAAAAAAATGCATTTCTGAAGGCTTTCCCTGAACCAGAAGGGATGGTCCCTGCCTGCTTTCAGACATTTCCTGAAAATTGTACCATTTTGACCATCTGAAGTTTTCTTTCTTAACCAACCAGTATTTACTGACACTTTAATTATATTTTATGAATACCTATAGACTGCTTTTATTGTTTTTATTTATATCTATATATTTTACAAAAAACGTGGATTAGAAACAGCTAACTAAATAAATAAATATAGGCTAGAACCTTTTTTACATGTTTGACCTTCTGCTTTATTTATGTGTATTTATTGTGTTTGTATCTTGCCATTTTACTGATTTTAGGTTGTGTTTTTGATCATTTTAATGTTTTAATGATACACTGTTTGTTTCTTGGTCGGTATGCAACTTAGAGATTTTTGAAATATTAATCAGTTTATTAATAAATTCAAAACTATTTCTCTCTCTCTCCCTCTCTCTCTGTTTTGAGCCGGGAACTTTGTCCAGGTAGAGTAAAATCTGTAGAGTAACTTCTGATCAGCACATTAGTCCTGGAGGTGTGGATCATATCAATTTATATAGGAATCTGCAAAGATAATTTACTGAAGCACACAGCTTTTTTGGATGAGTGGCAGCTGCTACAACCACTGGGAGGCTCCCCTCCAACCCCACTGAGATGCATTGTTGATGGAAAAATATGAACTACAACACAATCTCGTTGACTAGTTGAAATTGGAAGCTTTCAATTTAACTGGATAGCGTGTGGATCTGGCTGTGTTTGAGAAATGAGGGTTTCAGGACTGAGACACTGGCTCTCATCAATCTCTGGAATGCATCCAGCAGGCTTTGCAGTTACCAAACATAAAGCATGTGTTTAAAGCAGCTTCTGTTTATGCATGCCAGATCTTGCGCGTTTACGGAAAAAAAGGAACCTCCTGCTAAATTTGGCTCTCCAAAACAAACTCACTCCCTATTCCTTGATAAGATTATTTTTCTCGCAAGATGCTTTCAGCACTGTTGAAAATTGCTTGTTTGCCACAAGCTGAATGCAGAGTCAGCCCTGTCTTTCCTGAACCATGCTTGTGTGAATGAAAACACTCCTTAAAAAAGCTAAGGGAGCAACTTCCTAGACATTACACAGCACTGACTCATAAGGAGAAGGCAGCTGCATTACAAGATACCGTAACATATCACAGCTCCCTGCTTGTGGACTGAGTTTTGAAAGGTGGTTATTTTAAAAGGTAGAAAAATATAGCGAGGAACTCAAAATGCAGGAGAGGGCAAAAGCCGCAAAATAATTCCAAGAAGGAGCTAATCTGTGAATTAAATTCTGCCCAATTCTATCAGGGAGGGCCATAAAATTACTAATGGCTGTTAATTTGCTATTGTTGATTTTTTTTTTCTGCCAAGAAAGCTTCAGAGATTCCACAGTCATATACGATTATTTGAAAATACTTGCCAGATGCGTTTTTTATTTGTATGTGTCTTTAAGAAGTTTTGCTGGATCAAATGGAGGCTTCAATAAGTCACATGCTTACATTTGAAATGGGCTTAATTCTGAATAAACTTAGCATTGGAAGAGTTCAGTTAGCCCAGCTTCCATCTTATTTTACCTTCGGGGTTTACATTAGCAATGCTTGCTGGAAGGAAAAGGAGCTGGGGTTGTACACATAACCAACAAGACAACACATGTACTTGGAAAACATAAAGAAGATAAGCAGAAACAACTAAGTAGATGTTGAAATGGATAGACAGCCCTGAGTGTGGGTCACAGATGCTCAGAGTGTTTGCCCTTGCATGCATCTTCTAACCCACGCACATACACACACAACCCCAAATCACATGAAATGTTTCCATTTCACCCATGCTGGCATTTGCTCTTCATTGCTGCTAATTTACTGACAGGTATACTTCTATAATATTGCTTCAGTACGCCTCCCTCAACAGAAGGAAGGGGTGCGCGGACCCAACCAAGAGCTTATTAAAAGGATTTATTCTTTGAGTTTTCAAGGTAGGAAAGTAGAACTCCGAGGGTACTTTGAAAGCTACACGTCTGCCTATTTAAAGGAGGCTGCTTGATGAAAAGAGGACTTAAAATGTCAACTCAGTTCTGACATCCAAGTGTTGTTGTTTTTAAAGTTAAAAAAACAACTCACACTATTTCTGCCAGTATTTGTGCATCATGCAAGTACAGTATTTTCAAGTCATTTTTAAAAGGATGAAAATTATTCTGGTTAGGTGGTGGACCACCAGACATGTTGCCCCCGGTTCCAACTGCCTTATACCAAATCAGACCACAGGTCTGTCTAGTTTTGTATCGCCTACCCTGGAGATGGACTGTGTGGTTCAATGGCAGAGCACCTGCCTTGCAGGTTGAAGGTTGCAGATTCAGACCCCGTAGGGTTGATTCCAAGTATGGCTGGGATAAATTCCTGCCTCAAAACACAGAGAGCCACTGCCCATCAGAGTAGGCAATATTGAAGTAGATTTTACAGCTTCTTCTGTTCCTAAGACTGGCAGCAGCTCTCTAGAGTTTTAGAAAAATGGCATTTCCACTCCTGTCTGAAAAAGCTGGGCACCAAATCAGGGACGTAAGTCATGTGCTTGAGCAATAGTCCCTCCCATAAATAAGAGTAACCTGCATTAGGTTGTTAGGAGCAGAGGAATGCTCTGGCTGGCAGGGTCTCTGGCAGAGAAAGGTCTTGCCTCCTACCTGGTCCCATTAACTGGTGATGCCATGATTTGAACCTGGAGCCTTCTGCACAGGCAGCAGGTGCTGAGCCACTGAGTTATGATCCCTCTTGAAGGAAGGGTGGAATAAAAATAAATTAAGAAGTGGCAGATTTATGCCACCAATTCCACACCAGCTGAGATAACAGGAGTGGCCAGGAGGTCAGCAGCTACAGCAGTGCTTCTCTTACTCCCTGTAAATGGTCCTGGGGATGCTTCCCCAAAGTTGGGGTTCAGTTTGTGTTTCAAAGCCCAGCGAAGAGGGAGGAAATAACCACTTAAACTGCTCTGAGATACTTGAGGGAACAATCAGTAGGTTAGGAAAGGGTTAACCACCACCCCCATCCAACAATTCCCCCAGCCCCACATTAGAGTCTTGGGGGTTTGGAATTTATCTGATCTGATGAAGAAGAAAACCTAGGAAAGTGCGTAATACTGAGCCAGACCAGTGCTGCATCTAACTCAACATATTCTACACTGACTGGCAGCAGCTTACCAGGATCTAGTTCCCTGCCTGGATATACATGTGGCTGAACCCAGGACCTTCTTCATGCAACATAGATGCTCTCTGACTGAGCTATGCCCTTTCCCCCAAAGAGAACAGGAGGCCTAAAGAGAGCAGAAAAAGGCATTTCCCAGCACAGCTCACATTTCTCACCCCCCCAACCCTCTCCTTAGTGCTCCAAGCCCAAACAATGATGCTTTTAAAAAACAACAACTAGCAGCTTCCATATCTCATAAAAAGCAAAGTTGTCACCAATTGCACCTGACTTCTCTGGACATGCAGAAGCTGTAACACAAGGAATCTCAGCCTGGGAAACTTTGAGTTCCTTCCAAGTCACTGAGAGAAAAAAGCTGGTAGTGGCAACATGACACTGTCAACAAATTGACAATTCACATCCCTCATGTGGTGTCAAGCAGACATTGCTCTGCTCTGCTGCTGCTTCTTTCTGCTTCCTTTTTTCCCTCTCTTGACTGGGTTTTCCTTTTTCTTTTTTTTGTAAGCTTTCCAAGAGGGTCCCACTAGGCTGCAAGAGAACTGAGGCATTTAACCATTGAAAAAGCAGAGAGCGTTTCAACGGTGCTTGCCACGACACAGGAAAACAGGAACAGCATTGTAAAGCAAAATATTCAATGAGCCAATGCAACGCGGTGCTTTGTAGTGCATCGAGAGGTGATACCTCAGGGGCACATGCTTGGGATGAGGAAGGTCCCAGGTTCAATCCCAAGCATCTCCAGTTAAATAGGATCATGCAGCAGGTGATGCCAAGGACCTCTGTCTTAGCTCCTAGAAAGAAGCTGGGCTAGACAAATAGCTTAGAGACAAATAGCCTAGACAAATAGTCTAAGTTAGGAATGAGCAAGCAGAAGGCTGCTCACCCCAAAAGAAAACCTAGGTTCCTCAAACACTCCAGCTGAACACTGAGGCCCTTGCAACAGTTCTCCCATCATGGTCCCAAAGGAGGGGAAGGGAAAGGACAGCATGGGGGTAGCCAATATGGTGTGATCCAGGTGGTGTTGGGGCTCAGTCAGTAGGGCCAATGATCAGGGTGGATGGGAGTCAAGAGTCATGATATGGAAGACAGCACATTGGCTGTTTCTGGGGTAGCAGGAAGGGATGGTTCCTTGGGGGGTAGGAGTCTGTGTCATTTGCCACCAGTGGGGCTGGTGATGTTTAGCTTCCATACCCAGTGGGAAAATATGCCAGGAGAGTCCTCAGCTTACAGGCTGTTTTCCTTCTTTCATTTCCTTCATTTTTCTATTCTGATTTATTGCTGTACAAATAATGAAAAACCTTAATAAAGTGATTTCAAAAAGGCACACAGGCCTACTCTCTTAAAATTAGTGTTGAGGTTTTTTGTTTTTGTTAAGTAACACAGACCTTGGAACTCACAAGACGCTGTTCATAAGCTTCTATCTGCAGGACAGTTAAGATACAGGAAGAAACTGCTGTGGAGGTTCTGGGACAGAAACAGCTGCAAAGTTACTATCTCAGGGGCCTACATTTTGATATGCCATTGGTGCTCGTCCAACACAGTTTCCTTGTACAAGAGGTCCGTGTTCCCCTCCATTAACTTCTCAACAGAATTCTATACCTTAAGCATAGCTTAAGCTTAAATTACCAGCACCAAAGTAAAACAAAATAAAAATTTAATACATCAGAACCCTTGCCCAGAAAAGACTCAAGCTAATACACGTCAGTTAAGAAGATAGTAGTTGGCAAGTTAAAATGATCTTGAAAAAGCATGTGTCTTGAAAAAGCATCAAAGCAAATAAGGATGTTAGACCTTGTAATACTTTTTTTTTTTTTTTTTTTTTGGTATGGGGTTCTGATACCGTTAGAATAAACTGCTGGAAGTTTGATTAGTAATAAGAACATAGCAGATTAACCTCCAACGTTTAGCCCTTTCACCTCCATCGAATTACTGATCTTTATCTCATTGAGCTGTGCTAGCAATTGGCTTGGGAACATTATACCTTTCTAAGAGCTGTCAGTCTTTGTCAGTATCGCTACACAATGGATTGGAACAGCGGGCTCTAAAGGACTGTGTCACCTTTATAAATGCATGGTGCTTTTTAAAAAATAGCATATTGAGTCCTCGCCACCCTCTCCCAAATATATTGATCTATCTTTGATTTCATTTACAAATTAACCATTTATCCAAAAACTTACACCTTTTCTTATTAGTAACATTAGTATAATTTCAGGTAAACACGAAAGATTTCAAGTGGTCATCAAAAATTCTAATGAATACTGTTGGGAATAGGGTTGCTTAATTTTAGAAAATAACGGCTCCCTGAGATTCAGTTAGAAACGCATATCTGGGTTTTTTCTTTTCTTTATCTGCATGGGCTGTATAGGAATGTGGGTGAAAGCTTACATTATCTCAGTACAGATTCCTCCATTCACAAATACCCTCTGTCCAGAAACTGTGTCTCCCACACGAACCAATGCAAATTCCTAAAATGTGTTCTGCTTTTAATGGCTGATTGCCCCCTTGCCCTATTTTCAGCAGGAGGTGCAAAGCTTGAAGCTCATTTGCCTTTCAGGGTAAAGTTAAGCAGACTACAGTATGCAAAACACCACATGGAATGAGGAAAGACTGTGTACAAGAGACCATAGCATTTCTTATATTCGGAGGCATCCCTGTCCATGATCTTTGCTTCTCTGTTCCACCAGTCTCAACCATCTGCTCTGGTTCCACCAGTCTCCACCATCTGCTCTTTCAAAGACTCCACCCTTCCACACTTGCTGCCCCATTTGCTTGAAACTGGTTCCCTGAACAGCAGCATGATGCCGCCTCTCTTATGCACTTCAAATCCACCCTCAAACCCTATCTTTCCAGTGAAGGCCTTGGCAGGGCCCCCTAGTTGCCAGTTCCTGCTGCAGAGTTGGAGAAGTGTGGCCCTCCAGATGTTGCTCGACTCCAACACCTATCAGTTCCAGCCAGTATGGCCAAGGACCTTTCACATGTAATGTGAGCATAGGGGAAGGTGGAGGTGAAATTGCTCTTCCTTGGCCACAATGCCTTTGTTGTGAGACAGATAAGTCCAGAGGTGGATTTAGGGCAGTGTGAGAAGTTTGAGGGCACTGGGGGCACAGCTGAGGAGGGCATCTTCTGAAAGCCCGGTAAGTGCTTACCCAGCTTTGGGAAGGAGGCATGAGGGCTCTGACAGGGTCCTAGAGCCTTCTTGCCTTCTTCCCAAAGTTTTGCAAGTGCTTACTGGGCTTTGGAATAGAACCATAAGGGCTCTACGATCTTGCCAGAGCCTTGTACCTCCTTCCCAAAGACTAGCACCTTGTTTACCTGGCTTAAGCTGGTGCTGCAAGGACTGGGGGAAGGGTTTCAAATGCTGGCCTTGCACAGGGCAGCATATTCCCAAGGTCCGCCCCTACTATGGCTCTTCGATGATTGTTGGATTCCAGTGCTCATCAGTTCCTGCCAGCATGGTCAAAGGCCAGGGATGGTGGAAGCTGGTAGTGTCTACATATTCCCCAACCCTGTCCTACTACAACCCAGCCTGGAACCAAGTGTAAGAGACAGCAAGTGGAACAAGTGCATATTGCTTTCCTGTTTATCCCTCCCTCCCCTTTCCCCTCTGCTGTCTTGTTCCCCACATGGAAAATTCCAGACTGCAAGCTCCTTGGTGGAGGAGGTCTGTTCACTTGAGCTCTGAAAACCCCATGCACATTGGTAGCACCACATGCATAATAAGTTGCCAAGGCTCTCGTGGATTGTTTGGAGGTGGGGAAGGGTGTGCCTGTTTCACTAACTGCAAGCTTAGCCATGTCTGCTCATAAGTAGGTCCTATTGAATTCAACAGGACTTACTGCAAAGTAAGAGAAGTTAGGACTGCACAGCCTTTGTCTATTTTGTCCCTCTTGTTATCATAGAGAAAGGCACAGAATAAAAGAAGCACATGCCTGATAAATGAAACAGCAAGGAAGGCAATCAGGGGCTAGGACTAAGCAGCCGGGATTGTCATGTTTTGTATTGCAGCCCAGAGCACTAACCTGGCCATCAAGGCACACAGGTGGAAGTATGAATCAAAGTCCCATTGAAGACTCAATTTTCCCAATGTGTCACAATTGCAGAGCCACCTGTGAGCGGTAAGTTTCTGGTAACCTACTGTGAAAATTAAGGAGACAAGAGCCCTCAGAACGACTCTTTCCTTTATCTTTGGTGTGAAGGTCTAGCAGATTAGAAGTTGGGTCTAAACTATAAGGAAACAAAAGTCTCACCCCCCCACCCCCATATTTAAAAATGGGATAGGTTGCTGTTGTTACAAGTGCTGTGCACAAATGGTCTCCTGAAATTCTCTGCCTTGTTTGTGGGGTGGGAAAAAGGGAAAAGAATTCACTGGATTTCTCCAGGCGAAGGAGGAGAGATGGCAAAAGTACACTTCACTTAAAAAAGAAACTTTAGCCAGTCACCCAGTGGGCAGCACGCTTGCCTTCTGCACATACAGAGAAGCCCAGCCAAGGTGCTCAATGGGTTTTCAAGACAGCACCAAGACAGACAGCAGAATGCAGAAAATGAGAGTGATCATTTGCAGAATGAATTATGGGTGGAGCCTGCCCACATGTAAAGCTGATGGGGCTTACAAACTCAAACACCAGTTAACAGCAGAAAAACAACAACAGAAGAATGTGCCATCTTAAATGATAGTTTGGTTTCTAAAGGGTTTCATTATCATGCATGTATGTAACAATGCAAAATTTTCCCATGCCTTTTGAAGTAAATTAAATGCAATCTAGAAATATGCAGAAAAAACAGAACGTATTTGTTAATTTTGTAAAAAAAAGGAATATACAAAGAAAGCACCTATTACCATTGCCATTCGTCAAGTATCACAATGGAAGGTGAAGCAACAGAATATGTTGAAATGAATTCTGTTCTGCTATTGAATGTTTCTGACCTTCCTAATGTCACCCCCCCAAAAAAAGAAAACCAGGGATGGGGAGCCGGTGTCCCTCCAAATGTCGTTGGACTCCAACTCATAGCTGCAGACAGCATGGCTAATGCTCAGGGGTGATGGGAGTTGTAAGCCAGCAACATCTGGAGGGCCACAGTTTTCCTATTTCTGGTTTAAATAAAATGGATTTTAAAAGCATACTGGCACCATGACAGAATTCTTGATGGTTCAGATGTCATGATGCCACCTAGCAAAACCAGCTTCAAATTGGTGCTCCCCAGGTGTGTTTTACTAAAACTCCCATCATCCTAACTATTGGCTATGCTGACTAGGAGTAGTAGCCCAAAACATCTGGAGGACCCCAGACTGGGAAAGGCTGAGCTAAACCTTCCCTATATCTCCTCACTTTACATGCTGACTTAAGCACTTCAGGCCTTGACTGATTAAACCAGAGTCCCTCCATTATGTCCAAAATGGGGAACTCCAGTTTTGTGTCAGCTAACTATCCAGGATGTTAAAGCAGGAACAAACCAAACATTAAGATCCTGATTAACAAACTGACATTAAACCAGAGTTCCTCGTTTTAGATGCAAAAAAGGCACTCTGATTTATCACAGAGCTGCGTTGAAAACTTTGAAAATTCAGATTGGTGGAGGGCAAAACAAGCCTTCCTGAAAAGTAACATGCAAGGAAAGAAATTTCTCCAGAATTTGCAGGAGCAGTTTGCTCTTTGCCTTACCATGAAGTGCTCAAAGGGGTTTCCATTTCCCCCCTTGCTTTTAAAACTTAAAAAGAAAAGCCCCACATCGCTCACAAAAGTGTGTGCCTCCTTCCGCAGCTTTCTGCAAGCTGCAATTCTTGGAATGCAAGTGATACTGCATCATGTCGTGATGCATCATGTTGCTCCCAAAGCATTCTGGGAAGTGTGTACAAGGCTCTTTCCTGTGCTTCCTGTCAGCTGCACCTTCTTCATGCATCGCCTCTCTTAACAAAGGCCCCAAAACATTCCAGGAAGTGTGACAAGCAGAAAGCTGTGGAGAGAGCCTTGCACCACGGTCAGTGCCTACCCAGCTTTCTGCTCCGATTTCACTTTCCTTTTCCGGACATCAAGTTACAAGAAAGGAGATTCCGACTATACATCAGGAAGAACTTTCTGACAGTAAGAGCTGTTTGACAGTGGATCAGATTCCCTGGGGGATGTAGTAGACTGTCCTTTCTTGGAGGTTTTTTAGCAGAGGTTGAATGGCCTTCTGTCAGATGTGATCTAGCTGAGATTCTTACATTGCAAGGGGTTGAACTAGATGACCCTTGGGGTCCCTTCAGACTCTACAATTCTCTGATTCTGTGGGGGAAAAGTTGATTATTAAAGCATATGACTGTCCATCTAGCTGATAACTAAAACAACATATTTCTTAATAGGAAGTGAAATTCCTCAGAACTTGAGAATTTGGCAAGACCACCTCTCCTTCGAAAGGATGTTGCCTCACCCTCATCCAAGGCATCTTATCTCATTGTATGCAGGAGGTTCCTGGTTCTACCCCCAGCATCTCCAGATAGGTCTGGGAATGTCTCCTGTCTGAAATCTTGGGAAACTGCTACCAGTCAGTGCAGACAGTACTGAGCTACACAGACCAATGGCCATGCTTAGTATAAGCAGCTCCCTATGTCCCTATTTAAGCTGGTCCTTTATTGAGAGCAATGAAGGCTGGAATAAAGGGGTGTAGCTCAGCAGGAGAGCATCTGCTTGGCATGCAGAAGGCCCCAGGTTCAATTACTAGCATCTCCAAGTGGGAATGGGAATGTCCCCATCTGAAATCCTGGAAAGCTGCTACCAGTCAGCATAGAAAGTACTCAGCTAGATGGATCAATGATCTGCAACAATACACGGCAGCTATCCTCACTAATGTCACCCATGGCTCTGAAATGACTCTGATGCAAGACTCACAGTGGAGTATCACTTGCTTATGAACCAGCCCTATCAAACTCAGAAGGGGTCCAAGTAAAGTGTTATGCAGTGTTGAATCACACATAGAACTGAACCATAAGTGCTGACACCTGTAGGTCCACTCTTGTTGAGCAGGGATAATTTATGTTATAAAAACTCACAATAAAACTACGAAGCTTTTTAGAAAGTGTAAAATAAATGTACAGTGGTACCTTGGTTCACAAACAACTTGGAACCCAAACACTGCAAACCCAGAAGTAAGTGTTCCGGTTTGCAAACTTTTTTTGGAAGCCGAACATGCTCCATTTTGAGTGCCACACTTCTGTTTTGAGTGTAACGCTGAGGTCTGTCTGTTTTTGCTATTTATTTTGCATTTTTTTGGCTCTTTTCGTTTTGTTTTTGTGAGTGTGTGGAACCCAGTTCAGTTACTGATTGATTGGTTGTGTGACTGCAGTACATTGTTTATTGCTTTCATTTTATGGCTCAATGGTCTCGTTAGATAGTAGAATTCATGTTAAATGGCTGTTTTAGGGGTTGTTTTTAAAAGTCTGGAATGGATTAATCCATTTTGCATTACTTTCTATGGGAAAGTGTGTCTTGGTTTTGGAATGCTTTGGTTTTAGAACAGACTTCCAGAATGGATTAAGTTTGAGAACCAAGGTACCACTGTAAATGGAGGAGGTGGAAAACAGGCACAGTCTGGATTCTTACTTGCCGGGGTTTTCAAGAGCAAGCAGTTTATAGCTTTCAACCCAATGATATCTCTTGAGTGTATCCTGCAGATGGGAACAAGTATCCCACTTCTTCTTTTTGTCCCTTCAGTGTTCCTCACAACAACACTGAGAAATAGGTTACGCTGGGAGAGGTAACCCAGTAAATATCATGACTGAGTGGAGATTTTAACCTGGGTCTCCCTGATCCTTACCCAACGTTTCACCACTCTGGCTCTGAAAGTTGTTTTTTAATTGGTTAGAGAGCACTGCGATTAATTATAATAAAGGTCACATCTCCCTTGAGAGCCAAAGCCTCAACCAAGCACCTAGGCACAGACCACAAGCAGCTTCTAATCTAGGTCCCAAACAAGAGGACAAACTTGCAGCTGTAAGCAGTAGCAGGAGACAAAGGAAATAATGACTCATAATGGTTGTGACTTTCATTACAGCCAGACATGGGGGGGGGGGGGGCACAAGTGACAATTAGGGTGAGATTTGTCCTCTTTCTCTCTTTTTGTCTCTGCGCTCCCAGAATAGTATGAATTAGAACACTGCACAAGCAAAAAGCCAAAGAAGTGACCTGTTGGAGATAAAGAAAGAGAGATTTCACTTGAATAATGGCTTCAAGAATACAGACGCTCCCTGGGTTCAGTCCCTAAGTAGGGCTAGGATAACTAGTGCCTGAAACCCTGGAGATCCATTGCCAGTTAAGTGTTGACAGCACTGAGCTAGATGGGACCAATGGGTCAGATTCAGTATAAGGCAGATTCCTGTGTGTTAAAATCACAGGACTGGAAGAGGACAAGGGAGTCATGCGGATCAACACTCTACCCTACTCCAAAAGTGGAGTTGCTCTTGCTCAGCTTCCATGTATTCGTTTTAAGACATTGATGGGAAACTCCCATGACTCTCTAGTTGTTTGACTCCCAATTCTCATCAGTGCTGGTCAGGGATGATGGAAGTTGTGGTCCTTCAGCAGCTGGAGAGCCGCAGAGCCTCCATGCCTGTGGTTAGAGCTGAGAAGGATCCCTGCATACAGAACAACCCATGTGCGGGGTTCCTCTCTGTGTGATCAGTGCCAATCACACATAGGGTGGTCAGTTGCAGATTGCCAAAAGAAAAAAGAGGATCTGCATAATCAATTATTTTGGGGGGGTAAAATTTACATGTGGCAATTTATATGTATAGACCCAAATTTTCCTGTTAAAAAACCACCTCTAATGTAAAATAATTACAATATATCTCATCATAACAGGGAAGACTCCAGGTGATTTGTTGCTGCTGACAAGGTGCTGCTAACCATTGATGGGCAAGTTAGCAGACACCTATGGTTCTTATCTTTAAACTGGACTTGGAATGGGCAGCCCTCAAATAGAGGGCACTTTGAAATAGAGGGATTTTCTGTGACATCCTTTCCACATAGACGAAGTATGGTAACCCTAATCATGCAGCAAGAGCCTTAACAGTTCTATAAGCAGGGAGTCTTCTCAGATCTAAAAATGAAAATGTGGAAGTTGGACACATGCAATCCTACACCCTGCAAACACACACACACACACACACACACACCGTCTCCCCCTAATGATCAGCATAACAATGCATGCATTCAGACAATGCTTGAAAGGAGCAAGTGTCTTAAATCCTAATCCCCACAAACCTGTCAGATCACAGCCAAAACTGTAATGCATTCAGCCTTGTAAATAAATTCACAAAAGTTACTAGCCCACCCTCTCCCCACTAAAAGAAAAATGCTAGCCAGCTGG
Source organism: Podarcis tiliguerta (assembly GCF_965153285.1). Lineage (NCBI taxonomy): Eukaryota > Metazoa > Chordata > Lepidosauria > Squamata > Lacertidae > Podarcis > Podarcis tiliguerta. The sequence goes on from NC_139541.1 coordinate 46,683,928, forward strand.
GAGCTAGAAGGCAGGGTGCCATCTTCCTTTTTGCATTTCCATGTGAGGCACAGAGGAGGAACAGTGAACTCTGTTCCTGATGTACCAAACCAGGTGAAATTCAAGAATTCGCCCGCATGCAGCTTCTTCCTGCCTCTGCTAAGTTTGCACTTTGAAACAAGGCAGAAATAGCAGGCAGAAATAAGCAACAAAGAATGTGCTCATGAGATACATCCATTAATGAGGAACTTGGCCTGCCACAGGCATTAAACACAATAATCCTAGAGAAATTTTTGAAATTTACACCCCTTGTCAGCAGTCCTTAAAACATTTGGTAAGTGGATTACAGATATCCATAATTTATCTACTTTTTTCTTCCCATCTAACAAATGTGATAAATGTAGAGATATACTTTCAATTTCCCCAAGGCTGCATGCACGCAGAGTGCTGTGATGGCACCGATATCATTCAAAAAATGCTTCAAATAATTAAAACATTAATTCAATTAATCTCATAAGTGGCTTAAAATGCATTGCTCTGAGTGCTATTAACAGCCAGTTCATTGGTTTATCGGGACAGGATGGAAGATTAATCAAAAGCTGTACAGCTATATTTCTGATTAGAGAAAACAATACCGTACCAACTGCCCACTTAATTCTCTCTAGTGCTTTATTAGATGTGCCGATATTTGGTCCTGATGTGCTATGTTCCCTTAATGAACACAATAAAGGAAAAAATAGTCAGTAAAGGGTTCAGCTCAGAGTCTCTATAAAAATCAGAGTGTTCACAAGGTGTTATACAGAGATTAATTTATAGATTCCTATTAATATACTGCAAGCTCTCTTTTGTATGACTATAAAATCTTATTTCTTGGCTGAGAAAGATAACATTCGCTATATAAAAGTCCCTAGTCATGACACACATTACTTTACATTTATGCAAAGCAAATGGCTCCTTCAAGAAAGTATTATGCTGAAAGGCTGGGAGAGGAAGGGGAAGTTTTGCAGGTAAATGGAGGAGCTCCTACCCCCCTCTAAAATTAATTAAAAAGGGTTAAATAGCTATCCTTTTAATGAATAATCCTATCACCTCTCTGGAGCTAGCAGTAGGATAGATAAACCCTTGGGATTATCTTTTACCTACAGATGCTCTTTGCTAAATTCAGGGAACAGACTATAAGCTCTAAGCAGAGCAAAGGGCTCACTCCATACTTAAATCTATACGTACTTATTTTATTTTATTTAAAAATGGCAGTCTTGTATTGAGAAAATGAGTATTTCTCCTGATCACAAACAGATTCATTCCTTGTAGGCAGGCAAACAAATAACTCTTTTTAAAAAAAATAATAGATGTTAAAAAGTAACTTGGAACAATAGAAACATACCTACGGAATAGCTACTCAATGTGTAATGTCTATCACTAACCATTATATATGTCTGCTCCAAGACCTGAGCTACAAAAGGCCAAATTTTCTTAAAAGCATGTTGAAATATTAATAGATATCTCAAACTGTTGTCCGTCGAGGCCTGCCAGTCCTGTGAAAGATTACATCAGAGTGGAAACAGCAGGGAAGAACCAGGCAAAGCAAAAACACATAAGCAGGGATAGAATGTTGCAGGTGCAAAAGAGATATTTCACACACTGACTTGGTGGGGGCTGTGGCTCGCTGCAAAGGTGATGGCTGCAGAACAACTGGCAGACATATGAAGGCGGCAGTTAAGTGGCAGTAAGTCCCACTGAGTAGTACAATGAGTTTACGTTTTACTTTAGTACAGTAGGCTAGCTTCTGCACACACTCGCACCCGCCACCTCTGTCCTCCATGCAGGCAAGCAAGAGACATTATCAGAGTTCAAGGACACATTCCAGCCTGGCAAAATACTCAGGGCCGAGTGGTGTGGCCTGGGAAAGTTCTGAGGGAAAAATAGAGAGATCTGCAGGGCTACATTTGGCCCCTGGACCTAAGATTCTCCATGGACTTGCGCTGCTAGCCTGTTGCGTACCTGTACCTGAATCTGCTCAGGCAGCATGGGATGTTATGATTGTGAACAAGTTGACATCAAATAGATACCAGAAAGTTTCTCATCCACAAAGTACTTTCCAGAAAGGGAACAGAAGGAATTTTCCAGGTTTCTTCAGAGATGATGTACCTAACAGAATTCTCTTCACCAGCAGCAAACTCTCAATTTAAACAACCGTAAGATTCTCTGTATTAATTTCTGCAAATGCCAACACAAAGTAACCCTTGGAAAATCACAACATACACGATGTATTTAATTTACAAGGAACAACCACCAGTGTACTTCCCCAAAGGAAATTATCTGATAAAATACAATCAGGGAAGGGAGGAAGGTGACCAACGGTGAACAAACAATCATGAAAATAGGCCCTTGAGTCTGTCCCTTTTTAGAGCAAAGGAAGGGAAGATACTGCTAATTAGTTTAAAAACAATTATATCTTGCTGAGGAGGTTATGCCAGAGCAATCTAATGAACAAAACTCAAATTTGTACAGAAAAATATATTTACCAAATAATAGGAGTCCTAATTAAACAATAACGTACCCAGTGTTTCAGTTAATGGCAACCTTCCTCATCAGCACAAGACTATACTTTTCTTGTCAAGGCAAGACATTTGGAAGGGCTGTAGCTCAGTGGTAAGAAAATCTGCTTTGCATGCAGAAGGTCTCATGTTCAATCCCTGGCATGGCCAGGTAGAACTGGGAATGTCCCCCGTCTAAAATTATTTCCTATCTTTGTGTACTCTGTGCATCCTGCCCTTCAAATTATTTTTTTCCCAGGTGGCTGCACAGGATGAAAAAAAAGCAACACACCAAGTAAAAGGATAACTTTAAAACAATTGCATTCTTAAAAACTATATATAAAAGCAACATAAAACCAATTTGTTATGGAGTAAAACTGTTAGTACCCATTGTTACTATGGCAAATCTTTTTGTGTTTTTATACTGTAAACTGCTCTGAGATCTTCCGATAAAGGGTAGTACAGAAATTTAATAAATAATAATAATTAAAAGACTTGGGAAAATAAAAGGGATTTTGCCTGGTCATGTGAATTACAGGTAGGACCCGCTCCCTTCATTCCCATAGCTTCAGGAACAAGTAGACAGCCAGGCAAACAGGAGGGGAACCCACAGGACACTTTGCATGGCTTTGCTCTAAACTCTACCTGACCCTGCCCTGTGAGGCAGGTTAAGCCCCAGGGCATATAGCAAAATGATGGGAGTCCAGCATTATTGGCTTGATAGACAGAAGAGAATTTACACCGAGAATTCTCCTGTTTTAATTGAACACCCCAGTCCTAACACCATACTGGCTACAATAAGAGGCTATAATCTCATGAGCTCTGGCTATCTGATGATGGAAACCTTTGACTCTCCAGATGTTGCTAAGCTATAATCCTTGGTCATTGGTCATGCTGGTTAGGGGTGGGAGCTGTCATTCAGCAATATTCAGGTGGCCAGAAATTCCCCACTCTTGGCCTATCCTGTTATGAGTGCAGTGCTAGTGGTGTCAGACCTCTCTAATCCCTGGATCCAGGAAGTATTAAAAGCTAATCAAGCCTTCTAATTCCTGGAAATAGCCAAACTAGCTTCCTGGTGAGGTGACTGGAGATTAAATGGCTTTGTGTAAAATGGCAAATGGTTGGGCACCTCCCTCAACTCACCGATAGCAAGAAGGACAAAGCCAGAGTTTGGAGTGGAGAGTCTACAGTGATGTGAGCTAGAAGCAAAGCAACAAGCAAAGAGAGTGTGCCATACTGGATCTCTGCTTGAATTCAAGGCTGTGGCTATGGGAGAAACAAGACCCTCTTGGGGTGTTGATGCTGTGAACTCCATCATAGGTTCAGGTTGTATACATGTGTAAATAAACCATTTATCATCTAGACACCACAGTCACTGCTGTGCCTCCTTTCCCAAACAAAACACAAACCCTGGGTAAGCACCTGGAATCTCGCACTTCTCAGAGATTGTGATGGCGCACCACAAAAAAACTATATGAAAAGTGTCACATGGGAGTCAGAGAACACTGTCAGAGGGTTCCCTTCTCACTTCAGTAATTGAAACCAAAGTTCCTCATTATTTAGAACAATGGAGGAAATGAGGAGGGGAGAACATATGTAATCCAAAGCACCTCCAGCTTTATTAATCCCATCATTCATTCTTCATAGCAGACACACCATTTTTTTGCTTGTGTGGTTGCTCATGAGTGCTCTATCCTAGCATTAATCTTTCAGTTTGACAGAAAGAGCACTGAAGTCTTTGCATAGTGAATGTAGGTGGGTAGATGGGTGTGGGGAAACTGGAAAGAAATACAAGTCATTAGATGATATACAGTGAAGAGAAAAAAGTATATTGCAATACTGTCTCCCTATGCTTTCGCAGGAGGCTTGGCTATGGAAAGAAACAAAAACATTGGAGAAAAAATTAAATACATTACTGGAAGGTGACCCAGCAAAACTGAGACCCATGGGTTGCAGAGGTCTGCAATATCTGGCCACAAATTCTCCATTCCTGGCTTCTGTGTACTATGGTTCTTTCACAACTTAGGTGCAATCTACAGGGTTGTGTTTTTCTGTAGCAGTACTCACTGGTACAGAGTAAGGGCAACATTGCCACCAATGGCGGACATCTTGTGCCAACACCCACAAACCTGTTGTAATATACATATGTTACTACTACACTGGGATGGGAGCTGCTCCTTGTGTCTCAGTCTATGATGTACTGGATCCATTGCCATGCAATTGAGAAGCAATGGAAACCTGTGGCCTTCTAGAAATTGGACTCCAACTCACAGAACCCCTGACCATTGGCCATGTTGCCTGGACCTGGTACTAACTTCACACCTTTTTATACCAGTCAACCTAAGTCACTGGGGGGAGAGCATTAGGCACTGCTCAGCAACAATTTGATATACCGTATTTTTTTGCACCATAACACTCACTTTTTTCCTCCTAGAAAGTAAGGGGAAATGTCTATGCGTGTTATGGAGCGAATGCCTATGGATGGCGGGGGGATCTGCTGCAGTCGTGAGCAGGGGATCCATGGTTCCTCTTCCCTCCTCTGTGGCTCGCTTTGAAACAGCAAGGCGGGAGAAGAGCCGCTGAGTGGGGAGGAGAGAGGGACAGGGAGCAAAGTGGGAGAGGACAGGAGCCTTCTCCTCTTATACCCCTCTTTTGCATTACTAGCAGCATCCTTCTCCACACACCCCTTGCGTGCTCCTTGTCCCTTGAGCGCTTTTCCTTCCCTCCCCACCTAAAATGTGGTTACAAAGCACGGATCCACATGGATCCTCAGAATTTTTGCATTGGGCTACCCCAAACTCACCGTCAGATCACATGTCTGTGGCCACAGCATGAACCACAAAAATTATACATCCACTGTTTCATTATAATATTTTTTTTCTTGTTTTCCTCCTCTAAAAACTATGTACGTGTTATGGTCGGGTGCGTGTTATAGAGTGAAAAACACGGTATCTTCCTTGGTGCCCTCTGTATCCTGTGGGTGCACCTAAGAACCTACAAGAAGCACCCTGAGCTGGTGAATCCTCAAGATAAATCTTTCACTCCAGATCTGAAAGAGACTGCATCCTGAAACCAAACAGCCAAGGATTCCAGGGACATTTCCTCTCTCATGCTCAGTCCTGACTAACCATTTGAACATGCAAACAAAAATCAGAGATTGGAGGGAATTAAAGGATTGCTGGTAGAGGATAGCCAATTGTGTAAACAAGTCCTTAAAGGATCAAATATAATTGCTGTCTTAGCTGCTTTTTTACCATCTGGTAACTGATGATAGGCAATGGGCAGGATGCTTATATACCTATTTGTGGCATGTTCAAGCCATGTGATTTCCCATTAACAGTTTATCCCTCCTCATAGAGCTTCTATTTCCTGTAAGGGGATTGGGCTAATGGTGGTTTTTGACAAAAGTCATGTCACAGGCCTTTCTGTGTTAGTGAACAGCCTAAGGTCACTAAGTCAGACGGTCAGTCTGGAAAACAAATCCATATTCCTAATCTTTAAGGCTGATACAGCACAGAGATAACTGTGTGTGATTGTGAGGTTACATGAAGTACAACCAAATGAGAGAAACAAATTCTTCGGACAGCTAGCCCAGCTAATAAAGACTCCTAAAATACATTTATTCCCATTTTATTTAAGGTTTCGTTTTTTGTTTGTTTTTTGGAGGGGCAGGAATCTTGTCATGAAATTATTACATTTCTTAAATCATCTAGAGCTAAGAGAAAAATTCATTGCACAATTTGTACTTCCCAAAACTAATGTTCAAATAGAAATGCAGCTACTCTCTAAAATTCACACTTCTCTGAATTTTGCAATGCGGTTCTCCAACAAAAAGGTGTACTAAAAAGCAAGTATTGGGGAACTGTATGTGAGGAAAATGCATTTTAGTGGGGAAATATGCAAAAAGCATTGTAGGAAAAATTGTTTGTAAAAGTGTGTGTATTAAGAGAAATGGACAAAACAGCTTTTACAGGCAGCACATGCACATGCTCGTTGCTGCCAACTGTGAAGTGGCCCAAAAGTGGGGCCGGGTAGGGGCCAGGTGGGCTTATGCACACTCTGCCAACATGCGCAGGGGTCAGGAATGAAACCCATGCACAAAATGGTCGCTGCCCATATGGGTTTTTACTTAGACACTTTAAAAACAACAACAACTAATGCAGAAGTGGGATAAACAGAAATTAAAATGGGGGGGGGGAGAGGATGAGAAACTATGACAGAAAGAACAATTGACAGATTTGTTCATCCCGAAATCGTGCACATCTTTGCACTGGTTGAATTTGAGAATGTTGCCAGATGTCATGAACTGGCTGGACACAGAGCAATGGTGGGTGGAACCAGAAGGGGAGCCACCAAGGGAAGAAGACTCAGAGCTTGGAGAGTGGTGGTGGGTCAACAACACTCTCTGATTACTTGGGAAAAACCCTGAAGAGGGGGGAACTTAGATGGCTGTGGGGAAGCAGGGATTTTCAGTCTCGGTAACTGATCCGTGGGGCAAGAACTACCGGGGGATGAACTGCTATGCTCATTAGGCCTGGCACTCCATGAAGTCTTTGCAGATCACATTCTTGCTAATACAAAGTTAGGTCCAACTTCTTGGTGTGATTTATTGCTGGCTCACTCTTGGAGGACCTCATCTGTACTCACGAAGAAAGCTGCCTTATATCTACACAGACCATTGGATCCATCTAGTCAGCATTGTCTACAATAACTAGGAGCTCCCCATCATTTTAGACATGACTCTTTCCTCTTCCTTTGCAGATGTGCCAGAAATTAAACCTTTTGCATGCAAAGCATGTGTTTACAGGCCTTCCCAACATGGCTGCGCATGGAAGAAACCATGTCAGTAGGACCTGCTGGGTTACTTGCTACTGGAAAGCAGATTGCCCAGCGGCTCCCACATATCACATCAATCAAGCCTTCCCAGAGATGCTGCACTTCTGGAATCTCCTACCCTTTGAAGCCTGCCAAACCTTATCTCAATCTGTAATTTTTATGGACTGTTTATATTGCCTGAACTGTTTTGTAGAAATTTAATGAATATGTGTGCTATAATGTGTGTCAGCTCTGCTATAAAAACTGAAGGTAATAAAAAGGTATGAGCATAAAGCATTAGTGACCTGTTTTCCAACTTTTTAGTTACCAATAAAGGTTAAACAAATGATAACAGATACAATGAATTCATAACTGTGAGTTCCTTGAGGTAGCACTCATTTTGCCCCACTGATCTGGGGAATGGCTGGACAGTCCATATTTTAAGATGGCAGATGTACCAATAAATGCACAGACTTGTGAATAGTACATGGTTTGAAATTAGAGAGCTTCCACTTTGGGTTTTAAAAGGCCAGAAGATTATTCAAAGCCAAATTCATGAGTATTTTTGAACAGTGTAACTTGAAAACTAACGTACCCACACTGATTTAAAAGGGTACAAACATATATGTGTTATATATACTTATCATGCAGACCAGCCCGACCATTTGTCAAAGTGAGGCAGCTGCCTCAGGCAGCAGAAGCTGGGGAGGGGGAGTGCATGAACCTCCCACCCAGGACTGTGCAATTGCCAGTATGTGGAATGAGGAGGGAGCACCATCTTGTTCTTTGCCTCGCAAGCAAAATATCCAAAATTTCATCTCAGTCCTAGCTAGTCCCTGCTCTCAATGTGCCAAATGCATGGGCCTTCACTGCTATCTTGTCCTAAATTTCTCTCTGCCACAATGGCTCCAAACTTCCAAAGCCACAAAGGTGGAAAAAAAATGAATGTTCACACATATAGATTTGATTGGGGAATAATCTTCTGAGCTTTTCTACAAATGGGTGGAAGGTGAACCCTGGTAGAAATACAGACAGGATAACAGTGGGGTATGACCTGATTGACCCAGTGAACCATCTGAATGACCTCAACTGAAATCTTATTTATTAATTTGAGTGGCTGGGGAAACCCAGCCAGAAGGGTGGGGTATAAATAATAAAATTATTATTATTTTTTAGGACATTTATATCCTATATCTCTCCCATGTAAGAACTCCAGGCAGTTTACAGGAGGTTTGCAGTCTGAACGCGCCCAGACCAGACCTGTTTAGCTCCAGCTAAGTGGGTGCAACTTGTGTCCACAGACCATGACCTCATATCCACATGATGCTATGACAAATTGAGCATCAAATTTTAAAAATGTATAGTGGCACAGAAAACACACCGTGAAGCAGAAAGTGAGCAGTTCAAATATTCATGTCATGAATTCAACAGATGTAGACAGGGAACCTGTATCACTCAGACTCAGCTCCCCCATCTACAATACAGGCCCAATAATTCATTCGCGCGCACGCAGAAACACACGCATGAATATGAAAACGCCATATCCAATGTATTGTTATCAAGGTGTAATAAAAGTAGCAGCCCTACCCAAAGAAGTTTTTTTTAAAAAAATCCATTGAAGGGGAGTCCACCACCTCCTGAAGGAGTCTGTTCCACTGTCAAAGAGCTCTTACTGTCAGAAAGTTTTTCTTTATATTTAGTTGGAATCCCATTTCTTGTAATTTAAAGCCACTGGTTTCAAGTCTTATCCTCCAGAGCAGGAGAAAACAAGCTTTCTCCATCTTCCATGTGTCAGCCCTTTAGATATTTGAAGATAGCTATCATATCTCCTCTCAATCTCCCCTTATCCAGGCTAAACATACCCAACTCCCTCAACCGTTCCAGTTCAGTGTCATCTGCAAATTTGATAAGCAATACAAGTCATTGTTACTACATTTTTTACTGCAAGGAAGGGGGGAGGTGTTAGTGGGCTTTTCTGCTTCTGGTGCCAAATAACTTAGCTGGCCTTGGATATTATGGATTTAGAGTGGTGGTGGTGGGGTTGCTATGTTTCTTGCAGAATAGTTTCTTGGGCCCGTTCAAAAATGATAATGATAATGGTGATTGTGTTATTTCTTCTGTGTAATGATAACTGAGTGGGGGAGAGGGTTTGGGGGGGGGAGTGTGTGTGTGTGTGTGTGTGTGTGTGTGTGTAAGCACGGGCACAGACTTCCTAGAAGCCTGTCCTTGGCTCTTCTCCCTTCATTTCCATCAAACAGTCTGAGGCTTCTGACTGCAGTCTTGATGCAAGATCCCACGAGAAAGACTTCCTCTTCATCCCTCGCATCTTTTCTTGCTTTGCCTTGTGAAAAGCCTGCTGTGGATTGGGGAGGGGCAGGGAGAGGCAGAGCACCAGCCTGCTGCCTTAGAGGAAATATCTTTCCTGTTCAGCTTGTTATTCAAACACAAAGTGGATAAGCTGTGTTTGAACTTTGAAACACCTGAGCCTGAACTAAGCTTAGCAACCTGCAAAGAGATTGAGAACATAGCGGCTTAATTCACATTTGGCTCAGCTACACATTTTCCCAGTTAAGACATCAAATATGGTATGACAATGTATAATCTATCACTTAGGAATCTCTGCCTCTATATACCTCTTCCTTCTCTTTTGCACCCCTCTCCCCAAGCAGCCAATCTCTTCCACTCATTTTCGGATATCTTAAAACACTTTCCATCAAACGTCTGCAGTCATTCCTTCCCAATATTTTTTCTTTTTAAAAAAGCTACCAAACTCTACTTTCTCAATTTTATTCAACAGACTCCTGGCTGTTCCAATAACTGAGTAATCACACTGTAACCATTAAACTTTATCTCTCATTGTCGGGCAAGTATGGGCTCTTTTTTTGTTAAAAAAGCATTAATTTCATATAGATCTTACATTCCCTATTATAATAAAACATGAGCCTGCTTTCCAAACACTCACTTTTGTTATTACTATTGATCACCGGTGAGGCAAGATTGATTTCTTTTAATTTCATTTGTTTCTGTCTCCCTCTCTCTCCCCCGCCACCTCTGCCCCACCTCAGCAGCACAGAACCAAACATATCAAATGCTATGCCATGCGACTCTGTTCCTAGAGCTCTGAATGTCCCTTTCAGGGGCACTGATTTCTTTCCAGGGGAACAAGGAATGGAATGGAGTATCTTGGAAAGGGACAAGAGATATTTTGTTCCAGGTCCCACTTGTAATAGAATTTTAAAAAACAGTATTTTTTTGGGGGGAGGGGGGCATACCACACTTTGTGTCAAGAATGGGGAATCTTTGGCTCTGAATATGTTGTTGGACTCCAGTTCCCATCAGCACCAGCCCTGCTCTTATGCCATGCATTTCTGAACTCAAAATTTTTAGGAAGACACGTGTGTGTGTGTGTGTGTGTGTGTATTAGGGTTTGGATTGGAGATAACTATGATTCACTCTGCATTTAAAGGATAACTCACTCAAGTCACACTTTCTAATACAATATGCTAACTGAACCATGGCCATCCTTAGAAATTCTCACTTCTCTGAATTTTGAAATGCAGATCTACAGCAAAGTAATAATGTATACAAAAACCCCCAACCAAACAAGAGTAGAGTGTGCCTAGCAAAAACACACATTAGTGAAAATTATGGCATTAGTGAAAGTAGCATACACACATGTATTATATTTGGGGGAAGTGCTTTATAGGATGTGTACGTTAGCCAAAATTGCATTTTAAAAAATGTAAATTGTTGTGGAAATACAAAAAAACGAATTTAAGGTTGGAAAGATGAGAATCTGAAATTGACATGCTGGCCCATCCCATGTGTGCGTTTTTTTCTTTAATTTCTGGCGTGATCCATGCTTAGCTCTATGAATACTTCCTAGGTAGCAAAAACTCTGTTAGGCACACAACAATCTTTTCACTGCAATGCAAATGTTTTGCGCTTCCGCCCGCCCCCCTTTCCTGCCACACACCGCTCTCCACGGCAACTGCAGGCATATAATTTATTAATAAAGTGCTCCTTTTATAAGGGAGAGTTAATCTAGCCTGCAGAGGCTCTGTGAAGGAAGAGCTCACTCAACCAGAGGCCCTTCTGAGCACAAACACCGCTTGTATAAAATATCACACAATATTATTTTATACTTCCAGTTTCAAAGGGCCGGGTACTTTCCCCCATTAGACTAACAAATTACAGCAATTGTGGTCAGTAATGTGGAGGTTTCTCTGCCGAGCACTTGCCCCTCGGGAGGAAAGAGAGCAGAGGGGTGTTAAAGCAACTGGGCCTTCCACTCAGTGTGCTAAGTCGCCTGATAATGCTTAGCTATGAGATGCCAGAGGCAGGCCATACCAGGTTTTGATGTGAATACTTAGGGTCCAACTTTCTCCATTTACCAAGCAGGGACAGTTCCAGGTTTTTGTGGGCTGTTAGGCAATGGTGGGGGGCTCTTTATCGCTGCTCCACAAATTGTGCCTTCTCTATATTAACTCCATTCCCCCCCTCCTCCAACCTAGGGGTGGGGAACTTCAGGCCCGAGGGTCAAATGCATACCCTCCAACATTCCACTGATGAAAATTGGGTCACGCATCTTTCAGTGCTGTGATCTCGCGGGAGCCAGCTGACACATGAGAGCATGGCGCCACTTGCAAGCACTGGCTCATTACCCACCCCAAGCTTAGAAGCAGTGGCACTGGAGGGGAGGAATGGGACACTCTGGGATCCAATCAGAAGCCAGGGTGGCTTCTGTAATTATGTGACATCCCAGGAAAATTGGGCTCGCAGATTCTCCCCAGGCCAAGTCTCCTCTTGACTTGCTTTCTCGCCCACCTTGAGTGTTTTTGCCTGGATGGAATGTATAAACTAGGAATGTATCTTGCTTGCCTAGATGGATGAGAGAAAGGGGTACGTGAGACTGTGTAGAACTAGTTTATTTTCCAAAAATAAAAATACATTTATTACTCTGCCCACTTTTGTTTCTAGCCCCACGCACCACTGGCATGTGGCCCCCAGAAGGTTGCCCAGAAGGAAATGTGGCCTCTGGTCTGAAAAGGTTTTCTTTCCCCCTGTTTTAACCAGTGGTATTTCATCCCCCTTTGACTCTTCCCTCTTGAAACCGAAACCAGTATTTTATAAAGTGGGAGCTGAAATAATATATACTGGACAGATACTTTACTACAGAAGCACATGACTAAGGATTTGCTGGTCTAGATTCTGGAACTAGTTTCTACTGGGACACTGATTCAGTTCAGCTCAGGCTGGAATAATGAGAAACCAAGAAAAGCCAAAACGGACAGATCCGCCACCTGAGAGCCAGCACCATGGAACTCAATGGGAATTACTTCTGAGAAGGTGTATGTGGGCTTACGCTCTTAAATTTAGTTTGAGAAGGAGGAAACTCAATTCACCCTTGCTTCACCTTTCTCATCTAATTTTAACAGGAAGGATGCAGAGTATTTGGAAAAGTTAAGAGTCAACAACAGCAAGGCACCATGAGATAGCGTGGAAAGCCACATTTATTCCTCTGTGAGCAGCTGGAAAACAGCAAGCTTGGCTCCAGTTCTGGAGGGACTGAGGCTGAGTAAGGCTGCCTTTGGTGCACCCCAACACACACACCCCAGGGCCCACTGTTACTTGGGTCCCCTATGGAGGTGCTCCTGAAGCTCCCAGCACCCCATTGCTTTTGTGAGCAAGCAGATGCTCAGCACAGCTCCAGGTAGCTAAGGCATAAGAAGAGCACGGCTTAATCAGAACATAGGGCTCTCTATAGTAATATCCTGTTCCCACAGTCCCCAGTAGATCACCCAATGGGAAGCCAACAATACCACTCACATTGTCTTTAAAAAACTGATGTTCAGAGTTCTTTTCTGAGCTTTGAACCTGCCGCCGCTATGCTGCATTTGCTGATCCCCACATTTTAGTATTATAAAACAGAGGTCAATGGAATCATGCATAGTGGGGAGAAAGCAGAGAGAGAAATAGAAAGATTTTTCTTGTCACCTTATACAATTAAAACTTGGGGTCCTCCAACTGAATGGTTTGGCACTAGGATTCAGGAAAGACAAATGAAATTAACATTTCACCTCCACAGATAATTCACTTGTGGAATTCACTGCCACTGGATGTGGTTATGGCCTCTGGCTTAAGATGGCTTTGAAAAGTTTTTTGTACTTCTGCAAACTGCAGGTTCTCCCCAAGTCTGCTGATACCGCCTTCTTCTCTGTAGATGGTGTTCTTTTGGCCTATGTATGGAAAATAAGTTTGCTATAAGAATACAGCTGCCTCCACCATCCTGGTGCCCTCGTATTATTTTGGAATGCAACACAGCCATGCTAGTTGGAGATGATGGAGACTGTAGTCCAAAATGTCTGGCAAATGCTGGAACACAACTTAGCTCAATGAAACCTATAAGTTCAGAGCTGCCACACAGTGTCACTGAATACCAGTTAGAAAGAAAGAAATCATAGGCAAATATGTACCCTACATTGGGTCAGATCTTTGGTCCATCACTTACAATGATTGGAAGTGGCTCTCCGGGTTTCAGGCAGAGTTCTGTCCCAGCCATACCTGGAGGTGCCAGATATTGGACCAGGGACCTTCTGCATGCAAAGCAGATGCTTGGCCACTGAGTTGTGTGGGCAACAGTGGGAGAGGGTTCCTGCTTTGATTCCTTCCTTGTGGGCTTCCTGGAGCCAACAGGTTGGCCACTGTGTGAAGAGGATGCTGAACCAGAAGCAACTGATCCAGCAGAGCTTCCCTTAATGTTCTTATGAAATCATTGGGATGTTCACTCGAAATCATCAAAGGCCACCTGAAGCGGCCGTTGCACATTTCCTGATTCTCAATATTATTTAATTTCTCTGCAGCATGCTGGCTTCGCCTCCCATTGGTTCTCCCTCCCCCCTTCCAAATTGCTTTTGGGACTTAGAAAGGGTGCCAGGACTGTCTTAATTATTCCACATTACATTTATAGCTATGTGTTCTCTCCAGATATTTGAAGTAATTTTTTAAAAAATGAGGTGTCTGAACACTATGGCGAAATGGCCAAGAGTTGAAACATTTTAATGGAGTGGGAATTTGAATGTCTGCACTTGAAAGCATGGTATATTTTGACTAGATTGCTTTTCTCCACGGTCATCCCTGACCTCCTGCATTACTCTCAGTGGATTATTATTTTTTTCCACCAAGGGAGATTTTTAAGCATGGACCAGAGTAGATAAGTGATATGGTCAAAATCACTACTAGCAAGCCCTAGAATTACTGACCACTTTAATAGCTCCTGCTGACCTCCAAATGAAACTTCACCTTTGGTTATTAACATGTCTTTCCACTTTTATGATTTTTTTGGAACATAATTTGTCACAGTTTTTATCTGCTCAGAGCAAACGCTAGGCTTTTAAAAACTGAGTTATCTTTTTTACAACTGCTAACAATTACACATCACAGAACAGACCGGTTGGAAAAACCAATTATGAAAAGACCCCGCGTGGAAAGCGTATTCAGTGTTGGGAAGTTTTGAATTATAGATTTTTGAAGTATAGCCATGCAGCAGCGCTGCGCATAGGAAATGGAGAGGCGAAACCCTGCTTGGAAATGGCTTGTGAGATCTACAAGATAAGATAAGGGATGTTGAAATTAATTGCCCTTGTTTTGTATTAGGGAACACCACTGTTGTTTTCACAGTGCACTGCAAGCCACCGCCATGTATCTCCCACCATAAAGCGATACCTGCTAATTCATAGTGTTGCCATTCTCAGCCACTGAATGTTGGTGTCAATGAGTCAGAGCTTGGAAATGGTTGTCAAAATGTGCCGTGGCTCTTCCCAAGGCTATTGTGACATCCTCCAGGGGTTCTACTACATCTCCAGACCCAATTCAAAGTGCTAGTATTAACCTTGGAAGCAGAGATGGCAATTTTCTGGGCTGGGTGTTAAATGTGGCCCTGCAGTCATTTCTGTCTGCCCCCCAGGCCTTTTCCCAAGCCACACCCCTTCTCTCTGGGCCACACTCTTCACCAGCCCCACTTCAAATCCTCATTGATGGCTTTCCCCTGGCTGGAGTGCATTCTTGGAATCTAATAATGCCTCTCAGTTGCTGGGATTCACAAAGGTAAAATTTGCATTTAAATCTCAACCTCTAGCCTTGCCCACAACTGGCAAGTGGCTCCCACAAGGTTGCCCAAATGCGAATGCAGTAGTAAACCAGGCCGGAGGGAACCTTTGACCCACCAGAGGTTGCTGGACTCCAGCTTCCCAGCCAGCATGGTCAGGGATCAAGGGCAACGGGAGCTGCAAGAGAATGAGAACAATAATAGAATCATAAGAATTGTAGAGTTGGAAGAGACCCCAGGGTTCATCTAGTCCAACCACTTGCATTGTGAGAATCTCAACTAGATCACACATGACAGATGGCCATTCAACTGCTGCTTAAAAACCTCCAAGAAAGGACAGTCTACTACCTCCCAAAGGAGTCTGATCCACTTTCAAACAGCTCTTACTGTCAGAAAGTTATTTCTGGTGTTTAGTAGGATGCTCCTTTCTTGTAACTTGAAGCCATTGGTTTGGGTCCTGCCCTCCAGAGCAGGACAAAGGAGCTTCCTCCATCTTCCATGTAACAGCCCTTTAGATATTTGAAGATGGCTACCATATCTCCTCTCAGTCTTCTCTTATCCAGGCTAAACAAACCCAACTCCCTCAACCATTCCAGTTTGGTGTCATCTACAAATTTGATGAGTGCTGGCTCATACTCTTTGTGAAGCTTGGCAACAGCAGCACTGGCAGGAGAAACAGGGACATTCTGGGATCAAATCAGAAGCTGGGACAGGTTTCGTAATTGTGGGACTGTCCCTGAAAAACAGACACTTGGAGGGCATGTTATAAGGGTGTGCTCAGCAAAAAGCTATGGGGATGTTCTTGCACTAATGTGGGGAGTATGGGTTGTTCATGTTTTTTTAAAAAAGTTATAAATAAGCCTCTGCAGAATGCAGAACCTCTGGCTACCTTAAGTATTGTTAAGTGGCAACCTTTTGCTGAATATTTTAGAGACATTTCTAGCCTTCTTAATCTTTTGATAGGTTTTTGTTTGGTCCCTAGTCATGGTGGGAAAAGAACTTTTTTGTCTCAGGCCAAAAATCATGAATGGACCATGCCTGTCCTCTAATCCACCAGTGCCTGCATTACATATGAAGGGATGATGTGCTCCGGGCAGCATTATTCTTCAACTGGAACATTAAGCAGAGATCCTGCACAATTCTGAACATTAACCATCCCATGATAGCCATGAAGAAGAGCTACGGGTTTTATTAACCTCTGTGTACTGGACACACTGCACTGGGAAAATAATCATTAACCTCCTCAAGAATTTGTGCAGGGTCTCCATTGCAAACTGTGCTAAAAAGGAATTGTCCTCAGAAATGCCTTTCATAGTCAAAACACAATTACCTCCTCTCCCCAATATAAACTTTTGCAGAAGAGCTGCAAAACCAAAAATGAAGAAGGTAATAAAGACTGTACAGAAATTTAATTCTTATTTTTGCATATTGCTAAATATGTATATATTCAGGGATGGGCACACATATATGTCAGAAAATTCCCTGCTGTTTTAGAAACTAAGTTGTGCATACCCACCAACCTTTATAATAATAATAATAATTCATTTCAATGTAAAATAGAAGTTGGAATGTAGGAAACCACAGTTGCAACTTAACACTCCATACCTAACACCATCCTATATAAACACATACACATCTGAGGAAGGAATAGCATGTACATGCAAAGGTTCTCCTATCTCCACACAATCAAGATTTTCCCTTCAGGTGAACAATTTCTCTAGGATTGCTGGCAATACATTTGGCAACAGTGAGAAGGGGATGCATGCACATATAACACCTTGGCACATGGGCGAGAGCTCCTGTTGCATGGAGACTTGGTATAACCTTTTGCACCCCTTCTCATGCTTGCCAAATACAGAACTGGCAGGGCTCTTTAAAAAAATAATAATTATGTACCTTGTACTCATGATATTTCTATTCTATGTAAAAATAAAGATAGCTGCAGTTGTAAGACACTTGTGATAAGGATTTTTTTTGAATATCAATATAGGCTAAAGTAGACAAATGTGGAGAGATACACAGAAAGTGTTGCATGAAATCGGTCCTTCCACTACTTCAGCTGGGATTTAGCCTTAATTATTCTTTACATTGCAACTGTGGTACATCCTATTAACAACAGTTTGGCTCCTGTTAAGAACTCCCACTAGTCAACTTCAAAGAAAATCATACCATGCGTCCCCCGCCCCACCCCCGCTCCCATGCACTCCATGTGTCAAATGCATTTGTTTTAATCAGCCTTACAACTTCATTATAGTGACTGAACATGGAGCGACTGGGTGTTGTTGCTTGTATGCCGCAGCGTAACATTAATTTTAACACAGCTTCCATCTAGCCTGGTGACAGAGAATACTTGAGTGATAATTGTTTGCTTTGGTAAATGTCTTGGTGTCATTCTCACATTAGCTGATGCATTTTTAATCTGTGCCTGTTGCTCCTTTCTTCAATTTGTTCTCCATTCACAGTTATTTGGAGATCAGCATGAAGCAAGATGAGTGACTAATTTCCTACCAGTACTAGCAGTGGCTGTGTGTTTGTTTGCTAATAGGTTGGGGTCATGGAGAGACCAATGGCAAAGAGAGAGAACACCATGATGGCCCAGTTCAGGGGTAATATTTTTTTTACCACTATGTGAACAAACAATGCTGATTCTCAGGTTCATGTGCTCCTCTTAAATGCGGGAAGGCAAGAGATAAAAAGCAGTTGCTTTTGGATTTAAATCAGCCATTGTACCCTGTGACATCAACATTCAAGGAACTAGGGTTTGTTTAATCTAGCCCTGATTTCATATCTTGTTCTCACAAAGACATGATAGTGGTCTTCAAATATCCAAAGGTCTATCATGCAGTAGATGGAACAGAATTGTTTTCTGCTGCTTCAAAGGGAAGGACTGCAATTAATGGGTAGAAATTCCAGGAAAGCAGATTTAAGCTAAACATTAAAGAGACTTTCTAATGGCAAGGATCAGAATTGTAGAGTTGGAAGGGACTTTGGGGGATCATCTAGTCCAACCCCTGGAACGTAGGAATCTTTCACCCAATGTGAGGCTCAAACCCTTAACCCTGAGATTAAGAGTCTCATGCTCTACCAACTGAGCTATCCTGACTGCAAAGCTGTTCAACCCTGGAGCAGAGATGACGGGCCTTTCTTTGCCGGAGCCCAACTAATGTTACTAGCTTGCAAAAATATTTACTAGCCTGCTAGTGGCTGGTAGTGGAAGGGTGGAGAGCTCCATCCCTCTTGCAGCAAAGAACTGTTATTCCATGCCAGATAGAGGAGGGAGCTTACACACTTTAGCAACCTTCCTAGTTTCTGTGCTGGGCTCAGAGGACAGGGAAAGCATTCTGTCCTTCCTCTACCACCATGCTCACTTTGCCCACATACATTTCCTTGTCACCTATAATTAGCAAGGCTGTTGTAACCTGATCCTTCA
This sequence comes from Podarcis tiliguerta, assembly GCF_965153285.1. Taxonomy (NCBI): domain Eukaryota; kingdom Metazoa; phylum Chordata; class Lepidosauria; order Squamata; family Lacertidae; genus Podarcis; species Podarcis tiliguerta. The sequence goes on from NC_139541.1 coordinate 46,702,796, forward strand.
TTTAGCAGGATAAGATTACCTCCGAGATCCTTTACAACTCCATGAATTTAACTCTGTAAGATTGGCCAACATTAGATCTAAAATGCCTTTTTATCCCCCCCAAAACCCCCAAATTCCCCCCTAAAAAATAGCTTGCTAATGTTGATAACAAATATGCTTTGTTATTTGGCAAGTGTCTGCTATTTTGGACTGGATTCTGAAATACTTGACAGCAACCAGTGGCTGACACACAGCAGCAGTCAAGTCTGCACAGCATTTATACACTTAGCAGTCAGTTTTGACACTTATCTCACAAGCAGAAGTGAACAGTTGACAATATCTGATAGATGACTTGCTGTGAAATTTAGTCAATGTTGCATTAACTGTTCATGCAACCAATCCATAAATAAACAATTGTCAAATTTTGAAGTCCCATTTTGGCACCAACCTCTAAGGTTACAAAATTTCAAAAATTTGCCAATATGTCAGTTCTGCTCTAACTAGTTTTAGACCACTATGGCAGAATGGGAAGCTGAGGCCAAGAACAAACTAGCCAACCTCAGGCCACCTAGCAGGTTCATGGTTAAGCCTGGAGATTTCCTGGCTCATAGCTGGCAGATAGAGCATGTTTATTTATGTCAGAACAGAACTTTTAACTGAAGGTGGGACTTCCTATCAAATTAAAAACTGAACCCAATAGGGCACTGTTAATTTGTTACAAATGAATGCCATAAGTAATGAATCAGTGATGAATGGGTATAAATGGCTTTTTTCAATATCCCATTCACACCCATCTGCCGCTCATTTGAGGTTGTGTGTGTGTCGTTCTCTGGTGGTGGCTACTGCTTCAGTAGTCACTATTTTATTTTCCCAGAATGCCCTGGGTGTTGTGCCATTTGGGGGTAGGGTGGAGAATGGCAGTTCTGGGCAGCCACCATATTTGTGTGGCAGCAGCCATCCCCGCCAACCCCAACTTCAATGTCAGGAGCATTCTTGGAAAACAATATGTAGGTTACTACAAGGTAATTGCCAAAATTATGCCTGTTGCTGCAACTGACAAAGCGAAGGGGGAAAGGTCATCCAAAACAATGGCCATGTAATAAAACCAATTTGACAAAATGAATTATAAAATGAAGTTTGCAACATTGAATGGAATTTCCAAAAATTCTTGGAGCACCCACAATCACACAACCTTATGTCTAAGTCATATTCTGATAATGGGTGATATCCAGTGTTAGTCCTACTCAGAGTATACCATTTAAAATCTATGGATTCAACTGATTTCAGTTGATCTACCCAAAGTATAACATAGTTGGAAATCACCAAATGGGGTTAACTTTTCTCATTTCTTCCTCCCATGGTGTTTTGGGAGAGTTTTCAGTCTCCTTCTGACTAGAGGCTGCTGTTTGTGTTGTTTACAGTGGACAACTACCAAGAGCATAATAAAGGAGTCTCTCCTCCACCCCCACCCCATCTGCTGCCCCAGCCTTCCCTTAAGAACACCAGATAAAGTGGTTTGCAGACATCGGGAGAACATTTGTATCTGTGATAAAGAATCAGTGTTTCAGGGTAGAAATGTTAACACTTTGAAATGGTAAATCAGAGCTTCTCACTTAACTTGTCAGCCTACAGAGAATAAAAAGTTAAAGCTCCAGCTGATATTTACATTCATTTTCTGGGACACAGTAGCAGCAACAGAGAAAGAATGATAATAAAAACTAACACAGAGCACCTAAGTATCATGCAAACAGCTACAAAAGAATGAAAACAAGTTCTCTAGTACCCACTGCTTAATTAAAGGTTAACATCCAAACTGGAATCCCTTCTCTTTCATTTTGGATAAGTGGGAACCAGATCAGTGTGCTTGGTGGCAAAGGAAATGCACTCTTGTAATGCTCAGAAACACATACAGTGGTGCCCCGCAAGACGAATGCCTCGCAAGACAGAAAACCCGCTAGACGAAAGGGTTTTCCATTTTGGAGGTGCTTCGCAAAACGAATTTGCTATAGGCTTGCTTCGCAAGACGAAAATGTCTTGCGATTCCTGGGTTTTTCCCCCCTCCCCCCCTTTTTCCCAAGCCCCTAAGCCGCTTAACAGCTGTTCGCTAAGCCGCTTAACAGCTGATCTAAGCCACTTATCAGCTGATCTAAGCCGCTAATAGCCTTTTAGCAGCTAATCCGCTAATCCCTTAAGCCTTTAATAGCCGCTAATAGCCGCTAAACCGCTAATAGCGCTAATAGCGCTAATCCACTAATGGGCTTGCTTCGCAAGACGAAAAAAACCGCAAGACGAAGAGACTCGCGGAACGGATTCTTTTCGTCTTGCGAGGCACCACTGTATTTGCGACGATTAATTGTTGTAGTCACTAGCATAACGTCTAAGAATATGACAGGCAGGGTAAGTGTGGAAATGGGGTTAGTAGATTGAAATGACTATGCGTGGGGACCTGGTTCTTAGACAATTGCTTTATCATAAAATTGTAGAGTTGGAAAGTACTCTGAGGGTCACCTGGTCCAACCCCCTGCAATGCAGGATCTCAACTAAAAAATTCCTGACAGATGGCCATCCAATCTCTGCTTAAAAACCTCCAATGAAGGAGAATCCATCACCTTCCAAGGCAGCCCATTCCACTTTCAAACAGCTCTTACCATCCGAAAGTTGTTCCTGATTTAGTCAGAATCTCCTTTCTTGTAACCTGAAGCCATTTGTTCCGGTCCTACCCTCTGTAGCAGGAAAAAACAAGTTTGTTCCATGTGACAGCCCATTAGAAATTTGAAGGTGGCTATCATATCATACCCAGTCACCTCAACTGTTCCTCACAAGGCTTACTTTCCAGACAATTTATCATCCTGGTCGCCTTTGCTCTGCACATGCTCCAGCTTGTCAATATCTTTCTCAAACTGTGGTGCCAGGACTCCAGGCCGGGTCTGACCAAGGCAGAATACAGAAGTACTTTTCCTTCCTCATTATGTTGTTGATCTGAGTGTTAACTCAAATCAGTCCCTGTAGGTGTAGAATGAATGTTAAAAGAGGCATCCAGTGTTTGGGAAAAGATTAGGAAGAAACCTTGTCTCTCTCTTAGAATGGACCAATGCCAATAAAAGTTTCTAAGATGTTGCCTGTACTGTTCTGAAGCAGCCTTGGAAGAAAACAACACGGTGCCACCACCCCCATCACCACCAATAAAAGAAAGCCGCTGAAGGCATCCGATACCTGAAGCAAGAAACAAAAAGAAAGAAAGAACAAAAGACACCATTCTATCCCTTCTTTAATCATCCATCTTCTTATGACTGGCATACAGCAGGAGAAGCAAGTAAAGTGACAATGTCTTATAATTAGCACACTGGGAATTCTCATCCTAAAAAAGCAGAAACTGACATAAGAAAGATTGGGGGGGGGGGCAGAGCACAACTTCAACTTTAGGCACTATAAACAACAAGAGAATAAGAGAACACACACACACAAACATTTTTCCAGGGGCTGTTCTTCACATATGGCAGATCTGTCCCTGGGATATCGCCATATGTAAGGACATGGGGTTTTATGACTGATTTTCTGTAAGATTTATGGAGATGATTTGCGATCAGCAATTTTTCAGAGAGCAAGTGAAAAAGTGGAAGATTGAACAGGGAGTGGGAGGGGTGGCTTTGAAAAACAAAAACAAAATATCTGGTCTATGCAAATAAGAAGGAACAAGACACAGCATATCACTATTCAACCCATTAGAAGCAGTAGAACGAGGTGTGTATATATGTATGTCTATGTGCATGTGTTTAAATGCACACATCTGAGGAAGCTGTGGGAACCGGGTGAGGACCATGTTCCATTCTGAGCAACGTCTTGAGGGCCAGATGCCAGTGATGTGTGGGCTGAGAGACAAAGCTGGGTACAAGCACAAAATCGTATCTTTGTAGTGTAGGCTCATTTCTGCACATACCCCTCTGTTCTCCACCCAGACCTCTTTTTTGCTCTTCAAAATACAGCAACCCTAAAAGAGGCCAACAGCTTCCCCATCCCTGGCTCTACAGCTTATGCCTATTAACCATTTCCTTCAGATCTTGTAAACAGCTCCTAACCCAGCTAGTCACCCTCCTACCAGCCAGGTATGGGAAGCAAAGAAAGAGGAAAGACTTCATTCAGAATTTGAAAGGCTTAGGAGCATAGCTGTCAACCTTCCCTTTTTTTTGCAGGAAATTCCCTTATTCCAGCGCCATTTCCCGCTGCTTCCCGCTGCTATCCCAGATTGTTAGATATCCCGTAGACTGTCCCCAGGACAGGTGAGACTGCTGATCCCTTATTTTCAAATCTAAAAGTTGACAGCTATGCTTAGGAGGAAGCCTTAATTGTGTGCTATGATATGCACTGCTCCAGTGTCACACTCCTTCACCTTCCACTTGAAGACAAAACAAAACAAAAAGATTTAATATAAGAATACTGTAATAAAGAGGCAAAAAAAGAGAATATCTGTGCAGAGTTTGGGTTTAGTGTTGGCATGCTCTATCCTCTGAACTAAAGAACCTTGTGAGTTATTGAACAAGTCCTCATCAATGACAGCGACAGCTGGGAATTATGGGTAGAAAAGGATTGCCTCCTCCATTGATTACTGCATCTAAGAGATCTAACATACTTGGCACCTCTGCACTTGCTGTCTCCCTCCTGTCTGGTATCAGCCTCCTAATAAACATTTCCTTTCCTGTCTTCATTTATAATGAAGGCTGTGAATCTCCCCCACCCACCGCATTTCCTTCCTGGAAAGGAAATCCCAACTCAAATCCTCATTAAAGTTACATTAGTTGGGCAGGATTGCACTCACTGGAAGACACCACTAGAAGAATGTGGACAGTCTACTTTTCATTTCTTCCTCCTTACAAGTAGGCAAGCAAGCTTTCAGAACAGGGAATAAGCAGCAACTGTATTTCTGTGCAACTAAAAATTTGCTGCCTTACCCAACAAGCACATATGCGCAGCCTCTTGAACATTTTTAAGACCTCCCAACCTGTGTGCTTACACACACCTCAATGGTTGCTCTCCCACTGATTGGTGTCCCTCCATAGAAACCTAGGAAGCTGCCATATACTTAGTCAGACCACTGGTTCATTTAGCTCAGTTCTGTCTATACTGATAGACAGCAGCTATCTAGGGTTTCACACAGAGGGCTCCACCCCCACCTGAAGATGCTGGGCCCTGTAATTGAACCTGGGACCTGCTCCATACAAGACAGATGCTCTACCACTGAGCTATGGCCCTTCCTCTGCAAATGTTTCTGCTCACATTAATTCTTGAGAAACATATTTAACATACCACAATAACTGCCCTCGTTAAGAGGAGCACGATTTATCATCATCATCATCATCATCTTGTTAATCACCTTTTACACAATTGTTTCAAGGTGATGTAGAATAAAAACAGCAAAAAAAAGCTAAACATGCCAAACAAACAAACAAAATACAAACCCTGATACATTTAAAACAATACCAAATAGACATGTGTAACAAAGACCAATTTATCCAGCTGGGAAAATTTGTCAGAACAGAAATGTCTTCATTTGTTTCCACAAAGTACAGATAATGGGTATCTCAACAGGAATACTATTCCATAGAACAGGGGCAGCCACACTGATAGTCCTGCTCCTTATTACTGTGGTGCTGGCTTAGCAAATCTTTGGAGCATCGGTCAACCCACATTTTACCAGCTTCCTCACAATAATATCATTGGGGACTTTGTCAAAAGCCTTACTGAAATCAAGATACACTATGTCTACAACATTCCCCTGATCCACCAAGCTTGTAATTCCATTTAAAAAAAAAAAGGAGATTAGTCTGGCATGACTTGTTTTTGAGAAACCCATGCTGATTCTTAGTAATTACAGCAATCTGTATGTCTTAAGATGTCATCACATGTTCCTTCCAAACGTACATGAGATGCATGGAAGGAGATTAGACCACATCTGCTGGCCGTCTCTTGCTGTCATGCTAACCCCACTCCTTGATGTCTCCACGAAATGAGTGGGGCATCTGCAAAGGGAAGCCTATGTGTTTAGAGCTATTCACACAGAAGCTTCCATGCAATTGAGTATCAGGTTTCTTGACTGTAACGAAGCCTATGTGTGTATAACTGTACGTGCATAGACTGTCCTTTGTAGATGTTTCACTCAACATTTGCTGCAATACACAACAACGCATACTTACTATTGTTTTAAAATTAGACATCCTTGAGTACCCTACTACGTTCATGTACTCTACACTTCCTGGAAAAGTTACAATGTGTGTATGTGAGCTAGTGAAAGTGGAGGAGGGAGAGAAGCTGCAGAAATACTGAAAGGAAGCATTTCAACCAATAATGTACCTGGCAGGTTTCTGAGACAGCCTAGCATGCAGCGATGATTCTGAATGAAGGCACTTGGGGGGGAAATCAATAAGATTGATCATTCAGATGCTCGGCTTATAGGTGTGGATCAGAGTTCTTGGAAAGCTAGAATGTAGGTGTTTTTTGTTTGTTTTAAAAAAGATGTTGGCAGGAAACCTCGATGGGTGTGACATTCACCCAAAGGAGGTGTGGTGGAGATGGTGGGGATGGATACAGAGGAGTCCTTCATCAAGAAAACAAGATGAATATACTGTGAAAATGCAACTATCCCCACAACTGAAAACATGCCCAAAACATAAGAGGTGGCCCTTCTAGTCCAGCATTCTGTTCTCACAATGGCCAAACAGATGCCCATAGGAAACCTACAAACAGAACCGGACAGCATCTGTGATTACCTGCAACTGGAGTGGTGTAGAACATAGCCTTCATAGCTTGTAACCATTGGTAGCTCTATCTTTTATTGTCACAAAGACAGATAACAGCTGGATGCAGAATATTTCCAATGTAGCCATGTATAAGAAATCAGAAGCAGGCTATGGGCTTCTTACTCCAGCCTACAAACCTCTCCTATGCAAATTCTGCCTCTCTTTCATAATGTGATTCAACCTTGCTGAAGTGTTATATCTGCACTGGTTAACATTAACTAACCAGAGTCGATGTTAACCAGAATTGCCCTTGAAACAATTTTGCAATGCCTGGTTAAGAGGAAATCAAGATACATGTGTAACTATACTATGGCTGAATCCAGCTACAGATGCGGGGAATTAATAAAAGGGGGAGGAGGAGAACATTGCACAATCCCAATCTCCTAATCATGGTTATGTCAGAAATGTTCTGTTTGAACTTCAGTAACTTCTCCACGATCATTTTCTTGAACTAAATTGAATTTGGTTTTACTAATATACAGTATATTATACATATGGCATAGCCGAGCACAATTACTTCAGATTGATAATATGTAAAATATATTCGCATTTATTCATTCCACACTCACCATGTTTTGGTAGCAGGGAGTTCTTATGTCATTTCTTTATGACAGAAACACCTACCACAATCACACAGCTTTAAAGCCATGTCTCTTTTTCAGGAGGTTTTTTGCTGATTTGAATTAAAAAGTCATATTTCTAGCCATCTATTTTACCCCATATATGCCATTCAACTGCTTTGACCTGCAGTACTGGCACTATTCCAGGTGCCACATAATATCCATTCTGCATTTGTAAGAATGCAACATTGTAGTCTGACAGTACCTACACTTAGGAACTCCCTGCCCATGGATATCAGGTGGAAACCTTCAATGTACCTCTTTGGCATTTAAACATTTTTGTTTAGGCAAGCCTACAGAGACATTTAGAACGTTGGTGCATGTTTTAATCTGTTTTTAGCTTTGTTGTTGGGGTTTTTTTTTTAAAAAAAAAATGTTTTAAATTATTGTTGTTGGTTGTGAAAAACCTTAAAGCAGTTTATAAAAAAGATAAAACAATTAAAATTAATAGAAACAGTCAAGCAGTTTATAAATTCAAATAAATAAATAAATAAATAAATAAATAAAATAAGGAAAAGGGAATGTTACCTACTTTGAAACTAGAATAGATGACTCTCTCAAAATTCAGTTTGTCTCAGTTTCTCATTTTCCCCCAATCTCAAGTTCAGTTCACCACAATTATTATTTCTGCCTCAGTTGATGAGTTGTTGTTTTTTAAATGAAAATGCATCAACCTTTTAGTGGGCATTTCTCTTAACAGAAATATTTTCGTATGTTGTTTTTTTCCATTATGAACACTTCTGCAAACACATTATCCTGATTCAGTATGTTTTCAATAATACGTGCATTTTTTTCCTCCGCACTTTCCCCTAAAAGAGGCAATCTTGAACACATTTTTGGATTGGAGAAGTCAGTCACAAAATTCAGAGAAGTGCACATTTCAAAGGACAACCTAGTCTCAGTTTATGTATTTTTTTGAGAAATGCAAATTAGATCAGTTTGCATTAACATGTGAACCAAAGTGTAGCTTCTTCCTCCATCCCTACATGCCAAACCATTTGACCCATATCCACAAAGGTGTTCTTTTTTCTTAAGGTGTAAAAAAAGATATAACGCCTAAGCAAAGGAGGCAAATAAATGGAAAGAATTCAACAATTTCAAAGGAATGGAATTAGCGGAAACAAGTCCTGGATGTTGCCGCTATGAATATGTTAAAACACCTATTATTAGTTAAACCTCACCCGGCAGGTTTCTGAGACAGCCTAGCACGTTGTGATCATGCTGTGCATGTTATTAGTCAAACCACTTTGCCTGCTAAGTAACCTCATATTTCTATAATGTTATCAGCGGAATGTCACCAGCAAAAGCAGTGCCAAGCCAAACCTCAACAGAAAACCAGCCAGAACCTGAACCACTGATTTTAAAATAACTATTGGATCAGAACTGCACATTGTGAAGGACCATGATAGTCCTTCTATGAAGAGAATGAACAGAATTGATTTGAAAGGGACAGTTTTGCTGCAGCAGCTTCTGTGTAGTTTATTTAGTCAATATAGAAATAGTGATTTTACATATTGCTCCTTCTAATAGCAAGCTCAGATGTTGAGTTTGGATGGGACTGGAGCCAAAATGAGGCCACTTTAGCAGTGAAAAAAGAAGAGGGAGGCATGTGCATTTCAGGGAATCCCTAGTTTTGCAGTTTGTGTGTGTGTGTGTGTGTGTGTGTATATATATATATATATATATACATGGTCTAAAATGGGGAAGCCCTCCTTCTAAAAGCAGCAAAACAAGGACCAAATATGCTCACTAGCCACAGAAGGTTGAGTATCGGTTGTAAAAGAAAAACAGAAAAAAGGAGGGGGGATAAAGAGGAGTGGAATATCCTGCTTGGAAGGAATGGAAGGCTGAAACCCAGAAGCACTCCTGTTGGGAGTGAGGAAGGATAGAGCACATTTTGTTGCTGTGTCCCACTTATATTGAACACATTATATACATGATGATTTGCTGACTATTTCTTCAATCTTACCCGTGTCTGCATCGATTCTTGTTATATGAGCGCAATGGGGCTTACTCCCAGGCACATGTGCATAGAATTGCACTTAGATTTTTATTAGTTTCTGCATATTACCACAGATGCAGCAATAGTGTGTACAGATCACACCTGAATAGGCTCACACGGCAAATACTGTTCGGTTGCTTAGACTGTGACTGCTCATTGTCCCTGTGCTCCAGCTTATTATATAGCTTCCAGCTAGCTTACTCCCCATGTCCAGCCTCCTTAGAGTAAATACAGGAACAGGGTGTCAGATGCGTATCCTGAAGCCAAAAGAGAGGGGTTTCCTATTTCTTTGTTAGCCAAGGGAGACGAGAGGCATGCTACCCGAAGATAATAACAGGGGAAGAAATCAATTCTCTTATGTTGTTACACATCCTTGCGTGCAAGTAAACTTGACAAGAATGAGAGTGCATTTCTACTGCGCTAAGGTCATTTGAAATCATTAGCACAGGCTGATATTATCGGCGGGGGGGGGGACGACTAAATAAGGTGTACTCACTCTGGGAGGTTCTTTCTAACTGCAAGCAGGCAGAGAGGTACATGAAGACCTGATAATTCTGTGCTCTGAAATTAGATCACAGACGCATACGCGCGCATACACACATACAAAAGCTCCAGGAATAAACTGTGCCCACTCTGTCGCAAAGACTCCAAACTCACAGGGACAGCCTACACACATTCAGCAGGATTACCCTCCACAGACATGCCCCCAAAGCAGGAGCAGCCTAGTCGCATGGCCAGCAGTGGATGCAGAACAGGGCTAGCAGGCACAGAGCTCCCTCTCTCTCTCCACGCTCTGTTCATTACACAAAGGAAGGAATGGCCAAATAAGGTGGGTGGAGAAAGACTTTTCCGCAGCTGTGACCTGGTTTTGGAACTCCTTCCCAAAAGAAGTTCAGCTTTGATGCCACATAAACTGCTATTCCCCACACTATAAAACATTCTTTTTTAAAGGAAGGTCTTTGGGCATGTGTCTTAACTTTCCTGGAACTTGTTCTAACTTTTTTTTTTTAGCTGAGTACCTTCATGATGGTTCTTTAACCTTAATTATTGTTTTTAAAATGGCACTGTTATCTTTAATGGGCATTAGTCACTTGACGTATTTTGGGGAGGGGGGAGGACAGGATGAAAAAGTTATCAAAAGGAAATAAAATACTGGGTGGTATTCAACTACGTTTCACTCAGAATCGACCTGCTGAAATTAATGGAATAACTTAGCCATGTCCATTCATTTCAAGGGATCTACTCCTGAGTAAAATTTGTGGAATACCACCCATTGCTTTGTGTTCTATATTTTAAGTGTGTGTGTCTGTGTGTGTTCCCACTCGCACACCCCTTATAGAGAGACAGACATATGCAAGGAGATGGAGCAGGGAAGTGCGAGAGAGACAGAGGGACCTTTGGGGACCTTTGGACCATAACTTGGTATAGAGATATTAAGATAAAAAGACAAAAAAAGCCCAAGGCCAGCCCAGCACATTTTGCTACTTGAGGCAGAGCAGGACATGCTTCCTGAAACACACACCAAGTCCAGGTAAATACAGGGTGAGTCCTTTAAAAGAGGCCCTGTAGATACAGAGTACACATGTTCCACAGGGCCCCTTTTAAAAGAATCACCCTGTAGTACCAAAGGCTGGCCAAGTTTTACTGACACTGGAGACAGAGAATCCCACAAACTTCTTTCCCTCATACACCCCCCTGTAGGAAAAGTTCAATACTAACTACACAACTAACCATTTGCTGCCCATTCATGATACTCAAAACTACCTGCCTAGTATGGCCAATTCATTCTGCTAAATGGTATGGATGGCCCCGAGAAAAAAAAAACCATCCACGTATTTGCCGTACCCCAACAGTGTGCAAGAGGACGCTAACGTAAGTGAACTTTCAAAAGCAGCAGCAGGACTGCAAATGAGACATCTGAAAAACACTCTCCGTAATTCATAATAGAACCAAGAGTAAAACAACTGCACGCCGCTTTTTACGCCGCTCTCCTTAGTCTCCTCCGCTGCAATGCAAATGGGTTTCAAACACATCCCAGGCTGCTTCCCCAGCAAGATTAATATGCAGGCTGCATCTCTGAAGTGGACATAATGTCAAACAGATACATCACAAAGGAAATGTGTATTATTATATAATGAGTCAACACAAATATCATTATCGCTGCTCCAGGTACCTGCTGGCAATGACAAGCCTGTGATACGGCTGCTGGCCTGAATACAACCTAGCTGCGTAATTGATCGAGCACTCCCTCTGCCTCTCTTTCTCCATCGCCACTGTTCCTTGGCTCTCTTGCTGAATCCACAGGGGTTCTTCATTCTCCATCCTTTCACAGGAGGCATCGCCTCTGAAGACAGACTTCCTTGCTTGACGCAACAAGATTAAGCAATTTGCTTTTAATTAGTACTGCAGTCGTTTCCCAAGCTTAAATGGCAGCTGAACCTAGAAAGCAGGCTGTCTCTTAAAAGTTTAAAGTTGATTCCCTGTATGCAGAGAATTTTGCAGCCTGCTGCTGGGAAAAGTTCTGCCTTGGATTGCCAGGGATGTGCTTGCTGCTAATTTTATTTTTGCATTCTATTTTATGGGGGGTTTAAGCTGCAGGCATCAGTTAATAGCGGCATAACGAATGGCAAATGGGGAAAATGTGACACCCCATTTTTTTGTTTTGTTTACAGGACCTAAATTGCACCCAAACAAGACACAAAGCTTTCCCATTCTCCAGAGCAAGCCTCCATACTCTTGATGTAAAAGCCAACTCTGTTTCCCTTCAGTGAACACCAGTGTGGTGCTGAAATTTTTCACCACCCTTTTTTTAACCCGCTTCCCATCATTTAAGCAGTAAGTCACGGTCCCGTCAACACAAGGATTTCTGCTTGTGCAATGGGACTTTCCTCCCTGCCAATGTCCCAGAAATCTGTTCTAGGGGTTCCCCTGTGGGTTGCATGCAGGGGGAGAAGAGGGAGGAGGAAGTCCCATTGCAGAAGAGGAAATCTTTGCACTAATGGGTTGCATTAGCTGGACCTCCCCTTGCTGAGTAAATTCAAATACTAGGAAAGGGGAGAGAAAGTTTTGCTGAAATTCTAATGGATGGGGGCAAGTTCTTGCTATGCCTACCTTACTTTTGAGGTGGCCATGGGGTTTTGTGAATGCCACTCCACTCTGGGAACAGAGACAGTATGCCTCTGAAGGCCAGTTGCTGGGAAACTTGAGTAGGAGGCTTCTACGGCTTTTATATCTTGCTTGAGGTCTGAATCTGATTGGCTACCATTGGAAATAGGATACTAGACTACACCCAGTAGGGCTCTTCTGATGTTCATCATAATCATATCCTGTATAGAGATAGGCAGTGAGCACCATTGCTTATGCAGTCAAAATGGCACCCCTCAAACAAAAGAGAAGAGGGATCAGTAGGCTTAGGAGAACCCCAAAGTTTGCAGAAGTTAAAAATCTGTTGTGGGGAGGGGAAATGGGAGGACAGCCCAGTGAGTAGCACAAGTCTGGGGAAGGGAATGGCAGGAAAGAAGGGATGGGATAGAATGCCTGGACTCCCGAGCAGGCCACTCCCACCTTTAAAAATGAAGCCTCAGAGGCAGTGTGCTACTTCATACCAGTTACTGGGTGAGGGGCCACCCTGGCAGCAGCCCTTGGTGAATTTATTATTATGGTTTAATTTATTTAGAATCCAATTTCTTGCCAAAGTGGCTTCTAAGCAGTTTACAAATGCTAAACTAATTATAAACATATATCCAATAACTAATTACAAAGTACGCAATGAAACAATTTCATCAAAATGTTGAAACTATCTATAATGAAAGCATGGCATAAAAAGAAGCCAACTGAACAGCAACAGCAGCAACTGAAATTATTAGAGCAGAAGGTTCAAGTCAGGAGATAAGGGGAAAGCTTGTCTAAGCAGGTGTCTTTTCAAGAGCCAGCAGAATATTGATACTGGCTTACTGGGTGGACATGGGTGGGCAGAGGCGCTGAAAAGTTCAACAGTTCAGGCTGCCCAATATTCCTTTCAAAGCCACCTTCCCGGTGGCACTGAGAAGAGAAATGCCAGGCGGTGCCATTGCAGCCTCTGGGCTTTGCCCCTGATGAAGCATTGCTCCCTGATGCTTTGGGGGGGGGGGATCAAAATGGCAGCTACCAGCTGCAGCCCAGCACTTGACCCTGAACCTTAAATAATATAAAGTAAAATTAGGAGGTACTCTACAACAGATCCAGTCCATCCCAGTTCAGCATGAGAGTAGCACTAAGTCTTTCCTGTTCCATTTCCATACCGATTCTGAGGCGGAAACAAAAATAAAAAGAAAGACGTACTTCTAAGGCAGGCTGAGGTGTGCTACTCTGATAACAGATTTTTCTTTTCTTGCCTTTTGAAAAGCTCCCTAATGGGTAATTCAGCTGCCCACAGCCTGCAGTCACTCTCAAAGGGAATTTTGCCCATGTGGGCAATCATGCTTCCTCCTGTACAATTCCATCTGAGAGGGAGTCTAGGCTGCCAGTGGCCGAATGACCTGTTGGAGAGCTTTTTAGAAGACAAGGGGGAAAAACTGCCAGCAGACAGAGGCAGCAGTGCAGTTCTTGGACTCCTTTGCAAAGGACTGCAGATTCTTACACACCGGTCTGCCAATAAGCACAACTCTCCCACCCAGCCACAACAACCACGCAGACAACCTAAAAAGTACAGCATAAATTCACTCATACTGAAAGAGAATTTCAAGCAGCTAATATCTGAATTCAATCCCTGCAACATGTGAATCAAAGAAATTATTGCTGTCCTTTCCCCCAGTTCTAGAAGCCTCCTTATTTTCACTTGCCCAAATAATTCCTGTTTTCTGATAGCTTGGCCAGTATTCATGGATTTAAAAAAGAAAAGTGGTTGAGAAACAGATTGTGCACATTTTTATACATGGTCTAACTATTATAGAGGCAACACACCCCTTTACCTGAACTCATTCTTCGTGCATTTTAGTCTCCAAGAACATTTTGTTAAACGAGGTTCTGCATAATACATGTTTTACATGTTAATAATTCACTTCAGAGTTGTTACATCCTTGCTGTACACGGAAGTGCAAAACCATGCTATATACAACCTGTGGAGTACACCCAGTTTCCCTCAAGCCACACTTGCTCAAGCTATACTTGCTATACTTCCCTCAAGCTATACTTGCACTTGACTGTTCATGCAGTCAGGATAATGGGAATTATATGGAAATTGTGCTGCTCAAGCTGTTAGGAAGCTTTGATTGACAGGGGTCTGGACTTTGGGGGAGTACTATATAGCTCATCAATAAAGAATAAGTAAGTAGAGTAATACAAATAATAATAATAATAATAATAATAATAATTGTATTTATTTTTAAGAAAGTACGCTTTGCTCAATTGTACAAAGCCTCAAAGTGGTTTACAAAAAGGGTAAGAAGATAAAAATCATCACTAAAAACAATTAATAACAATAATTAAAAACGTAAGAAATTAAAATCAACAATAAACTTAAAAAATGGATTAAAGCATTCTAAATATCTAGGTAGGCCTGCCTAAACAAAAATGCTGAAAAAGATATAGTGAAGGTACCTGCCTGATATCAATAGGCAGGGAGTTCCAAAGTGTAGGTGCTGCCACACTAAAAGATTGTGTTCTTACTAATGTGGCACGGGTATTATGTGGCAGCTATAACAGTGTCAATTCCCCAGATCAAAGTAGCCAGGCATAGGAGCCAACTCCTAGGGACCAAGGTCCCTTTGCCCCCCCCCCCCCCCGCGTCATTCCAATAGTGTGTGCGCACTTCATCTTGTGATTGATTATGCGGGGCGGGGCTTACCTTACCTAGAGTTGGTACCCTTGAAGCCAAATGGAGTAAGGCAATCTCGCAGGTAAGGTTGTTATGGTCTTGATATACTAACACCTTGAACTTGACCCAGTAGCAGACTGGCAACCAGTGCAGATCTCTTGAGTGGAGGTGTTTTATGCTGACGAGGTCCAACTCCTATCAACAACTGTGCTTCAGCACTCTGCACTAACTGGAGCTTCTGGATCAAGCACAAGGGAAGCCCCACATAAAAGGCAATGCAGTCTTAAAGTGACCAACAGATGAACTGTTGTGGCCAGGTTTAATTTACATGATTTACACCATTTTGTATACATTTTTTGGCTGGAGAACTGCATTGCAAAATTCAAAGTAGTGTGAATTTCAAAGGATAGCTGTGCTTCCATCCAATTTTTGTTTCAGGAAGTGTGAATTTCCAGAACAAATCTCTCCCCCGTCTCAGAATGCTTCCATGTGCACCACAATACTGGCAGGGAGAAAAAATCTAATCCACCACTGGAGTTGCCTCCAAGGCTGGTGTATCGTATTTTTCTATCTTCAGTTGCACGGCTTGTTTGAGATATGAGCTACTGCTGCGTTTACATTTGTGCCACTGCTTCAATAATCGAACGAGGCGCACAGTCCATCATGCATTAACAAGAAGCTTTGATTTGCCAGTGCCTCTTTAGCAACACTCTCACTCTTTCCTCATCCAACCCAAGAGGAATAAGCTTCAATTTCTTCCAGAAATTGGATGTTATCAAAAGGCCAGGTGCTGTGTGGAAAAACTCTATGGCATCAAAGGCAAAGCTTTCTTCCTATAGTAGCTTCAGAAAACCAAGGGCTACTTTCTAAGTTGTGATTTTGTGGCATGTGGTTGCTCTTGCAAGTTGTTTCCCATGTCAGACCATATTTCAAAAACTGTATGGGCTAAAGATATGTGGATGCATGTGTGATTGCTGACAGGAGTGAGACCTTGTCATTATATTATACCCCTTCTCAGAGATCTGCACTGGCTGTTGTTACTGAGCCAAATTCAAGGTGTTACTATTAGTATATAAACCCCTTAACAGCCTGCTGATTTAAAGGCCTCCTTTATTCCACATGTGGACACTCAACCTCTTTAATATGTGTACCTGCCACTTTTACAAGTGGTAAAATGTTCCCCATTTGCAAGGAATCAATCTCTAAGCGTGGCAGCTCCTATTCTCTGGAACTTCCTGCCAGTTAATATTCGGCAGATGTCTTCACTACACTGTTTTCAATCCTGTAAAGGTAAAGGGATCCCTGACCATTAGGTCCAGTTGTGACCGACTCTGGGGTTGCGGCTCTCATCTCGCTTTATTGGCTGAGGGAGCCGGCGTACAGCTTCCGAATCATGTGGCCAGCATGACTAAGCCGCTTCTGGCAAACCAGAGCAGCGCACAGAAATGCCATTTACCTTCCCGCCAGAGCGGGACCTATTTATCTACTTGCACTTTGACGTCCTTTCGAACTGCTAGGTTGGCAGAAGCAGGGACTAAGCAATGAGGGCTCACCCCGTTGCGGGATCCACAGAGCCACCCGCGTCCCTGTATCTCATAGTAATATAGGGAATATAAGACTATGCATACCAAGTCAGATTGCTGGCCCATCTACTGACTGAATGGGAATGACTTCACCAAATGACAGTTTTCTGGGGTTTCAGACCTGGTTCTTTCCCAGCTTGACCTGCACAGATGCCACAGTTTCAACCACTGCTGTTCATCTGCCACTGCTGCTCTGCCACTGCTTTACTGATCTCCTAACCCAGCAATCACAATTTAAAAGTGCATTGAGCACATGTGCATATTGCTTTTAAAGATGACCAGTCCTTGTAGAAAGGGCAGAGCAGCGGTAGTCACTGGGCAGGAGCCTCAGAAAGGCAGTCAGAGGAGTGGGTGAATCTGTCAATTCTGGTTTCTCTCAGTTTCTCATTTTTTCCCAATCTTAAACTCTCCATATTTCCACCTCAGTTTGCAACTGGCAATTTATTTATTTTTTGTAAAGTCCTCATGACAATCAACAGCATTTTAATGCAATTTTCTCAAAGATACACATGTTGGTATGCATTTTTGCCTAATATACATATTTTTGCAATGCAGTTTTCTCTAAAATAATGTGCTTTAGTATGTCATTTTCACAAATACACACACACTTGGTCTATGTATTTTTGTACAGAAAACTCAGCTGGGAAACCGGACTGCGAAATTTAGAGAAGTGTGAATTTCAAAGGGTGGCTGCATTTTTTGTTCTTATATTGTTTGAGAAGTGTGATTTAGAGAAGGCTCACATTTAAATGTGAACTGAGTCAAGGTTCTCCCCATCCCTAGTCGGAGGTGAACCCTTGCAGGTAAGAGGTGTGCTTAGAAGAGGCAGGGCTAGGAGCTTTACTTGAAAATTGCTTATGTGTTCCCAAGCGTGGGTTGGTGCCTGTCTTTCTGTTGCGATCCCACAGAATGCTTCTCTTTCAATTGGCACTTGCCAGCTTCTTTAATACATTCATTTGACTGCAAAGGGTTCTCGGTGACTACTTTGGAAATAGCTCCCTAATGATGCTTGACAATGCCCTCCTCCCTTTGAAAGGGGGGGGGGGGAATGCAGCTACGCAGGAGCCTAATCCCACAAAAGAAGGCAATCTTGTTAACCTCTGTCTCTATTCTTTCTGTTTAGTCACCACCTTTAATGAAGCACAGAGGAGGAGGGGGGAACTCAACCTCCGCAGAGACACAATGACTTTACATGATCATCTCTTGCTATAGGTGAAAGTACTGCACGCACACACGCACACATCTTTATCTCATGCCCAGCCCTTTCTCCTTGCATCCCTTTAATTGTCAGAACTGGAGGAAATCCGGACTGAGGTAACTAACACTTCAGCAGCAACAGAATAGCTTCACTTTAGGCAATGAATTTTTAATAAGCTGAGACTGCAGAGGGAAATGTTTCGGGGCCGAGCTCTGCGCTGCTTATCTGATGGGGAAGGTCAGTGATTGAAGGGAGGGAGGGCATGGATGAGAGAACAGATCTGACAAAGCTCTTCAGCTGAGATTTCAGGTTGTCTCTCACACAAGCAGACCTTAACCTATTACAGCCTCCTTTCCAATGTAGCCACTTGCATATGCATTTGTCCGGCCTTCCCCCTCTTCATGCATCCACAATAAATTTAGAGGGAGGGAAGAGAGAGCTGTACTTCTCATTTTGCAGAAAATGCTGAGAGATCTGGGTGCTCCATTTGGTGGAGTGGTACTTAATTCTGTTTGCAGGAGGGCAAATTGGTGGGGTGTGGCTAACAATAGGGGAGCAATTCAGTTCAGTTTGCATTTAAAGCAAACCTACCTATTTTTTTCATTTTCTGAAAGAATATGCAAACTGGAATACAGCCATACTTCAAAATTCCCCTTTCTTTGAATTTTGCAATGCAATTGTCCAGCCAAGTAGTTTGTACAAAAATGCATATATTAGGGGGAAGTGTGTTTAAACATTATGTGTTGTTTTCACAAATTACATTCTGTTAGGGGGAAACTGCTTTGCAAAAATATGTATACAGGCAAAATCACATACGAAAATGTGTATGTTAGCAGAAATTCACAATGAAATGTTGGTGAAGAAATAAATTTTAAAAGATGCACAAACTGATGTGGAAAACAGGAGAACTGAATTTGAGATTGGTAAAATGATAAACTGATAGAAACTGAAATGGACCAATTTGTACATTACTCAGAGTGTCTCCTCTGTGAATACTGTTCTGCATAAAACCTGCACAGCTGTGGAATGCAGCCAGATTATACTCAGTTATATACTGAGGATTAAAGGTAAAGGTAAACGTACCCCTGACCATTAGGTCAAGTCGTGGATGACTCTAAGGTTCCGCACTCATATCGCTCTATAGGCCGAGGGAACTGGCGTTTGTCCGCAGACAGCTTCCAGGTCATGTGGCCAGCATGACTAAGCTGCTTCTGGCAAACCAAAGCAGCACACGGAAATGCCGTTTACCTTCCCACCGGAGCGGTACCTATTTATCTACTTGCACTTGATGTGCTTTCAAACTGCTAGGTGGGCAGGAGCTGGGACCGAACAACATGAGCTCACCCCGTCGCGGGGATTCAAACCGCTGACCTTCTGATTGGCAAGCCCTAGGCTCTGTGGTTTAGACTACAGCGCCCCCCGCAGTGGTATAAAACAAATGGTATAAAACAAAGTCATAGGTGAAACGCAGGATTATAGACATAAAGGAAGAAAATTTGCAAGATATGTTAATACATGTAGTTTATGTATCAAACACTTTTTTGAAAAAGAAATAAGTACCTGAAAAAGCATGGCGTGTCTAAACAAAATTCAAACAACCAGGCAATGTTAAATCATATTTGTTGTTACCCTATGAACTATATTTGCAAATGCTTAGAAGGAATTATCAGTGGTTCCAGCCTCTGTGTATACTTTTCACATTTTTCTCTCAAACATTTTCTTTCCTACTTAACCTTTTCCTTTGTCACATCTGTATCTCACAGCTGCTTTACCAGGGTCAGTCTCTATTTTCTAGTGCCCATCTATCCTTATTTTGCTTTTGTGGGGAGAAGCATGCCCAGTGGAACTTACTCCAAACTAACCATGTATTTGATTACAGCTATGATCAATTCCCCTGAACTGCACAGGTTCCTATTTTACCAAAATATGCAATCTTGTACACACTTAGGGAAGAGCAGACATTTGCTTAAGTCAGTGGTGGGGAACCTTTGACACACAGACCTAATTAAACCCGCCGTGTCTCCTTATTTAGCCTGCAAGGTGCTTTATTTAAAAAAAAAGCATGTCCACCCATCCATCACTTGATGTCATATGATGTCAGGTGCTAGACAGGTGACGCACCAAATTCCAAAGGAAGAATGCATTCCTGATTCTCCCTTTCCATGCGCTGCTTCGCTTTTTGAATTTGGCACCATTCCCCATCACCATACACATCAGAATGTGCTACCAGTTCTTCCTTTGAAGCCTCAGCTGTCGCTTGAATTCAAGGGAAGAATCTTTGCCACCTTTTTGAATCTAAGCCATGGAAGGAAGACTCTCCCTTTGCAGCAACAGTTTTGAATTTAAACATCAGATTTTTGGCATTCAATAAATTTTGCAGCTTGTTTTTGTGTGCATCAGAACAAAATATAATACTCTGCCTCAGATCAGAGCTACAAGTTTAGGCAAATAAGAGACATAATTTGGTAGAAGAGATGTAATTTGGCAAAACAGATTTTGTCATATTAAAGATTTTATAATGTGCATAAAGATTAATAAAAATACACCAGTGCTGATGAAACAATATAAGACAAGGATGAACATGTCCTCTCAGATAAGCTGAAACAAAACACTCTTTCTCCCTTGTTTTGGTTCCTAATTTTGTTTTGATGTGTGGAATGCTTTTGGGATATTTTTTAAAAAATAATGGCTAGAGGTCTCAAAGGCTGTAAGTGACCTGGGCCTCCTCTGCAGAGCTCTGAGAGGGCCTGTTCCTAATGAAGTCATTAGAAGCATGGCCAGGCCTGAGTCACCGTGGCTCAGTGGAATCCAAATATCTTACAATGGCCATCAGTGGTATCCAACTGGCATTCTGCCACTGACAAAAATAATTTGTCAACAGACTGCGGAATGAGGCAATGTTCAAATATTTCCACTGCAGTCCTTCACCCCAGAAATCTGTCCTAGGGTGTTGGGGGCCCTCTGGAGCCGATTTTAAGGTGTAGGGAGCTGCAGGGAGGAAACTGCCAAATATTGCCTCACTCTCCAGTTTCCTGATGGATTCCTTGTGTTAGCAATGAAGGGACACCAATTGGAGACCACTATGAAGAGTTTCCTAGGTGTTTGCATCCCATAAAGAAGAAAAAGAATGTAATACCTGGCCTAGAAATGAGGATTGGGTATAAGAACAATTGACTTGCTAAAGTCAACTTTCTCATTCAGCCGTCATCTACATAGTACCCATTATACTGGGCAGGAGTAAGAGATAATGACATATATGGAGTGGGTGGGGGAAGGTTAGTAGGACCTCATTCTAGGGATGTATAAGGAAATAATCAACTCTATTGGAGGGGAGGGGAAGCAGGCATTGAGGGGATAAAAGGGATTTTAAAGCAAAGATGTAAAGTGTTGATTAGGAAGGCAAATATGACAGGGGAAGGGGGGAGCAGAGAGAAAACTAAATTGCCCATGGGATGAATAAAACAATAACAGATTTGTTATAAGTAGGAAAAGGAGGGGAGATTAACAGGGAGAGCCTCTTGCACCACTGGAAGGAACATGCAAGTGAGTTAATAACACAGACAGAATCTCTGGAGGAAGAAATGGAATAATTTATTCTTGAAAGATCAGCAAGGCAGACCATAGGTGAAAAAGATAGAGATGGTCCTTCTTGTAGCAAAACCCAGAATAAACTAAAAAGGAAGTGTGTCTGCAAACCACAAAATGGCACAGCAGGGTGAACTGTTTTTACATCACCTTCTACACAATCGTCTCAAGGCACCATGCAATAAAAACAGTAAAACCAAGTTAAATCACAAAAGCAGACATATCTAAAACAAAATTAAAACAATACAAATATAAAATAGATCATGGCAGAGATCTATTCATTTGTCTTAAAAAGCTTGTTGGTACAAAAATGTATCCAATGTCCCCGTGGGCCTCTGTGATAATCCACAGAACAGGAGCACCTTCACTGAAAGCATTGTTTGGAGTTATTACAGAAGAATCTCTCCTGCAGACTGCAGGGATCTACCAGGTATATAAGGTATATTTGGGGCATGTAGGATCTACCGTGTTTTTTACTAAAACCCTGAAATCCACCAATCAGAACGAGGTGTGAAATAGTGGCTTGGGTTAAGACTATACTAAGTATTAAGGACCAGGATGACTGCTTGCAAGTGTTCATTCCAGTAATTTGTGAAGCAAAAGTTGTTTTAAACTGTTCTTAATATTTTAAATGGTTGTGATGCAGCTTGGGTCCTTATAGTGAAGAGTGGGTAATAAGTGGAATTAACAGCAACACTGCAGGCAAGCTCACAATTCCTTTTGCATAAACATCCATTCCTGGTTTTCCCTAAAGGTTTTCATTTCAGCAAACTATTTTATTTTTTAGGTGGGTGACTTTTTAGTTGCTGCTATTGTTAGACATTTGGAAAACAGAAACCTTTGCCAATCGACTGCAAGAATCATCTGGAGATCTACCAGTAGATCCAGATCTATCTTCTGTCAACATCTCTGGTGCAGATATGCCCAAAGAATGGATCAGTACAGTCTCACAACTGATATGGCCTAGCCAGTTTTTGACAACAGCATGAAAGGCAGAAGGAGGATTTACAAAGCAGCGGGCATAATCTTGTGTGTGTGTGTGTGTGTCATTTAAACACAGCAGAGCACTCTAGATTGATGCTTAAGGCTAGCAAGTATGGCATAAAAACCATTGTCCTTGAAAGACTTCGGGAAATGGTTAGGTGATTAAGGGCAGATTGTAATGGTAAAACTTTATGGGTCAGAGAGGAGGAAGGTGATGTGGTGAGCACATCTTTCTAGAGGTCACCATTATGACAGTTCCGTATTTTAAACTGGGCACAAAAATCTATTCTGAAGAAGCACAATCGGTAAAAGGTTGGTTCTATATGCACCCACACCGTGGACGAAACTTAACTCTGGGCTGAAATCAATGTGAATTTCGTTTTCGTGGACGGAAGGATTAAGATGACGTGTGCCTTTGCAGATGGCCAAAAAGTGGCGGATCAGCAAATCCAACAACCTACAAGATTTGAGTCAAAGTCAAAGCGATCCTGGCCAAACCTCAGAAGAGCTGTCTGTCACCGCCTGGTGCTAAATACCTGCACCAGGATGTCTGCTCGCAAGAATGGAGTGGCGCCTTTGCAGTGCCAGCAGAATGTCATGGTTTGAGGACATTGTGGTGGCACAGAAGACTGCATCCCATTATGTGCAATTACCGGCATAGCTAATCTTATGAATGTGCTATTAGACCCATATTGAACACACCTTTTGGAAAGCAAACAAGAATAATGAAATCCTGACATGGTGTGCGTTTTACTTTATGTGCTACAAATTCACACCCTAGCCTAACCCAGAGGCTTAGAGCACCCTTCAACTTTTTAAAAAGTTCCTCTCCTTTGTTGTGCATTGCTCTTCTTGACCTTTTGTGAATCCTTAACCTCTTTAAAATGCCATTATAAAAAAGAGCAACAATATCTACACCAGGAGTAGCAAGAAAATAGATTGTGATCTTCTGGATTGTCAGATTATTTGCAGTTGATCGGCAGGAGTTTCTTAATCTTAATTGCTTAACAATAGTAAGGCATCCCCCCTCCATAAATTAGGCTATCTAAACCCCTCCCATAACTCTGTTGTAGGTATATATATGCAGGTCACCCCAGTGAATATATGCCCATGGGATGTGGCAGGTAACTGGCTGTTCCCCTAAGCCACATTTTTTTACATCTGACTATGGCTGGCAAACCTCAAACTTCTAGCAAAAAACAAAATCACAGACTTCTTCCCCAGAACAACCCTCACCTTTGATCCTGATCTTTCCTATTCTGTCCTCCAAAATCCTCCCAATTTCACAAACCCATGTCCACTAAAAAATTGTACCAAAGAAGTAAGCTCAGGCCCAGGCATTCACTGCAGAACATGTGAAGCTTCTTATAGGAACATCTCCTGAGTTATGTCACACACAAATGGGCAACATCCCCCAACCAATGCATGATTGGCTGAGTTTGAAGGGGGCTGGTTCATCGCACAAAGTGTTTCCAATAGTCATTGAGCAGCCCTTTCTTTGTGTGACGATCCAGCCCTGCCTCCAAACTCATCTGATCATGGGCCTGTTCTTGATCCACCTATGTGTCATGGAATGCACTACAACAGATGCCAGTAGCACTGGTATTGATTTTAGGGGAGGGAAATAGAACAGAATCCAGCCTCATAAATCCCTGACAGAACGAGAAACTAAGCAGTAGGATGCCTGGTGTCTTCACCATCTCAGGGGCAGCTGCAACTGATTCTAGGATTGCTATAAAGGAAACCTACATCAAGACTAGAGATGTTGGTGCATTTCGGGAGTCAGGGAAGAGGGAGTCCTGCCCACTTACAACAGAGTGCAGGTCAATAAAGAACAAATGCAGCGTACGATAGGGAAGCTCTTTGTTGGGATTACAGCTTTGTGTTATTCATGCTTATCCCAACAAGCTGTTTCAGGCACAGATAGCGATCGCGAATTGATTAATTGATTAATCACACCTGCTAATTACATCTCACAAATAGGCAAAATTAATATTTCATGCTGGTCTTAAAAGGGATTAATTTCCTACAGATAAGCCAGAAAGATGGTGGGGTGGGTTGCACAGACGATGGCATGGAGGACGTTTTATAACGTAAGATTTAAGCAGGTCAAATACTAGTAAGAGTAACAGTTGGCAGCGTAATAGCAGTCAGTCTCATTCCTAAAGTTTTTAAAGTGGAGATACTGGTACTCACTAAATACAGACACATATTTATTGTATCATTCGTCACCTTTTCATCCGAAAGAGGGAGCAGGTGGTGCTGTGGTCTAAACCACTGAGCCTCTTGGGCTTGCTGATCAGAAGGTCAGTGGTTCGAATCCACGCAACGGGGCAAGCTCATGTTGCTTTGCCCCAGCTTCTGCCAACCTAGTAGTTTGAAAGCACACCAGTGCAAGTAGATAAATAGGTACCACTGCGGTGGGAAGGTATATACCATTTCTGTGCGCTCTGGCTTCCGTCACGGAGTTCCGTTGTGCCAGAGGTGGTTTCGTCATGCTGGCCACATGACCCGGAAAGCTGCCTGTGGACAAACGCCGGCTCCCTTGGCCTGAAAGCGAGATGAGTTCCACACCCCACAGTCACGTTCAAATGGACTTAACTGTCCAGGGGTCATTTACCTTACCATCCTAAACCATGCCCAAGATGCTATATGGATAAAATATACCTTTATGAATATGTACAGGTATATTTTCAAAAGAGCAGCACAGTGATTTAGAATATTATTGCCTTTTCAGAAAGAAAGAAAGAAAGAAAGAAAGAAAGAAAGAAAGAAAGAAAGAAAGAAAGGAGTGAGTAGTGTCCCGGGCAGCACACATGCTAAACAACGACTGCAATACAGAAAAATAATCAGTAAGCATTTCAATAACAATGGCATCTAATTATTTCATTAATATTATTACTTACAAACTAGGGAAATTCTCAAAGTATTAACCAATTAACCAGTTATTCTGCACTAAATGGGATGGCCCTTTCACCATCTGCTTTATGCAAGTCAGAATGTTCTCTTTCTGAGCAGTTACATTTCACCATGCAAGAGATGGACAAATCAGCCTATTTCCATTCTGTGTGAGTTTCATGTCCCTTCCATCTATTTTTCTGTGGATTTTTTTAAAAAATGCAATTAAAAAACCTCAATTAGATATTTATTTTTGTATATTTTTGTATGGACCAATAAAATGCACATTATGTGTGCGCATTCTCCTAAAATAAGCATTTTGTACACAATCAAAAACACTCATTTTTTTTGCACACATTTTTGGGAACAAAAAATTCGCCACAAAATTAAGGCAGACAATACAATTGCTAACAGCATACCAATCCAGGTCTGAATCCAGTCATCTCTACTACAGCATCTCTCAACCTCAGAACGTTAAATACTAGCATACTTTAAATAATCTAGTCACCTAATCGACACACACTGGGCTGAGCCTTTCTGAACTTTTAAGTATGCTTGTGTCCTGTTGAAGTCAATGGCAACAAATTACACTTTTAAAGGTGCAATCATCCCTGGGAGTAAGCCCCACTGAACTCAATGGGACTTCTGAGCAGGCATGTATAGGATTGCACTGTAAGTTTTACTGACTTTCAAAGACAGATGGGCTTCATTTTTGCCCCTCTGGCTTGCACCCTTCCTCACTGTTTACTACTGAGCCATGGCTGGCTCCAGGAACTCAGCAGGGATGTGGCTGCATTTCAGCATTTGACGAGCACCCTTAGCCCTGAAGTAGTAAAGGGAAAACTGTAAATTCAGCACCTTCAAATACTAAATCGATTTTGTCTTCTTTTACTGTAGCAGACGGCTACAGCAAATGACGCACACCTAGGAGAGAATCTCGGTCTTGATTTTTTACAGCAGCCTCTATGAAGCCTGTATTCAAGCGTGTGAGAACTGCATCCTAGGAATGCCGAGCCCTTATGAATAGGAAATTCCTGGAATTCATTTTCTTATGATACCAGCAGGAATGCTCCTTCACAATTTCTCTCCTTCTGTCTTGTTTGCTTTTGCTTCTTGAAAAAGTTGTTATTTTTCATTTCACTAGGCAGAAACTTGTATTTGGTAGCAGCAAAGATTATCAGTGAATGAACGCAAAAAAGACACAAATAATTAAGAGGCTGTTGAGTATTGCACAAACAAGCCTTGCAAAGTTTATTTCCTACTCTGGTTTTTGTTTTTGTTTTTTTGCACCCCTACCTTCATAAGAAAAGTGAGATTTTTTAACTTTTCTGTGATAGCAGGAAATTCAGTATACTATAATCCCCCCTTCGCTCTCTCTCTCTCTCTCTCTCTCACACACACACACACACACACACATACACACACTTATATAAAGCCATTTGCTACTGCTCATATGAAAACAAACTATTTCATTATGAAAGGCAAGACACAGACTTGAAACGGGATGAGTTGGGTAGGAATGCCTTGTAGAGGCTATTAGGTGTTACGTTATGACTTACATGTGTAGGTATGGACAATGAGAGGGCAAAAAGCGCATACTAAATAGTCCCCTGTCCCTTTTGACTAGCCCATAGAAAGGCAGAAAGCAGGCTGGCCTTTATACAATGCTACAACATAAAGGATGCTGAAGTCAAAATGGCAAGAACAACATACTATCAGCTTTCCTTAGGTGCCTTGGAATTTATTCTGTTTCTCCTCTCTTCACTTCATCTCTGACAATGCTGATTTCATCAACCTTTATTCATGCTGAATATGCCCACATAGGTATTGCACCAGTCGCCAACACACACGTGCCACAAATCACTCACTGAGACCTAAACAAAGCGCTCCCGGCTCAAACATCTGTTTGCAAAATTAAGAACCAGCCTCAGAGGCAAAACCTCTTCAAACCTCACAGGAGAGATTCCCAGGAAGAGTCCCAAGGGTCAGATGGAGAGGTCTGGGGCCTGCATTTGGGCCCTGTGCCTAGTGGTTAGAGTGCTAGACTAGGACCAGAGAGATGCAGGTTCAATTCACCACTCAGTCATGAAGGTCATGGGATGATTGTGGGCCTTAGTCAAAACGATAACACAGAGTTGTTACAGGGATAAATTGTTTGTGTGTGTTTGAGAGAGGAAGAGACTATTGTATATGTGACCCTGAACGCTTTAAAATGTAAAAAAATAAAAATATTTTTTCCTCTATCTGGTACCCTTTTGGAATTGAAAAACAATTGAGAGACAGATTGTGTGAGGTAAGTCAAACCATAGCCCTCTCCCCAAATCACAATGCATCTCCCAGGGCCACACCACTCAAAGACCATACTCTCACACCCCGAATGAGTAATGCCTCTTAGAATTATGGAATTGTAGACTTGGAAGGGACCACAAGGGTCATCTAGTCCAACCTTCTGCAATGCAGGAATATTTTGCCCAGCATGGGTGGCCCTTGGACTGAAAACAATTCACTCCTAGATTTTTTTTTTAAAAACTTTCAGACAGATTGTGTGTGTGTGTGTGTGTATGTGTATACACACACACACACACACACACACACAAAATTTAAATATAATTTTATATCCCTGTGAAATAAATAGCATGTGACTGGTACAAAAAGTGCTGAACATTTCTTTATCTCCCACCTACGTTGTGGAACTAAACAGAAACAATAAGTCACAGTGCAAGACAAATAGCCCTGATCTGAAACTGTCGACCGCAGCACATTTTTAAAATTTGTATCATGGTAGAAAGGCTTCTCTAGTGCTGAATGTAGAACACAGGTGCAGAGTAAAAGATATACGTTTTCAGGATAATGAACACACACACAAACCCACCCCTCCCCAATATACCAAGACCGTGGTAGATGCACCCACACCGCAGAGTAGCTCCCAAAGCTGGATCTTTAGAGAAAGGGGAACACAAAGAACTAATCTGAGAGCATTTTGACACTCCTTGTTAAGACTTTCAGGATTTTCATAGTGTTTGCACATACAGGACCTCACCAGTTGAAGCATACAAAGTTGAAATGGAAACAAGCCACTTTATGACCACATTGGGGAGAATTTATCTTGTTGATTCTGTAGGCAGATACGCAGATGCCTTATAATGAGTCGGGCCATTGTTGCAATCTATGGAAGGTATTTGCAGAATTTGTACTGTTAAAATGGAAAGGTGTGTTGAAATTTGGGAAGGTTGGATAGTTATAATAGACTGGTCTCAGGGTAGGGTGCACATTTTTATTTTTATTTATTGTTGTTGATGTTGTTTTTTAAAATAATGATAAATAAAAAACAAGGGCACCTCATAGGAATAGGGAATGAAAAGAAAAATATAACTGAAAATGAAAAGAAAGAAACAAAGAAATGGATCCATCACCCATGCCTGCAAGGTGTCCCCTATCATGCTAACACACACATTTTCAACATACAAGCATTCTTTATGTACACTTCCATTGCAACAATATTTGTACACACAAATAAAAAACAATATGCAGGAGGGCTTCAAGTGCACACTGGAAATTTAACGTAAAGGTAAAGGGACCCCTGACCATTAGGTCCAGTCGTGGCTGACTCTGGGGTTGCAGCGCTCATCTCGCTTTACTGGCCAAGGGAGCCGGCGTACAGCTTCCGGGTCATGTGGCCAGCATGACTAAGCCGCTTCTGGCAAACCAGAGCAGTGCACGGAATCGCCGTTTATCTTCCCACCGGAGCAGTACCTATTTATTTACTTGCACTTTGTGAAGTGCTTTCGAACTGCTAGGTGGGCAGGAGCTGGAAATTTAGGCTTGTACAATTAAATAGAATTAAAGCGCTCTGCCACCCTAGTTACAGCAACCTTGGACTTTGTGTGCTTAGGAAAGTGACAGGCAAATGTATTGAAAAGCCTGAGATGAATGAATGACTAATTGGAGATGTATGAACATTCCACAAGCAAGGTGAATGCAGGATGGATGCTCACAGTCATATAACCTCCCTGCAAACAAATCAGAACAAACATTCAATAAAGACCGGATATAGTCTAACCTCCACATAAGCTTTACGCAAGCAAATCAGAACGAATGGTCAATAAACAGCTGATCTGGAGGAGCCCAGATTTGTTATTTAAGCTGGCCACAAGATCCTTTACTGTTTTACCTGCAACAAAACCAAGAGAGCTTCTCTTCCAAGTTTCTAATTAAAGCCTCCTCTCCCCTCCGCTGCCAGCCATGTAGAAAGAAGGGCTATGTTTATATTTCTTTCTCAAATATGCATACATTTTATAGAAACTTGCATTCTCTACCCAAACACTACACCTGGCAGAATGGGAAGGAAACAGGGGGTTGAATTGCCCACCACATCCTGCCCTCCATCTTTAAAGATTATTTTGTCCTGCTGTGTTGTTGTTTTTTTGGTTTGTTTTTTAGAAAAAGAAAAAGGAATCAACAAAGACAAAATTATCAGGATGGTGGCTGGTTGTTTCAGTGGAAGTTCCTCTTCCCTAACATTACTCTCCTTCGAGGCAGAAGTCGAGCCCATCAACATTTCAGTTGAACTCTAGTCACCGCTCACTCACAACCCCCACAGAGTCATCCCGGCTCTATATTATGCTGAGAAGCATGAATTAAGTTACTTCCCCTATCCAAAAGAGCATTACACAACCAGAGCCTTACTGAAGGGCAAAAAAAGAGAGAAAGAAATGTGAATGTCCATGGGAAAATTGTACAGGCCCAGAAGTGGTGATATCTCACTAAATTGGGCCCTCAGTGTGCGGTCGTTGTGGAGATGAAAAGTGGCCAGAGTGTGTAATATATATATGGGATATGGATAATAAGGAGTGCCTGCTATAGTATTCATTAGGCTTCTTTTAAAAACATCCCAAAGAACAAAAAAGCCTCTGTGCATCTTTTCAGTCAGGTTTTTATATAACTTTTGATGCTGAGGCTGGGCTGAAATCCTTACACACCCCTTGCAGTTTCTTGAAAATATTCTGTGAAAATGGGGTCTGGTTTTCTGCTGCTTTCTTTGAGAATCAGGGCTGCGTCTGTCATTAGGCAGAATGAGGCAGGTGCTTGAGGAGGGGGCCTGCAGCAGAAAGGATCAGTGGAGATCCATGCTGCACAGCCTGCCTTTGCCCCCTAAGCTAGCCTGTAGTTCTCAGCTGCAGTAGAGGCCACCATCACATCACCAGTTTTAAAGCAAGATTCACCTGCCAGACCAGTCAGTTTTTATATAATGGAAGTGAAGGTGGGTACCCTCTTGTCCTTCACCTCAAGCTGCAAAACATACTGAGACAGCCCTAGCAGGATGGGGAGGAATTTCTGGTAGGGGTCACTGCTTAACTTAATTAGGTCCTGCCTCAAAGCTGCAGTGAGAAGGCCTTGTTGTGAGTGGTGTGGGTTTGGGGCACAGAAGAACTCTTGGCCATCTTGTAAAGTTAAGCAAGGTAAGCAGCAATTCTGCAAAGCAATTTCACATGAAAATTTCACTGATATGTGTATTTTTTATGAACACGTTACCCTAGTATCTCCTGCCCACCTAGCAGTTCGAAAGCACATCAAAGTGCAAGTACATAAATAGGTACCGCTCTGGCGGGAAGGAAAACGGCATTTCCGTGCGCTGCTCTGGTTCACCAGAAGTGCCTTAGTCATGCTGGCCACATGACCCGGAAGCTGTACACTGGCTCCCTCGGCCAATAAAGCGAGATGAGCACCACAACCCCAGAGTCGGCCACAACTGGACCTAATGGTCAGGGGTCCCTTTACCTTTACCTTTTACCCTAGTATATACATTATTGTACAATTTGCTTGGATGGAAAACTGCATGGCAAAATTAAGAGAAGTCTGAATGTTGAAGAACGGCTGTGTTTCAGTTAGTGCATTGTTTTGGAAAGTGAAAATTAGGTAGGTTCAGATTTGAATGCAAGCTGAATCTAATTTCTCCTCCCTCCCTAATTATAGACTCATAGAACTGCAGAGTGGGAAGCGATCTCAAGGGTCATCTAGTCCAACCCCTTGTAATGCAATTGTCACACACAGAGATACACATGCTTCCCTCCTCAGACAGAAAAATACCACACTCTAAGAGGGCTGATCCCACCCTCCCGCAACTGCAAAATATTTAAGAAAGAAACCCATTTTTTCCCCACACAGTACTCAGTGACATTTGTGGGTTTGCCAACTGAAATGGCATGTGATTAGGAACTGCAGCCAATGCCATTAAATAAATACCATGCATATAATTTGTTAACAAAATTTATGTACTGCTTGGTTATAAAAAACAAACAAACTTCTAAGCAGCTTTTAAAAAAAATTGCATTTATTGGTAAAGAACAGTTAAAATGGGAATTTAAAAACATTCAAAAATGATTAAAATCAACAGTATGCTAAAGAGAATTTAAAACACATCTACTTTTACATGTCTGGATAGGCTTCCCTAAACAAAAAGGTTTTAAGGAGGTGCTGAAAAAGGAGGTGCAGCGAAGGCACCTGCCTGGGGTCAATAGGCAGGGAGTTCCCAAGTGTAGGTGCTGCCAGGGGGTGCACATGTTTGCAGAAACCAAGTTCCCTCCGCTAGTTATTCACACTTTACATTTTCAGCACACATTTTGAGCCTGAGAGCCACATCCCTTCATCCTAGGCTACCTTTCAGAGATGGCATGCCATTGGTGGGTGGGGCCAGAGGCAAAAGTGGGCGGAGCAATACATGCAGCTATTAACATCTATACAGTAGGCTACATTCCAACCAAGCAAATGTTTCTGTGCATACATGCATACACTGCAGACACACCACTCCACCCTGCCAAGCGAGAGACATTGCCACAGTTCAAGGACACCTCCAAGTCAAACAAAAGCATACAAGGAGGGTGTGGAGTGGGTGAAGGCACATGGTGTGGCTTGGGGGGGATTGGCCTCAGGGTCAGATAGAGAGGCTTGAAGGGCTGTATTCAAATATAATGCATGAACTGGCCTTCAGGAGTATGAAGCAAATGTAATTCATTTGCGGCGGAGCACCTGAGTTGCATGCAGAAGGTCCCAGACTCAATCGCTAGCAGCCCCAAGTAGGACTAGGAGAGACCCCTGTCCGAAACTCTGCTGCTCAATAGTGTAGAAAATATTGAGCTCAGTAGACCAACGATTGTCTAACTCAGTGTACGGAAGCTTCCCATGTTCCTAAGATCCTGTCGATGAACAAGGGGCATAATAGGTCAATGCTATCAGCAAAGTAATGAACTTTTGTTTGCCAGTGGTGGTGGGGGCGGGGAGGTGATCCACATGATCAACCTGACACTGATTTGAAGCAGAAGCGTGGGTCAATTTGGCCCATGTTGCAACCAGAGCTGTGAAAGTACTCAAGAGGTTCAGGGAGGGAAAGGGGAGCATTGCAACAAAGCTGTGCTTGTAACCGCCGAGATACAAATCCAATTTAATCCCCTTGTTACAAAATACCATCTTGCAATCTGCAATTCCTTGAAAATTATCTCTCCCGACCTGTGCACTGCCCCGCTAGGATGTTTGGCACAGTGGCTTGCATTATCATGTTTAAAGTAGCAAGAAGCTTCGGCAGTTGAGATAAATCCAGCCTGACCTTGCATCTAGCCGCAGCATTTCTTCACTCCAGCCCTTAATCATTCTAAAAGTGGACATGCAACTAAATGGGGTGTGTGTGCTGGAAGCCAATTTTTGGGGGGCTGTGCTGGAGCTGACAGCCATTTCCTGGGGAGATGTCCTGTTCAGCAAGGTCCCATCCCGCCCCCCCCCCCACATTTACAAACTACACCTGGCCATGTCTTCTCCGCCCCACCCCAAGACAGTTCTTCTTAAAGGGATAAGGGAGCAAACAGCTGGCAGCAGAGCAACTGCAGAGGCTGAGCACCTTTGAGCCTCTTTCATGCTGTTGTTGTGAATGCTGATTCTTAATAATAAGGAACACCGAACACCAGAGAGCTGTGTTTTTTTTTGGTGCGGGGTGAATGAGCATTCTGGTCAGCACTGACATTACCAGCCAATGGGGAATCTATGGCCATCCAGACATTGTTGATCCACAACCAGCATGCTGACTGGAGCTAATGGGAGCTGGAAGCCAACAGCACCTGAAAGGCCATAGCTTCTCCAACTACATCTTCAGCCTCCTGAAATACTGTGCTTCTTTCTTTTCT
Organism: Podarcis tiliguerta; assembly: GCF_965153285.1. Classification (NCBI taxonomy): domain Eukaryota; kingdom Metazoa; phylum Chordata; class Lepidosauria; order Squamata; family Lacertidae; genus Podarcis; species Podarcis tiliguerta. The sequence continues at coordinate 46,736,401 of NC_139541.1, forward strand.
GCCAACTCTCATGGGCTGGGAAAGGACAGCAGCAGCAGAAGACCATTGCTCCATCTAGCTCAATGTGGTCTTCATTCACTGTCAGCAGCTCTTCTGGATTTCAGGCATGGAACATCCCCAACCTTACCTGGAGATGCTGTGGATTGGAACTTGGACCTTTTGCATGTGAGGCAGATGCTCTGCCTCTGAGCTACAGCCCCACAAACAGGGAGCAAGGCAGCAATTATAAGCTCAGCTCCTCACCTAGCTGGTGTGGTAGAAAGGAATGTCATGCATAGGTGTATGAATGGGAGGCACCATTCTCACAAGCACAATGTAAGCACGTTAAGGTGGGTCCTGAGGAGAAAGTCCTAATAACATATAGCAAACTGAACAGAAACAGTGTATAATTTGAGGAGAAAGGAACAGAGAGGTTTTGTCTTTCTTAGTTCAGGTGTTGGACAGAGCAGAGAGACATAGCACCAAACCTACGGAGAAAACTTTCCGCAAACCTTCACAGCAAATCACAGCATGTACTACCTCAGTGCTACACTGCTTGGTTGCAAAATGACATCTTCACCCGTCCCCCTTTTGGCTAGTTGACTTTAACACTAACAGAATTAACCCTTAAGTTAGAAACTGCATGATCTCCCCGGTTGCACTTCCAACAGGTCCATCTAATCCAGCACCTGCCTCCAAAAGTGGCCAACCAAATGCTTTTTAGGAAGCCCATAAGCAGGGCATTAAGACAACAACCCTCAGGAATTATATGTCTTAGCAACAGGAAATCAGAGGTACACTACTAAAATCCCTAAAGGTTCCCTTTAGCTATGATGGCACCAGCCAGTGCAAACAAAAATCTGTCGCTCAGATTAGTAGGGCCAGCAAGACATTGCTGCAAAGGATGCTGCCAAGATAGCCAATTAAAGTTCAGGTCAGTTTAGTCTGGTTTGTTCCAATTTTTGTTAGAGGCATAATGTGATCTGCAGTAAACAAACACTCCAGCATTCAAAACAGGAAGAAGTGAGAGAAAAGCCAGTTCCTTATGTTATCAGGAACTATTTAAAATGATAATTCAGCAAATTGTATGTCTGATTCCGGAAGAGAGAAGCCAGACAGCAGAAAAACAGACAGAAAGAAACCTGGCACAAAAAGGAAACATAAAATGGACAGCGCAGACTGAACTGAGGAAGAAGAAGCCATCATTTCATGTAGTGCCTGTGAAGGAGGCTTCGCTTTGTGAGAGGCTTCTGGGTGCCCTTAGCAGCTGGTAGTTTCAACAGCTGCCATAGGAGCAGCAGGGATGGGGAACAATTTCTAGTCCATGTGCTGCAGTCGCTTCTGCTTGTAGGCCCCTGTGCAAACCAAGGCATTATCTTCAGTTATTTTGTTATTTTGTTTGTTATTTCTAGAGAAAGATATCAAGGTGACTGTGCTACTGCCTTCAATTTCTGCAGTCTTTGTGTATCCTTGTCAGGCCCACCTGTTGGTCATTATAGGTGGAATGCCTATGCCTACCTTCTCAAAAGGTATATTTGAGAGACAATATACCAGTTGCTGGGAATTCACAAGTGGGGAGAGTGCTACCGCACTCAGTACCTGCTTGCAGGCTTCCCATAGCCAACTGGTTGGTCGCTGTGAGAATAGGTAAAAGGTAAAGGTAAAGAACCCCTGGATGGTTAAGTCCAGTCAAAGACGAATATGGGGTTGCAGTGCACATCTTGCTTTCAGGCTGAGGGAATTGGTGTTTGTCGACAGACAGCTTTCCGGGCCATGTGGCCAGCATGACTAAACCGCTTCTGGCACAACGGAACACCATGATGGAAGCCAGAGCACACAGAAACACCATATACCTTCCTGCCACAGCGGTGCCTATTTATCTACTTGCATTGGCATGCTTCTGAACTGCTAGGTTGGCAGGAGCTGAGACAGAGAAACGGGAGCTCACCCTGTCATGGGGATTCGAATCACCAACCTTCTGATCGGCACGCCCAAGAGGCTCACTGGTTTAGACCACAGTGCCACCCATGTCCCATGCAAAGAATAGGATGCTGGACTAGATGGACTGTGGTCTGATCTGATCCTGCTGCAGGGACCTTCTTGTGTTCTTATGAAATAGAGAAGCTATTTCAGGATCAAGGAGCACCCTTCTCTATCTGCTCATCCATGCTTTAATCTGCAAATTGCAAAAACATTAACATTATTGATTGATCAGACATCAATCCCACAGGAAATTTAATTAAATTAAAATGTGTCACTGAACAGTCCCCCTGCATCACATATAAATCTTTGGGGAAGTCAACAATAGACAGCAGCGATTCATATCATGTTTTCCAATTTAATTTATTCCCTGGCCATTTTCTATCTCATAGCTTGATAATCAGGGTGTGTATGTGTGTGTTCAGGAGCTCACAGTAGGTCTGTTTAGTCTAAGGGGCATCCCTTTCACACAGATCTCTTCAAAAAGCTTCTAACCACTTTGGCTTTCAGATAATAACTTCGCCATGTATTATTTACAGTTGATCTGGGTTGAACCAGACCACTGCCAGGGCAATGCCTCTATTCAACATGTTGCTTTTACAGAATTGACCTGCACAGAGCAACTTCTAAGGAGAGTGTTAACGTTTTAACACCCTCTCCAGTACAGCTGTACGTTCTGCCCCTGAAGGAAGTTGAACCTTGAAGAAGAGAGCAAGGAAGTCCCTTTCATTAAATCAATTCCTCCCCTAAAGGTCTTCTGCTATACGAATCCTAACCCAGTTTCTCCAAAGAATGCTGCACAGCTCACAGTAAGGAGAGAAAGAGAGAGAGAAAGGAGTCAACCAGCACAGATGTTACCCTCAAAATGCTTAAACAGCCGGACCTCCACCATTTTGTGTGAATGGAATCCGTATTCTGCAGCATATTATTTATTTTAATTTATAAGAAACATTAATAAATCACCAACTTCTTTAAATAAAATCACCCCAAAGGTTCACACAAGTTCATCACCTGAGGAATGCAATGTCAAGTGATGAGAGGCACAGATCACACAGCATGGGTGTATTAATAGGCTCCCCGGGGAAGTTGGGCCAGCACCAACTTTATGGTCTTTTCTGTACCAGGTGAACATTTGCTTATCTATTCAATCAGGCCTTTTAAACAACATGTGTTTCACAGTCTGGGGACTCTCAGTTTTAAATTGAGCATTAAATTGTATTTTAATTGTGTTTCTGTTTTTTAATTAATGTGTTATAGTTTATATTGCTTTACATTGCATTTCAGTGCATCATTTGTATACTTGTTTACTGCTTCATGAGCTGTCCAGAGACCTCTGCTTATAGAGTGGCTGAATAAATTAGTAAAATAATAAACAAAATATCCTTTTATCTTCTCAAATGTGTGAGTAAACAACCCTAAATTTACCCCAAGAATACACCTATTGTGTCCAAATATATTATGCAAATAAGGGGGGGAGCCCTACTTATAGCATGTTTTGCATAATTTACATTGCTTCTCTTATGTGGGGACTTTGCTCCCCCATAAGAAAGAACAAGATGGCAGCCAACTCCCATTGCAGGTAATTCACAAGCACATTGAACCTAAAGTTCATCTTGTTCAGTCCATCAGTGGCCAATCAAGTCTCCCCCCAAAAAACCCCACAAGCAAAGGAAAATGGACAGACTCATTCCCTGTAGTTTGTTTCCAGTTAGTTTCTCATTTATTTATTTTTCAAACTTAAGTTATTTTCATTAATATATGTGTTCTGTACCATTACTTGGCTGGAGGATGGCATTGCAAAATTCAGAGAAATGCTGGGTTTGAATGGTTGTTTTTCAGTCCATGCATTGCTTTGGAAAGGGTGGATTAGGTAGGTTTGCTTTTCAGTGGGAATGGAGTCAAATTTCTCCCTCAGCCCTGTTCACAGCATCTGCTAACCAGAGGTTGGCTGCATCACCATACAGCATTGGATTTGGCGATCATAGCTAAGAGTCATGGATAAGCCTATCCTTCATTCATTTTGTGAATCTTACAAAAAACACACACCAAAAAACCCCCAACTAAGTTAAGATAAGAGGCCACTTCTTGTGGGAATGAATTCCATATGTGATTATGCTGCTGTGTGGAGTGCGAATCTTAACTGCACAACCAACTGGTTGCATAGAATGACCTTGAGCTCTAGAAAAGCAGCGTTGGCGTGAGAAGTACCCATGTCACAAGCTCGTCCAACATTATCTGAGGCTTCCAAATTAGTGGTGCATTGTGTGGCATGTGGGAACAGGCACTGAGTGTCTCAAGGAGAAGAAACCATGTTCACGACAGGATTCTTCCTTTTTGACACATGTGCACTTGTTGGTGGTCTACTGACAAAAAAGAAGAAGAAAAGAAAATATAGTTAAGCCTTCTTTTAAAAGAAGAAGCATGTTTCTGTATTTATTTTTCTTCATGAAATATTATTGGTACTGACACATGACAGCCAAGGAGAGATGGCCGCGCATGTATTTCACGCAAAAATAAAATAAAATAAAATCCACCTTTGCGGACAGCACACACAACCAGCAGCCTGTGTTAAACCATGAACTGAACAATGTCCCTTTACAAAGGGCACAGGGCGAGAGTAGCTTTATGGCACTATTGATTTATTCTGTCCCTGCAGTTAAAAACTATACCCAGACAGACAATAAAAATAACTGCTCTAACCAGATAACAGCTTCCTGCTACTAAAATGGATTTTACACTTAAAGTCACAGTAGACTGATCTTTTACACATCTATTTCTTTTAAGTCTCTGTTTATTTATTTTTTAAAGAAAAGCCTTGAGAATTTAGAAACTTTGAAACTGGACAGCATTGTACTTAACTGTTCTATTCCTCTGGAGTCCATATGCTGCTGGCATAGATTGCCCCCCACCCACCTGTCACGCAAACACATTTTGCTCTCTTCTAATTCCTCTCTCTCTCTGGGATGTCTTTCGTAACCTCAGGCACTGCATAGCAGTTTATACTAAACTCAGAATATATACTGCTGGTGGGAGACAGAGCGAGATCTAAGAAACAAAATGCAATGAATGAACATTGTAGCCAAAATCAGAAAGAGAGAGAGAGAGAGAGAGAGAGAGAGAGCGCAGAGCTACATCTAAATTGGCTCTCTGGTGTAAGTAGCATTATTCTATCCTAAGGTACGATTGAAGTGACACTTGAGGTTAGGGGAGCTGTGGATCTAGCCTGCCAGCTGTATCCATTCCCCCACATTTGGTCTTGTGCACTATGCCCTGTGGCCCCTAACTTCATTTTATGTGCGCCCCCCACCCCCGCCTCTTGGAACTGCCTCCATTCTTCTTTCCCATCAGTGTCTTCCTTCCTATTTGTCTCTTCCTTATTTCTCCTGGCTTTTAAAAGAATTTCTTCCTCTTTCTGTGTAGTTTCAGACAACTGGAAGGGGCAGTATTTAATCTTTCATATATATATATACTTCAGCATACTGAAGTCAGAAAAGAATTAGTCTCACTTGCTTTCCAGAACACTAGTTGCACTGGTCTTCTGCACTACCTTCCCCTTCTGTGGTTTTTATTCTAGATTAATTCATCCAGAACACTGTATTCTCTGGTTCCACACATTATCTTGCCCACCAAAAGCCAGCAGTGCGGACCCTAATGGATCTCCTCTTAGGACAGGGATGGGAATGTTTTTAAAGCAAGCCCCACTTTATTTGATTGCAAGCACATTTTGGAGTCAAGACTATACCTGTAAGTGGACACCTTTCCTCTGTAGAGGCAAAGCTGACAGTGAGCCCCCTTGGCTGCTGCCTACCCATCCCATTAGTCACCTATGTTTTCAGGTGTGGTGCACTTGGGTGTGGTTTGGGGAAAATGGCCTCACAGGTCAAATTAGGATTGCTGATCATACAGGGAACTGCTGTGGAGAGACCCTACTTACATTCAGATCAACATGCCTGGTAAGGTTGACATGGGAGTGAAACAGGGACACAAGGGAAGACTCTTGAATTATGCCAACACGGATGCCAATGGTAAAAAGCTAAAACCATGAGTCACAGAACAGTCTGATTGAAAACAGTTAAAAAGCAACAGAGCACGATATAGAGGGTGACACTCCATGCCCTTAGCTCACCCTGATACAAGTCAATACTGCAAAGGCCTCCAAAGACAGGCATGTGATTGGAGTTAGTTAACAAAATATGCTCCACAGGCACCACAGGGTGAGACAAGGACAGGCCATGGGGGTTATGTGCTTGCATATGTTGGGGCATGCACTTTGGCCATCTTCCGTCAAGTCTGTGGAAGCATTTTAGCAGGTACTTGTAGGGTACTAAATAATCATAATGAGAATAACAATGCTAACTGGATTCGTTAGACACCTTACGCTAAACAGTCTCAAGGCCACTTGTTGACAAAGATAGAAATCCAGAACATAACTGTGAATGGCAATTTAAACAAACAATTATATGCTTCAGCATCACCAATTGTAAAACTTAGCAACTGCGTTGTACCTGGAACTGTGTGTGGAGAGTGCAGCTGACTGCTGAAGGGGACACAGCTGTGGGCAACTTGAGGAAGTACCATCCACCATTCTGCCTGCCAGAAAAAGGCAAGTAAAACAGCTTGGGGCAGATGCTGGAAAAAGAACAGTGAGTGGAGGGGTGTCGGTTTTCCATCCTTGGGACCCCCTGGGAAATTCACCAACCATGCTGCACCAGCAACTGGGTGTGAAGAATGCACCTGAGGAAGCTCCCTCCCCCTTGGGCCTACCTATAACAAGCAAGCCTAGGAGGAGAGACTAGGTTGATGCCAGCACTTTCCAGGATCCCTTCTCCTTGTGAGACTATTGTGGCTTAGCTGAGAATTCATTTGGACCCTAGGTGAGAGCCAGGGTGGACAAGTGGAGTCCCAGCCAGGAAGATGAGAGGGAGGGTGTGCCAGAAGGAAAACTAATTGAATCTGGTTTATATTTAATAGTAACTTGCTATTAAGGTAATATTTTCATATGTAACTGTAATATTTGTTGCTCTTTAAGTTGTCTGTTGCTTTAGTTTTCTGTACACTACTCAGATATTTTTGTATAGAAATGGCGCAAATGAATAAAATCAACTCAATTTATGAACAGAGCTCACAGAGTTCATTTTAAAAAGAAATTAAAGTTCAAAGTGTCCAAAAAAAGAAACGCATTCCAGTTTGTGCTTGTTCCTTTACAAAATGAACTAATTTAATCAACATTCAGTTCACTGTTTAATTTAAATTCATCCAAATAATCCTTGGCAATTCCTCCCTGCCCCCTCCCAGCATGCAGAATGTTACAAGCGGCTGTGCTTAAGTACAAAGTATACTTAAGAAGACTAAGAAAACAGTGGAATGTGAACCGTGCCATTTATTTCCCCCAACAAGTATATTCTTCGCACTTAAAGGTCCAAAGAGTAGAAGATGCAGGTTTGAAAATGAACTAGAAATACTTCAAAGTTCTATCCCAAAACAAACTTAATTCACATTCAGTTTACGTAGTAATTATGGGAAGCACTTTCAGGTGTAGTTCAGAGATTTTTGAATTAATGCAGTGAACATTATTAAATGGAACTAGCTCATTTCATGCACTGTTTACTAGCAATAAAAAACAAAAAGAAAAACCCACATAACAATTGACCCATCAAATGTCTGGGAGCAAGGCCTTAACCTGTCACAAAATGAGAGTAATGTTGGTGCCAAGCAGGTCTTGTTGGAGAGAGTAGCTTCAGTTCAAGGCTATCTGCTAAATTTTGGCAGGAGGCAGTGGGGTCATGGGAAAAATTCATTCATTCATTCATTCACCTTTTAATATGAACCTACCTAATTCACAGTATGTGATACAGGCATCATTTGAAATGCACATTTCTCTGAATTTTCCAAAGCATAATTTAGCATAAGCCACCTTTCGTCCTTTTGAAGCAGTGGTCCTCAGACTAAGGATAAGGCCCGAAGGACTCATTTATCCTGCCCGTGGCGACCCCCACTGCACATTGCTGCTGCCCACTCTTACCAGTGCTGTGCTGCGTGGCTGCCTACTTCTGGGTCAGAGGAGCACCGGAAATAGCTTGTGCACATGCACAAGCGTTATTTGCACATGCACAAACATTATTTCCGGTGCACATCGAGGTCGGGGAAGCCCGTGCACATGTGCACAAGCTATTTCTGCTGTTCCTCAGGTGCGTATGGGCATGCGCTCCCCCGCCCTCTGGCCCGCCATGTGATCAGTGCTGGAGACACTGGCCCGAGGCACGGTAAGTTTGCTGACCCCTGTTTTGAAGGATGGTGGGGTTGCTCAATAACAATGAGAACAACAGTAATGTGATTTGGCAAGGAATTCTGATTCCCAATGGTTTAATAAGGGCAGGAAAATAATACAATCCATATATATGTAAGGATGAAGAAAGCTGATGAGGAGGTGAACATGAGTGTGAGTGTGTGTGTGCGGACTGCACATGAAATTCCTGAGTTTATAATTTTTTAATTTAGAGTGCATGTCTTTTGCATCCAGCTCATAAAAAAGCAGTTCCCCTAAGCCTGATGCCTGCCCTCCCTGAGCCAAGACTTGGCTATTCCGGCAGATGTTTGGGCTGTCTATAAGTCAAACTGGTGTGAAGCTGTTCCATCATCATTTATTTTGCTGTCTTTTGGTTTTAAACTGTTTTGTCGTACATCAGCTGTTTGACTATTTTTTTTTTAATATGACCAAAAAGGGAAAAAAGTTTACAAAATGAATAAATATCCCCAAATGGATTCCTATATAAATGGCATGCTACAGGGTTCCTTTTGCTCCAGCTGCCCAGAATCTAACAGGCATGATAAATGAAGATCTGAATGCTTTCACTTGAGGGAAAAGTGGGATCTAGATATACTCTCTTTTCCATCAAGAATTTTGATGCATTGAAATGCTTCCCCAAAAGTATTCACAGCAGGCCTATCAACAATATGGAGATTTAAGCCTTAGGTAATGTCTGGACTTGCATACATCTTTAAATGGCTTAGGTGGAGTTAAAGGCTGATCTTGAATGTTCGGTGCTGTGAATATCTAAAACAGTCAGGCATTACTGCAGACCGATATGCTGCAATCATGCTGGATTGTCATGTCAAAAGGGTACCTTAGAAATGACTGACAAAGCATCGCCACTCTCTTTATTTATATAGTTATTGCAATATGTGGATTTCCCATCTCAGGGAGGACCACGATTTCTACAGAAGCGCAATTTGAAAAGGCTTTTCTCTATGCATACCCCAAGACGACACACTGATCCTTTAACACTTCGGTGATGAGGCTGTAATTTTGGAAATGCAGCAAAAAAATTCGTGAAACCGTTGCATTCATTTCTATGTGAAAATTTTCAGCATTTCATTCCCATTTATATTATTTCTCCTTTTACCTCCCTTCCACCATGATGCTGAAATTGATGAAGTCTTGTTTGGAGAGAGCTGTTAAGTAGCAAAGACAACATTCATTGTGCCTGACAGCTTGTCTTAGTCTTGATTTGAGTATTCTAGTTGCATGGGAGAGAGAAATGTGTTGTCAAGCCTTTGTTTTATCAAGCTACATGAACAATATTTTAATATCCTCTCTCATTTCAATACCTCTTTCATCTTGATAAAGAGAGCTCTGAATAATCCTGCCAAAAAGAGGCCCCATTGTCATGATGTAGCTGCTAGCAAAGTCATTTATATAACACAGAGTCCAGCAAGAAAATAAATCATAGTAACACTTACTGAGGAAAAATGAACAAAAACAGTATATAACTTCAGGAAAAAAAAACCAGAGTGTTCTCTTTTAAGGCAGGTTTTGTTAAGAGCAGGGGTATGTTCAATGTAGCATTCACCAGAAAAACTACATCCCACTTACACTGTAGATGATTTTTAGAATTGCATTCTGTTCTGGGGGGTGGGGTTGTTGTATGTGGATTTTGTTATGACTATTTATTGATTTAAAATTGTGTGTACAAAACTTAATCATTTTATTCACAAGTGTGTACACCGTCCTGGAATCTTTTGATGAAGGAATGCTATGAAACATTTCAAATAAATAAGGATGAGGGTCTGCTGACCACATGCCCCACAATATCACTGTTCATATTGCATAGGAGCCTCCAAAAAAAAAAATCCAAGATAATGAAGAGGGATAAATTTGTAAGCTTCAAACAGAAGTGAATTCACATCAGCGTGTATAAGTGCCTTAATGTGAGACTCTTCTGGATCCCAGCCATTTGGAACTTGTGAATCTGTGCCCCGCTCCAATTTTTAAAATAATAATAATAATAATAATAATAATAATAATAATAATAATACCAGGGTATTTTGAGCAGGAAGTCAAGCAACCCTAGTTACTCAAAGGGAAATTTAAGTGTAGCAATCATTTATGGGTCAAATCAGCACTTTGACTGATACATGGCAGGCCACTGTGCCCTTACAAACATCAGGCCACTATTATAATTTTAAAAGAAAAAGAAAGGGAGGGGAGAGGGGAAACCACCATAAGCAGATCGAGGCCATTTCCAAATGCCTTTTCCATAATATGAGCCCAGACAGGCAGGGTTGCTTCCACTCCATGTTTGCCTCATAAATCACCAAACAGAAAATTGCTTCTGAGCCTCAAACCCTCTCTGCCAACTCCCAATCTGCAACAAAGTGGTTGACAGCCAAAAGAAAAAGCCCTGAAAAGCAGGGTGGTTTATCGTGGGCAGGGTGACACAACGTGAGCTATGTGAATGGAGATGGGTTATAATTAGCAAGGGAGTGTCACCCCGGCCTCCTTCCTTTCATTTGTAGCCGTGCTCCTAACTCAGGGGAATGGCATGCATTTTCTCACATAGTGTATACAAGCCCTGTGCCTTGCCAAGTCAACTGTCTCTATTCTGGTGGGGATATATTTGACAGCCAATGTTCTTTTCCTGGGAGCCATAAAAACAGCAACAGGAATTCTCACCAGGCATAGAGGAGCTCCCTGCCCCCGCTCCACATTGCCAAGGCTGCATATACTTCATGCTTTTAAGGGGGGGAGGGAGAGAGAGAATTAAGAAATTAAAAATTGTCTGCACTGGCAATCCAAATTCCACACTGGATTGCGCAGTGCGAACACTTGGATCAAAGAGGGAACATTCGTACCACTTAACTCCATTCACAGCAGTATTCGTAAGAACATGCCCTATACCACATTAGATTATTTTTCTATACAGCCCTGTATTCTCCACTCTGATCCAGCTTCTGAGATTTCAGCAGGCATTGAGGAAGGACCACCTCTTTCTGCATGAAACTGCTCGTTGCCTGTGGTCATCTTCCAAGGTCTAGCCCTGCTTTCCACTGCCAAGGCAACGTGGTCGGTGGGGTCACAGGGCAGGGCCTTTTCAGAGACAGCACCACAGTTGTGGGACTCCAACACAAGGGAAGGTAGACGGGTCATCTCTTTTCTGTAACAAAAAAAAATGTTTCAAACCACACTAAATAATGATAATGTGGGTTTTCTCTAACATAGGATGTAGGGGGGCGGGCAGGGAGCCTGTTTGCCAGCCAGACTGTATCTTCTTTGTACAGTTCAACAGCCTCTGAACTGACCAATGTTGAATGTACCTAATAAAAAAAGTTAGTTTCAGTTCATAATTTTGTCCATTCCTTCTATATGCCATCTCAGTTTAGCCATATGTGCAACTTTAAAAAACCACTCTCTAACAGATGGAATTGTTGAATGTTTTCCAGCACTGAGCATGGGCAATCTTTAATGCAGTTAGAAGGTTAATAATCCAGCTGTTTTGCCCTTCCTTTAACACCCCGACCACATTCTCACATAATTATAAGTCGAGGGTTGTAGTCAATGTTAGTTCTCTTCAGAGTAGGCCTGCTGAAGTGGATTAATGGTACTAACTTGGGTCCATTAATTTCAGTAAGTCTACTCTGAGTAGAATTGAGAAATAACATACAAAAATGTCTTCTTTCCGAGGAAATTACTTGCAAAAATCAGTCAAGACTGCATATGAAAATGTGTCTATTAGGAGAACTTCCTAAAATGATGATGAATTTTCATGAGGATTTTTTAAGAAACATGTAAATACCGTAATTTTTGCTCTATAAGACTCACTTTTTCCCTCCTAAAAAGTAAGGGGAAATGTCTGTGCATCTTATGGAGCAAATGCAGGCTGCGCAGCTATCCCAGAAGCCAGAACAGCAAGAGGGATCACTGTGCAGTGAAAGCAGCAATTTTCACTGCACAGCGATCCCTCTTGCTGTTCTGGCTTCTGAGATTCAGAATATATTTTTTTTCTTGTTTTCCTCCTCCAAAAACTAGGTGCGTCTTGTGGTCTGGTGCGTCTTATAGAGCGAAAAATACAGTAGCTACAATTTGTGGAAAACTGAATTTAAGATTGGGAAAATGAGCAGCCAAAAGAACCAAAATTGGTAAATCTTTCCATCCCTAAAGGGATTTTTCTTTGGTTACCCCACCCACTTGGCATTCCTTTCCCTCTGCAATCTGTGAGGTACCATATTTGTTTTAGGTTCCTCTTCAAAAAGTAACTTTTTGCTCAAGACTATTCTGACCACCACCCCCTCTGCAAGGCTGGACCTCTTATCTTTTTATCTCAATATTTCTGGTGCTGTGTTTGTATTCTATTGTTTGTGGATTTTAATGGGTTTTTATTTATTTTTGTGCCTCATATTTTTTTCAAAAAATAAGTGGTCTATATTCCCCCCTGCCCTGCTTAAAAAAAAAAAAAATCAATCAGTTTGCTGTGCTCCTTGCCTGGTGTGAGCAGGATAACAAACCATCAAACTTTAGCTGCACCTGAACTAAGGATCATAGTTTGTTTCTCTGTAACAAGCCATGAGCACTAGTGAACCATAAGTCCTGGTCTGTTGCTGGCTTGTTGGATAGGAAGCAACAAACCATGAACCCAAAAAAACTGGTTTATTTTTACTTACAAACATGGCCACTCAGCAACATAAATAAACAAAGTCCTATTCTAATTCCTGTTATGCAGCTGATTTTTGTTTGAGAACCTCGCATGATATATCTTTCAGCCTTACAACATCTCCATAGCATGCCATTGTATCTTCTTGTACTAGAGTATTCCTTGTTCTGTGTAACGGAGAAGACTTGAAAATATGAGTGCATTCCCCTATAACATGGGAAGGGATCACAAGAAAACTATGGGCTATAATGTGTCCAGCTACTGGAATTCTCTACAGAATTGCAATTATCAGAATGTAATCACTATTTTAAAAACGTGCTATGGTCTTCCAGTAAAGAACTAGATCAATGCCTCAGACTTGACTTTACTGCTTACTTGAAGAGAACTCAATAAATACAGAGCCAGTTTAAACACTTCCCCAGCCCCTCTGTGTCAGACACAGTTCCTTAGGCTGCCTGCCTGTTCTATTCCACCCAAAGAACCCAAATTTTCGGCCTCTGTATCCTTTTGTTTCTAGTCAATGTGCTCTGAAAGCTGAAGCTCTTCAAAGCACCCGGGGGTGGGGGGAGAGATGAGAAAGAACTATATTTCATTTTTTAAAGTATTTTTTCAGCCTTGTATACTAGGATATTTTCCTCTAGGCTTCATCACAAAACATTTAACCAATCCTGGTAGTGATAATAATTCACACTTTGTTACAAACTTGTCAGAAAAAGCGGGGGGGGGGGGGGGGCTCTGGCAAAAGTGTGGTATAGGCAGTGAGAGTGTTGGATGGAACCCTTACATGCCCACAAGGCTCACTGGGTGATATTGGGGTAGTCACAGTCTCTCAGCCTACCTCACAGGGTTGTTGTGAGGATAGAAATGAGAGGGGGGGGGGATAACCATGCATGCACCTTGAGCTCATGAAGGAAAGATAAGATTATAAATATAATAAATACATAAAATAGATGGGCTTTGATAAGTTACAGCCAGAAACATCTATTTGCAGTGAGTCTATAAGATGACCCTTCCTAGATCAGGAGGGCCCATCTAGGGCAGGTCTGGGGAATATTTTTTCTGACTACCCCAAGGATATGGGTCCTTATCTGTCAGGAACCACATGGTAGCAGTGGGTGGGGCCAGGGACCACCTTCTCTCCCCACCCCCATCTTTACTTCCAGCAGTGGCCAATCAGATGCCTCCAGCAGGCTCACAGGAAGAAGACAGCTTCCTGTCTTGCTGTTGCTGCTCCGTGGCATGCTGTATCTGAAATTCCTTTGAACATGGCAGGTACTCATTTGGGCTAAAAGCCATTCAGAGTCCTGTGCTTTATGAATCTATGAAGTACTCCTGGATTCCAACTTGTCCTGGCATCTCAAGTGGCTTCTGTAGCTAGGAGTGCTTATGCCCAGCTGAGGCTGGTTTCTAGATCAAAATAACCTGGTAACCTCCTGTCTGGACTACCACAGGGCTTGAAGATGGTTCAGAGACTGTGGCTACTGTAGAATACAGCTGCAAAGTTGGTTGGTACCTAAAAGAGTGCCCTCCTCAATACCAACCATCTTGGGACCTATGGTAATCAGGGGAGGCCCTGCTGGTGGTGCCACCATTGTGGATCGCTCAGTTGGCAGTGGCCCATGGTCAGTGGCCTTCTTGGAGGTGGTACCCTATTTGTGGAATTCCCTCCATAATCAGGTGCATCAGTCTCCCTCACTATTCACTTTTTAAGGAGAAATCTGATGACATTCCTGTTTGCCCAGACATTTCATCGTTGAGAGTTCTGTCCTTGGCATTGTGGAATAAATAGTTGGAGAGTAGGCACTTGCTTCTAGGAGTTTTCTGTTGTTTTGTTGAAGTGTTTTTAACTGTTTTTAGATGTTTTAATTGTATGGCTTTGGCACTGAAATGTTTGCTGCCCTGGGCTCCTTTGGAGAAATGGGCAGGATACAAAATTAATAAATAACAATGGCTTTCTAATATTTTCTGAACGTGCATTTATACACTTGTGTATTTGTAGATCCACGTTACTCTTTTGTATGTGTAAACCACAGATCATCACCAGAGAAAAAACTTGGAAAGTACAAAATGAAAGCTCAAATGCAATGAAGGAAGTTGAGTCCTTTGGAGTAGAAGACGAAGAGTAAAGCCCTAATTCTATGGTTCCATGGCTGACTTGCCTAAAACAACCAGCAAGCAACATGGAAGTCTTATTGGGAACAAGACAGAATAATCTGCCCGGTGAGAGAGACTGGGCATGAGTCCTGAATCGTCAGAACAATGCATTGCTGTATTATTACTGACGGTGCTCTTAACCTCAAACCACTCTAGTTTCCCCTTTTCAAAACAAAACCCTTTGGAGCTACTGAGCTAAATGGCACTTTTACAAACACAAAGCACAGTTAGCATCCAAAGGCTGTGAACCGATAACCATAGGGAACTTCATCCATCCTGATATTTGGGGGGATGATAGCATGGCAAAATAAAGTAAATCTTCCAAAAAATTATTGCCATGTATGATTGGGGACAATAATATTTTCCAGACTGAAACTACGATTGAGGGAGGTTTTAGAATCTCTGTGGCTCACCCTCACTGGCAACAGGACGGCATCTTTATTAATGGGGGGGGTGCACTGCTACAGGCAAACCCCCAATGCGTGAGCAGCATGGGGACAGCGCCAGAATGGGATGCAATGGAGGGGGGTGGTCAGCACATGCAGCCCCACTCCTCTCTGTGTGATCTGGCCTCTGCAGATAGGGTCACTGCCTCTGCAACATGCAAAATCCCAGTTCTTACTCATTTGTCCTACACATTTGCAGCTCTCTTTTTTTCAGATGGTGACTTGTTTGTTCAAACATTTGTCAGTTCTGGTACAAGGAGCAAAGCGAGTGCATGGCCAAATTGGAGGCCTCTTGAAGTTGCAATGAAGCTAAAACATCCAAATTTTAAGCCTCCTCCCTTTTTTTGTGCTGATCAGAGTTCTATTATTACCAGTTACAAAGGGGAAGGCACAGCCAATTATAAGCTAATTCTGGCACACGCAAAGCCACAAGCTGAAGATAAGCCAACAGTGCAAAGCTTGCAGCTGGAGAGTCCGCAAAGCTCAAAAAGAAGCTGACTCATGAAAATGGCCTTATATAAAACATCCAATGGTGATTTTTCTCTGCCTCATTTCTCCATGTCTTCCGAATGATGTATGATGTGCCTTATTTACTCTGTCCCATAAAACGTACTTTTACAAATTATTTTAATGTGCTGCCAAGCACCAGATAGGTTGCCCTTTACTGTGTTGCCCTTAGGATTTCTTTTTTAAAAATGTTATCCCATTCCTTTATTCGAAATGTCTCTAGAAAATTAGTTCCATCTGGATTTTTCTCCTCTGATATCTTGGCATGCAGACATGTAGTTGCTCTATCAGGGCAGTGGAACAGTCATCCAGATATCTGGGTTCGGAAAGCTCCTAACTTTGTTGTTGTTGTAATGCATGTACTGAAGGGAATGCCAATTCTTTTCTTCTTTTTTATATAATAAAAAAGTTTTCATTTGTTTTTCACTCCAGAAACGAGAACATTCAAATAACCTACAAGTTACAACAAAACGGCACAATCATGTTACAGTGCTGTCCTAAAGAGTTCATATAATCATAGAATTGGACAGTTGAAAGGGACTCTAAGGGTCATCTAGTCTAACCCCCTGCAATGTAGAAATCACAGCTAAAAAACTAAAGTAAAAGCTGCCCAGTTCTGGGTGCCTGTATGTGACCCCTCCATAAAGACAGCAGAGCGCCCAGCAGGCAAGTAGGGCGGCATTTCTATTCACCTTACCACCCTTCCATCTTGGGTTAGTTTTCCAGACAAAAATTTCCCAAAATTTGTCAAACCTCCTGCTCTGTGGAGCACCCTCCATGATTTTCTAGAAACTTTGATTCTAGCTGTATGCAATATGAAGAATGCTAGTTCTTTATAGTTATGTGGCTTTTGCAAATCGTCAATGCATAAACAATACTACAGTTGGATTGGGAGAGATGGGCCTGCCTATTAAAAAAAAAATTCCCAAAAGAAACCATTTTATCGCATTCCCACCATTGGGGCAACTGTTACTAGGTCTCTGACAATTGAAAAGTTTGTAATGTAACAAAGACTGCAAGATACAGTGGGGTAGGT
Organism: Podarcis tiliguerta; assembly: GCF_965153285.1. Taxonomy (NCBI): domain Eukaryota; kingdom Metazoa; phylum Chordata; class Lepidosauria; order Squamata; family Lacertidae; genus Podarcis; species Podarcis tiliguerta. The sequence continues at coordinate 46,753,431 of NC_139541.1, forward strand.
ATTGTTATCTGATATACCCCATTTATTAATATGGACTGACATTTCTACGCTCTGTTAATGCTACTTCTTGTTGTCTGCAAAGCAAGATGTTTGGTGCACTTAAGAACGAATGTTTCTAAGTGGCACACATGAAAAACAAACCATGCAAAGAATGAAATAAGAAAGACTTATCACAAAACTGAACACTACCTTAACATGCCTGCTGGAACAAGACAGTCTCAGTAATATCTCAAGTTCAGCAAGTAGGTGGGGCTCTGTCTAATCTCAGGTGGGGGGGAGTTCCACTGGCTTAGGCACTGTTTCTAGTGGTTTACAAGCCATGCCTTTGAGCCACGGGGACCACCAACAAAAGCTTCTCCAAGATGTCCTAAGTCAGGCATAGGCAAACTTGGCCCTCCAGATGTTTTGGGACTACAACTCCCATCATCCCTAGCTAACAGGATCACTGGTCAGGGATGATGGGAGTTGTAGTCCCAAACATCTGGAGGGCCAAGTTTGCCTATGCCTGTCCTAAGACATCTCCAATAGAGAATTCTTCAGCCTTTTCCTCAAGAACTTACAAGACTGGAGACTTCAAACTGTACAGGCAGATTTGCTTCCATGGCAAAACTACTTTTTGTGTACTGGAGATGATAACGTTGCTGCACGGTACATATGATCCTTTGCCACAACAGCAGAAGAACACAAAGAAAGCAGGACCACTCTGGTATGGCTCCTCCTCTCTTTGTGCTGCCTTCATTCCAGCTGGTCCTTATAAAGCAGTTTGTAACTAATGCTTGCTGTTATTTTGGTTTTCTCCTCCCTTCTAATCCCTTTTGTGTCAAAGGACTGTCTTATTATTAATCTGAATTTCTCTTTTATTCAGTTTTATCTATGTTTTTAAGAGTTTATTGTTGCATTACTAGTTTTAGGTTGTATTTTTGTTTTAATGATATATTCCATTTTTTAGTTGTATTTTAGAAATATTAAGCAGCATAGAAATGTGGGTTTTTTAAAATAAATAAATAAATCTCTAATTATTAGTATGACAGATTTTTCTGGCCAAAGAGGGGGATAAAAGGAATGCCTCAAATAAACAATTAATACATTAGCAAGAACAGCATATTTGTACCTATTAGGTTTAACTCCTAGAAGTACTCTGCAGTCCCCTACCAAGAGCTTTCCTTGGATGTTTAACTCTAACTCCCTTCTTTCCAAAAGGCAACCTTTAAAAAAAATCTTCAAAAAATCCAAGGATAAAAAGGAATCCTTTGCCATTTGGGAAGCAGCCAGTTCCTCTCTCCAGAAAAGCTAAAAAACAGGAGCAGGAAGTCACAAGGGGCAGAGGGTGAGAATTCACATGAGACAAGACAACCTAACTCATTCGAGGGACTGTACAAATGTCTATGCAAAAGAGCCAGGCACATTTTTCTCTGCTGTCTCCTGCATGCACATAAACTGGATATTTACTATTAATTTTATTTAACCTTAGAAGCCATTGCCAGCCTCTTTTGACTTCCTTTGGTCTTGTTAACCTTTTTCCCCGGTGGCACCTTATAGGAGGAAAACAACCCCCTAAAAAAGAAAGAAAAATAAAGTAAAATCCTCACATGCTTAACAGATGCACAAATGCACCTTGGGATGACTGCATTATGGTGCCGAGTTATCACCACCTGCCTCACAATTAAATCTGCAGCACCCTCCCTGGTGGCTTGCACCTGTGACATGTTGGTAATGGATGCAAAAAGACCGTAGTGCGCACATGAGGATTGAATGAAAAGACATTTGCCCTGTAAAGCCTCATGGAGAATATTATTGTGTTTTTTCTAGAAGCGGGGCGGGGGGGGGGGGAAATGACTTCCTTTTTTAAGCAACTAATTTGCCTTTCTTCCTTCAAGGGCAGAGTACCACATGAGGCATGCTGTGTATTAGCAAGCCAATGAACTTGTTAATAAAACAAAAAAACTTGTCGTAGCTTGTCAGCCGTCCAGGGACTTGGGGCTCATTCAACGCTGAGTTTGTCCCTAAGTTGTAAAATCTCACTGTGTGTTATTCGTGCTTCAGATGTAAGCTTGTCTAAGAGATCTGTTAAGGTGGGTGAAGCTGCCAGGTTAAGAATGTTCTCCGTGCTGTCTGCACATTAGGCACTCATTCATGTGACGATACAGAGACCAAGGAGACACAAAGTGTTGCCCAAGGGGAAGGAGCAACAGCCTCAGATCTAGTCCTCACTCCCACCACCAAATACTGAGAACCTCTGGGCTTCCGTGGAGTCAAAGTCCCAGAGATGGTTCAACCTCACGTTCTTCTCAACTGTTTGTTAAAAAAATAAATCAATCAAACTTGCCATTTGTTCATTAGCTTGGCGTACCAAAACCAGGGGCGGAGGAAGGGGTGTGTGGTGGATGCAGGCCACCCCGGGTATCACTGGGGGCGGGGGCCGGCAGCACGCCCGAGCCACATGTCTCTCCTGGGAGAGACATAATGGCTTGGGCATGCGCAGGCTCCACGCTGTCCAAACAGTAGGCCCGATGCCCCCCCCAGCTGTGGGGTGGCTGAGTGGGAGGAGGCAGGCAGACTCCGGAGGCCCCGCAGTGCACCCTTCCCCTATGGGCAGCTTGTCCCACCCCTGGAAGCGCCGCCCCAGGCACCCAAGTGGCTTCCTCCGCCGCTGACTGAAACCAGATTTTGTTTGGTGGTAGGGCCTGCCCAAATATTCAGTTAGGGATATGATAAGTCATCTGAGCAGCCAGACATTAGCCAATGAAAATAAATTGATTGCTTCCAATATAAAATGGTCTGCGCTTGAGTATTTGCAAGCATGCACTCTCAGTAGCAGTGGTACAACATTCAATTATTTATTAAGGAGAAAAAAGCATTTCATTTTTTTAATAAGTTTAAGAAGAAGAATGCATTTTGAAGAACATTAGGTCCCAAAACTTCAAAAGCAAAGCAAATATTCCTCCCAATTCTCCTTTTTCTCCCATCCTCACTCTATTTCCACCCCTGCCTGCCCCAAAATGACACACACTTAACAGCACAATATTATACAAGCATATTAGGAAGTAAGGCCCAGTATTGCCTATGCATGTGTCTGAAATCCTGTATTGATTGATCTGGGAGTCAGCTCTACTGAGATCAATGAAATGTATTCTGAGCCGACATGCAAAGGACTGTAAAACTATTTTGGCATTACAATATTTCCTTCCAACTAAGACAAGGGAAATAAGTTTCAGTTGAAAAAATACATTTCCCTAATGTCTGAGAATTGTATTAAAAACACAAAACTTTTGGGTAACCTTAAATAATGGTTGTCTTCTAATCAGAATCCCAGGTTTACATACCATACATTTAAATTGCACCCCCCTCAAGAATCATGGGAACTATAGTTTTCAGATGCTGAGCATTGTAGCTCTGTGAGGGGCAAATTACACTTCCTAAGATAATGCATGATGTATATGCAGTGTGAATGAGCTACAATTATACTCAAACACACACAGTCCTAAACACCAACAGAATGCAGTTTCAAAGTTTCAGCATAATTGTATACCTTTTATTTCCTTACAATCTAACACACACCCACACCCCTCGATGGCTGTTGTATGATGTCGAGCTAAAAATTACAAAGACCTGGATTTTGTCGTTCCTGCGTTCTATTTCTTTTCCCTGACTTCCTGTCTTCATGAAATTTTAATCAGGCATTTAAAGTAAATAGCTATGCAGCGTCTTTCTGCCTCTCCGAATGTTTTGGGATGGGTGTTTTGGGTAAAGCGATAGCCCAAAGACCTTGAAAGCATTTAATCCCGTTTGGATTTGGCAAGACAACAGAAAATTAAAACACTGTTCTTTCCACTGCTAACAGCTCTGGTGGGGAGGGAAAAAAAATACTCTGATGTGGCAGAAGTAACAGCTTCATCTCATCCCCTTCACTGAATAAAATGATGGGGGCAGCAGACCAGAGGGGGGGGGGGAGGAATCAAACCGACTGACAAAGGTAAGCTTGTTAAGTCAAGGAAGAAAGAATCCCTCAAAGAAAATTAAAGGCAGCAATGCTGCAATGCTGCCTTAAATCTCTTCTTAATGAAAAACTACAAATTAAAGGCCCTGGCCTCTATTTCTGTAGGTATACTAGGAGAGATTTGCCCAAGCTGTGCTCCTCCATCCCCGCCCCCAAAGTTATGACCCTCTTAAAGAACTGTTGGCAGGTAGCACATTTTATATCAACCTTCCAAAGACATCCCACATTATGGGAAGAATATGATTTATTGGCCCTGCTACACATTTTTATGCTGATAGAAAACCCATTATCTGGTCATAAGGTGAAATAAACTACCAGTCTCCCCCTTACAACGCATGATGAGCAGCACGTAAGGTGAGCACAGGGGCCTCAGCCCAGAAAAAGTGAGAAGAAGGACACAGGGGTGCATTTGGAGATTTTTAGTTTAGAAAAAAGTGCAAGCAAATGATAGTGATGTAGTGTAAAGTGTGGTGTAGTGGTTAAAGTGTCGGACAAAGACTTGAGAAACCAGGGTTCAAATCTCCACTCAGTCATGAAACTCACTTGGTGACCTTGGGCCAGTCACTCTCAGCCTCACCTACCTCACAGGTATCTGAAGACGTGTGCATGCACATGAAAGCTTATACCCAGAACAAACTTAGCTGGTCTCTAAGGTGCTACTGGACAATTTTTTGATTTTTAAAATTTATTTCAACTGTGTCAGACCAACACGGCTACCTACCTGAATTTACCTCACAGGGTTGTTGTGAAGATAAAAAAGGGAGACCTATGTACACCACCCTGATCTCTTTGGAGAAAAAGGTGGGATTTGAATGCAATAAACTAAACTAAACTAAACTAAACTAAAGGAGAACATGCATAGGGAGAAGTTTTTCTCGCTTGCTCATCATACTAATACATGGGGCCAATCCGATGAACCCGAATGTTGGGGTGATTCAGGACAGATAAAAGAAAATATTTCTTCACACGGTACTTTGTTAAATTATAGAATTCACTTCCAGAAAATGTAGTGGTGGCTACCAACTTGAAATGCTCTAAAAGGGGATTTGACAAAATTTGTGGAGGATAATGCTATTAGTCATGATGATTGTGTTTCATGCTCATGGTCAGAGGCAGTCTGAATACCAGGTGCTGGGAAGGGGAGAGCGCTGTTGCACTCAGGTTCTGCTTGTGAGTTTCCCATAGGTTTCTAACTGGCCACTGTGAGGACAAGATGCTTGACTAGATGGGCCTTTGGCTTTATTCAGCAAATTGTGTGCAAATCAAAGCTGCCGTCCACAGTTCTGGAGGACAACTACAGATATCAGAATCTCATACCCCCAGCCGTCCCGTTTTATTTGGGAGATCACAGAAGCCAATCCCAGCTTTTGTTTGGATCCCGGAATGTCCTGTTTAAGACTGGCACTCTTACACAAGTCAGCAGAGTCACATCCAACCCTGCTGACGAGCCCCTGAGTGCCAAATAGGATCACTTTGGCAATTGCCAAAGGGACACATACCTCACAGAGGGGAAAGAGGTGGCTGGGGCGTAGCTAGCTGCTCCAGCACCCGGAGCAGCGGGGGCAAGGCGATTCACCCAGGGAAGGCAGTGTGGTGAGCATGGGGGCACTGTGGCGAGCTGCCCACAGAGTCCGCCTGGCCAATGCAAGCCCCACACTGCCGTTTTGGTCAGCGTGGGGCCCCGAGCCACCGCATCACTCCCAGGACAGACGTGTGGCTCTGGTGCGTGGCTCTGCAGCCCAGGCCCTGCGGTAAGTGCCACCCCCTGCGGTGTGCCATTTTGTTACGCCCTCAGCGATGACACCGGGGACAAACCGCACCCCTGCACCCCCTTCCTATGCCCCTGGGAGGTGGACTTGGAGAGGTGGCTTCAGCCTGGCAGCAGACTAACAAAAGTAAAGTGGCAGGTGGCAAGCTGAGTTGGGGGTGGCAGGTTGAGGCAGCCTGGGTGGGTGAGAGGTGGCGGCAGCATGATGAAGGGCGAGCCAAATTTGGGACAGAAAATTTTGGAGTGGATTAAATCTGTTCTAACTGCTCTGCCCCATTTGCCTGCCATTGGTAGTCCTTCCACACATGCCTGTCTCCAGCTATAGTGCTGAAGACCCACCAATGTGCAACTCTGATTTTTCTTATCTCTTTGGCTAGTGCAAGTCCCACCATCTGTTGGAGACAGTAATCAATGAGTAGAAACTGAACTGTAAATGACACCACAAAAACATAACCAGCATTCACAATATTCAGCAACTGGATTGTGGGCAAATATCTGTATTCCTTGAAACACTTCCCTTTTATTTTTGATTTCCATAAGCCCGCAGTCAGTATTTTCTTCCATCTCTCAGAAGAACGCTATGGAATTTTTGGCAATACACATGTAGCCACCCTAACAGATACACACACACTCACCAGCCCCAGACCCACACTTCTCTCATTTTCATTTAAATCTAGTAAAAGCTTATCATGCCTTGCAGTGAGGCTATTTTCTATCTGTTACGTGAGGAACAACTGGAGATGGATCAGGTTCATGCAAACATTTTCTACCATGAAATATGGTAGGATTATTTGGAGAAGTTTTTTTTTTTAAAAAAAATCCTCCCAGGGGATGTCCCATCTCTAGAAAACGAAAAAACAGAAAATAGATTAAAGGAAACGTTCAGACTTCAAGATGCTAAATGTAAGCCAGTGTGACAGCATTGAGTAGTTGGCGATTATATGTGTGTGTGTGCATTGTCATTGACTGTTCATGTTTCTAGTCCCTAAGGTTGTAGGATGTAGGGTTTGTTGGAGCACCCTCTAACATGGCATTTCTCAGGCCATCCTATCCTGTTTTTGTTAGATGTTTTGTTGTCATGTGTTTTGTTATTTTCACAGAAACATAAAATTGTAGAGTTAGAAGGGAGCCTGAGGATCATTTAGTCCAGCCCCCACCAATGCACTATGCCCTAACCATTTTAATATACTGTTCACTGCTTTGCAGGTCCTTTGAACCAAAAAACTGCATATAGGCAAACAACAATAACAGTATCTATAACAACATGCATATTTTACAAAAGCATATTTTAAAACAGAGCAGGAGTGTCTCAATAAAATTGTGGGTTCCAACCCCAATATCCAAGTGAGTTGTGTCTAACTGCATTAAAAAATGAGAAAATAAAATGTGGACTTGTACTAGTCTATGGATAGGAGTGATAGTATTTAGTTGTTCGTGAAGTTTTTTTTTAAAAAATGAATGTGGTGTAAAAAAAAAATCTGAGGGAAGAGGCAGCTGGAGTTTAAGGGTCAATGGTTCTGTTATTAATGAGGTTTATGTGATCTGAAATGAGAGTCAACGACCTCAGATCAGTGCTAATCCCGATCTCTGTGACCTGTTTTAATTTAAAGTGCTGCCATTCTAGTTTTACAACACATCATTCTGGGTTCTGATCGGTGAAGAAGTTTTCTGAGGTTTTGGCCTGTAATTAAAATATCCGCATATCCCCCACCCAGTTTATTAAGCACTGCAATCAGTAGTTGTGAAGTGATCGTCTCTCGTGGGCTTTGCTGTCTGGAATAATGGAGTTTTAAACGAGCCGAGGATTTAATCAAAGATGCATTTACAGATGCCTGCGTATTTTGGAACCGTTTCATTTCCAGCGGCAAGCAGGTCAAGGTTTGCATTTGAAACAGTGGGCAGATAGGAGCAGGAATGTTTGTTCTCGTCCTTCAGCACACAGCCCCCACCAAAAGCAGAGAGGAAAGAGCCAACAATCAAAAGCAGCGGCTTGAGGGAGGAGCCAGCTAAATCACGAAGTAAACTTGCAGCAGCAGCTTATAAAAATTAAGGACTTCAGTGACACGAACAGAAACTAATAAGATTAGGGCATCCTTGTGTGAGAGAGAAGATACCCTTGACGGGGCTAGCAAGAGGTCTCACAGTATGAAGAAGGGAGGGGGGAAAAGAAAAGATTGCTCCAGAAATGAGCCTGTACTTCCATTCCCTTTCTCCAATCACAAAGTATCATTCGAGTCTGCGGCCTTGTCGAGATAAAAGGTACCAGTTCCCCCCACCTCCCGTTTTGCCATGCCATAAGCTCTTTCTGTATTCTGGTAGCTCTACGCTTCCGAAGGAAGCATCGTTTACACAGTTGGATGCATATTGCTTCGGCGCACCACTGTGCAACTATCATCAGAAACTGGTGTGGCGGTCAGCTAGCCAGCCTCTATTTGGCGTGACCTCTTGACATTTCTAACATCCAAGAAGAGAAAAAGCCACTTCAAACAGAAGGCAGAAGCAGGTAATGCCTCTGCTTCCATGCAGTTTGCATATTCAGTGGCTTGCATGCTTATAGGCTTGCCATCTCCCCCAAACGCTCCCGGAGAAAATTATCAGATGCTTAGTTTGCCTCAATGAGGACACCAGCTTGAGTGTTGCCATTCCAAAGAAGCAAAAGACTGAGAAGCAATCTGTTTAAAGGCAGGGAAGGATACAATCTAGAGAATTCCCCTCTTCCCCCTGCCAATGCAGGCTGGAGTAATTTCAAACAAAATGCTTTGGAGCTGTCCTCCGTAAACAGGCCAGATTAACTGCCTTTTGGTTCACATTTTTACATTGTTTGGTTGATGGAATCCTCTGAAAAGCAGATGCACTTTGTATGGCTCGCTAGCAATAAAATGCTAGCAACAGAATGCTATTCAGTCCTACAGTGGCCCAACAGCCCTGGTGCGGGATATCCCTTCGTTTGCATATTTATAGGGTCTTACAGAGCGCCACGGAAGCTTGCTGCCAGCAAGTGGAAATCAAGCTGTCAGGGGTTTCTATTTTCATCCCTACCTATAGTTTCCTTAATGACAAGTAAGAGAGGCAGCATGTGTATTTCCCATCTTGCGGGATGGCGGGGGGGGATAGTGTCTTACCTTAGTTTTTACATCTGTGCTACATAGGAATGGGGGGGAGGGAATCTGATTCAGTTTGCATTTAAAAGCAAACTAGTTCACAGTTTCTGAACTGAAAAACAGGCATCCTCTGATTTTTGCACTGTTGTTTTCTAGCTATATAGTGCATGCATTGGGGAAAACGGAATGCAAGAATTAATTATATTGGGGAAAATTGCTTTGTAAAAATGGATATATTTGGCAACATTGCATTCGAAAATGTGCATATTAGAATAATGAAGTTTAAAAAAAAAATTGCAAAGTGATGTGGAAAACAGAACTCAACATTGGAAAAAATTAAAAACTGAGAGAAACAAACACTGACAGATTTGACCACCCCTCATTGTACAACCTAGCTTCCCAAAGCTTCAGATTCTGCTTGCTTGCACTTAACATGTACGGAACCCTACAAACATTCCTCCACCTGATACCTAGGACACCACACACCAGATTATGAAAACACAGTTGTAGGAAGTCACTAGTACCCACTGCTACAGGCAGAAGTGGGTGGCTTTGTTCATTCTGTTAGTGGCATATCCAGACAAAACACAACAAATGTGAAAAAATTCATTGTGCTTCCCTTGGTACCTTTTCTTTAAAGGAAAAGGGGGGAGAACACGGTTGGAAAAATACCTTTTAAAGTATAATGCAGAAAACACATTGCGCTCTGTTACAATTTTAAAAAGAGGCATGGAATAATTTTAGCATCCTCTTCTTGACCTTTGCCACAAATAATCCATGGATATAGCTATTTGTAAGGCTGAGCTCAATAGGTCCAAATATTAATTAGCCAAGTAAGGATGTTATTTTAACAGTGTTAGCTATGAAGATCCAGTGGTGGACACCAAGTTATATCCAATTTAGTACCACGCAAAGTAGATCCATTGAAATGAATGGCTATGACTAATTTAGGTCCATTCATTTCAATGGGTCTACTCTGAATAAAACTAACACAACCCTCTGTCCATAATACAGGAATAATGTATGTCCGGAGCTCTTTTATTAATCATTACTTTCTGTAATGATGGGCCATTTCCCCATGCTCTGGACCCCCTGTACAAACCTGCTGTAGCTAGAACTGCATGTGGAGAGTGCATCTGAATGAGACACAGCTGTGGGCAGCCTGAGGAAGTACCCCCCCCCTTGGGCTCTCCATAAAAACCAAGTCTAGCATGAGAGACTAGGGTGATGTCCGCTGTTTCCAGGAACTCTTCTCATTGTGAGGCTTTTGTGGGTGAGCTGAGAGTTTGTTGTTTGTTTGGACACTGAGTGAGAACCTGGAGGCTGAGAGCAAGGGTGTGCAGGAGTAAATAAAAATGGTATTGATTTATATACATTAGTTACCATATTTTTCGCTCTATAAGACGCCCCAGACCACAAGATGCACCTAGTTTTTGGAGGAGGAAAACAAGAAAAAAATATTCTGAATCTCAGAAGCCAGAACAGCAAGAGGGATTGATACACAGTGAAAGCAGCAATCCCTCTTGCTGTTCTGGTTTCTGGGATAGCTGCGCAGCCTACATTCGCTCCATAAGACACACACACATTTCCCCTTACTTTTTAGGAGGGAAAAAGTGAGTATTATACAGCAAAAAATACGATACTTTGTATCAGTGTAACCTTTAATATAAGTAGCTGTACTTTTTTTGTAATATTCTGTCTAAGTTGTCTGTTGTTGCTTCATTTTTTTGTACACCGCTTAGATATATTTTAAATATATTAAACGGTATAAAAATTTAATAACCAATCAATTAATCAGTCAGTCACTTACAACTGCTCTCCTTTGACACCCCAGAGGATTTATGACTTTAGATAAAACTGCACCAGATCCACAACAAGAACTAATAATGCAGAACTACACCCCACTGCTTTGGAACAGCCATAGCTGCATGCATCCCTGTAAAAATTATTAGGACTGCTAAACGATTAATAAATTGGTTGTGCTTCTTATAAGCAATATCATTTTAGACATCTCCAACTTCTCTTCCCCTTCCCCTTCCATTGTAACTGCAGAATTTTCACATTCTGTTTTTGGTTTTCTGAAGTGCTAGTACTTTTGAAAACCTATTACTCTTTTCCAACTTTTGATATCTTTTTAATGGCCTTTTAAAAACCCTAGAGCTTGTTCTCGATGGCAAACAGTTTTGCCATCTTTTTCTTATGGGCTAGATATTGCTGCACCATAAGGACCCCATCATGGATCTTACCTTATTTTCCTTTCAACCCAGACTCTTCCAGAATAGTTATATTTGCTCACTTAAAAAAAAGAAAAAGAATGAAGCATATTTGCACATTGCAAAGTTCAAACTTCATTCCCTCCTCACACATTTCCTATTCCTGTATCTCTTTCCCCAGACTTCTAATTATTTTTTAAGCATATTTGGAGTCCAATATTCCAGTTTCTATAAGGAACAAAGTGGAGGACGAATACAGTCAAAGGGGAACTTGGGATGGGGAGAGAAGTGCATAGCAGACCAAGATGCTTTTGAATGAAGACTGCAGAAAATGTACAGTACTTTAAAAATTCAAGGAGACACAATACATTGCTTTCGTATTGTTCCATTTTTGTTCAAGAAAGTGCAATAGTCCAAACCTGTCTGATTTCTAGTTGGTTTATGGCCCCTGAAGCCTGTTATTTTTACACTGCTGGAATATAACAAGCAAATGCCCCATATGCCATGAAAAAGCTCATAAAAGTAAAAGTTTCAGAGTATTATGAATAACACAACCTAGACAAAAGGGCAAGGACTGCAGCTCAATAGTAGAGCATCAACATTTCATTCAGAAGGTCTTGGGTTCAACCCCTGGCATCTCCAGGTAGAGCTGGGGACGTCAGTCATCTGAAATCATGCAAAGCTTCTGCCAGTCAGTGTAGACAACACTGAGCAAGGATTGGTATAATGCAGCTTCATATGTATTTAGGACTTATCCACACTTATCTTTTGCCCTACTCTTTCCTGGTAGAGGTCCACACCTTAATGCTCTGTGTCTGCACATGGGTTGCTGCTGTTGCTTTGCCCCAACCTTTCTCCACGAATACCTGCTCTTTAAAGCTGAATCAGAGCAGACATAAATTCAGGTTTTCCACGGATTGATGTTTGCTCTGATTGAGCTTTAAAGAGTGGGTTTCTGCAGGGAAAGCTCCGGGACAAAAAAAAGACATGGAGCTGTAAATCATGGACCACGTCTAGAAAGAGAGGAGGAAACAGAAGTGTGGATAAGCCCTTGATTAACTATTTATAGAACTTAAACTGAAAGAGCTATTTGGAGTTGGTTCTATTGAACTCAAAGGGGCTTACTTCTGAACATAGGTGCATAGGATTTCACTGCTAGTTTTGATCAGGCCTCAATTGAAGTTAGCTTTGACCAGATGACCCCCGGGGTCCCTTCCCAATCTGCAGTTCTATGATTGAATGACAAGATGATATCCTTGCATGCTCAATGAAAATATCTTAAATAAAATTCAATGGCACGGCACACAGACAAAAACCAGCTACTTGCTCCCCTGCCTCTTCCACTCTCTGCTGTTGCCTGTTCCTGGGATGGCTAGACCTTGAGCAGAAACCACACCAAAGCACTGGAAAACGGCTGGCTACCAGCAGGCTCAGCACATTGGCCAATGCGCCCTAGAAAGGACAAAGAAATGAATGCTGCATTTTGCATTGAGCTAACTGGTCGCCAGCTTACAAGAGGGTTCTTTTCTGCCCCCGCCGTCCGTCTTTTAAATCGTGCCAAACCGGTACAGATTCCAAGTTCAGCTGGCAAGGCCAGAAACTGCAAGCTCCCCGAAGAGAGAGAAAAACACATTGCTAGTCAAGATATTTTGTTCCTTTTTGAAGGTGTTATTCCAGGCAAACAAAGACAACCTAAAGTAACTTGCAGGGTTACAAAACCTTGTTCTTCCCCATATCTCGTCTCCTTGTGCAATGCAGAAAGGAGACAGTCCTCCCTCAGAGCTCAGAGCCAGGAGGAAAACTATTAATTAAAAATCAGCCTTCCACGTTACACTCAGCTAATTTTAAAGAAATTCCAGCCGTTCACTCCCCGCCGTCGGTGCCTCGGTTTGCTGTTTTGCTTTTATTTTCTTTTTACTCGGCACGCCAAGAGCCAAGGAACACAAGCAGCATCGAGCTCGCCATCCTCACCACCTCCTATCTCCGACAAACCATGGGGCCAAACCACTGCATAAGCGGAAGAAGAATTACAAGCTTTTGTGGATGGTTTGGCCATTGGCTTTGCATAACAAAAATAGACACCTTTCCCCCAATAGCAGCTTTTCTTGACCCCCGCTTGCCCAACATGCATATTAAAAAACAACATGACCTGAACTATAGCAGCTGAATTGTTATGGCTTCCTTCAAAGAATCTAGCAGTTTCATGATTTTGAACCTCCAGTCTCTCTTTCAGACGATCATAATTCCCTGGGTGTGACTGTTAGACCAATTTAGTGTTCATGGAAAATTTGAGGAGGTAGGGGGCAGAAGAACAGCATGATGGAAGCAGAACTAAAGGCTCAGATCTTGTGCTAGGAACACCACAACACAGGAAGCTGCATTATTCCAGGTCAGACGATTCGCCCATCTAGATAATTATTTTTTACAGTGACTGGCACCAGCTCTCAAGGTTTTCTGATGAGAGTCTTTCTCAGTCCTGCCTGGAGATGCTAGGATTGAACCTGCAACTAGTATGGTGGTAGGTATCCTTTGAAATGTGCTGCCCCAGGGCCAAACAGGTCTAAGGGCCAAACAGGAATAGTGGAAAAGTTTTATTCCATTCTCATTGAAAGACAAACCTACCTCATCCACGCTTTCCAAAGCAACACATGAACTGAAATACAGGCATCTTCAAAATTTGCACTTCTCTGAATTTTGCAAAGCAATTCTCCAGGCAAGTAATGAGTAGAAAAATGCACATACTAGGCTAAAGAGTGTGTAAACACGAATTGTTGTTGTTATTACCTGTCTGTTTCAAGAGACAATGGAGTGTGCCTCCGGGGGTGAAGTCAAACCATTTCCATCACTATCATTTCCTCTGGGCTCACATATCTAAGAGCACTTGTGGCAGTGGTGGAAGAAGGTGTGTGTCAAAATCAAGGGAAAGCCAGGCACCATTTAATAATTGTTTGCGAGATGCAGTTCAGCTAGACTGCAGGGGGAGGCAGAAGTTCTTGTTGTGCCATCCAAGTTCAGCCTGACGGTATGAAACATGGGGGGGGGGGTAGATGTCCCTTTCTTATCCCTTCCCAGACCCCATGCAGTTTCCCCTCCTCCTTTTCCTTGTCCAGTATGGAATCTAGACAGATTATTTTACCAAGTTCAAGCTCCAGTCATTTTGGATGGAACCTTGCTGAAACCAGAGCTGCAGGCTGTCAGCAAAGAGGGGCCTCTCTTGTGGTCGCCAGCTGACTCTCGCCATTATGTTCAAAGTGTCACAATTTTCAGTGATTCCTTCTAAAGCCTTGAGCCACTAGGAAGAGAAACACAAAGCTCAGAAATAAGCTATCAGATTCGTTTTCTAGCACTTGCACCTGCAACAGCAACCTTGGCAATCGGGCTGCAGGATAAAGCCAAACAGAAAATGTGCCAGTGGTGTTGGTGTTGGGGAGAGAACAGATGCTCAAAGCTAATTTTAATGCAATCTTGTGACATGGGGACGGGGGGGGGGAGCAACTTGGTTTAGGGAAGTAACAAAGAGAAGCATGCAGTGTATACAACTTGTATGTAGGTCAGAGGAGACCAACTTAAAGATGAGCTGAAAGAAGTCTGCTAGATTTCTATAACCTAGTGTACACTCCAAAAGTAGGGAAATGTTTCAGCCCGAGGGCCACATTCCCTCATGGGCAACCTTCTGGGGCCCACATGCCCAGAGTAGGTAGGTGCAGCCAGAGGTGGGTGGAGCAATGGATGTGACTCTTTACCTTTGCTCAGTACTCCATACAGCCATACATTCAGCCACACAAATTCAGTGGTTTCTACCCTCTCACAACCTCATACCTCTCCAACTGAGGGAAGTATGCTGCATTATCAAAATGCAGGACACTTGCCAGCCAGGCAAGAGGGCAAGGGGAGGGCAGAGCAGGGCTAGTGAGGGATGTGTCCTGGGAAGAGACTCAAGGGCCAGACAGAGATGTATAGAGGGCCACATCTGACCACCAGTCCTGAGATCCTCACCCCATGTGTCTACAGAAATGAGCTTAAACACTGAGAACAAAACAAAAGCACTGTGAGCAGATAGGCTGTGGAAGGGGAAAGGCCCATGCACTTGCTTCTCCCTCTTGGCTACGAAGATGTTTCCATGCCCTTCTGCAGACCTTCTCTATCCTTGGACCATTCCCTCCTGTGAGACCCTACACCTTCCTAAAAGCACCATAATCTATACCAGGCTTCCTCAACCTCGGCCCTTCAGATGTTTTGAGACTACAATTTCCACCATCCCTGACCACTGGTCCTGCTAGCTAGGGATCATGGGAGTTGTAGGCCAAAAACACCTGGAGGGCCAAGGCTGAGGATGCCTGATCTATACTGATCATAACAAAGCGTCTTGTGACACCTTAAATGCTTATTGCATGGCATTTGTTTTCATAGAGCACAGTCCACTTTTGCCTGTGCGAGGCAAAAATCTGCCCCCTTGCCTCTCACCTTCCATTCTGCTCAGTTCACTATGTCATAGTTGTGATCCCCTGCGGTGTCCCCTGGGCTCAGTGCCCAGTGCGGCAGAACTGGTTGCACTGTCCTAACACCGACTCTATTGCAGACTGAAGAGGGCATATTACGGAGTGCAGAGAGTAGTGGGGAATCTGAGAGGTGGGAGGAGACCGAGATTTGTGGGATTTAGAAACAAGGGTTAACAGAGAATGAGGTGCAGGGAGCTGCAAAGTTTGCAGAGAAGAAGGGATTCCGAAGTGTGTTTAGAACAAGAAGGGATAGCTGAGAAACGGAGCTGTAGATGAAAAGGTGGGTTCACATACGTACAGAGTAGCATAAAGAAAGAGATCTGTTGGATACAGACAGAAAAAGGGGGAGTGAATGGGCAGGTTGTATTTGGCCGTTAACCCCACAATGCAACCCTCCCATTTGTAGAAACATAAAAGCAGCCCTCTGAAGTGAGTTGTGCACCTCTCACCTAGATCAGAAGCACTCAGCAAATTTGGGGGTAGCAAGCTGAGTGTTTACTGTATGTTTATTAATTTGCATAACTTAATCACACACTCAGCATTTGTCATACTTTAGAGCTTCGTTTTTCTTTTTACAAGATGAATAGCCCCAAGTTTATGTGCAAGTACTTTCCCTCATTGCAGTCTTAGAACATGCAAAAGCAGTAAGTTGTAGTACTACTCAGGATCCGTTCACACAGCTTAACACCCTTCAGTAATCCCTCCGGGCATGTCCAGATTTTGTTTTGTCAAGCTGCTTTTTGGGGGGAAACATGGGACATAGAAAGTCCCAGTGTGTGCAAACAAGAAATTTTGGATTTAACCAACTCATAGAAAGGCACATGTAGGCTTCATGTGGACAGGAACTACAGTGACACTCAGGCTTCTGTCTACCACCCTCACTATTCCCATTTATCCACTAGGGATGGACAAAACGGCCAATTTTAGTTCCCCTGTTACTTATTTTTCCAATCTTAAATGTAGTTCTCCACATTTCTGCAGCGATATACTATTTTTTAAAAAAAATCATGAAAATTCATTCAACATTTTAGTGTGACCGGCTAAGAAATACCTTTTTTGTCTGCAGTTTTGACAAATATGCACATTTCTACAAGTCATTCCCCCCTAATATAATGATTTTTTAAATGTCTTTCCCCCCAGTGTGTTGAGGCTGAACATGAACTGTGTTTCAGTTCGTGTTTTGTTTTGGAAAACGTGAATTAGATAGGTTTGCCTTTAAATGCAAAGTGAATGGAATTTCTCCCCTTTCTCTGCTCCCTGCCACCCATGCTTATTATGGGCTTCCCATTGGGGCATCTGATTGACCACTGTGAGAACAGGATATTGGAACAGATGGGCCTAAGGTTTGATCCAGCTTGCCAAAAAGGGGACCTTGCCACAACTGCGACTCAAATCCGTTCAGCCTGTTTTTTATTTTTATTTATTATTACAGTGGTACCTTGGGTTAAGTACTTAATTCATTCCGGAGGTCTGTTCTTAACCTGAAACTGTTCTTAAGCTGAGGTACCACTTTAGCTAATGGGGCCTCCCATTGCCACTGCGCCGCCGGAGCACTATTTCTGTTCTCATCCTGAAGCAAAGTTCTTAACCCGAGGTTCTATTTCTGGGTTAGTGAAGTCTGTAACCTGAAGTGTATGTAACCTGAAGCGTCTGTAACCCGAAGTACCACTGTATTATTATTATTATTATTATTATTATTATTATTATTATTATTAAATTTGTTATTTCTCTCTTCCTCCCAAAGGAGCCCGGGTCAGCACCCATCTAAATCACCCTCTTGTCTCATAAATTCTAAACTCCATCTATCTGCATCCCCATTAAGTGGAACGGGTGAAAGATAATACCTCACACTCTGTGACATGGCCCTCCAACTCTCTCCAGAGGGTGTACTTGGCATAAAAAGTATCCCAGAAATATTTACTCCTACTTTTGTAGAGTGTGTCCAAATAAGACAGGTTTTGAGCTAAAGGCGATAAATCAATATGCAATTTGAGAGGGGGAAATGCCGTTTTTTGTAACAAATTAGAAGTGATAGCCCAGCAATTTCAGTTCTGAACTCTTCAACTTAAGCGCTGCCTAGAACTATGTGCACATACCGTGCCGAACGTAACATGAACTCAGGCTTGGTCTGGGCCCCTGTGCACGACTACGTTACAAGCAATAAATAATAATCTAATAACAGCACCCAAAGGCTTTATATTTAATGGTGTGATTATTTAAAGCAGTTTCATTTCACCCTTTCCTTTTTTTCTCAACCTCGTCTTAAAATTCTCAGCGCAGATGCCAGAGTTCTCCAACACCTGAGACTGCAAACCAAACCAAAATAACAATAATCAATCAGCATTTTTTGTTTTTATTTTAATAATTATGCTTCCAAGACTAATGAGATCATGTATGTGAAGTACTTTGAATACCCCAAAGCTCTGTTTAGAAGCTCAGTATTATCAGGTCTCCTACTTAGAGGAAGAACCATCTTAGCTGGGGCCCACAGGATCAACATTTCTTAACTTTTTTTATGAGACAGAAAAGAACCTATAGAGCTGTTCTGCAGTCAGATCCTCTGCACACAAACACATACAGTGCAATTGCATCTTTTGCACATTTAACCTGCATGATTTTAACTATATGTGGTTGAAGGCTGCTGGTTGAAATACTGCAAGATAAATGCAAGCAGAATGAAGAGCATAACCTCTCTTTTTGTGACGCAAAAGAGCTTTTAAGCTCTCTGCCTTGCTACAGAAGCAAAAACCCGCTCTGTGTGTTGGCTCTGGAAGCCATGGAATGCTCACACAGAGACAGTTCCAAGAGTGTGAGCATACACAGCTTTGTGCATATGCACAACCCTTGGAACTAAACCCCCACAAAAGATGCAATCACACTTTATACCAAATGAAGGGAGACTGCACCTGCTAGTCTCATGTAACACTGGCACATGCAGTTGTATGGGGTTCCACATGATTGTACGGCTTGCCAGGCTGTGCGCCAGTAGTGGGGAACTGGATTCATCTGCTAGGCTAGATCTGTATCTTCCTCAACCTCTGATGGCAAAGTTTGATGGGTCAATGATCAGCTGGCTGTTGGAGCTTGCAGAAGCCTGTGCACAGCACTTTGGAATCCCCAACCATCAGCGCTTGCAAAGCACAATGAGCAGTCCTTGCATTTCCCTGCATAGTTGCTTTTGTGGTTTATGGTCAAAGAAAGGAAAGGTGCAGTTGTGTGCCCTGGCCTCCTTATCCTGCTGCCAAACTTTCACATCTGCTTTACTTGCCATGATGCTTTGTCCGTTGGGCTGAGATGTCTCCCAGAGCAGACTCCCATGCTAGCTTGCTCTTTAAAGTATTGTCCTGTCTAGTTCCTCATATACATTGATGGTGCAATAAAGGATGCACCTGCCTTGTTGCCATCACTGGCCATCAGACCTATCCAGTGCCCAGCTCAGCCATTGCAGTGATGTAGCTGCTTAAGGGTGCACAGAGTGTTCAATAGTACACTCTGTTTGCAGCTCCAGGCCTTAAAAGCTCCAAAATTCACATTGTCAGGCCCAGCTTTAGCCAAACCATGATGCTGGGTCAAATTCTTGCTCCTGCAATTTATATCAGTAATCTCAGTTGCAAGGGTACATGTCTAGGCTCAACAGAATTTCTGTTCAAATGTTTCCTTATCAGAAAACCTTTCCTAAGTGAAAGAATATGGAAACTGGGTGGATCCCACAAATCTAAAGCCTGCCCATCCTTCTTCCACAGTACTGATTCCCATACAAAAGCATCACTAGAGGGGCCAAAGCATAAGCATGGGTGCATCTGCTGCTCTGCACCAGTGAAGGGACTTGTGGCACTGATTCCCCTTTCTCAGCCAATATATTGGCAGTGACATCATCTCCAGGGAGCACGATTTAAGTCACATCAGGACTTCTAACACTGCCACATGCTACAGCTCCAGAGGATTCCAGCAGAAGTGTTATTATTGTCCAGAAGGCATGGTCCCATCCCTGAACCCTGAACTGACTGGAGGGAAAAGCAAAATGCCAGGGGCAGGCAAGTCTGTGGCACATGTCCACCCAAGAGCCCACTTCCACGTCCCTGAATGTTGACACTTCTGTGGGTCACTCTCCACAGCAGCCGCACATTCAGCATTAATAAGAAAGGACCCCACACATGCAGAGTTGTTCCTTGTGATCAGAAAGTCAGGGTGGATCAGTTCTTGGCGTTTGGGCCACCAGGTATGGTTCCACCTTCACACAAAGCGGTCAGTGTATTCTTGGGGTGGGAACATCTGTCCACCCTTATTTTTATACCTCCATTAACTAGTTTGCAGGAAGAATGTTGGCCTATTACTCAGAAAGTTAATCCAGAAAAAAAACTTTAATCCTTTGGAGTAGAAGAGTGCCTCTATTTTTAATCTAGAAAAGAAAATGCCCCCCCCCCCGGCCACCCCCTGTATCCTACACATCTGAGAAACACTGCTCAGTGCAACACTACAAGGTCAAATTTGCCACCCCTGTTAGATGTCTTGCTTCTTGCTCTCAATCCCATCTCGTGGTTCAAGGGCGCCTGAATTGATTATTTTGAAACACATTGTTGAGGCATCGTCTGGCTTTTTCTAACAATTAACTCTAGCTAGTTTCTTCCTCTGTCATTCAACTAACTTCTTTTGAGTAAAGCACCAGCAACTCTGCTTGTGAGTCTACATCAAGTCAGGGCTGTATGTTGAAAGATGGATTGACAGGCAGTCTAAACAGCCATAAAGCTGGAGTTACAGATAGGACACAGTCACAACAGTGAGTCGCACGAGATTGGGGAACTGATGAATAATTACTCCTTGCCCAAATGAAGCCTGCTGTTATTCTTTGTGTGGCCCAAGCATAGGCTGACGCTGGTTTCGTAAATATATTGGTTTAGTCTAGGCTAATCCAAACAAACTGGAGATGCAAAGACTCGCCACATGGGCAGTCTTCTTTCCAGCATGTCTTGCTTTTGCAGCAGAGTCCCAAACTTTGACTGCTTTTCCCCTCATCACTCTTTGGATGGAAAGAACATAAACAGCTATGAAGGAAGCATCTTCATTATGCATTTTTTTCCATTCCATTCAGCAACATGCCAGTTGCAAGATGGAGCCATTAACCAGAGAAAAAATAGGAATGCATATTTAGAGAAGGAGCAGCAATTTTTAAAAATAAAAACGTTATCTGTATAGATCTTCTGTGATGCATGCTTTCCATTGGCCTGTCTGGAGCAACAACCTTGTTCTTTTCATCTTGGACTCAAGCGGGCACCAGCCAATGGCATGAAGGGGGAAAGAGACCCTTCTTTTGGTCTGTTTTGAAATATTGTGTTATCTTATATTTTTGTGCTGTGAATCACCTTGAGATCTGCAGATGAAGTGTAGTATACAAATTTTTAAAATAAACAAGAAAAAGCTGTTTGCCCAGCATTCCCAAATTAATTCTTCCTTTCCCTTTTACAGTGATACCTCAGGTTACAAACACCTCGGGTTACAGACTCCGCTAACCCGGAAGTAGTACCATGGGTTAAGAACTTTGCTTCAGGATGAGAACAGAAATTGTGCGACGGCAGTGGGAGGCCCCATTGGCTAAAGTGGTACCTCAGGTTAAGAACGGTTTCAGGTTAATAACAGACCTCCAGAACGAATTAAGTTCATAACCAGAGGTACCATTGTACTCTCTTTTTAAGCCTACTGGCTGCATTATGATGCAATAAGAAACTATGACTACTATGAATGAAACTCAGGCTTATGGTGAACAGCCTCATCCAGCACAGCTACCAGGCAATTATAAATACTATAGAATCATAGAATTTGATTTTTTTACGTTTTTGCTTTGATTAGAGTTCCCAACCTTTGTGGGCCCAGGGCACATTTGGAGGTCAGAGGAACTATAGTAAGCACCTCGAAAATACAATTTTGCTGAAGAAAAGCTGGTGATGCCAAACCCTCCCTAAAAATAACCGAGGCCAAACTTATATACCTCCAAAAGCAAATAAAACACAGTGAGAAAGATAGGCAACCCTCACAATCAAACAATAGCCAATACTATTTTTTTTTTAATTTTTAAAAATGTGATTGGCAGGGTGCCTTGGCAGGCATCACAGAACGTGTATGAAAGAGGCAATGACTCAACCACTCCTTCAAAAACCTATCCATTGGTTTCTGACAACTACCAACAGGTCTCAGTTACCTCCTTTTTGTAGAAGGTGATCAAGAGAGTACTCTTGGATGAAATGGATTATCTTGACACATTTCAATCTGGGCTCAGGTCTCGTTAGGAGACTGAAGTGGCCTTCGTCATCCTATTTATTGGGAGGACAGGGTGTGTGTGATCCTGCTTATTCTTACTTAATCTCCCAACCGCTTCTCCTAACATTCACCATGGTATCCTCCTGAACAGAGACTGTGAGATGGACACTGGAATCACTGGTTTACAGTGGTTCTGAATCTACTTCTGGGGCTTGTTTCAGAGAACTGTACTGGGTGATTATCCCTTGACTCCCTGATAGTTGGTGCCACAGGGTACCATCTTGTTTCCACTGAATCAATGAATAAATAAATCAATATTTTAAAAAATAATTTACTGTCCCATTCCAAGACTGAAACATTCCTAGATATAATAAATATTATTTGCTATCAGGCATGTTGAACGCCAATGGTCTGGCTATCATTGTGCCTCTCTATCCAATCAAGAGTAGGATATCGCAAAGAGTCGCCAAATTTGCAGCTGCTGCCCTGAAGACGGAGAGGAGCTAAAGTGGTCAACGTCAACAGTGTCAACCAAGAAAACCTTTGTGTAAAGTGGCATGGGTCTTATTTGCAAAACTATGAACCGAAAAGCTGCGACTTCTCCCATAGCTTAAATTGTTCAAGGAACACTTTTGAGTATTGTGGTGCCCGTACTGACAGGGATCTTTTAAGAAACCCTCCCTCTTAATTTTACCAGCCCTTCTTTATTCTTTATATAAATGAGGTGCATCCTGTGACCAAACAAAGCTACATGACTGAGAAGTAATGTTTTAAAAATCCCAGCTTGCTAGTGCCTCAGATTCTCTACTGCCAGTGACAGCAGGGGGGTGGGGGGGGGAGAGAAACACATTCATTCCACGATGAAGAACTGACTGAAAATGCTAATAACATTCTCAAAGGGTTAACGATGCCGAACTGATTGGCACTAAAAAACTAGATTTTCATTTGGTGCGGTGACAGAAGAGCTCTGCCACCCTCCATGAACGGTCATGCCCACATTATTATAGGACAATTTAGGTCTTCTTTTAAATGTCATAGCACTCTAACACGGGTGTAAATCAAAGTCAGCGAGGCAAAGGAAGACTTTCCCCCATTGTGGGGCTTCTTTTTCTTTCCTTGCCTTTTTTCCCCCCTTTCTCACAAGCTTCGTCTTGAAAACACGTTTTCCGCCACAACTGCCGATCAAGGTTCAGTGAATGAGTCAGAAGAACTTCCCAGCACATAGAACCAGAAAACAAAAATTGTGGCAGCTTTTAAGGGACACAGTGATATTTCCTTAAGGAAACTGGGAGAGGAGGCTAATTCAAGGGGAACCTCTCTTTGAAAAGACTCATTCATTTCACTGTGCTGTACATTCCGGGTGTGGGGAAGGGTTGCAGCTTCAGGCAGCAAGCACAACAACCAGATAGCTCTCAAGTCAAATCTCTGGTTGAAAGGAAATCAGGAAGCAGGTGATGGGTAAGACAACTTCTTCCAAAGATCCTGCCAGGTGGTCCAGGGCTATATGGACACAGCCTGACCTGTTTTAAGGCAGTTTTTGCAAGGGGTGAAATCACAAAGGCATGACTCCAGTCATATTCAAGGGGTAAACTGTGTGCACTGAGTGGATGCATTCACAGATTTAAGTCTTAATCAGTTATACCAGGGAAATCAGCAGCCTTGTAGAGCAAACCCCGGAATAGTGATACTGAGCTTTTAAAAAGTGAGCCTTTAAATATATATATCATTTATACAGTGCCATCTATGTATCCACTTTATAGCTGAAGTGGGAAATTCTGCCATCCAGATATTGCAATCTAAATGAAGGAAATATATATTCCAGGAGCACCAGGGCTATGAAAGGGTATATGTCATGGCCAGTGCTGTTCTGAGCAAATTACTAGGGGGGGGTGTGTTTCCCCTTGCATGTACCCTGAATTATTGTGCGAATCAGGGGGGGTTCAAGAAAGGTTCTCATGTTTCTGAGTTGGATCAAGCACATCTCAAGTCAGATAAGGGCTTCCTAAGCTTCCAAGTAAGCTCTGTGACCCGGGCTGCCTACAATTTGTCAGGCTTAATCCATTCCAGAGGGGTTGCCATGCCTTAGAATTGCACCCACTTCTGTGAAAAGGAGAAATGGGTAAGTGATTCCCCACTGTAGTGAAGGCAGAGGTGCAGAGCTTCATTGTTGGGATACCTCGTTTGGTCCTGAGTAATGTACCAAATTAGAAAGACACAAACTGGCTCTGAAACCGATTGGGCTGCTTCCTAAATTCACACATACAGATACCAGTTGAACCTTGTGGCTGGTGCACATCCAGAGGTGCTCTTATCTCAGCTGTGTTCTTAGAATCGCCTCTGGTTACTACTGCCCTTCCCTATCATTGCTGGTTTTCTTACAAATTACCAGTTAAATTTACATAACTAAGAGGACCACATAATTGCTTGATTTACAGATAATGGTTCCAAAAAGGGAGGGGTTCCTGTCTGTAAACAACACCACAGAAACTGACACAGTTACTCAAAACAAAAAAGAAGGGGAGGGACACAAGTGGGCATTATTCATTTAAATAAGTTTATTTAGCAGATTTAGTTGGTTTTAAAGGGTAAAATGAATGCTATCCAAGAGTCCCACGATATGCAATTAACTCATCCTTCTGGGATTCATTTAGGCTTTTTATGCTAGTTTAAGCTATGAGAGAGTGACCGGCCAAACGTCATTCTGGAGCTTCACTGCTAAGGGAAGAGATTTGAACCCAGGCCTCATCAGTCTTAGTCCAACACTTTAACCACTACAGCACACTGATTCTCCAGCACAGATACCAGCAGTGCAATTCAAAGTTTGAAAACCCACCTTCTTTACTTTATGCACCAGTTAAAAATGTATTTTCTTTGTTCATTTTTGGAATGGGAAGCATAGTTGAGGCAAAGATCAGTTGTAATGAGTAATTTTTAAAAAATAGGAATAGATGGAGTAATATAGGTTGTGAATTTTGCTTATTTAATAAAAGGCTTAATATTGTTTAATGGAGGCATATTGTATTGTGCATGTTTTATTTTTGGAATGTGATCTGCCCTAGGGGTTCACGAAGGGCAGGATAGCAACTGAGTAAGAAAATGTTTAGGTTTGCACCCAGGGTCCCTGAATGATGCCCATGTACTTATTTAGAATGCACATTTATCAGTATGTATCCATGTAATTTGTTTCCAAAAAACTTCAAGCACTTAATTAACATGATTGTTGGAAGCAGAAACAGAGCCACGTACAAAGCAGTTTCTTATTTTAATAAACATATCATGACCGTGATATATTACCCGTTTTCCTTTTTAGACTTGATTTATCTGTCACTTTGATTTTCAGATTTGATTTATTGGTCAATTTCTTTTCAGGATTTGATTTATCAGTCAATTTGTTTTCAAGATTTGATTAAAGCACACTGCATAAGCCTTTTCGGATCTATTTCTAACTATCATAACATATATCTGCTATGGATGTTTAGGATCTTAATTTCCAAAAACTTTCTCATTTGATCATTCTTCATTCCTATCTGGAGCCCGTTCCTATTATACATGAATATAATCTGAATCGGATGAAACAACCAATTACAGTAAGACATAAAATACAGTAAGTGCAGTTTTATAATAAATTGCACACTGCGGTGTCTTAAAGAGAACCAAGAGATTTATTACAAAGCATTAACACAAACTAGGTAAAATTTCAGTTCTAGTTTCAACATTTTTATACCCTTAAATTATCCCTGAATCAGAAAATAACCAATGGAAAAGGTAAGTATTTTTTGTATCACTCCTTTGCTTTGAAAGATGCAAAAGACACAGTCCTGAATGTCAGGAGGGAAAACGGTTATTATCGCAACAAATCAGAGATTTGATGTAGAAGTGACCATTAACAGTGAGGCATACAACACAGTCATTTTGGGTTTCTAGACCTAGACTTGAACAACCACTCAACTATATCATGGTTTTAGAATACAGAGCAGTATTTCACCATTATTAATACAACCTCTCAATTGCCAACTGCCTTTAGCAAGACATGTGGGAGGTGAGCAGAGGAATGGTGTCTTGGCCCACTTCATAAAGTCCTTTCTCATGTCGGGATGATGGAGAAATTTGCTTTGGCTTGATTTTAATGCAAACCTACCTGGTATGCACTTCCTGAAAAAATGTGTTCTGAAACAAAATGCACCTATTCTCTGAAATCTGCATTGCAACAAATCTTGAGATACACAGCTCTGCAACCAACAATTGTGCACAAAAATGTGTAGATTAGAGAAAAGTGTGGATAAAGATGCACATATTTGTGGAAATGATGTTCAGAAAAATTACTTGCAACAATGTATGTATTAGGAATAATTGCATATATTAGGAGAACTGTGCACTAAAATGCTATGAAATACTTGGGAAGGCTTAAAAAATGCAAACTCAAGACTGGAAAAATTAGAAACTGAGAGAAACTAATATTTACAGATATGTCCACCCCCAGTGATTTTTTTCTTAAAAAAATGTTTAGGGGTCCTCTCATTTTGACTTAAGAAAATCACCATTTTATAGTTCAAATTGGGACAAATAAATACAGTAAATGGACAAAAGTACAAAGATTCACAAAATGTTTAAGGGTATGCGTACCCCCAGAAAAAAGCACTGCCCATCCTTATACTTGAGGCAGAGCATGATTAATCTCATTTCGCAGAGAAAGAACTGCTTGCACTGTGCCAAAAGTCATAGAAAGAAACCACAGCTGAGGTGTAATCCCAATTCTGTCATTCAAGTCTATCCACTGGGAACACCAGATGACGACAGCGAGAAAGACAGAGCGACTGGGGTGGGCTGGAGAGAACGCAGCATATGAGTTGGAGGGAGACAGGCAACGGAAGGAAAGGTGTTTGTTACCCGAAAGCCTAACACACATTTTCTTATTCTACTTTAGGGGTGGATTTCCTTTTTTGGCCTGCATTCATTTTTGGTTAACACTCCAGGGGCTCCATCCCAGTGGAATGTGTGGCCAACCCATATTCTTATATGCGCATGAACGCGCATGCACACCCAGCTCCCTCTCCTCAGCTGATTCATTGCCCATCAAGTGAACTGATCCCTGCTCCCCACATAAAATCAATCTGATAAATGGGAAGGGCGCAGTTTGCATCTCTATTAGGACTACATCATCATCATCAATATGTATTATTATTATTATTATTATTATTATTATTATTATTATTTTGGCCACCATCTCTAAAATTTATGGGGCCTTGGCCAGATCAGTTCCCTAACCCAAGGATTAGCCGTGTTCTATTCTGTTATGGGAAAGTGCCTGAAACACAAGAACTAATTCAGGTAGTAGGTATCAGTGATGGAGTGTTTTGACCAACATTTTGGCTCACTATCCTCCTTGCCTGCACTGCATTGCAGTGTCAGAGTTGGTATGATCCCAAGCCCTGTCAGAGCATAGGGAACTCTGACATTCTGGCCCAGAGGTGAGAATAGCACAAACTAAGCAACCATTAATGACTTTGACTTATGTGCTTGCAATGGCAGCAAAGACGTATATAACCTTGTTTGCTGGCGATGCCACTTTACAGTGTAACCTTGTAACATTTGGAAAGTGCAAGCCAAGAGCAGAAACAAAGCACCTCTATGGGATATTGGAGAACGTACGGAAAAAGTTGTTATCGTCATCGGGGTGGAGTTCCAAAACCTTGTTTTTTTATTAAAAAAACAAAACAAAACCATTCTCAACAGAAGATAGCATTGCCCTCTAGTCCCATTCTGGTACTGAGATCTGTGATTCCATGATCACTAAGTGTTGGCCTCATGCACCTAGTTATGTGAACTGTGTGGCTCTGTGCTGCTAGGAATGTTATGGAAAGAACATTGATGCAGAAATTCAGTGTCAGCCCAAGTCTGTGTGGGCACCGCAGACAAGAGAACAGTTGCCAAACTTCTCCATCAATAGCCTTTTGCTAAGAAATAGCCTTGACTCCCTCTATTCAGCACCATTAGCAACGAGTTGTGATTACTGCTGTTCTGGCCATCTGTCTATGGAAGGTAGGACCACATGGTACTGACACAGTAATCTAGAATCACCTGGCACTGTCAAAGACCAAGGACCCATATAACCCAGCATCATGTTCTCACACTGGCTAATCAGATGCTCACGAGCAGCTGGAAAACAGAACCTGAGCACAACAGCACTCACACCACTTGTGATTTCTAACATACTGCCTCTGACAGTGGAGGGTGAACATAGCCACAATGACTAGAAGCCACAGGTATCCTTACCTTTCCTGAATCTGCCTAATCATCTTTTAAAGTCATCCAAGTTGATGGCCATCAGATCTTTTTCAATTTTTGCAGCTACAGCAACCACTCTGACATGGCACCTTACAGGCAGTTCTGCCACTACTCTCTCACTTTCCAAGATAATTACAACCCATTTGTTTTGCAAAGCTATGAACAGCAGCAAGACATTACAGAGGCTGTGGCTGAGAAATATGTAAAGAAACAGCCTCTTCCAAAATCACTTCTGCGACCTTTTTATTTTGAAGGTCTGCAAACCCAAAACAGCAGTGGCAAATTAAGCTTATTTGGGTTAACTTCATAGCCAAATTATTTAGTTCTTCAGACACAATCAGGTTATTTTTCTCATTGTTCCCTCCGTGACAAGTTCTTCACATTGTCAGTAGGTCACATTTTTGGCATCTTAGCCTAAAGTAGGCAAGGGTATGTGTGCAAAGGCAAAGCTGGCCAGATATTTTACAGAACAAAAGCCTGTCTAAGGTAATGCATGATCTCTTGAGAATGCAAATGAACCCAGGGTGGAGGAAGTAGAATACATTCGACTCATAGACTACCAGCACTTGAAAAATGGCCATGGAGATAAGGATGAAGGTTGCCCTAGAAAATTACACTTACCCTATTTTGTAATTTTGGTTTTCCTTGCAACCAAATCAAAATACACACTTTTCCAGTGTGTGAACCTGAATGTTACAGCTGTGATCCAAAGAGCCCTCATGTGCAAGCAGAAAACACTTCCATGCTCATGCAGGAAGGGTAACCATTTGTGCATGTCACGATTTTGCAACCCTGATCCAGAGAGGTTCCCAATTACAGGAATGGCAAGGACCTGACAAGCAATGGAGGAGCTAGAGAAGCCCCACTGCATGTGCAGAACAATACATGTGACCCTTTGGATCTCAGCCTGTTGTTCGTGTCTGTGTAACCTTCAAGGCTAGACTAATGTAATGAGCAATTTCTGGAATACCTTACCTACAGCGTAACTTGGGGATGAACAAGAATCCACCTTGAGCCCTGTGTCCAATGCAATCCCAATGTTCAGATGGACTAGAAACCTAGACTCAAAAACGAGCACTTGAGTTTCACAGGATTGCCCACTCATGTACAAGGTTACTGCAGACTTGCAGCAGGCTTCAAAAGGTCAACCCTAGTAAACCAACACCTGCCACTGCACCATTCTCTGTTAAAACAACAACATGCTGGTGGTTGTTTTATTTACCAGGAGAATAGCTCTGTGAAACTCAAAAGCCTGAATGTTCTTACAAGATAGATTAGGTGATCAAATGATATAACCTTATAGTATGACATATCTCAAGGATCCTATGTCTAGCTGCTGTCGTAATCCTCAGCCACTGTTGCTGCAGTCTCTCTGTTTTCTTTTTTGCATTGAACACAGACAGTTGGGAGTCAAGCCTTGCTCAGGAAACAGCTCTCTGAAAAAGATGGCTCAGCGAATCGTCTCCGACATACAATCCGCTGTATTACTGTAGAGCCCACTTACTGGCGGTGGTAATGACGATGTAAGCCTTGGGGCCCAATCCAACATCCACTGAAGTCAGCGCAAAAGCACTTCTTGGCGCCAGTTGTCTTTGGATAGGATCCCAGGTCATCGAAATTGACTCAATCCTTATTTATCTTTAAAGGCAGCGATACTTCAAGCTGAATTGTCTCACAGGGGTATCTAACCCCCTCTGTATATAAATATGCGTATTGAATAATGCACACACAAATACCACTGCAAAAACCCGGTACCCTACTATCAGTCAGAACTTGGTTATCCCAAACTCCTTTATCAGAAACTAAATGGTTCACATATTTATTTATTTTTTGCGGTAAGTACCCAGAAATCGATTTTTGTATACTGGCCTTCCTAGGGCAACACACACACACACACACACACACACACACACACACACACCAATCTTATATTACAGAACTTTCAAAAGTTTTTACTGTTACAAACTTGTAATTTTCACAGGTCTGTTTTACCACATGAAAATGTGCACTGACCTTCCTATATTTAAGCCTAATCCTCATTATTATTCTGAAGAGCTCTTTACTTATTTTTGGAAATGGCTTGAAGGCATTTGGAATTTGTACACCTGCACTAGCAACCATACAGCGGTCCTTCAAAGAAAAGAGCTCACTCCAAAAGGTGAAATAGCAGCCCTCCTGTTCTAAGAACACTGCCCTGGCTAAAATTGCCTCCACCTCCTCTGACTTTCCTAACAGATTTTTCTCCCCTTCATCTCTTTTCTATTATGCAAGCATTTCCCACAGAAAGCAAATCTGCACTCAAAGGCTTGACACAGCAGGAAACCAATACTCACACCCGGACATTCATAAATCCCCAGAAACAGATCAAAATAAATAAATCACAGTTTGTTCCTCTGCATCAGTTTAAATGCAATTTGAGCTGGGCACATTGAGATTTTTGTGTGTGTTTTTTAAAAAAAATTAAATCTAGTTTCATTTTCCCCGAGACCATGATACTTCATCATAGAACATGCACATAAAGCACAGATGCGCTGTCCAAGATGCTACGCCGTGATAATGACAGCCCTATTACCAATATTATTCCTTTTTGCTTTTATCTTGCTGTATTCTTTCTTCTATTTTGAAGGAACAGAGGAACCCTTATTTTGCATGCACAAGGTCCCAAATTCAAGCAACCCTGGGGACACACTGATAGAGTGGACAATATCGATGGCCTTACAGAGGAAGGCAGCTTTATTATCCAGCCATTCCTCCCATCCTTCAACATTACTCCCAGAGCAGTTTCCACGTGTTAAAGTAACATAACGTAGACAAAACATGCAACAAAAACAAATGCATAAGAACTATGACCTCAAGGAACAGTATCAAACTAAGGCCATTCTTGTATACCAATAGCAAACTTAATTCAGTGAGTGCTACACAGTGTGTAGCCAAAATGGCACCATCCACAGACAAGAGGGGAGTATCACAACGTTTGCAGGCAACAAGAACAACAACAACAAAACTGCAGAGAAAAACTCTCAAGGACAGAACAGCCCAAAGACAACTGAGCATGCTGAGAGAGGAAGCAACTTGGACTGTGGGAGTGAGGAGGCAGAAAACTAGGGAAGGAAAGGATTCTCTAGCAAGACACAATGGCTGGCTGTAACCCTGAAGAGGAGCACTGCGTGCAAAAACTTTTTCTTGTTGTTTCAGGTTCATCTTGTTTAAGTTTAAAAAGCTGAAAAAACAGAAGGGTCTTCACCAGACACTGGAGTGGCCTCAGCATAGGCACTAGGCAAGCCTCCTGGAAGAGGACATTCCAGACCATCTTAAAAATGCAGGGCTATAGTCTATTGTTTGTTTATTTAATTTGTATACCACCCTTCATCCTAAGATCACGGGGTAGTTCACAACATAAAAAACACAATATGAGAACACACAATGGGTAGTAAATAAAATAATAAATAAAAAGCATGGATAACTGAAGCCAGACTAGTTCCATATGTTAAGATACTTTGGCTTAGGTGCTTTCAGCAGCTGGACAGTTGATAGGTTAAAGGAGACCACATTAGACACCAGTCAAGTGAGAAGTGGGAAACCAATTTCGTTTGCAGCTCAAAAAGCTTATCAAATGAGCTGTCAACATTTTCAGTTAATTAAATGCAGCATCGGAGCCCCTAGTTTTGCTATTCGCAAAATACAAAACAATATTCAGGCAGAGAATGTGAGGATTGCTTTTCCGATCACATTTTTACTCGCATGCCATTACTGGTATTATGGTTGTTTTTAACTGGTGTAATGCTGAATATAACAATATTCCTCTTCTCCCAGGCTTTTGGCTAATTAAACAATCTATGGCTTTTTATACTGTGAGGGTATTGTGGTGGTGGTGGTTGTTGTTGTTGGTTATTATGCTATGTATTTTTGTGTTTCTATATTGTAAACTGCCCAATGATCTTCAGATGAAGGGCAGAATAGAAACTTAATAAATAAAATCCCTTTGCTCAACACTTAGAAACAATATTATATAAATTTATTTCCCAATACTGAATAGGGCATGAGACAGCACCAGGTCAGTCTTCAGCCAAGGTAACTCCAGTTTTAGAAATTAAGCGCTGGTCTTACATCATGTAAAACATGTGTGCCTATTCTCACCTGGCAGATATTGGAGGCGACGGCACAGCAAAACTTTGTCTGATGAGCCACAGCCCTGGTGGCCTAGGGGACTGGAAATGATCGACTAATGAAAAGCGACACTGTCTTCAGGTTCCTCTACAGTTTACCTGTCATGGGGCAGCAAGCATTAACATCTACAACTGAAACAAGGAACAGATGTTGACTGCTTGAGAAAAAGAGATACATTTGGGGGGGAGAATAAGACACCATGTTTTTCTATTGTTTTATTGACTTGTCACAAGAGAAATTTGCTTTAATTTACTTTTTTAAAAAACCCTAAATGGCTGCCTCCTCATTAAATCAGTAGCAGGCCTCAGTTCTTAATTAGGATGTTAAGAAGTATTGCAATTAAAAACAGGGAGCATTCATTCCAAATATGCCTATCTGATTGCAGAATATTTCTTGTCACTGGAAAATAAAAATGCCCAGTTACCTCCATCTCAAAAGATCTAATGTAAGCCAGGAAAGGAGCAAACTCTTGAAAGCTGGCCCAAGATCTGTAGTGATTTTTATATGATTTTTTTTATTTTAAAAAATGCGCTTGATTGTGCCAAGTAGTGTCATTTTTGAAAGAAGTAATTCATATTCAGAAAGCGAAGGGAAAAAGAGTTATCCTTTGAATCACATTGGCTTAAAAGAAGAAAGGAAAAAATAGCCAAGAGTCACACAGTCCAGGGATTTGAATGCAGGGGGAAAGGTTTCAAAAATAAACAGATTGCCCGCATTCTCCCTGCAGTGCTGGAGAGAGAAAAAATGACTTTTCCAATGTGAAGAAACACAGACACCAGAGATGGGGCAAGAAACCAAACTTTGCTTGAAGTGTCCCAATGTAGACAGAACAGGCCCTATTATCTAGTAGCTGTCACTGAGGGGGGGGGAGAGAATCAGCAAGTTTGCATTCCTAGCATTAGGCAGATGGAGGCAGCTGCTTCAGGCAGCAGATGCTGATGGTGGGGGCAGCAGCCTGGTGGAGCAATGAGCCAACAATGGTGTCTTACAGGCAGGACTTGCCCAAGACTTTTTGCTGCCTGAGACAGAGCAGCAAATGTCACACTCCGAGTCAGTTTCTGTTGTATCCAAGTTATTTTACACCTTGAGAAGAAATACAATCACCCACAAGAACCTCTCCCACTCCCTGATGGTAAAAATGCAACAATTTTTTAAAATAAACCAACCACAAATCATGGCACCCCAAAATGAGCTGCCTGAGGCTGCTGCCTCACTCCGCCTAATGGCAGGGCTGGACCTGGATGGAGGACAGAGTTGGGCATCACACGGCCTGCTTGAGTCTTCTCCCGTAGGAGCAGAAATCACTGTCTCATTGCGAGTATTGAGCTGAATGGGGTGTGGGGACATATTGTTCTTTGTCTCAGGCAGCAAAATGATTTGGGCGCCTCCTCACAGAGAGGAGATGGCAGCTGTTTTGCTCCTGTTATATTTTGGCTTGGCGTGTTGTCTGAACTTGGGCTTGGGCTTTGTCTCCTCCTGTAATCCAAGAACAAACCACTAGAGCTAGACAAACCATAACACACTAAGCCAAACCATGGCATAGCTCACAACATTGCAGCAGTGGCTGGATCCGAGAAGCCAAGTGTCCACAGTCTTCTCTCCACAAATGTACACAGTTGCACTAAGTTATGGTTTGACTTGGCATTACATGAAAACCAGGCCATTGTTTTCTGGAAAATGAGTCTATTAAATAACTATAAATACATCTGAAAGTAGATCTCTCCACTCTGAGGCTGCAATACTATGCAGACTTACCTGGCAGTAAATCCTACAAATCTAATTGTGCAAGACTTATTCTAAGTAGACATGCATATGATTGCATTGTAAGTCCACTATAGTTCTCTTTGTAGGAAATATTTAAGGAAATGCAATCTCTTTGCTCTTCACCGTCTCCCATTTTAAAATATAAAACATAAATATCAGGGGGAAATTAGGTGAAGTAGATGCTTTACTTCAATTATCTCTCAGTGGAATACTATTTCAATAATGAGACACTCATTTGCAAGCATAGCAAAAGCAAAACGTTCTGTAGAGTTTAACATTTTACTGCTATCCCTTTGAACAATTTATTTGTGGTTTGGATTTCGAGGGGAACAATAATATAATGGCAAAAATATATCTTTTTTTTAACTTGAAAGATAAGAAGTTCGACTTGGCTTGTAGTCCTTTTTAAAAGAGAAGAAAAAATATGCTAGCTTTTCTGTATTGGCAGACACTGGTGTTTAGATTTATTACACAAAGATAATCAGGCTATAAAATAAATATACTGTATCTTTAATTCATTAATCATACCGGAAAAGCAAAATGAATGGCTCTCAAGAAGGCGACAATATGGCTTCTCCCCACCCCCATTTCTCAACATAATCCAGTTGCTGTACTCTGATTTCTTTAGGGAGCCAAGAGAGTAACACACACATTTTACCCATGATGTTACTGAAGCTCTAATTTCATCTCCTGGCTCAAGTCTCAGCAGGAGTGACTTAGTTCAGGTCCCCTTCTCCCAAGATGCAAAATCAGAGTGCAACTATGTTGATTTGTCAAGAATAAGGCATTGAAAAATAGTCAGTAATTGACTATACCTCCCAAAAGAACACATGCCATCAAATGGCTACACATCAAGCACAATAAGTAAAGTCAATAACAAATCCTAAAAATGTGAAATTCTCCCATTTTGGAGTCCAGAACTAGCCTGCACACGCTGGTTCTGTGCGTACCAAGATGCTAGATGTTTGGAGACACTGGGTCACTCAAACATCACCTCCACACACTCACTGCTGGTTCACCGGCAGCCATAATCAGAGCACAATCCCCCACATAATGACCAAACATGCAAACACACACAGAACTCTCCACTGCACTGCTTTGGTACCATCTTCCTGGATGTGACAAGACCAATTGCTCAATTCAGCAAAGGACAACT
Source organism: Podarcis tiliguerta (assembly GCF_965153285.1). Classification (NCBI taxonomy): domain Eukaryota; kingdom Metazoa; phylum Chordata; class Lepidosauria; order Squamata; family Lacertidae; genus Podarcis; species Podarcis tiliguerta. Next base: position 46,788,633 of record NC_139541.1, read on the forward strand.
TAACGTGTTGGATATTTGCAGGATATCTCAGTTGCAAACCACATTCGCCTGGCCACAGAACCACCAAAGGTTCCAAACTTTCCTTTAGGGCAAAGGCAGGAAAGCTTGATTTCCATCAATAGCCAAAAAGCCATTGCCAGTCCAAGGGTGGAATCCAGTACAACACTCAGTAAACATTTCATCAGTGCAAGGATTTCTGCTTGCACAAAGGAACAGTCTCCTCTTCTCCCCCTGTGCACCTGCTAAATCTGTTCCAGGGGATCTCCCAAACCTCTGGAGCAGATTTGGGGGGCACAAGGGAGAAGAGGGAGGGAAAGTCTACAAGTGGAAATCCTTTCACTGACAGGACAGGTTGGTTGAATACCACCCTGGGTCAACACGGTGCTGGACTAATACTGCAATCTGGTATAAACTTCTTCCTATGGTCCTAAGTGCAGGGACTACTCAGCCTTCCATGTGACAGTGCTAGAGTAGCCATTTTAGGGGTGTAATAGTACTTCCAATAGTGAACAACCACACACAAAGACTGCTGCATTTTGTCAGGAGTTTCATTCTCTCTCATGCTGCGGAATGTATGACTACAGGTTCACTCTCCTCTGCTAACTGTTCCTGCCTAGCCTACTTACCGTAATGTGTGCCAGCCTCAGACTTCTGGAAAACTCTAACTACCTTAAGACAACTGAGGGATCGTCAACAATTGGTTCCACAGAAAACCAAACTGATGTTTGCTCCGATTCAGTAGGAAAGAGCAGATTTCCCTAGGGGAAAGTGGTGGGACAAGCGGAAGTGTGGACGATATTGCAAATTTCACCATTGCTAGTACACATCTCCTGGTAAAACACAACATTTTCCATAAGTGGTTTTAATAGAAACTTTAGAGAGAGCTTATCTTCAGTTCTCTAGAATAATACCTTCGCTTGAGAGGTCTCTTCCCCTCTTATTATTGAATAATACAGCCAGAGGTGATTTGAGACAGTTAAATAGGAAAAGTGATTATATACAACTTTAATAAATGGTGTTGACCTTTGTGCTCAAATAAAGACTGATCTGCAATCACCCTGTGGCTTGTCCACCTCCATTTAGAGGGTGCACGATAATAAGATGATGATATGCTCCTTCTCCAATTAAAAAAATAGTGATGGAATAAAGAAATGACATGCTTACCTAAAACTATTTACATATTTTCTGACATGGATATATCCAGCTTGGGGAAGGGATACAGAAGCAGACACATAACAAGAGAAAACCCCTTTTTAATGTCTGCCTAAATAAATAAACAAGCAAGCAAGCTGATTCTTGCTGGGGTTTTTGTCACTGTTTTGCAACAGTACAGTACACTATACTCAGAATATTTAGCATTTATAAGCACATTAGACTGCTCAAGATGCTTCGTTCCAAACCTGTAAGTTCAGTATAATTATTAGCCCCACTTTGCAAGTAGGGGCCTGAAGCACAGGGAGAACAGCTTACCTACAGCCGCCTATTAAATTCAGAGCTGAAACAATATTGAACGGGGGTTTGTGTGTTTCACCAGGTCTTAGTTATGACACCCCCCCCAAAGAACGTGGAAGTCATATGGAGGAAATAAGCCCAGAATGCCAGAACTTCTCCTCCCCCTCCTTCCCCAACCCTCTCTTCTTTTAAGGATAGATGTCATCAGCAAAGAGTTCACACGCATTGCCAGCTGTCATCGTCACTACAGGGAATGACAGCTTATGAACACCACAACGATGGTTAGGCTTTTAGAACCACCATCATTCATGCATGGGCAACCACCATATCTGGCTTAAGTGCACCATCAAAGTAGCCGCCTGAAGGGTTCAAAGATCCCTCAAATCGGCCTCTCGTGGTGGCTTCGATGGGGATGATGCTGCCGCCTGGAGTGACTCGACTGACTGACAGAACCTAAGCAGCACCATCTTTGGGATTCAAAAGTGCATTTAGGTAGATGGAGCTTCCATCTGTCTCCTGTACTAATAGCAAACTCATTATCCAAGCGTGGATCTTCATGTAGACAAAATGGCATCATCCATGCAGAAGAGGAAAGTACCAACAAGCTCAGGGTAACTCCAAGGTTTGCAGAAGTATTTTTTAAAAAATACTTATTGAACCGAAGTGTGTGGGCAGTGAGTAGACCACCAAGCAGGCCAATAAGAACTGAGCATGCTCCATGGTCAGAGAATGTTAACTATCCATTGTTGGGATAGGGGATGAGATAAAGTATCCTGGAAGTTGGCATGGCTGGCTGACTGGCAGACATATATACACAGAGACAGCTTTTAAAAATTAAATTTTATCATTACCAAGTGAGTAAAACCCACCAGCAAATACATAAAAAGTAAGTATGAATTGCATATAATAAAATATAAATATCAAATTACTCCCAATGTAGTAAAAAAAGGACCTACTGGATCCTGGGCATTCAGAGAGCAAGTAGATTACGAACAGTGATGGGAATAAATTCAATTCAGTTTGCATTTAAAGGCGAATCTAACCAATTCACACTTTCCAAACCAGTATGAGAACTGAAACACAACCAGCCTGCAAAATTTGCACTTATCCAAATTTTGTAATGTAGTTCTTCAACCAATGTTCATAAACGTGGGGAAATTGCTTGTAAAAATATGTACATTAGTCAAAACTGCATACAAAAATGCTGTTGAATTTTCATGTTTGGTTTTTTTTTATTAAATCACAAATTGCTGTAGAACTGCAAAGTATTGGAAAAATGAGAAACAGTCTTGAAACTGACAGATCCTTTCATCCCTAATTATGAAAATACTCACTTTTTCTAAAAGCACATGTGACTGTTAGCCTTTCCTAACCTTAATAAATGTTATCACCATAGGCCATTTTTTTAATAGCTGAGCATGCCAAGTAACCATGAAAGACTTTGATGGTAGGACTGGGGGAGAGGGTAATGTAATGGAGCATCCTGGAATAGGGCCTGTGTGATGGGTTGGTGGGTTAGCTTAGCTCGAAGTAATGCTGCAGCAGCAGATGTTCCCTGGGGATTTTCTGGGGCTGCTGTTCATTGCATCATTTTCCCCTGGCTTCAAGGATCTCAGAACAGGATTGAATTGATCCTCACAACAACCATGTGAGGAAGACAAGGAAAGAGCATCTATTCTAAGACCCATTTGGGAAACTTCAGGACTGGCAGGTTTTGTGCATTAACATTTCAGTGGTGCCCTGTGTGATGCCCTAATTCGGTGCCCCCCGCCTCTTGTTTGCCATTGTTGCAGCGCTCTCTCAGCTCAGTGTAGTTGAAGTGGCCACATTTCCCTAAATCCGCCTGTGTTTCTTCTCTGTGTTCCGCCCAGCGGTTATTCCTCCTCTAGTCACTGCTATGGATGTAGGACCTGACTGGTTGTCTCCAGGCTCTGAAGTCATCTGCAAGGGATTCCCACACAGTGGGATTTATGTTGCCAGCCAGCACATCCTTCCATCTTCCATTCTGTGTTCATGACCATCGCTGAGACAGGAGTGCAAACATGTTGGGAATGTCGGTTTGGGAGAGCACATCTGGAAACTTCTCTATAATAGCATATATTTTAGAGAGCCACCCCTTTCTACCTGCCAATTGCCCGCCCCCACCTTGAAGTCATGAATGTTTCCTTAGAATACAAACACAGCCCTTTGTTCCCTATCAGTCATTCCACTTTCTAACACAGCTATGCTGCGTTCCAATGAATTATGTAATATAACCAAACTTTGCTACTTGGAGTCCTTGGCCTAATTTAACACTTCCAACAGCTGTCATTTGGCTGCTTCTCTAATTGCATTTGTAAAAACAAAACAAAAGCCTTGCTGTGTGCATGCGACTAGGATTTAGGGATGGGGGAGAGATTCAATTTTGGTTCTCATTTTAATGCAAAACAACCTGCTTCACACTTCTCAAAACACTATCCAAGCTGCAAAAGAGCTATTTTTCAAAATTTGTGCTTCTTTGAATTTTGTGATACAGTTCCCCAACCAAAAGAGATGTACATAAATTTGCATTCTTGGAAAAAGTGCATACAGTGAACAGACTGGTGGGAAAACAATATACAAAATGCATTATTATTAAGGGAAATGGCTTGCAAAAATGAATATTAGGCAAAATTGCCTATTAAAAAATTGGTAAATTAGGAAAGATGCATACTCAAATCATGGTGAATTTTGTGAGGACTTTTTAAAAAATGAGAAACCGAGAATAGCCTAAAGTGAAGAGATCTGCTCATCCTTAACCCCAAGCTATTTGTTACTAAATAAACAAGGCAGAGATTGTGGAAGAAGAATGACCTTCAACTGCCCCTAATTGCCAGAATCACTCCCTCTTTCCTGCTTGCAGTGTATTCCTGCCCCTGATTAATATTTTTCCTTTAGACAAATGCCTTTTCAAGGATTCACTTTCCTTCCACAGTACAGTATTAGTAAACGAACTGTAAAATGCAAAGTGCTACAGCCAGTTAAGTAACACACCCTGCTCTATAAAGCAGGGCATGACAGACTAGATTCAGAGTAAATGAATATCTACACTAGGGTTGCCAACTTTTCAACAGCCCTGGAGCTGTGCCTTAAAGAGCAGCACAATCTGCAGTGTATTGCAGATGCCCATAGCAGATCCCACCCCCCACTCCAAACTGTGACCAATCCAGTCAAAGGGACGGCAGCAAAGGATGGTTAGAAAAGGTGACAATGCCACATACAGGGGAAGAGCGGTGGTGGCTGGTGCCCAGGCCTATGTAGAGCTTGTCTGACACCTGGGAGAGGGGGAGTCTTCTTAGAATAAAGTTAAAACTCAAACAAAAAAGCAGCCGGTCCTGGGGGTGGGAGGCAGCCCACCTTAGTTCTCCAAGGTCTTGGGCAAGTATACCTGTCTGCCCCCACCCCCACAATTCTGTTGGTGTCCAATGGGACTGGTAGGTTGGGAGGCAGGGAGGCCAATGTTAGGGGGAGCAGAGCCAACCAATTCTACTTTTGCTCCCATCCTCCCTCCTGCTGAGTTCTACCAAGGCAAAACTGAGGCTAAGAAAGAGCAAGCCTAGAGCCTGTGCCTTTGAAGTGGAAGGAAGGCAAGGAGGGCAATTTCCTATTAGCCCAAATGGACTAGCCTTCACTGGGGTGGGCTGTGGGGTGATACTTGACGGGAGAATGGGGGTGTTGTAAGTACATGAAAACATGCTTGTTTTACTTCTGTGAAATGTTGCAGTGTAACCTCAGGCCTGGCGTCATCACAAGATCTTCTGAAGCAGCAGCACAGGCCACCGCCTACACTTGTAGTGGGCTCTCTGAAGGGGTTGGGAGCAGACATTTTAAATTTAAAATTTAAATTGACCATAACATCCAGGAACAGAGGTGGGTAACTTTGCCAGTGTGGTGTAGTGGTTAAGAGCGATAGACTCCTAATCTGGGGAACCGGGTTCGCGTCTCCGCTCCTCCACATGCAGCTGCTGGGTGACCTTGGGCTAGTCACACTTCTTTGAAGTCTCTCAGCCCCACTCACCTCACAGAGTGTTTGTTGTGGGGGAGGAAGGGAAAGGAGAATGTTAGCCGCTTTGAGACTCCTTCGGGTAGTGATAAAGCGGGATATCAAATCCAAACTCTTCTTCTTCTTTTGCTGTTGACTACCAATTGCCCTGGGAGGTAATCCGTCCAGGGGCTGCAGGCGGATCCTGAGCTGATGGTTGGTGGAACCGGACAAATAAGTGTTCTAGTTTTAACTAATTTGGAATTGTGACTGCCTAGGTTCAGTTCTCATGATGGCTACCTCAGAATTCCTAAACATACGTAGGTCTACCCACAAACAAAATCCCACTAATTTTATACCCTTGGGTTTGTTTTTAAGTACATTAAACCAATGCAGCTACTTTCTGAAAAGAAGTGAAAGTAATTCATTTCTGATTTTAGTGTGCTATACACCCAAGGCAGAAGCCTGCCATTTAAACAAAGCAAACAAAACAAAAAACAGGCTACAAATAAACCATGGCCCCTTCCAAAAGGATGGTGAGTGTGGGAACTTTTAAAGGCCAGGATAACGGTGAAAAAACTCTGACTGGAATGAGAATGTAGCAGACACTGTTGACCACATAACCTGAGGCTGAAGACTCCAGGTTATACTTCAGAATTAAGGTATAATGAGGGAATTGTGGGGGAATTGAAATGTAGGCAAACCACTCCAAATACTCAAAAAATATTAAAATCATCAGTAGCAGAAAAGAATAAAGCATATACAGTGGTACCTCGGGTTAAGTACTTAATTCGTTCCGGAGGTCCGTTCTTAACCTGAAACTGTTCTTAAGCTGAGGTACCACTTTAGCTAATGGGGCCTCCCGCTGCTGCCACCGCATGATTTCTGTTCTCATTCTGAAGCAAAGTTCTTAACCCGAGGTACTATGTACTATTTCTGGGTAGCGGAGTCTGTAACCTGAAGCGTATGTAACCCGAGATACCACTGTGTGTGTGTGTGTGTGTGTGTGTGTGTGTGTGTGTGTAAGATGTATGTTGCAAGCATTATGTTCTATTTATTTATATATAATGTCTATTGTATCCTTGTTGATCATTGCTTAGAAATTGTGGTTCTACAGGGTATATAAATGACCAAAAATAAACAAGCATAGGCCTGGACTCATACATACACCAGAAAAAGGGGAGGACTGGAAGAATGAAAACAAAAAATGACTGAAGGACCTTCCTGTCATTCCTGACATGCAGGATTTCTTTAAACCGGGTTTTTCTCAAAAATGTGACATCCCCACCCTCCCTTCATTCTGAAGTGGTAAAGTCCATTCCAGCACCTTCAGCAATCAACCACCTCATTGTTTTACACGTGTAGTCCTAAATTGTTGCACTCAAAAGGTCCCAGGTTCAAACCTCACCATCCCCAGATACTGTCATGAGAGACCCCTGTTTTAAGCCCCAAGAGCTGCTGCCAGTCTAACAGTAACAGGAAAAATTCACCAATGGTCTAACTTGCCATAGGTCAACCTCCTATACTCCTATGAGATAAAGTAAAAAATAAAGTAAAAAAAATAAATGAATATTTTAGTCAACCAGGACCCAAATAAGGGGCTGCCATGTGTTTGGAGTTTTAGAGCCCTCCAAGTGCTGGGATTTATTTGCAGCAAGTAGAAAATAGACAGCCGGCATAAAATTTCAGCAGGTTCTAGCTAGTAAAATTATTTATCAAGCTAACAAGGGAGGAACCCCTTCTAGTAACAACAACCCAGCATGGAAAAGACATGCCTTTATATTTTACCTTTGGGTTAGTGCACCAGTAAAAATGCCAACTGACAAGCTCTTCTCATAAACATTTCTTTCTAAATGAACTGCCTTGTTGGGAGGGAGGGGGGATCTGGAGAGAGAACGGGAGTCAAAAGAAAGAATAATTCCCAGAGAGGAGACTGAGCTAAAAATAAAAACATAAAAATAACATGGTTGCATAAATGATTTTAATAAATGAATACTTGATTTTGCATATGAAAATAAACTACCACCACTGTGGTTGATTGCAGGAAAAAGATGGTCTTTTATTCAGGATTTTGAAACACTGAGGAATATATATATATGCATAGAATTGTATGGAATACACATAGCCCTGCTTGTTAGCTCTGTTTGGTTAGATCCGCTGCAAATTTCATGCTATTCTCGGGTGCGCTTTTATTTAACAATGCAAACTCTGAAATCACTTTTATGGTTTTGCTTAACGAGGTCAACCATTGATTGTAAAAGGCTCTTCAGGAGTGTCCCCAAAGGAGCAAAGAAGAAGGAGGGGGTGTCAGAGACACGAAGAGGCGTAATCAACCTGATCCCAATTACATTTTAAAGGAAACGGTAAAAGCCGTGTGTTCCCCTCAAATAGCGGAGCTCAAAAGGTGACGGCAAATTAATCCCCTCAGCTCAACAAGAATCTGGGCACCCTCCAATGGTTCCTTGACTGGAGTACGCGTTTGACAGGGAAGCTTTACAAACACAAATCTACCGAAAGGGAAGGGCTGTAAGATAAGTGGTAGAGCATCTGTTTTGCATGCAAAAGGTTACAATCCCTACCTACCATGTCAAGGGGTAGGAGAGACTCCTTAGAAAACCACTGCCAGAACTACGAGGGCTCAGTATAAGACAGCTTACTATGTTCCTAAGGTCTTTTCTCCCAGACCCCTCCTGACACACAGTGGTGTAGCGTGGGGGGTGCAGGGGGGGCCGGCCGCACCGGGCGCAACATGGGGGGGGGCGCTGGCAGTGCTAAAATCAGTGCTAAAGTCCACGGGTTAGGGGGTGCAAATTACTTGCCTTGCCCCGGGTGCTGACAACCCACGCTACGCCACTGCTGACACAACACAGGACACAGTTGGGCCCAGATTCAGCATTTGGGATTAGGAGTTGGACTAGGACCCGAGAGACCAGGGTTCAAATCCCCTCTCAGCCACTAGGGTGACCTTGAGGCATCCACTTTCTCTTAGCTTAACCTACTTCACAGGGTTGTTATCAGGATAAAACCCAGAGCGGGGATCAGACGTCTGCCTGAGTTACCTCAAGCGCCATTTTAGGGAAGACTACCCATAATCTGCAATAAATAATGGGGAATGCATCTGTAATTTGCATTTGTATTTTTTAAAATAAACAAATAGTTTGGGTGTGTGTGGTTGTTTTTTTTAAAAAAATATCACTCAATTTAATCAACGAGGGGAGGGATACCTTTCTGAAAATCATTCAAGACTCCCATTGGATATGCAATAAAAGATGGCATTCATATACTGTATGCTGCTCCACCCGTTTTTGCCCTGAGCTACCACTGGTACCAGAAGAGAATTTGGCCCTTGGGTGAAACAAGCCCTGCTGCAGATGTGACAAACTGCTGCCAGAGGTGGCCTCTGCTGAGTCTTCACGAGGAAGCAGCAAATGTGAAAAAGTCACAGGCTGAAAAGGTTGCAAATAAAATTTCAAGGGACTACAAATTGCTGATGATCTAATGAGAGGTTTGGCTTTTTAGGTCACATCCATGCTATCAAAGAATCATGGGAAGAATAGTTTGTTGAGGGTTCTGGGAATTATAGCTCTGTGGGGGTAAACTACAGTTCCCAGGCTTCTGGGGGGGGGGAGCCATGTGCTTAAAGTGCGTTTTAAATGTATAGTGCTGGTGTGATCATTTATAACAAATGAAAAAACAACTGTTCAATTAACAATACGGAGAACCAGATTTTTTATTTAATTTAAATGAACTTCATGGTATTCTTTCCTAACTCTCAGCCTATATAATCTACAAAAATGCGGATTATCAGATGGGTAGATGTAGTCTCCCATCCTGCAAAGAAACTGGGCTGCATCTCAACCCTACCTCAAATATTTCTTGTGTTTAGGCCAAGATAATCACCAACTCAAAATGGGATGGCCATCTTGCTCTTCTTGAAAATCTAACCTTTTGAAAATAGACCTATCTGGTATGTGAAAGGTTCCTCCAAGCTTGTTAAGCACTGATAGGTTACATTAATATGTATATTGTCTGTAGGGGACAAATGCTTTCGAGGAGCACACGCAGCATTAAAAACATCAGCAAGTATCACGAGAAAGCAAAAAGCATCATTGACGCAAACTGCGAAATAAATAATAGATCTTGACTTTTATGTTCCCAGCCTTTGATCTGGTGGAACTGACATTATAGTCCAGGAATAAGAGGGGCACCTTTTTAGCTGGGTGAGTGGTTTTTTTTGGGGGGGGGGGGAGATACTGGATGTCAGGTTATATTTTTAGCACAAGGCCAAAATACAAGAAAGGAAAGAGAAAACAGTCAAAAGGTATGACTGAATGAGCACAGCAGTGGGGAACAGAGAAAAGCCCAACTATTGTGTGAAAGGAAGGGAGATGATATTTAACTGAACTCTGTGGTTACTGAAAGCATTATTAACCGTCCTGTTCTCTCCAGCATAATTTACAATGAAACAATAGGCAAGTTATCCAGAGAACTTGGAAGATCTAAATTTGTCCACAGCAAAGGAGGAGGAGAGGACATTACTCAAACATGAGAGGGAAATGTCCAGAGCCCTCAAGGGCAAAGCAAGGCCTGAAAACATCCAAGGACCGGCTCTACCATTTGGTTGAGTGAGAGCGCCACCTCAGGCAGCAGATACTGGGGGAGAGGGGCAGGAAATTGCAGTGAGGCACTGGAGGACAGAGCTTTGTGTGTGCCATAACGGCCTGCCCTAAGATAGCCTGCCGCTATCAAGCAAAGTAGACGATGCCGTGAGGTCAGTGGTACAGTTCGATCGCATCTTACCAGGTGAATCCTGGGAGAATCCACCTGCTTATGTGCGAGATAAGATTTAAGATTTACCTGAGAGAGAGGACTTTGCATTATTCTTTCTTCTATCTTTCTTTTATTTTGGTTTAGTATTTTGGTTTAGATTAGTGTGTTTTTTAATTGTAATGTATTGTGAAAACTCATTATAAAATATTATTTAAAAAGAAAGAAATGAAAGCTGACCAGTTTAAATTTGGCAAATTAATTGTATGTGAGGTGGAGAGCTTAGAAGCTCTCTGCTTCACTTACTGGACTCCGGGAGGCTCTCGTGGGAACTTGGATGGCCCTGTGAGATCTCACAAACGCCTCCCAGATCCCGTTTGAGAGGGTCCCAGAGCCCCCGAAAGCAAAGCAGAGAGCCTTGCTTGGAAGCAAAGGATGATCATGAGGGGGATGGTTTGGACACATGTATTTATTTGGCATACTTGCCATCCCCAGAACGTAACTCCAGCACAAGATACAGCCATACCGTATCGAAATAAGATTCAGTTGCCTGTATATACACGTAATGGGACATTTAGGCTGCTGCATCCATTTCACGGGCAAAGATCTCCGCATGCTCACCCAGGTCCCGAGCTGGGGGCACTTTGGTTGGTGTTAGCTATTTTGATTTAAGTACGGCAAGGGGATTCTGAATACCCTCTTGTCACCTCATCCCTGCTTTGTGCCAAGCTACTGCCAAATTCAGAAGTAGCTAGCAATCCACTAGGTTGCACTATTTAAGGCTTGCCTTGCATTCTTATCAATCTTCCTGGAAAAGCCACATCACTGTGCACAAGCAAGACAGGACTATTGTCAGCTCGCTCTGGGAAGCAGACCAGCATCTGCCACCCCACCCACCTAACATACACACACGGTGGCAACATTAGGTCACAAGAGCAAGATAAAACAAACAGAAGATGACAAATTTCATTTATGTAATAGCTTTCACTATGTGACGTCAAAGTGCTTTACCTTCATTCCCTCAGTGTACCTGAGATGTGTTACCAAATCAGTTTCCGGTTGCCAGCTCACTAAAAAGAAAATCCAATCACATTTCATTTGCGGAAGAAATTCATTTTTACCTGTGCCAGTTTCAGTAATTCATTGCCTAAGTCCCGAGACAGATAGTAAAAGGGAGAGAAAGGGGTCATGTTGACTTAAAACCTTCCATGTAGAAACCCAGCTTATTGGTCAATAAATGTGGATTGCCAGTTGTCCTAATTTGGCCAGGGCAGTGTGGAAAACCACTAGTTATGTTCTGAATCAAAGGCTCTTTGTTTTCAGAGCAAGCCAAAGGGAGACACAGAAAAGAAAATTATGTAGGATCCAGATATAATAATAAAATTAATGTCCAAAGCCACTCAGAAAGATTCAATTATTGGGCACTGTGACTAGACCCCAGCACAGGACCTACAGCTGAGGGCTGCCTTGGGCTCCTTTCACAAAGTGGCTGGTTCCTGTGGCCACTCTCATTTCCCACAATGCTCCCAAGGTAGCATTGCTCTAGGGCAGGCCCAGAGGCCAAATGTGGTTCTCTAGGCATCTCTATCTGGCCCTTGAGACTCTGCCCAGCTGACAGACACTCAAGCCACGTCCCTAAGTGGCTTTCCTCTGTGCCCTCTTCCATTTATTTTACCTGCCAGAAGTGTACCCTTGTATACCTTCTGCTTTGCCTGGAAGGCAATTGGAGAGTGGTTTGTGGCTGGACATACTCAACAATGGTACGAGACCTCTGGAAGGTTGTCCATAAGGGAATGTGGCCTTCAAGGTGAAAATGGTTCCCCACTCCTGCTCTAGGGCAATGTGGGCAATTTTAATGGTGGTTCAGTGGGGCAGCCTGCTGGCATTCTGCCAAGGACCCTCTCAAACCTGAGCCATGAAATATAGGCACAGTATCATGTACCATAGTAGAATCATAGAATTATAGAACTGAAAGGGATCACAAGGGTCATCTAGTCCAACCCCCTACAATAGCAGGAATATTTTGACCAGTGTGAGGCTCGAACCCACAGCCCTAAGATTAAGAGTCTCATGCTCTACCAACTGAGCAGAACATTCAACAAAGTGAAATGCTTTACCCATGGAAATACACCTGGCACCAATTCTATGAGGTTTTACACCAGGCTAAGCTATTCCAGCAGACCTGGGTTGTTGTTGTTTTGTCTTTTACTTATATCATACTGCTGTATTTATGGCCTGCTTGTGGTCATGTTCTTTTAGTAAGGTTGAATAGGATTCATTTGTTAGATGAAGGCCTTTAGAAATCTTTCTGCATATTTAGTTTTAATGATTGACAACATGCCTGGTATTGTGTTTGTAACATTGTGACAATTGTTTATTTGTTCCACAAAATGCTTACAAGAACAAAAGACTTCTAGGTGGTTTGCAATAGATGGCCTAAAATATCCATTCAAAACACCAATAAAAAACAAATTACATAAGCATCTTAGGATATAAAATTAAATCAATAATTTTAAAACAGTTATACTTACTTCGTGTGCTAAAATTACATGCCTGGGTAGGCTTGCTGGGACGAAAAAAGCTTTTTTAGCAGGTGCCAAAAACAATGCGGTGAAGGCGCCTGACTAATATGGATGGGCCGGGGGTTCCAAAGTGGACGTGCAGTCACACAATATGTAAGTAGGTAAATACATACATAAAAACTGGATGGATATGCATTGCAACAGCATAGTACAGTCAGCAGCCACTCTGATTCTGTGTGTTACATCTACCTTGGCATGCACAACAACTTGATAACAAAGAAGTGAAACTAGAAAAATCCATTCTGAAACTGCATGGGATTCCTCTATAAACCTGTGCTTGGTAGAATTCTGCACAGACTTCCACTAAGAAAGACCCAGTAATGGGTCTGATCTCATCATTCATGCACTATGCAAAACACTTTACAGTGCTGCGACACCTACTAAGAAAAAACCCACTGGATTTCAGCAATTATACATATGCACACAGACTAATATGCGTGTCTGATGCTTATGTGACCCTATACATTTTGGAGTATGTGAGAACTTTAAAAAGCTTTAAAAATATGGAGCACAAAGAGAACACTGAGTCTATAATCTTAAATTCCTTACAGATGCCAAAGAGGCGTTGCTTTTATACTAAAGGAAACCTACACGCTGCTTAAATTAACACTTGCAGCTGATTGCCAAAGGCAGCGATCCCAATCCCATTTACCTTGGCATAAGCCCCATTGAATTCAGTGGGACTTGCTTCTGAGTAGACATAAGCTAGAATTACACTATGTAAAGTATTAATTTCTAGATAGGTTCATTTTCATTTTAAAGTATATTTTGGCACAATAATTTTCATAATAAATGATGAAATGTGTACAAACTAAAATCCCACAAATGAAAAACTAAAATAGATTAAGATGCAAAATTATATTGAAAATAATACTGAGGGGTTAAATTCAAGTTTAGGAATGAGATTTACTTTATCTCTATAACCAATCCTAAAAACTTGTAGTACCTCAGTTCTACTCGGACTCTCATATTCATTCTTTCTTTGGAAATCTACATGCATAGGATATAGATTTCATAGTTACCAAATGATTTCAGACATTTTGAAATCCAAAAGATTTCAGAGATATCTAAAAGATAAAGGAGGGGAATGGAACAGCGTTATAGACACACATAAAACTAAAAGGTTTTTTAATAAATTAGATTACAGATTAAAGAGATACTTCTATATAAGAAATAGGTTTCCAAAACAAACCTTTCCTAATTAATATGATCTTTCTATACATACATGTGCTCCGTATTTTTTGTATTTTTTTATTCATAAATAAAAAACCCTGCATTTTTAAAAAGGAAACTGGAACATTAGGAGAGGATTAAGTCTCTTGCCACTATTCTTCCCAGTCCAACATCCATGCTACACATACAGAATTCCAAAATACCAATTCACTTTCCCACACAGATAGTATCTCTTTGGTTAAAAATAAAATCCAGGAGGTGGGGAGGTATGAAATTAGCTCGTACCAATTACAATTAACATGCCAATATAATCCAAACCAATATTACAGTTCGGTTCATATTTATTAATTATCTACGGACCTTCAAATTCCAAAAATACTCCATACAGTAGAGAGATAAGTCAGTCATAGAACCAGGGAGGGACTAAATATTTACTCCTATTATTTATTTTGCAACCTCTGTATTAAATTCTCCCTCTCTCACTGAGTCTCCAATGCACTACACATCATTCATGAAACAGAGGAAAGGTTGGTTTTGCTTCATTCATATTTTCCAGCTAAAAACCAGCGGTTTTTACTGCCTCGCTCATCTTTCATCTTTCGATGCTTCGTGCCAGCCTTTACTTACTCAAACAAACACAGTTTTCTTTTTCCAGCAAAGTCAAATTAGACACAAAATAAGCAACATGGCCATCCAACTCCATACTTTTTGTCTATTTTTTGATGTCAGTTTAGTCGGACAAGTTCAAGACTGGTAGTTTAAGAATAAAGTTAAGCATGCCTCTGGAGAGTATAAGTATTGGGCTTTTCATATCTACGCTTATTATTCCTAATATTACACCGACACTTCCCCCACTTGTCCTTCTCTTTCCCAAATTCCCCATCTGACCAGATGTCTCTCTCTCCCTCGCTTCCACCTGTCAATCACATTCACGGCTGAAATTTGATTTCTCTCCCAACAGTAACCTTATATGAAATATTACCATAGGGGTCAGCACAATCTGAACCTCACCACATAAGTTCATTAACTCTTCCTCAGTCCAATATCTGTTTGTTTCAAAGTTACATGGTTTTTTGTGCTAGTCTCTTTTGCAACACCAATCGGTCAGCAATTGCTAAATCCAGGATTTAGGAGGAAGTGAAATGATTCGGTTCTCTTTTTCCTCCCCAGAAGGTTTGGTTTTTGTAAAGCCAGAGGTTAGGCCTGTGCACATTAACTCTACAGATTCTCCCTCCCCAAAGACAAAACACCAGAGAACTGAAAATAAGCTAAATAAAAAGACTTAATTGCAGCAGAGCAAGAGCTGTGAGACTGCACACTTTTCTTCTAGCATGAATCACCGCGCAGCCCCAGCTGCAATATACAAACGCTTTACTGCAGATCAGGTGCATTCAAACAAATGCTCACTCTGCTAATGACAAAACCCACAGTCCTAAACACAGTTCCATTGGACATAAAACTCAGCTACACATGCAGAGCACTTAGGGCAGGTGCAGGGAATCTTTGGCCCTCCAGAAGTTGCTGAATTACAACTCCCCACATTCTTGGCTGTGCTTGCTGGGGCTAATGGGAGTTGTACTTCAGCACCACCATGTTCCCCATATCTGGCCTAAGTAGTCAGGCTTGGCTTCACCACCCAGCATCCTGAGGCAACTGTTGAGGGCCCACCTGGAGCCACCAGCACCTACAGTGTCTTTGATACAACGCTGCTCCATAGGATTGTAGGAAATTAAAAACGGTGGCTTGTAGGCATAGTTCATTGGCATAGTGGGTGGGACAGAATACCTACTCTACCCACCCTGCCATGGCAGTGAACTAAGCCTGCAAGCCATTGTTTTTAATTCCCCAAGCTCCTGTGCAGCAGCGTTGTATCAAAGACCCTGTAGGAAACATAAATGGTTGCTCCTAGCCACCCACAGAGTAGGAAGGGTACTATCAGGTGGCACTTTGCCCGGGACTCATCCCCTCAAATTTGGAGCAGGTTCT
Source organism: Podarcis tiliguerta (assembly GCF_965153285.1). Lineage (NCBI taxonomy): Eukaryota > Metazoa > Chordata > Lepidosauria > Squamata > Lacertidae > Podarcis > Podarcis tiliguerta. Next base: position 46,804,593 of record NC_139541.1, read on the forward strand.
GGAGATAGAAACATAGGCTGTACTACTTCAGACTCCCAGGTGGGCTTACATTCTTGAATGTTCCCCTATGCAAAACCTTCCCTGGAAATTAACAACAAAAGGCACAACAAAGCTAGTATATCAGACGAACACTTCTATCACTCACTTTTTGGCTAGTCTTCTACTTGCAGAGCGCTTTTCACACAAGGAGTAGTGCAGCCCTTTCCAACAGCTCAAAACTCTACCATCTCCTTCTGCTGTGGAGACACACCTGTACTTCCTAGTAATCATGTACTAAATGGACATGAGAATCACCTGTGGGTAATCAGGCACAGAAACATTTTCTCAGCTGGGAGAGAGGTTCCCTCTCTCCAAAAGCCAAACATCACTTCAGGCCACCAATGTTCCATAAATATATTATATACTGAGCTGGTAAGAATGAGGGTATCTTGACTCAGTCCAAAATATGAACAGGCATTGTAGCAATGCACATGACACCTCCACTTCTCCAGTGGAAACTACTGTTTCCAGTTTTTTTCTGAAAGGGATATTACAGTTAACAGCTTTGGAACAAGGCAGGATAAGAAGCCAATATCAAGCCATGCCTTTATATCCAGGCTTGGTGTGAAGCTACTGACAGTGGTTTCTCGGTTTTGGTGACTTGGTTCACTTAAGACTTCCTGGCTCATTTATCAGGTTGCACAAAGGATGGAAGACAGAACTGCTTGCGCAGGTTCGGGGCTTGTTCACATCTGAGCCAAGCGCTGGGATCGCCCAAACTCTGCTACTGTGCTTATGCTGAGAGATGGTGACTGGCCCTGGGACTCCTATTGAGCTTGACAGCAGTGTGAGGCTAGGAACCCAAATCTCTCTGTTCCAAGCACCAACACTCATATCCACTTTACTACACCATAAGTATACTAAGGCAGGAGGAATAGTTAATAGTTTTTATTGACTTCTTTGCAAGCCTGAATCAATGATATGTGAACATCTGTGAACTGCAATGCACATTCTCTGCTGCTTCCGTACCATTTATTTCTTTCACATTTTTACTGTGAGGTGACACATTACCGCTTCACAGGAGATAATTGAGTTATGTCAATATTCCAACACTCTATACAACCAGGGTAGAGAAGCTTATCAGCCCAGGGTCATTCCCTTTTGAACAGCTTTCTGAGCGCCAGGTGCCAGTGGTGGGCGGGGTCAGCGGCAGAAGTGGGTGGAGCAACAATTATGGACAGTAGGCTAGTTTCTACACACACTCACACACACTCTTTAGCCTCCATCTAGGGAAGCCAGAGGCATCAGAGTTCGAGAACATCTTCCAGCCAAGTGAAAACATGCAGGGCTAGTGGGGGACATGGCCTGGGGAGAGTTCCAAGGGCCATAGAGAGATGCCTGGAGGGCCACATATGGCCCCCAGGCATCAGGTAGCCCACCCCTGGTATTTTGTAAGCATGGAGTAACTACAATGGGGCAGCATACATTGAAGCATAAGGACAGCAAGCCCACCCACTTCTATTATATCTCCCCAATCACAACCTGTCAGCTCACTGCTCCAAAGCAAGTCCTTTTAAACATACCGTCAAGATTTTTGCTATGCCATTAACCCGCTGGCAAATATAATTCTAATTCCATTTTGTTTAGGGGAACGTAAGAAAGCAATGGTATTGTATATAAACATAGCATCTTACTGACCAAGTAAAGGAGCGGGGCAGCCAGCATTCCTAAGCAATGTTAGAGATTGCCTAATTCAAGGCACACACAGGGATATTGATAATTGGAAACGCTAATTCATTGTGAGGCCACTCCCCCCCCCCAAAAAAAACACACAAGCCACATGCATTTCTGATCCTAAAGTGTGCAGAGAAAGGAAGGCCCAAACAATAAGAATTTAAAATGAGAAGGGGTTGAAAACAATGTGCATGCTAGATCAGAGGGTCTTGTGCTACGTCCCAGGAAGCATCCCTAAGTCACAAACTGAAGTTTTTAACCCTCTACCCCAATAACAAAAGCAAAACAAACAAACCCATTTTATTTAATGGGGCTCAGTCTTGTCCACAGAACCCAGACACGTCAAGTAAGAAATGCAGAGGTGTACTAGCTCAGCAGAGCTGGCCACAGAGATACCCCACTGCAATAACTGAATGCGCGTGCAAGGGACTGGTCCTCATGCTTCTTGTTCCCCGTTATCACTTCTTTTTCCTTCACATGGTTCTGTGCTTTACAAAGCAGAACTTGTGAATATTCATTGATGTTTGATGATATAAAGCATTTTCTGTCCCTCTTTCCCTCCATCTCCCTTCTTTTCCTCACTTATCTGACCTGTGTTGAATTACAGATTGTAAGCTCCTCAGGGCAGAGACCTATTTTGTAGAATTGAAAGCACCAAACATATTGACGGTATTATACAAATAAACACACACACACACACACACTGCAAAATAGGGGCAACTATCTCAGGTAGGTGTTCAAATGAACAACTAGATGCACACTGCACCACCACCAACCTGTGTTCATGGCTGGAAGTCAGGTGCTTGGACAGCAACTAGTTCCTATCAGACAATGAGACAAGATGTCCCTATGCAACAGGTGAAGGGAAACTTTGGCCCTGCAAATGTTGTTGAACTGCAGGTCCCATCATCCCTGGCCACAGACCGTGTCTGCTGGAGTTGATGAAAGTTGTAGTTCAGCAACATCTGGAGCACCAAAAGTTCCCTGCACTTCCTATGCAAGGACTAAGAGCCAAACTGCACATTATGTTAGCTACATGGCTGTTGGGGATGGACAGGTTTGTCTATTTTTGTTCCATGGTAATCTTGCACATCTTTATTCATAAATCCATCCCATCCTGTTTCTAAATTCTTTTCCTTTTTTTAAAAAAATGCATGAAAATTTGTATTTAAATACATATTAAATCACATAAAATATATATTTAAATATGCATCTTATCTCAATAGACACATTTCTACATGTATTTTATTCTAAAATACACAACTTGCAAAGCCTTTTGGAGCATTTCTTTAGATAAGAAATCCACCACAAAATTCAGAGAACTGCAAAATCCAAAGGATAGTAACATTCCAATCTGTGTGTTATTCCGGGAGATGAATATCAGGTCAGTTTGCGTAGAAATCAAAATCCTCAAGCAGCTTTAGTAGGTACACTTTTAAGGGCAGGGCTTTGGTTTTCGCTTTTACATACAAACTGCCTCAGGGTCTGCGGAAAAGCAATTCAGACCAGCATTCTTGCATTTGGGGTAGAAAGGATTTCGGCTCCACACACAACTATAATCCTAGTTCAAATTCCTCCTCCTCTTCATGCCTGCAACATTGATTTGGAAAAACTTACAGTTATTAGGTAAAGGTAAAGGGACCCCTGACCATTAGGTCCAGTCGTGGCCAACTCTGGGGTTGCGGCGCTCATCTCGTTTTATTGGCCAAGGGAGCTGGCGTACATGTGGCCAGCATGACTAAGCCGCTTCTGGAGAACCAGAGCAGCGCACAGAAACGCCATTTACCTTCCCACTGGAGTGGTACCTATTTATCTACTTGCACTGGTGTGCTTTCGAACTGCTAGGTTGGCAGTTATTACTCCAATGTTATTATCCCCCTGTGCAAATCACAGGTGTAGGGCCCTCCATATGGACTGAAACCACAGCTGGTGGGGAGAGAGATTAGAGCCCCTTACCCTTCCTGTGCTAGGGTTCCAACCCAGATCTGAGCTCCCATTCTGGCCATTTCTGTAAAAACAACAAAACACACTTCTGCACTCAAAGGCACATGCGCGTGGCTAACATAATGTGTAGCTTGTCCCTTGCAAAGGAGAAGGGCAGCTGCCCTCTTGAAGGTAAACAGAGAAATGGAACTGGATTGCATGCTGTGAAGAATCAAAGAGTAAAATCAGAAAACATCTCATACACTCTCCCTTCCACCTGCTTACTTGCATTTGATTTGGACAGCCTGCCTCGTGCTTTGAAAAGAGCAAGCACAGGGTGCAACAGCAGCAACAACAGATGACTAGTATCTGGACTGGTGCTGATGAGGATACTTTACTGAAAAAAGGTGTAGACATAAACCGAGGAGCACAGATACTCAATAGGATTGGAGGGAAAGTTGTCACAATTCACACACTCGGTTGCAGTTTGGAACACACTCATATACAAAACGCACACACAGAATAACATCGGCAAAAGATCATGCGCTCAGTAAAAGAGTTGCAGGAGTTCCAAAGGACAATTGGAGAAGAGACACCATTAAAGTCCCCACTACGCAAAACACAGCGGCTTCCACAAAGCTTTGGGAAATCAACAAGGACACTTCCATTGTGGTCAATAATTTTTCTTCTCTTACATTATGCTACAGCTTGGCTGTAGGAGGAGAAAGCAGAAGCCAGCTACGCAAATAAAATAAAACTGTACCTTGTCAGACTCCAGGTAACAGGAATTTTCACATCACTGATGTAGAAGATTCTCTTGGATACCTAATTTAGTAAAAAAAAAAAATTTTTAAAAAACATAGTTAATAAAAGTGTTTTTAAAAATAAAGCTTTATTAGTCTGACATAAAGCAGAAATCAGGAGCAGCTTGATGCTTGATAGTTTTACTCGGAAGCAAGTTCAATAGAATTTACTCCCTAATAAGTGTATTTACAACTGCAGTCTTTGATGCACAAGCCTTATCTCAGTCCATTGTTTGAAGCAGCAGCTCTGCTAATATTAAGCATTATCTGAAATGGATTTTCTAGTTCTGTCCTTTGATTTTCATATCAATTCTGTAATAGGAAAGCCATAGAAAAAGAACTAGAAAGATAGGAGGGGGAAATTGCTAAATCAAAAACAAAACACCTTGCTCTCCAAGCTGTGAGCGAACGTTCCTTTATGGTGCAGCCTTCGTCATGTCTACTCAGATGTAAGTCTCATTAAGTTTAATGGGGCTTGTTCCCAGCTTAGATAATATAGAATTGCAGCCTTTAATTTTTCATAATGCATTTCTTTTATTTTCTACTCATCAGAATAATTAGCTGTGTTACTGTAAATGAACAAAAGAATAGTGAATTGATGTACATACGTAGCAGTGTAACAGCAAACAGCAAACGCTGTTGCCCCTTGAATTTCTCATGTTGTACAAGCTCAAACTGGCAGGATTTATTGAAAAATCTAATTATTTTAGAGGAGGAGAAATACATTATTTACAGTGAAATCCTATGCATGTCTGTTCAGGAGTAAGTCCTGCGAGGCTCACTCCCAGGTAAGCGCCTACAGGACTGAAGCTTTACAAGGACACAGTTTACAAGGAACTCTGGTGCAAATTTGAGCATGAATAACCTCATCTGCATTGCTTGTGACTGCAATGCATAATCAGTTTTACTCCAGAGTAATCTCGTTAATGTCACTGCTCCGCAATAAGCACATTCTGGGTTGTACCTGAAATAATCATATATTCAATGTTTCCTCATGAACTCTGCCTGTGACGGAAAAGCACACAGCAGCAAAAATACTGTAAGCTATCCCAGCTGCGAATAAATCCATTTTTGGAGTATATAAGAGCATGACAAGAAATAAATCCTGTTTCTTGAGAGCTCTTTAAAAAAATTAAAAGAAAAAAAGACAACTGATAGATATGATACCCAAATTTTATTTCCAGTTTAGAAAAATTGTCCACTATACCATTTTTGAAAGTAAGGCTTCTATTTTTATATATCCTTTCCAACACCCAAGCTTGCTAGTGTAGAATATTAAAATGTGTTCCGAACATAGTGCAGCATAGTGCATTGCAGGGAGACGATATGAGGATGAACAAATGGGTGGATGGATAACGATCATTTCCAGATGCCTGTTTTGCTTGCCTCCCGTGTTATTTTTGGACTGAAACAAAAAAACAAAAAACAAAAAAACTTGGGGGGATACGTCTTCTTAAATGCAATATTTGGCATCTTGCCCAGGATCTCTTAAAGCAGATGACTCCTTTAGACCTTAGGTGTCATTTTCCTCAAGATGACCTCTGCTTTCATGCCAACTGGCAAATCCATCCTATTATGAATGCATTCATTTGGAAGGGATAGGTATTCAATTTTCCCACCCCCACCCCACCTGAAGAGCATCCAAGAAGTGTTGTGGTCAGCATCCTTTTATTATCTTTAGACTATAAAGAGGACATCCCTCTCCTAGCATTACAACTGACTCAATCAAATCAGAGCCCAACATCCATGCAGCATCCAAATATTCAATTAAAATTACTTGATGATCGGGTATTAATAGAGAGGCAAAAACCAAGAAATGCTGCATTAGCTCAGTGTAAAATAAGGCAATACAGATTTATTAATTTAACATGGTTGATATCATCACCTCTCTCTCTCTTTTATAATTTGGCAGCATTGCTGTAAGAGTTATCATTTAATAAGTTTCCCTTTCCCCTATCATCTGGTTCTATGTTACAAAATCATTTCCCCAAGAAAATCTTCAATTTACTATGACACAAATATTGTATTTTAGCAGATCTAACTAATATTTTATTTTCCTTATTCTAAATAAAAATGACTCGGCAGAAGGTCCTCCATCAAATGCAAAAGCGATTCTCCTTCCTGTGTTTGTGTTATCTGTGAGCAAGGTGGCGGCAAAAACTATGAAATGTGCTGTAAACTCCAGAAGGGCTGAAACAATCACTGCAAGAGGAAATGAAACTTGGATTTATTAGGAATCACAATTGCTAACATTTAATTTCAGCTATCTAGCGATTTAACTATTTTGGCCCACTCACTGCTTCCCTTCCCCTTCAACTAAATTAATTACACCAATGGGAATACATATTGCGGTTATATCGAAAGAGATATTGGGGGAAATGGCTTCAGACAATAGGTCCATCACACGGGAAAGCAAGTAATGCTTTGGAGCAATTAGCTTAAATATAATGCCCCCCCCCCAAAAAAAAGGACAGACGTATTTGCAGATACATGCAAGCAACTAGGAATGCAGGCAAAGAGCAATGTTTCCTTCCCAAGGCACATTCCAGGCTGCTTTTGGGGAGGATATGGGGGAAAAGAGCATGGCTTCAGCCTGTCCAGAGCTCCAGTCAAAGGCAGAGTCTGAACAGTAGACATTTAGAGCTTTGGGTGTCAGAAGGAGGGATGGGGGGTTCTTCAGTTGACATTTAAAACTGAACCTGCCTAATTTGCACATTACAAAACAATATACAAACCAAAGCACAGCCATCCTACACATGGAACATGCTTCTGAATTTTGCAGTGCAGTTCTCCAGCCAGGTAACATTTACAACTGGGGTACACCGTGCATAAAAATGCATATATCGGTAGAAGTAGCATGCAAAAATGCATTATATTAGAGAAAACTGCTTTGCAAAAAACGGTGTATCTCGGGGGGGGGGGGAATGCATACGGGAAAAGTAGGTATTAGGAGAAAGTCACATTGAAATGTTGGTGAATTTTCAGGAGGAATTGAAAATAAAATTGCAAACTGATGTGGAAATGCAAAGAACCGAAGGCTGAAAAAATAGAAGCTGAGAGGAACCTATATTGTCAGATTTGTCCATCCCTAGTCAGAAGTGACTCCTAAAAATGTAATGAAAGAGGGAAGTAGGTGGTTGCCTTTAAATATAGATATATAGATATGCACACAGAGAGATAATAATTGCAACCACCATCTGCAAAAAAAGAAAGTCATTTGCACAAAAAGATACTTTAGGGCAACACTATCAGAACTGACTCCTAACACAGGAAGTGCTATGTTTAAAGTTAAAAATGCACATTTTAAAAATTCAGCTAATGACTCAACCAATTAACTAGTTGGTACTGTCCGTTTTTAAAACAATAGTTGCAGAATTTGAGGAGGCAAGGAATCTCTCTCCCTAAACCAGCCTGATGCCCTTCAGGTGTTTTAGACAACAACTTCTGCCATCCCAGTCAGCAGAGACTATGGTTGGGGATTATGGGTCACAGGTTGGAGAAGACACCTCAAAACCATCACAGCTATAGGAGCTGAATTGCCATATGCAAGGCCACTGTCTGCCTTGGATAAACCATCAAAATCTGGATGTCACCAAAGGACTACAAGTGAACTGCAGACATAAAAAAGCAAGAGTTTGGACCGCTAGCCGACCCCATTTCACCAGTGTTACTTGCCATCAAACCTTACCCTCCTCCAGCTAGCAAAGGCCAGATCAAAATGGTCTTTCATTACCGCACATGGGTTTAGTTGTAGGGGGCAGAGGGCAACTGCCCCCCTAGATAAGTAAAACAATAGAAATACTTAACTGACCAATCACGTCATTTCTGCCCCCCTAACAAAAGACCTGACCTCCCCTAACAAAAATCTTGGCTATGCTCATGTTACCACACACTTCAGATTGGGCTTCACAAGGAAACATGACCACATCAATGGCCATAGTGGGCTGGAGCAGCAAGTCTTTTTAAAGCAGCAGTCAGTCTAGCACTGGCCAGACAGACACCACAGAGATTCTCACAAACCAGGGCCTGAAGGCAATAACCGGCAATAGCAGTGCCCAGTGGTCAGAGACAGGTGCTGTCTTTGATCACAGAATGCTGCTCAGCAAGAGGTTTTGCTGATGGAGCAGGGAGTATGATAAGCAGATGTCCCTTATCAATCAGAACAAGGCCGCTCCCATAATTGGCAACCCAGATGCTGTTCTTCACAACCTTCTTTTCTCTAAGAGGCTAGCATTTGAAGGGCAGCAAATGACATCACTAAATGGGACAGGTTTAGGCCACAGGCCACTAGTTGCTGACCATTCTCACAGGCACTGCACATTGGAGGGTAGTGGTGAGAGTGTCTGACTAGATGCGGAGAAACCCGTGTTATTTTCCCACTAAGGCATCAAGTTCGCTGAGTGACCTTGGGTTCACCGCCTCACAGGGTTGTTGCGAGGAGAAAATGGGGGTGGAGGACATGTGCGCCTTCAGCTGCTTGGAAGAAAAGACGTGATATAAGCATAATAATAATAATAAATTGATTACTGGCAACCATCTACCTAGCTAGTAACAGACATATTCTATATATAGAGCCAATCTTTTTCTAAAGGCCACTTGGAATAAGCGATAAGACCTTGGAGGTGTCAGTAGCCTCCTCCTGCAGTTTACTAGCCATGCTAAAAAAACCATTTAAGCAAGCAGAGCTTGACATACTCGCATAATAATTATCACAAACCATCATCATTATTATTACAGTACTGCAGTTAGAGTCTAGCTGTCCTCCAATAATCTCAGGATAGCCTGCATAGTTCCTCTTTTTTGTCCTCACAACAAACCAAACCAAATTCGGCTAAACCAAGAGAGTGAGTGGCCCACTACTCAATGAGAACAAGCAAACTTTGTGGATGAGCAGGGATTTGTATCCAGATCTGCCCAGTCCTAGTCTGGTGCTCTAGCCCAGTGGTGAGGAACTTTAGGTGAAAGGGCTGGATGTGGCCTCCTGGTCTCTTCACCTGACCCTTAGAACGCACCCCAATTTGCTCCAGGCCCTCTTCAATTGCTTTTGCCTGGCAAAAACATGTCCTAAAATTGTGAAGTTGCCTCCTGGATGAAGAGAGGCCTGCGCAGAAACCTCTGGCTTTTGCCTGCCTGGAATGTGGCCTACAGTACAAAGGCAAGCGCTGCATCCATTGCTCAGCCCACTTTTGCTTCTGGCCCTGCCCACCCCAGGAACATGAGACAATATGGCCCTTAGACTGAAAAAGGTCCCGTGTCCCTGCTCTAACCACTACACCACCCCAACTCAAAGGAGCTCCGGGCAATAGATCTCATTCTTCACACCTCCCATCTTAGTCTTATAACTCCTTGCCACCAAATGTCACCGGGTTGGGAAAAGGATAGACACCTCAAGTACCTCTCCTAGTTATCAGAAGTCCCTCCTTTCTACCTCACATAATGTTAAAGAAAAACGAAGGGAAAGAAGGACCAAAAGAATACCAGATACGTGGAAAGGTGAGCAAGCCAGGCTATAGCAACATACCTTTGAAGTGCAGGGGCTTAGACTAGATGATCCTTCGGTCCCTTCCAACGCTACTATTCAAACAGGTGTGTTTGCTGGGCTTTAGCCCATTTAAAGAACATGGAATCCTGGGGAACTGTAGTTTGTTAAGAGCACTGTGAACTGTAGTTTTCGAAGGTGTAACCTACAGCTTCTTTGGGGGAAGCCAGGTTGCTTTCCATGTATAATGTGTAGGCAGCGGGATTTTTTAAAGGGAGGTACATCTGTGTTTACTGTAGGTTGATTGGGTTCTTCTTTTAAGCTCTCGGAGTCTCCTTTTGCTAGAGGAGTGCAATGATCAACCACAACCCTCTTGGAAAAACATATTGGCTCCAAAAAAAAAAAAAAAAAAAAATCTATTCCCAAAAGATCTAAATCTTTCCCAGCGGGAGTTCATTTTCTGCCGCAGAAAATTTTCCAGCCGTGAAAAATCACCCTGAATGTGATACTAGGCACCAAAAACTGGATCCCGGGGCTGAGGGCGGGCTGGTGGGGCGGAGGTTCCGGTTCGCTCTCTCATCCTTGCTTTGCTGCCGGACAATACAAAGCGTGCCGATTCAGAAGCGGTCAACCCCCACGAGGTCCCGAAGCCTGAAGCATTCCCAAACCGGCTTGTTATCCGCAACGCTTCCTCGGTCGAGGTTTCAAGTGGGGCTCAGTTTCCCGCTGTCAGTTGCCAGCCAAAGAACCAGCAAGTTGTTTTTTTGGGGGGAGGGGGTGTCTTACGAGACTCAGAGCGCAAAATGATAGTCTACAAAATACTGAGCCAGCACCGTATCGTTTGTAGTGGAAGCGAGGATCGGATGCCCCTGTAACATAGCTGTCAACGTTTCCCCTTTTTAAAGGGAAATTCCCTTATTCCGAATAGGATTCCTCGCAAGAAAAGGGAAAAGTTGATAGCTATCCCCTGTAACGTCGGAGTCCTCGCCATGCTGAGATATAGGGAGCCAGACCCGTCAAACTTAGTGGGAACAGGGTTTACTTCCGACGAAGCAACTATAAGATCGGGCGGGGAGGGGGGATACTTCTGCGCCTAATTTTCCACCTGTGTGTCTTTTGGTGTCAATTTTGCCCACAGATGCTTTGAAGTTCCACAGAATCCCGATGCCACACAAGGGCTTAGGATCGCCTGCCTGCTTTGCGGGCAGGAGGGGTCCAGCTCTCCAAGCGACTATCGCCATTTCCACCAGGGAGGAAGCGAATTATGAAAGGGCAGTTGCAACAGTGTGAGTTTAGGGCAGCGGTCCAATCCACACTTACCTGCGAGTAAGTTCCATTTAACTCTTTACTTCAGAGTAAATATGAATAGGATCGCATGACTGAGCAATCCGTGTCGGCGTTAATGCCGCGCGTTCGCCTGGGTCCGCAGCGCACGGGACTGAGACTGAGCCGCAGGCAGCGCCTCTCCCTCAATCTGCAGATCCTAAGCAGTGAATGCCAGTTAAGCACAAATAGGATCGGGCTGCGATGGCTTGCAGGTTTTTACCTGAAGAAAGGATGTGAGGAAAAGATATGGTCCTCAGCAGGTTCACTTTATGTCGGAGGGTCGGGGGACTTCATCCCTCTTCCTCAAAGATCCCCAGGCCAGCTGCGTGGCATGAAATGAGCGATTCTGACCACAGGAAAATACTGCAGGATCGAAGTTTTTCGTCGCCGGTCAGTTGAGTGCTGTCTTTGAGCATTAAGGCCGTGCGGAGCAATGGCGCTCCAGCCAGTAAGGTGCGCCTGCACACCCAACTCTTTATCCTGTCTCGATTGTTAATATTTCTTGAAGTCAAGACACATCCTTTAAAAAACTTTAAAACGGGAGAAAACTTAAAAAAACCCCTTACATATTCTAGTGCCTACTACCGGGACCTCCTTCTTTTACATCAAATCTAACGACGAAGCTTTATTTAGGGGGATTTAATCGGAAACAATCTACTGAAGACGAGATCCGTAAAGGAATTTAAGTGGGAGTCCACAAGATCCCTGGCGACCGGGCACGTGTCGATGCCTTTCTGTGTCTGCGCCAGAGATTTATTGGGGCGCGCGCACGTGTCTGAACCACTTTGTTGGCGATGGTGGCTGCAATTCTGGAATCACTTAGTAGGGTCACTCTTGCTGCAGAGAAAATTCCGTGGCTCTCAATCGCCCTTACGCTTTCGTGAACGCGCGGCAGTAAATCGGGGTACCTATGGATGGGTACGTGGCTGATGGTGTCTGCGTTTTCGGAGTGAGGGTTAAGTGTTAACAGATGGACAGGATTCAGTTCAGGATATAGGGCTTAAGAAACATATATATAACTATATATATGATAATTCTTTTTTTGGAAACTGCCTGAATGAATCCCAGCAGCCAAAGCTGAACTCCTATGCATATTTCCTTGAAAGGAAAGTACCACTGAACCCCTCTGCGAGACTGACACCCCGATCCTATGCATTCTTGCTCGGAAGTCATTCTCACTGTGTTCAGTGGGGTTTACTCCCAGGAAAGTGCGCACAGGATCCTACGCATGCTTACCCTGGGAGCCTAGGCACACTTACCTGGGAGTAAGTCCCACTAGCATCAGTGAGGCTTTCTTCTGATCGCGCTGTTACTTGCATAATACCGAAAAAGAACAAAAGAAAGATATGGGCAAACAGATGTAGCCAATCCGCAGTGAAGTAAACATGACAAGGAAATTGTATTTTAAATACTACAAACTCCGGGGAAGACGAGGAACCGCCAGGGTGTGTGCGTACGTATTCCCAGTTTAGTGTGGATGCTACGAGGCCCGATCCTGCGCACGTTTACTCAGAACTAAGTCCCTCTGAGTTCAGTTTAACTTACTCCCACGTAGGGCGCTCAGAGGATCGCGGCTTTCAAGGGATGCTTTGCGGCTGTAGCTCCTGAAAGCGGAGCTACAAAAGTTCTGGCTGTGCACATAGACTAGGGAAGAAAGTCCCATTGGGTTTACGGGGACTTACTCCCGAGGAACCGTGCCGAAGGAACGGGCTGCAAAGGGTCCTAAGTCAGCGCGATCCTCTACTTGGAAACAAGCCCGATTGACTTCGGCAAGACTTACACCGGTCCTAGGTAAACGTTTCCCAGCCTAAGTTCAGCTCTTCGCCGATCCAAACATGCAAGTCCAAAGGAATTTATTGGAGGCTGGTCAGTTTTCTCGACCGTCTCGCCACCAGCCTCCTCTATCCCCTGGCCAAAGTTCCCTCCTGCCCAGAGTGTGGGAAAGAGCCCAAGGAGCAGATTTGGGGCCAGGTGATCGCACAGTGCAAAAACCTCGGGCTTCTTCTTCACGCCCCTCTGTCCAACCGCTGATCGTTAAGAATAGAAAATCGGCCTTTGTTGCGTCTGAATCAACAAACCGCTGCAAATCCGGAACGCCCCTCCCCCTCCGTCCAGGGGATCGAGCACTCCTAAGACAAAAATGCTTGGGAAAGGGTGTGTGTTGTCTTAATATTTCTTTGTAGCAAGGTGTATTTGAAACGCACTAGATATCACTAGATATCAAACCTTGTCTACAGGGAAAAAAGAGGGAGGCTTGAGATCAAGGCTGGGCGATCCCATCCTCGCTTACCTGGGAGTATGGAACTGGGTGCTGTGTAAACATGCCTAGAACTGGATTGTCAGAGAGAGAGACTGGAACAAAAGTGTGCCAGTTCAAAGGGCCGCAGAAAGCGGGTGATCATTATAGGGCGGGATGTGTGAAGAGGCGGGAACGCTGCGCCAAAACCGCGGCGTGGTTCTTCTCGTGGAAGTTAATGAAGCGGTTTTGATTCGGAGTGTGTCGCTGCGCCGTGTGTGTGTGTGAGAGAGAGAGAGAGAGAGGGAGGGAGGGAGGGAGAGAGAGAGAGAGACTAAACCGGTGGATCCGGTTTCATTCGAGCAATACAGTGCGCGTGTAAACATCTTCGGGTCCCAGACGGGATTTCCCTAGACGGCAGTCGTGTGTGTGAAAGGGGTGACGGTGGTCCCGTTGTTATTCCTCTTTTAGCAGATGGGTGTGAACAGCAAAGGTCCAGGGCTTCAGGCCAGCAGCTCAGGTTAGAATTAAACTAGACTTTTTGTGATAGTGGCTGCAAAAACGCCAAATCAGGCAGCTAAATGCCACTGAACTCACTGGAAGAAAACCAGCCCCTACTTGGTTAACTAAATCGGTGCGGGGCTCGGGGACAGCTTAATTCTAAACAGGTTCACTTCCTGAAAGTAAACCTCATAGAGATTCCTGAAACTTACTTCGAAGTAAGCCTGCAGCATTCAGCTCCTACCTCTAAATTCCTGAACCACCGGCGTCCCCCCTATTGCTAACGTTGATGTTGTGTTTTTACAGAGGAGATCCCTTCAGGAAACTCCCCTAACCTCGTCATCCTAAATACATTATAGGGAAGTTAAGTCCAGCTAGAACCGAGAGTGTCAGTGTTCAGATGCCGCTAGCCGAGCTGGCCAGGCAGAATTGGAGCGGCCAAAACGGCATCACTCAGACTGCTGCTGCAAACAGCCGCCATGCATTTGTGTATTTGTGTGTGTGTGTGTGTTGTGTAGAGAAAACCTGCATTGTTGCAAACGTCTTTTAAAAAACAAAACAAACCGTATATAAATAGTGGGAAAAGCAGGAGACTTAAAAAGCCTATCGCCCGGTTTTGGAGGAAGTGTGTTTGCGTGTGAGCCGATCGATGCAGCAAAATATTCGTAAGGCCCCTTTACGACTCACCAATTTTATTCTGGCATCGGATTTCGTGGACTGCAGTCCATGAAAGTTTGCGCCATCATAAAATGAGTTAGCCTTTTTAAAGAGGCCACAAGACTTCTTCAGAAAGTGCCTGCTACCTTCCTCCCTAGGAAATACGCCTTTCTGGCTACCCTTTGAACAGGCGTCAGAGTTTCACTGCGCTTGTCTGATGGCCCCGGTGATAAATGGAGGCTTCCCTTCCCAAGCACAGCAGATGCTGCCGTCCCCGCCGTGTGGTCCCGGATAACGCGGTAGCAGATAACACCGATGTAGGCACATCGCTCGCTCGCTCGAACGAACCAGGAAGGCAGGTCCGATGCGCTCGATCTGGTATTCAGATAGAATAGAAGAGCGGAAATGGGTAGCAAGAAAGGAATTCGGAAGGAGCGCAGAGCAAGGCATGCATTCTGCGCTGCTGAACCGGGTGGGGTGGCGGCAGGGCAATGGGAGAGAAGAGAAGCTGCCTTCTGCCGAACCTGACCATTGATCCATCTGGCCCAGTACTGTCGACACTGACTGGCAGCGGCTCTGCGGAATTTCAGGCAGGGGACATGGCCAGCCCCACCTAGAGATGCCCGGGGTTGACTCTCAGACCTTCTGCATGCAAAGCAGGTGATCTACTAAATGAGATCTGTAGTTTATAAAGGGGGTGGGGAGTAGGAAAGTGGAGTGGGAAAGCAAAAGGGAGATACTTTTTATTTTTGAATCAAGTATCTTGCTATTTTATGAACATAGTAACAAGGAGGATGGGGGGTTTTTTTGGTTGAGAAAGACCGAGGAAGGAAAAGAAAGTGAGACAATTCTTTTTCTTGCACAGCTGCTGTTTGGGGGCGGGAGTTGTTTTTAGAAAGCAGAGTGGATGGGAACTGATATCTGAGGACTCTGCCCTCAAGTGTGAACCATTTAAAAAGGTAGAGAGCCTATTTTCATTTACACCAGAGTAAGCCCCATTGAAAATAACAGGGTTTACTTTGAGTAAATGTGCATGACTTTCCACCCTTGGCCAATTGCACTCCATTTGGGAGGAGCAAAAAGTGTTCTACAGTGAACGGCCCTGATGTCAAGCACGTGTTTACTTGGGAATAAGTCATAAACTTGTTCAAGGAGCATAGAAATGCAACCTGTCTTTTACTGCAGTATATACAGCAAGCAAATGCTGCTTGTCTACCCTGTAAATGGGCTTGCAAATCACTGAGATGCAGGTGGGAGAATCGGCAACAAGGCTTGGAACAGAAAGGAGGCATTACACAATGGGGAGAGGAAGGCTGCAATCCTGCCCACACTTCCATGGGACTGAAGTCATAGAGAATTGCTTCGGAGTAAACATGCACAGGATCAGGTTGCATGTGACACCGATTTCTTTTCACCCAGGATTTGAAGGCCAGGGCATCAGAGACCTGGAGGGCCGAGTGAGGAGGGGGACCTCAGCTTCAGCAGCAGCAGCAGAATCAATGCACCCAATGCTAACCAAACTCAATGGCAGGTGGCAGATGGATGGTCAGGCTGATGGCCCATCCCCAGCACCACTGACATCTATTGAGCTGAACTTACTCTTAGAGCAGGGCGATTCTAGCAAAGCATTGCGGAGGGACGTGGCGTTGGGTGGGTTTCTTATTTTATTTTTTAAAACCTCGTCCTCCCTGAAATGAAACTTGAGCAGCCTCTCCTCCCACAGCCCACATGCCTGGCCTTCAAGGTTTAGTGTTACACATCTTGATCCATTTCCTTACTTACACATCATTTGCAAAAAATAATTCTGATAAAGTAAAAATGTGAAAAGTCACCCTCCCTTCCAATTGAAATGATGAAAAGGAGAAGGCTCAGCTGTTCACAAAAGGGCCACTGATCGAGGACTGCAGAATACAGAGCTGTTTTCTCCCCCCACAATGTCCTACAAGGGGGGGTAGCTTCCTCCTCCTTGTAAACTTTGTCCTGTACTTTAGCTTGTTCTCCAAGGCCCAGGGACAAACCACACATCCAATTTACCCCATTCTTCATTTTGTCCTCTCTCTCCTTAGAAATCATAACAGGAACTGAAAGCAACTTTGGGATGCATCAGCTGCTGCAGCTTTTGCAAGAAGAAATGGGGATTATTTTTTGCTCCCTGCCCCCTATATCATGCTAATTGAACTGCGCCTCTTTTCTTGGGTGAGGGGAGAGTGTTTGCAAATGTAAGATCTGCTTCTGCAGGGGAGTCCTAACAGTTTGCAAGCGGCAAGGTGAATTCTTCCCTGCATTGGGCCTGCCTGAGCTAAGGAAAAGACCTCAGCAAGGTGAGAGCCACTGAGAGTGTGTGGAACTTTTGGCAAGGAGTTCAAACATTTGAAGAAGCGAAGGGGGAGGGAAGAGGAGGAGTGGTGGTGGTGAGAGAAAGCCCTACTATCTTTATAAGAGCAAATAATTTTCTGATTGGCCAATTGCAGGCAGTTTACCCTCCGCTTACACATTAACTTGCCTAGAGAGCGCTGCAGTGATGCAGCCTATAGAACTTGCCTGGGCTATCAGAAGGTCAAGTGCTAAAGGACATGTGTGTGGCTTTCTGGAGGAGGAGGTTGGGCAACTGGGTGGTTGTCAAAGAAAAGTAGATGGAGATGGGGGGAGGGGGAGAGAGAGAAGCAGCAGGAGCAGCAGCAGCAGCAGCAGCAGCAGCAGCAGCTTAATCCTGCACACTTCAAGGCCTTTCCAGTCCCTCCAGATTAATGTGGATCTAAATGCTCCATGCACACTTAAAAGGGCTACTTGGTTTAGGGAGCCGCAAGCTTTTCCTGGGCCACAGGATCTGTAAAACACACATTTACAGACACACCAATTCACTCCCAGAGAGAGAACAAGACTGAGCAGTGAGGGGGAAATGCAGGCAACACACTACCTCTGTTTTAGTCTCAGATTGAGGCCACAACTTTGTTTAAATGCCTGGCGACCTTTGCCCTGGCTCAGCACAGGTTTAAAAGCAGTAAAGTTTTACAGGACAGAGCCCACCTGCAAATTCAAACAGGGCCTAGTTCTCAGCAGTTTCCTGAGCCCCTCCTATTCGCCTCCCCCCACCTCCACCTGCAACTCCCCTGTCCCCCCCCCAATACTGGTTGTAGTGTAGGGAACAGGTGAGCTGGTGGAGAGTTCACCCTCTCCTGCATGCTTTCCCAAAGTGATTTAAAAGCTAAACTACAGCTGGTGGAGTCCTGAGATCTGGAAAAACTGGATTGAGCATTCAGAAAAGTAGATCCCGAGTTCCATCCAGGAACTCAGGACGCAAATCCAGCTCACTCCCAGATACTATTGCAGTCAGTTTACACTACAGGAACACCACAGCATCAAGTGTTCTATGGAGGATTTTTGACAGTGACAAATAAAAGGTCCCAACAGAAGTTTCCCTTTCTAGTCCTCAAGAGTAAAGCGCCAGATACTGTTTTTCTTTGAAAAGTGGCGACCATTGTTGATACTTACTTATTTTTCTCCTCTCCTGAGAAAGTTCACCAGGAAAAGGGGCTAGCAAAATACACCATAAACGACTGAAACAAAAACACTTAAAATGGAATGGGGAGTAGTGTTGGGGGATGGGAGGAAGGAGGAGAGAGTGCGCATCTGGTGGAATTTTTGACTTCTTTTTTTTGAATGGGCAAACTTCCCGCCCTACGCCATATCGCAAGCGGCTTTTGAAAAACAACATCCTGTTTCATAAGCAGTTTGCGATGCACATCATGGGGAAACAGGGTTAAACAGGGTTAATCCCTCCCCCTTGCCCCTCTCAGTGGTGAATTAGTTTTGTGGTCCATTGGATTCTAGCCACATCTTTAAAATTCCCTGTAACATCAGTAAAGGAACAGGTAAGAAGAAAAACCTAGGATGCACAGCCCAGTTTACCTGACTTCAATAAGAGGGTCAAAATCCCCTCCTTTTGTTATATTCCACCATAAAACAATGAAAACCAAAGTCACAACTCTTACTTGAGACCTGTGGCTTAAATAATCATGGAAGGGGAAGAGTCTGAATACATTTTAGAATTATTACAAAACCTAAAAAGTTAAGCCTAGTACCCAAGAAGCCATGCTTCTTCACCTACCTGTGAGAAAACAGAGCTCTGGTGGGCAGCAATTCCCACCTTGCCTGAAACTTAGGCAGCCCATTCCTTCACCCATCTTATCTATTTAGTAGATAAACTGTGTTAGCAGACCACTCTCCCTCTCAACACCCCACCCAATATACTACTTTTAAAGAGCCGGCTTTACTTTTTGTTGATGGTGGTGAGGGAAGCTACAAACTAATGAAACTGAATATAGAATCAAAAATGCAGTTTATTATAGTAGATTATTCTTTCTTTTTGATATAACCGTAAAGTTGAAAAATGAAAGAAAGCACATAAGGAACATCACACATGGTTAGTTAGTAACTCAATATATAAAACAATTTTGCACAGCAAAATATGTAAAAGGGGAAAAAAGTAACTGACAAGATTTTTTTATATTTATTGTGGTAAGATTTACTTTCCATTTTTTAAAGACAGGATTATCACTCCCTGAAAATAAAATTTGCTGATTAATGCCTTTAAAACTTTGTGATTTTTGTGAAGTTACAGAAAATCCAGTTCTGCACCACAATACAACTGTAAAAAAATCTGCATCATTTAAAAAAACTGAGCAGTAATGCCATCTTTGTAACTGCATAAATCGTATTAGCATCCTAGACAGGTTTGTAATGGTTTATATTTTATGCTTCAGGTTATATCTTAGTGCAATTCAGTCCCAAATATTTCAATTTCAAAAAAAAGCCCCAAAACAAAACCCAACCATACATTTTGAACACAAAATACCCCTATTAATAATATAAAGAGGGGGGGGCTCCCCTTTTAATACTTTGGTTTCCAAAAACAGTCAGTGGCATAGCAAGGTCTACATTTACCCAACTTATACTTAAGTTGCAATCACATGCTGTATAAACTACTTTTTAAAAAACCAGTCCCGTTGTAAATTCTACCCCCTTTTAACATCAAGACAGTCAACAATTTAGTGCATCATTTTTTTAAAAAGGATCTACAGCTAAACAGACCTAACTCTTTTGAATGTATCTATAACATTTCTTTTTTCTGTAGCATACATTTGAACTGGTGCTAACAGACAATAAAAGCTAGAATTAAATTATATACCAGGAACCCAGAGCATTCCAACATTTGACAATGGCCAAAAGGAAAATAAAAACAAAAAATAGCAGAAATGGGGCAGATCATTCCAACATAAATTTTCGACTGCTTTAAGCAACAGCATAGTTTTCAAAACCCACAAATTGGAAGTGAATCTTTTTTTATGCGTAAGTTTTAAAACTCCCCCCCCCCCAAAGTTCTTTTTGGAAATCATATTAAGGGTAATCACAATCCATTCTGGGCTTTTCTCTCTCTCCTTTTCTTTCTTTTTAAAGAAGGGATGTATCAATGCATTAAAAAGAAATCTGAAGTTCTGAGCAACTCAAAGCAGTTTCCAGAGTAGATGAAAACTTGAATGGGGAGGAAGAAGCCCCAAAAAGGTTGCACTTTTTTGTTTTCAGTTCAAAAAAGTGTTGAGGCAATAAAACTAAAAAGGATGAATGTCATGCCGTTACAGTCTCCGAAGTCCATATCCAAGCAAAAGAAAAAAAATATATATACCATACATGTCCAGCATGCAGGGCTTTTATCAATATATTGTCTTTGTTTTCTCCCCATAGTCTTTTGAAACAGTTACATAGTTAATAGATGCTAAGACAAAATAGCAAGCATAATAAATGGATGAGATGAGTATGGGAATCTAATGGCATACTAAAAGTTTCACCATTTGGCAGGGCAAGGCCAAAACTCACATCATGAACACATGGGAGCTGGATGAGGGCTTCAATCTGGCAGGTTGATCTAGATATATTCTCTAGGTTTAGCACAACAGATGGAACTCAGCAAGCCAAAGTCTTAAAATAATTTTATAATAACTTTCTGCGTGTGTGCGTGTGTGTCTATTCCAGATTCAAAACCCATTTGAAGAGCTCAGGATGGTGAAAAGGAAAAGGAAAGTTTATAACAACTTTCTCTGTGTGTGTGTGTGTGTGTGTGTGTGTGTGTCTATTCCAGATTCAAAACCCATTTGAAGAGCTCAGGATGGTGAAAAGTAAAAGGAAAAGTAACATTTTTTGTACTTTGAACACAGCAAATGTAAAAAGGGGAGGAAAAAACACTTCATTTTTTTATATATATAGTGGATGGCTGGCAGGTTTCAAAGGCTGAGCAAACTTCAGACTGAAGTAGTGAGTTGGTGGAAAGTTGGATTTCAACACACACACAAGCGCCCAGCAAGAACCCTCCACAAAATTAAAAAAATATTATAAACTTGGCTATTGCTGAGTCAATCCACCTTAAAAAAACAAACAACAGCAACCCAAAGTTGAGGTTGCTGCTTCCCCCCAGAAAAAATATTATTATTATCATTATTAATAATAATGGAGACGTGGTGGCCAGTTTGATTGCTTTATAGCAAGCTGCCCCCCCTCGCCCCAAGCCGCGTGGAGAAACTTTTGCGCGCACGTGTGTATGTGTGCTAAAGGTGTTACGAGGCTGCCGGGGAAGTAGGGGGTGCAGGTTGGAGGTGGTGGGGAGAGAGGAAGACCACAACTCACATGAAAAACTCTGGAGAGGATGGGTTGTCGCTGCTGGAGCCGTTTTCTCTGAACCCATTGCTGACCAATTTCTCGTATTTTTCCTTGTAGGCGTCCCTCTCCCGGACCAGCCTGGAGATTTCCTGCTTGAGATGCTCCACTTGCTGCAGGAGCTGGTTCTTCTCGGACTCCAAGACGTGCCGCTGCTGGACCCTCTTGAAGCGGCAGGACTGCGCGTAGCCTCGGTTCTTGAGGGTCCGCCGCTTCTGCTTCAGCCGGATGACCTCTTCCTTGCTGACGCCGCGCAGCTGCCGGTTGAGTTCCCTCACCGACATGGTCACCAGCTGCTCGTCCGAGAAGCGGTCGTCGAAATGCAAGCTGCCGCCGCCGCCGCCGTGGTGAGGGTGGTGGAGACCCCCGCCGCCGCCTCCTCCGCCGGCGCTGCTGCTGCTGCTACTGCTACTGCTGCTGCTGCTGCCGCCCGAGGACTGCACGCTGCCCGGCTGCTGGTGGTGGTGATGGTGGTGGTGGCCCCCGGCCGGGTGGTGGTGGTGGTGGTAATGGGGCGCGCCGCCGCCGTTCTGCTGCTGCTGCTGCTGAGCCGCCGCGATCACCGCTGACACCACGGCGGCCGCCGAGCCCATGTCGTCGGGCTGCATGGATCCCCCCGGGCCGGCGCCGCCGCCGCCGGCTGCCGCTGCGGCGGCGGCGGCCGCGGCCAGCTGCTGCCCTCTAGCATAGCCATCGAAGCCCGGCGCGCTCTGGAGCTGGTGGTGGCTGTTGTTGATGAGCGCCTCCACGGCGTCTTCCGGGCTGAAGCCCAGCGCCTCGGGGTTGAGCTGCTGCGGGTAGCCGGTCATCCAGTAGTAGTCTTCCAAGTGCGTCTTCTGGTCGCTGCCGCCCGAGCCCGGGCTGGGCGCCGAGAAGCTGGGCGACGGCGGCACCGAGCTGCAGGGCGTGCTCATCGGGGTGGAAGAGAGCGAGCCCCCAGCGATCAAGCGGCCGCACTGGCTGATAATGCGGTCGGTCTCCACCGGCTCCTTTTTCACTTCAAACTTCATCAGATCGAAGTCATTAACATATTCCATGGCCAAGGGACTGGTGGGCAGGTCGGAGCTGTTCAGGGCCAGCTCGGATGCCATCCTTTTGCTGGGGGTGCCGCCGCCGCCGCCGCCGCCGCCAGTCCTCCAGAAAGGGTGCACTCCCGGAGCGAGGGGGCTGCTCTGACTTGCGAGCGGGTGAGCCAGTTTGAGGCTTTGCAAGAGCTCGGCGCCGCTGCTCTCGGGGTGCCTGCGCGGCTCTCGCTCCCTCGCGCTCCCCCCGCGCCTGCCTGCCTGCCTGCCGCTCTCTTCTGCTTTGGCGAGGCTCGGCTCCAAGCTGCAGCGAGCTTCCCTTCGCGAAGAAGAGCCACGCGGGTGCAGCCGGCGGACCGCAGGCGGCTGCCTCGCTCGCTCGCTCTTCTGCCTCTACTTAGTCGCCCTTTGCATCAGGCTGCGCTGGATTGCTTTGGCTTTTCTCTCGTTCTCTCCCCCTTCGCGCTCTCTCTCTCCTCTCCCCCCCCCTCGCCTCCCTCCCCCTCTCTCCCCTGTGCGCTCTCTCTCTCTCTGCTCTGCAGCTTTGCAGAGGAAAAAGGTTGCTTTAAGTTGTTGTTTGCAACGGTTGTTTGGATTTTTCTTTCTTTCTCAACACTTCAGGGTCTCTTTCCTTCTGGACTGCTTTCTTTTTTTTTTCATGCCCGGTGCAAAAACGAAGAGAGAGACAGTTTCACCATCAGGGGAGGGGGAGAAGGAAAAAAAAGAGAGAGAGGAGGTAAGTAACTATTACTACTTCTTTAGAAAAAGCGAAAGAAAGAAAGAAAAACCCTTGGAAAATAATACTGTCTGGGGTCAATGGTATGACCCAAAATAACAAGCAGGTTTTTTCTCCCTTAAAAAAAGAAAAGAAACTCAACTCCCAAGCTCCAGCAACAAGATGAAAAAATATTTTAAAGAGCTCATCCAGGAGGAGAGTTTAAAAGCATTGCTGAGTTTTATAGCGCTCCTGACGTCAAGCTTTCAAATGGGAAATTGACTCCGAGTCCTGGCCAATCCGATGCCGCGAACCCGGCCCTCTTTAGCATAATAGTATAGAAACAAGGAAACTTTTCGAAGCTGTCAATCAGGGGCCAATCAGCTGACTGTCAGCTGGGACCAGAACTTTTTAACTCCTTCATGACTGAAAGTGATTTTCCGGAGTCCCTCGGAAGGGGACCCACCATTTTTCATTCTTCAAAAGCGGGGGGCAGAGCCCCTCTTTATCTCCACTGGGCATTACTGTTAGGAATAGAGAAAAGCCAAGGGGATGTTTTGTCTCGTGGCTGGGGATGGCTGGTGTTGTTCAGGAGGTAAGGATGCTCCCTAACCTTCCTTGCTTGTATGAGTGCTTGCATGCGTTAGCTTGTACATCTCGAGCTAACTTTTTGTCTAGGCTGGTAGCGTTTGCAAAAAAATAAACAAATGTGTCTGTTTGGTTAACACTGATCTCCGCGTTGGGACTTTGCCCGGAGTTGTCCTAACGCTTGATCTTCGCCCACCCTTTCCCCCCTTAAGTATCCCCCCCGCCCGCGTGGAGCAGACACGCGCTCACAGATTCCAAATTTCAAAAATTGCGAGGAGTGATCTAGCGAGGACACGTGCTAAAGAGAGCGAGGAGGCTGGGGTTCCACGGACTTCCGGGGGTGGTGGAAGAAGATTATACACCACACCAGCTCAATCTTTTCTTCCTTTCCGCGGGGAGAAGGATGGGTCAGTGATGGGGATGAACGGTGCTGTTGGATAGCCCTCGTGGCTCCAACTCGCATCAGCATCTTTGGAGGACTTATGGGTTTGGGAAGAGTTAATCCGGAGAGCATTTCTCTCCAACCGCCGCCCCCCCCCCCCCGCATCCCCAAGCAGGAGCAAATCCAAGACTTTCCTCTTTGCAAATTTCAGAACACCCTTTGGCCTTTGCTCCGGTGTCATGGAACCATCTGATTTCGCAAGCCGCGCCTCTGCTTCATTCCCCCCCCCCTTCATTTTTCTTCTTCCGATACCCGATCTCCCCGCCCACCTCCCATCGATGGATATGCGAGAGGGTCAAAATGTTAAGAAAAGTTGCTAATTGCCAGCCACTGGCAGCCCGCTTCCCGCGTCTCCCCTCCCCTGCCGTCAATGGCTTTGCATAGTAACAAATAAAGTTTTGCCTTAAAAGACGTCCCAAGTTTTAAATGAACTGCTTTTGAAGAAATAGCGACAGAGTCCCTTAATATTATTTATCCAGATCCTCTTTGGAAATGGGTGGCGATCTATTCATTTAATACGCAAAATAATAATAACAATATTAATAATAATCGCGTGTCGTTTCTCTCTTTTGGAGGGGAGACGGGGGCGGGGGAAGGAATGTCGCCAAAAACAACGCCGAAAAGCTGCGCGAAGTGAAAAAATCCTGCTTGAATGGGTTCCGTTTAAACCTCGACAGCGCCACCTTTCGGCACAGATCGGTTTCGAGTTGAACCGCTTCCAATTTTTTAGATGAAGGGGGAAAAAATCCATAAAATAAAAGCCCTTTTTTAAAAAGAGAAAAAAAAAGTTTAGAGCTGGCAGCGCTCGCACGACAGCCTGATATTAACCCCTCGAAGTCAATGGATTCTCGAAGCTATAAACCTCTATAATTTCTGTATTTAGGATGCAGCCTGCAGTATTTTTCTAGGAAGTGAGAAGGAAAGGGGATTGTTCCTGGTAGCCGTGTCTGTTCCAGGGATGTGTGTGTGAGAGAGGGAGAGAGATAAGACAAAAATCTTTAAAACTGCCAGCCTTGATTTTCAACTGACTTTATGGCAACATCAATAGAATTAAAGTTACTTGTAATTCAGTGATAAATGAGATGTCTCTAGTAAGTAAGATTAAGTGCAGTGCTATAAAGTTGTTTATCTGAAAAGTAATTCTCAGAAACCCGACTCCTGACACTTAGTCATATATTAAACCAGCCTTTTGAACATTGTACTTCAGTGCAATGGCTTCTGCATGTTTTCAGAATTTCCTGTTTAAAATTTTATACTAAGTAGCTGTTTGTAGAGGCTTCTCATCTGACTTCTAAGTCCTCATTCCCAGTAGTAACAAAATCCCAGGTTGGTAAAGAAAGTATGTGGTTTGCGTATTCTGACATATCTCAGCCTTTGCAGTCAGGATTTTTAATATCAAGGTATGCCACGTATGTCATCCACAGACTTTTACACAAGACTTTTGAGTGTGTCACAAGCTGATAACAAAGCTAATGCTAATTATTGGGGGTCACTTTAAGGGAATAATGTAAAAGCTGAGGTCTCAGGTGAAACTTGAGAAAACAGTATTTATGAGAAAGTTAATAGGATGTGTCCAGTTTGATTTCCCATTTTGGAGGACTTGGTACGAATTGTCAACAAAAACTACTCACTCATCCCCATAAATCTCAACCACGACAGTCTAATTCCTTCTATTTGGTTTTTCCCGGAGCAAGATGAATGTTGCACGATAGATCACTTAGCTCCTTCCCTCCCATGAATCACAGCCATGTGTGAATACTTTTAAATGAAAACTTATTGCTCTTTGGCAATTCACACTTGCAGCAATTGCATGGAATTAGAAACATCTCCTCAGTGGGAGGGGCACAAAAACAAAACCAGCCTCTTTGGGACAGAGGCATTTTAACATGCTATATCTCCAGAATTAGTGTGTCCCCCCCCCCCCCCAAACATGAGTAAGCTTTGAAAGCTAAAACAGGGAATTCACAGTACTGTATTGTGTGGCTAACAGAATCTGAGCTGATATTTAGCAATGCAAATAAGTGCTGTAAACTCAACTGGGCTCCGGCCCCCAAAATATCAAATCAAATTACTGGTTATGCCAGATTATCCTTATTTGACTGTTAGAGGTGACGGGACTGTCAAATGTTGTCTATTATGTAGCACACCATGGGGACTGTGAACAGTTTTAAAGAAAACCTTCGGAAGGAAGACCACGACTGTCCTCTTTCCTGCAACATATAATTCTCATTTTGGCAGCATTTTCCTGTATTATTTAGCTTCTCACAATGGATGTCTAAACATTTACAGTTCTCTATTAGGAGTATTTCTTCTCTAACAATTGCACACTTTCATTTCAATTAGAGGCATTCAACCCTCTGTCTTTCTGCAGCAATGACAGGCCAAATCCCCTCAGTCTCCCCCCCCCTTGCTATTTTTTGTTTGCTTGAAGTCTTTCTATCAATCTACAATCACTAATGCCCTGCTTTAATATTCTCCTTTTCAAGAATAGCCCTCTTGAAGAAAGCACAGTTTAAAACTGGGGTTCCACATGCTAACTTTAGTTACTTAAAAACCTCCTGAATTGGAGTAGATGCATGCATGTATGTCCGTGTTTGTATATATCTGTTTATCTCTACTTATATTTATTTTCTGCAGAAAAGTACAAACGATTCAATGCACTATGTAACACTGTCAGTGTACCATCCCTGCCTCAGTGAGGGGGGCAGGGGAAGCCTCAAGTGCATATGAAAGACTTCCTTAGCTGAGTAAACAGGCAGAGGAGGGTTTAGAAAGTAGGCAATACACCTCTTGTGAGTTATATTGACTTTGAGTGTCATTTGTTATGACTTAAACAAACTCATCTATCAAGGCCAGCACATTAAGTACAGTTACTGCACCTTTTGTTTATCCAGTGTCTTATTTTATGGCGCAGAACTGAATGGTGTCCGCTGAATTTAAGTATGAAAAGCAACCAAATTGATTTCCCAAAGACTTCCACGGGGTAACAAAAGGCGAAGGCATCAACAGCTCTTAGGCACAGAGCTAGATAAATCCTTTTAACAGTGCTTCGGATCCGTTAACGGGGCAAGCAAATAACAAATCACTGTTAGCAGATTTACGAGAAAGAAATAATAGAATCAGACGAGATAATCTGATAGGGGTAAAATTGCTGAGGAAACAAGTCTTACTTCACATCCATAGCGATGAAACAGCAGCCTGATAACTAGAAGCCATCACAAATAGGTGAATTATGATGGAAATAATCATCCCTGTAATTCAGTATTTATTAATCCTTTTCTTTTTAAACAACTCACAGATGTCCAAGCAATGCGTCTCTCTCTTTGAAGATCCATTAATCACACACACATATTTATTGGGTGTAATTTACTATTTGTATCACCTGTGTTTTTTTTCATAATTGAACATTCTGCATTCAAATTTATGTAATGCATTAGGCCTGCAAACATATTTCTGCCTGATTAGCATAAATAGTCACTTCATGAATTACTAACAAAGTTGATCTGGAAAATATTGGCGTATTATTTTATTAAGTGGAACACAAACATATGTCCAATAAATTCTTGTTTTCTGGTGGCAGGAAGGAATACAGAATGATCCAGGCGGTGGTGTCTCAGTGTGGGGAAGAGGAAAGACTAAGCTGAGTTAATTTGTATGTATGAAATTAATTTGCCCTGTCAACCCTTCTGTTTATCTTTAATAAAGAGGAATGCCCATGTCTGTTTCAGAGGCATGAATCATGAGACAACAAAAGGCAGCAGTTATACACACACATGTATTTGTGATTTCCCTTTTCTAATTTCTTGTATGGATTGCATTGTTTGGAGGTCAAATCTGACGCTGTATTTTGTTGATAATTCTGCTTCTTGTTGGGATAAATTGGAAGTTTGGTCTGAGACTAGCAGATTAGATCCAAATGCAGCTGCAATAACAAATTGAGTAGAAATCATATTCCAATTCCTATTTCCATCCCCTTTACTTAATCACTGTGGCTTCAATCCAGTGTGCAGTTATGCATGCTTAAGCCCCATCGAAACCAATAAGAATCGAGCATGCATAATTATGTGCTGCATCACAGCGTATCCATTTAAACAACTGTGAGAAACTCAGGGAAACCATATGACTTGGGTGTTGAGTGGAATCCTTTCCCCTTTTTTCTTAAGGCTGATTCTCACAACTGACTACACCATGGCAAAAGCAGCTGCTGCTCAAATTGTACCCACTGATGCCACTGATGGCACATGCACACCGACCCTTTTGCATTCTGCTTTGAGTAGGACTTGCAGCAGTATGCTGGAAGTCGATGTACATAATGTTCTGTGGATGGTCAGCCTGCATCTGCTCATTTCCACATGCAGTACTGGGGGAGAGATGGGACTTAGCTAAAGAAGATTTAAAGACTTCATACATTATCATCCAAATCTAGCAAAGGAAATCCATGCGTAGAAGCAAGCTATGTTACAATGTTCATCAGGGCACTCGTGTGCTGGCTGGATGTGAATGTGCCTGTGCCATCAAAAACAAGGGCTATTTGTTGTACACAAGATGACCTGTCTATTGAGCATCCATCTTGATTTGTTTGCACAAAGCTTACACAATGTCTGGTCTTTATAGAGTATTCGTCCCGATTTGCTTTCAGTGAGATTATATGACAATGAGCATTTATCATGCATTCATCCTGATTTGCTTGTGTGGTGGCTATAAGTCTTCCTGTTAATTATTCATTCTACACTTTTTAGTGCATTTCCCCATCACTTTCCTAACTGCAAAAATTTTTGTTTTTTGTTTTTTTAAGGGGATCCATTGCACCAGGGTGGCAATTTAACCCACTTCAGTTTAATCTAAATTTCTGATATATGCTTGAAACTCTCCTGCAAGTTGCTAACAATCTAGAGATTTTTATTTAT
This sequence comes from Podarcis tiliguerta, assembly GCF_965153285.1. NCBI lineage: Eukaryota > Metazoa > Chordata > Lepidosauria > Squamata > Lacertidae > Podarcis > Podarcis tiliguerta. The sequence continues at coordinate 46,833,613 of NC_139541.1, forward strand.
TTTTTACTATATTAGGTATGCATATAAAATAACATAGTAACGCGATATGGGCATACACAATAGGAAACTTCTTGTTGATTGTAGTTCCTTGGGACGTGTACTCATCGGTGATGAGTAGGTAATGGGCGAATCTGTCCATTTTAGTTTCTCTCAGATTTTATTTTATTTTTTCCACTCTTCAGTTCTCTACATTTCCACATCAGCTTGTAGATTTTTTTTTTTTTTAAAGCAAGTCCTCATGAAAATTCAGCAACATTTTAGTGCACATGTCTCCTAATATTTGCATACTAAGCATACTAAGCACGTATTTGTAAATCAGCTTCCCCTCTTTGCACGCTCTGCCTTCATATATGCATTTTTGTACGCATTACAGTGGTACCTCCGCTAACCCAGAAATAGTACCTCAGGTTAAGAACTTTGCTTCAGGATGAGAACAGAAATCGTGCTCCGGCGGTGTGGTGGCAGCAGGAGGCCCCATTAGCTAAAGTGGTGCTTCAGGTTAAGAACAGTTTCAGGTTAAGAACGGATCTCCAGAACAAATTAAGTACTTAACCCGAGGTACTACTGTACTTGGCTAGAGAACTGTACTGAAAAATTCAGAGAAGTGTGAATGTGTTTCAGTTCGTGTGTCGTTTCAAAAAGTGAACATTAGTTATGTTAGCCTGAAAATGTGAACTGAATCAAATTTCCCCCTATCGCTAGTGACAAGATATATTTTATAGATATAATGTGGGATACAGTGGAACAGAATTCACATCCATGGAACACGACTTCCCTGCCTTTGCTTTCCTGCTGCATCTCCTTGCACCACCTGCATATCTGCTCCTGGGGGTAGAGTGACCCTTGGGAATACTAGGAAATGGTGCATGGAGTTATAGATGGATGGGAATTGACATTAATTTCCCCTTCCCTTAGGGGAGCAGAAGAGAAGCTTAGGATTCAATCCAATGTTCTTTGGCAGAGGCTAGCTAGAGATGTACAATCGAGTTGTACATGCATGTAGCACATCCAGCTGAATTACCAGCGATAATAGTGCTGAAACCAGTGATCTCTCCAAGGTGGGGGAGATCAAGGGTGCAAATGAATCCAGCCTTTGCTCTTGCCTCCCACACTATGAACAGACTATTACCAAATAACTGACTGGGTCTATGCATGCATAACAGTTTACCTCTGCTTGTGGGTATTGTGGGAAGTGTGCATGCAGCTTTTGTTTATGCAGTTCGATATCCAGTTGTGCAGAAGAGAGGAACAACTCCCATCATCCCTGGCCATTGGCAGTGCTGGCTAGGACTAATGGGAGTTGTAGTCCAGCAGCAGGTAGAGGAGATGCCAGTATATGCCCTCTGTGCAATATGAGTGCACCTTCATAACCCCCCGACAAAGAATGTGGGTACGTTGCAATAAATAGCAATGGCTAAGTGGCACTCTTGCACAACAAATGCGCCTTAAAAAACAACCTTTTGTGATAAGAAAAGTGACTGAAAACTGCAGGGAAAGGACAGAGTAACAACGATTTGACGGTGACACCATGTAACCTCCATGCAAATTTTGTGAAAACAAATCAGGATGATTGCACAATATATACTTCAGCGGGAAATGACCCAGATGTCAGTTTAAGCACAAACAAAAACAACACCCCACTTTATAAAAGCACCCAGCTAGTATATCTGGGAGAATAGACAGGTAAGTGTGCTATCTCCCCTCCCCACCCTTTTGCTGTTCCCTGACTTTTCTTGAGACTACTATAATCCATTTCTCTGGCTACCGCTTTCTGACCAGTTGGAATGTGTGTACTTTCTCTTTATTTTTCCAGGCTCATGAAATCTTTTTAAACTTACCCAGAGCATCAAATTGGACTCTGCTTGTTGGTAAATGTGGTAGCTTCCTCCTTTTCTCTTGCTGTTCTTTTCTCTATTGCCCCGACCCCAATCTATTACATATTTTAGACATAGATTCCAGCCCCTCCTTATCATAAACTCCTCCTTTTTTTAAAAAAAAAAGAATGTCTAAATCTCAATGTAGTTTGTTTGTATATATGTGTGTGTGTGTTCCCTTTTGCTACAGCATTTATACAGTTTGATTATCCATTCCATGTACTTATCCCCCACAAAATATGCTTTTCTAAAACTTCATTGCTAAAAAAATCTAACATTGTTTGGTGCATGTTTTGAACCCAAATCAGAAATTCTGACTTGTGTTGTAGCTAATACATCTGAAATATTTTTGAGTTATGGAAATATTTAGAATTTTAATGAGATTTCACATTTTATAAGAAGAAAGCTACCTATCTTCTAATCAGCAAATCAGATGTGATGGAAGATGGCAGGCAAATTTTAACAGCATTTACTAAGACACAAATTGTTAATTCTCATGTAAAATTGCATATGTATGCTGTTTTTAAAATGCAAGTACTGAGAAGGGGGGGGGGGGGAGGAGAGAGAACCTCATTAAATAAATTGAAATAAAGCTTTAAAGCCAAAAGTCAACAACTCATACTGAAGTTTTTGTTCTTTACAGCTTGAACATGACTTTCATGTGATTTTATGTTAAATTAACTGCTGTTTACTGTAGGTTACACTGCCGATGCAATGTAATTCCTTCAGGGGGCGGGGACTTGAATGTAATAGGTAGGACATAGGGCATAAACCATATGTCGTATCTTAACAACCCCGAAAAATGTGTTCTGATCAGTTGGGATCTGGGTACTACTCTTTCATATCCTCTGTTTCTGATGTTCAGCCCTCATATAGGCAAAATGGGGGCACCCATGCATAAGATGGTGGGGAAGGCCAAGGGCTATAGCTCAGTGGTAGAGTATCTACCTTGCATGCAAAGGTCCCAAGCTCAATCCCCAGCATCTCCAGGTAGGGCTGAGCATGAACCTTGACTGAAACCTAGAAGAACTAGTGCTCAGATAGACACATAGTCTGACTTGGTCTAAGGCAGTTTTCTATGTTCCTAAGAGAAAGGTATCCATAGGCTTAAGGGAACCTCAAACTTTGCAGATGAGCAGAAAATATTTAGCAGGGGGATGCAGGGGGGGGGATGCAGCTGCAACTCTGGAAGCAACCAACCATCACACTCCCCAATCTCAGCTCTTTCAACCATCCCACTCATGAACGCTGCCCTGCCCTACAGGGTAGGCACTTGCTGTCCAAGAGCTTTGCCATCAAAACAAATGATGTCCAGAGGGCCGTTAGCACAATGGACCCAGCATTACTCATGTATTAGTCATTATTTTTTAATCACAAGCTTTTTACTTTCACCCAATGAGATAGATCTGCTGATGTCAGAGAGTGAACAGGTCAAAACCCACAGTGCTCTGCTGCTGAAATGGCACATAGGTTTTCGTTATGCCCAAGGATGTCTAACGTAGAAAGAATGTGTGAGAAAGATTAGGAGCATTAAAGTAAGGCCTCTGGATACATTTATTTCAAGGGGGCAGTTTTGCCGTGGTCAGATTAACGCAAGGGGTTGGTTTGGTGGGGGCGGGGGCAAGCCTGCCCAAAGAATTTGAGACCTCAAGTTTAATAAGGTACAGTGCACAGAGGTGTTGATGTGCTTTTTGGGTGTGTGTGTAAATAAAATGGGGCATTAAAAATTTGAGGGCTGTATGCAACATTCTCTGTCTGCTAGTGGAAGGATTCTTACACTAGTAGATGGGTGAGTTTTAATTGTTTTGCACAACAGAGGAATCCAACACAACAGTTGTACTAGCAAAAACTCCTTGCACAACAGATTGTGCCCAAAAATTACCAGCAATCTGCTCATGCATTCTCTTGCAGAACAACATTCTGCTGGTGCAAAGGATTTCACCAGCAGAACAAGTATATCACTAAGTGACTTTAACTGAATGCTACATTGGATACAGCCCCATATCTTGATTATCCCAGTCATAAATACAGTCTTGTGCTATCCGCAAGAAAAATCCTGATAGATCAGTCTAGAGATCTTTCTATACCACCATTCTGTTTCCCACAGATTTGGCTAGGCAGATCTATTTACAGCACAGTTCTTACCATGTCTACAGAAGTAGGCATGGGGGAAGCATCCAGTTCAGTTCAGATTCTACCTAATTTGCAGTTCTCAAAACTATGTACAAGTCAAAACACAGCTATCTGTTGAAATTCACACTTTCCTGAATTTTGCAATGCAATGCTCCAGCCAAATAATGAGTAGATTATGGAAAAGTTTGAATAAAAATGTATAAACTTAAAGGTAAAGGTACCCCTGCCCGTACGGGCCAGTCTTGACAGACTCTAGGGTTGTGCGCTCATCTCACTCTATAGGCCGGGAGCCAGCGCTGTCCGCAGACACTTCCGGGTCACGTGGCCAACGTGACAAGCTGCATCTGGCGAGCCAGCGCAGCACACGGAACACCGTTTACCTTCCCGCTGGTAAGCGGTCCCTATTTATCTACTTGCACCCGGGGGTGCTTTCGAACTGCTAGGTTGGCAGGCGCTGGGACTGAACAACGGGAGCGCACCCCGCCGCAGGGATTCAAACCGCCGACCATGCGATCGGCAAGTCCTAGGTGCTGAGGTTTTACCCACAGCGCCACCCGCGTCCCAAAAATGTATACATTAGTGAAAATAATTTATATACAAATGAACCATACTAGAAGAAATTGCTTGCTTGGAAAAATAAATACATTAGACAAAATTGAAGGAGTGGGTTGGGGGATCTGATGGGAAGAGTGTTTGGGGTGAGATGTGAGGGGAGGGGTGGCCAGGTGTAAAGGGAGAGTGGTTGGCAATGACATAGGGTTTTTTGTGGTAGTGGGTAGCAGATAGGCAGGGTTGACAAGCAATGCAAGCAGGGGAACAGCCCCTGGTCTTTGAACAGTGCTTTGAAAATTTTAGACACTTCGTGTTAGCAATGATTTAGAAGTAGGTACCACTGAATTCAATGTAATTTACAAGGTAAAGGGACCCCTGACCATTAGGACCAGTCGTGACCGACTCTGGGGTTGCGGTGCTCATCTTGCTTTATTGGCCAAGGGAGCCGGCGTACAGCTTCCGGGTCATGTGGCCAGCATGACTAAGCCACTTCTGGTGAACCAGAGCAGCACACAGAAACGCTGTTTACCTTCCTGCCAGAGCAGTACCTATTTATCTACTTGCACTTTGACGTGCTTTCGAACTGCTAGGTTGGCAGGAGCAGGGACCGAGCAACGGGAGCTCACCCCACCGTGGGGATTCAAACCGCCGACCTTCTGATCAGCAAGTCCTAGGCTCTGTGGTTTAACCCACAGCGCCACCCACGTCCCAATTTACAAGGTGGTGCTCTCCAAATATTGTTGGACTGCAGCTGCCCTCAGTTCCAGCCAGCATGACCAAAGGAAATTGTAGTCCAGCAACATCTGGCAGGCATTACCTTGGATAAGCTGGGGTTACAGCATTTTAGCCACCAGTGTACAAGACAAAAGGGTGGTATCCAACCAAGTTTAACTGAGGATAGACCAGTTGAAATGAATGGGCCTAACTTAGTCATGCTCATTCATTTCAATGAGTCGACCCAAAGTAAAACTTAGATGAATCATGGGGAGTAGTCAACTTTCTGTAGCAGTCAACATATTGAGGTCTTGGAATGTGAGGTGTGTGTCTAATTATCCCCAAACCTGATAAACTAAAGAAGCCCCTTAGCCAATGGTGAATGTTAATGAAAGGCTTAGATTTGAAGTGCTGGAGACATTTGGAGATGAGACAGAATCACATCACTTCTAATCCTAGTCAATATTTGGACAGAGCAGAGCAATTGTCCCCCGCCCCCCACTGCCCCATTCACATCCGGACACTCTAGAATGTTTAACACAGAATCACTAATCAGAATTAGATAGATAACTTCTACATAATCAGTTTCCAGCATACATTGGCATCATTTCCACTCTGCTTTTTGTTTGTGCTTTGCATTATCTAGTACATTGGGTAGCCATTAACTTTCATACACAGCCAGAACTTTGCAGCTGGAAGGATTTAGTGAGGATGCTAATAATTTATTCTCCAGCCCTCAACTCTCTCCACTATTCCATTAAAGTTGGTGGGTTGTTTTCAATTAAGTTCTACTTAGAATAGACCCACTGAAATGAATAGATGTAAGTTAGTCAGGTCTGTAAATTTCACTGGGTCTACTCTGTGTACATGAATACAGCCCATCAGAATTTCTCTGACATAAATGCATAAATTATGGCTCACACAAGTACAAGCTATGGAGAATGAGCACGAAGCAATAGCTAGGGAGTTGGACTTGGACTAGGGGGACCCAGGTTCAAACCCCTGGTGGGCTATGAAACTCTCTGGATCACAATGGGCCACTTGCTCAATGTATCCTACCTCACAATGTTCCTGTGGGTCAAAAGAGTGGTGACCTCACCTATGAGCATCCTGAGCATTTGGGGAACATTGAGGGGAAGGGTGGGGCATCAGTTTGAGAGGTGGTAGGCTGCACAACAAAAATAGTCTTGAACATTTTAGGCTCTTATAAAGGAGGTTTGGTGGCATACTGCACATGCTTAGTAATTCAAATCTGCATAGTTGCATAAAATTGAAGTGTTTTATTTTCAAGGACCAGGGTTTATTTTTTAAATGATAATTATATATTTCATTTATATTCTGCCTTTCTTCCTAAAAGCTCACAGGAGTGCACATAGGTCGGGCACAGGCAAACTCGGCCCTCCAGATGTTTTGGGACTACAACCCCCATCATCCCTAGCTAACAGGACCAGTGGTCAGGAATGATGGGAATTGTAGTCTCAAAACATCTGGAGGGCCGAGTTTGCCTATGCCTGACACAGGTCTTTTGACATTCCTTTTCTTAGCTTCACCAAAACCCACTGAGAAAGGCTTTATGCAAGCTAAATTTCCTCCCAGCCCCTCGCAGACCTACCCTGCTGGCTCTCTTTAAAATCTTGGGTGGGTGTGTTTTTTTAATCTGGCAACAAAATAAACAAGCGAATAAGCAAACAAGCTTTTTGTTCTACCTCTAGTGTCAGAGCCAGTATGGCTCTGAATGCCAGCTTCGGGGAATTTCAAGCACAGAGTGTGTTACTGTTGCACTCAGGTCCTGCTTCCCAGAGGCATCCAGTTGGCCACTGTGTGGACATAGGGCTGGACTAGATGGGCCTGATCCAGCAGCCAGGCTCTTACGTTGCTAAGCAAATTAAAATAAAATGCAAAGCCAAGCTAGAGAGAAATGGACAGTTATGTGAGAATCTGTCACTTTCATGTTTTCTCATGACCTGTTCTTTTTTAAAATGTTTTAAAAAGGGCAGAATTTCGCACTACAATAAGTGATTTGGCTTGACACCGGATTCCTGCAAAGAAGCTGCCAGGTTTTGGTACTGGCAGGACACTTGATGTCCAGTCTCCCCATTAATGAAGGAAATAAACAGCCTTGCTTGTTTTCCTTCTGCCAGCCCAGACAAAGTGAACTTTACATCCAGCAGTTGTCCTGGATTTGATCTTGGGGTCAGGAGTACAAGTGTTTCAATGGCCAGTGAGTATGTGTGTTTTTCTGCTCAAACAGCAATGATTCACAAGCTCATTATCTCCTTTATCACCTGTTTTTGAAACAATGGAATGATCAGGAGAGTATCATCTTCAAGGCTGTTTGATGGCAGGTGGTGGATTTAGAAGTACTGCTTCCTCCCGGTGGAAGAGCTCCAGAATCATTTTCATGATCAAATTCACAAGGCTGGTTTGTTCTGTGAGGAAACATATGTGAGTGACACATAAAGGTGGGCCACCAGAAGCCTCCTGAGAATGTGACACTATTTGTCACATTCAAAGAAGATCCTGTACTTAGTCCAATGGCTGCATTATGTTTTTGATTCATAGCACTGCTAAGGATCAACAGTGCAGGTCTGCCCTGCCTCTGGTCATCTTGGCAGAGGTATATTTTTCTGCAGGATATATCTATTGTTTTGGCTTCTTGACTACCCTTGTGGTTGGTTGGTTTCCTCTTTAGCTTTTCCTAGTCTGTATTTGTTTGTCTTGTCATCTCCCCCTTCCTTCATTGACATTAAATCAACCAACCAACCAATCAATCAATCAAATTCCCTGGGTACACACCCTAATGAAATACACTGCACATGCCAAGTCCACACTGATGAACACTTAAAAGAAGTCATTTTAATATATATGAAGTGGCAGAAAATTTGAAGAGATTTGTTCCAATTTATGGATTCTGTATCTGATTTACTTGTGCACATCTAGCATTTTCAGACCTGCCGATTGCTTCAAAGGCTCTCTGCCCATTCCACCACCACCACCAGAGTGTTTTTATCACTTACTGTAAGTGTGCTAATATAATGTTTTAATTAAACATATAAAGTGCATCAAATAAATTTATGGATGCTGCCAAAATTGGCAGAGGGGTGGGATGAAAACAAAGTCTTCTCTTTGCAAAATTTCTTGTTGTCTGCACCATGTTGTGAACCTGTTAGGTTTAAATGTTTCAGCTGGTGTCTATAGAACAAGGGTTGAGATTCCTGACCCAACCTGCTATCATATGCTGGGCATTAAAAGCACCATAACAGGGACTGTCGCAAGATATCTCACTGCAATAACAAGCACTAACAGTTAGCCTTGCCTTTTGAACAACAGTGTAATGCTAGATTTAGGGATGAAGGAGAAATCTGATCCAGTTTGCAGTGAAGGCAATCATACTGGATTGGCACTTTCTGAAGCATTACATGAACTGAAACAAAATCCCACTTCAAAATTTGCACTTCTCTGAATTTCACAGTGCAGTTCTCCAGCTAAGTAACATGTACAAAATGCATGTATTTTGGTAGAGCATATCATTGGGTATATTAGTGAAAACAACATACAAATATGCACTTTGTTAGATAAAATTGCATACAAAATTGTGTGCATTAGGAGAAATTCACACTAAAATGCTGGTGAATTTTCTTTTTTTTAAAAAAAAAAGTTCATACCTAATATGAACATCACAATCAGATTTGGCAGAGCGGAGCAAAAATGAATGATTCCTTTTCCCCACAAGCAGGAGAGTAGAAAAATGTTATTCAGCATTTTTCTGCAAGGAAGACTCCCCCCCCCCCACACACAATTTTTCCATGACAGAGTCAATGTCCAGGAAGTCAATGATTTCCAAGAATGACACGGATAACCTGTAATAGGAAAGGTAAAGGTTGACCCATTGAGACATGCAGATAACCTGCTTTGGCCATTTCCAATAATATGTAACATGCCATTCTTAGGTTAAGGAAAGCTAACTAAATATCACATTCCCTAATTGCAATAATTAATGGGTAGAAAGGTTATTCCAGGATACATGGGCAGCTTGTTTTAGTGAAGGCTCTATTATCAGGCTACCAACGTAACTTCACTGAGAGTTTGAAAAATAAAGCTTTTTCCTTTTGCTATCAGAGAAACTTATGCACCCCGCACCCCCCACACACATTTATTCCACATGACTTTAGGTAATTGCACATATGAGCAGTCTGGCATAATTGCTGGCATCTACGTGATGCCATTTGGATCCTGTAGTCACATAGGGGCAACAGCAATGGTGGCTGATGTCCGTTGGGTGGAAGGCTAATGTCTGAGCAATGAGTCTACTTAGTCCTCAGTCCTATGCTATTTCCTATCATGCTCCATTAGCAAGAAAGAGATAAATTCATTTGACAGGTTGTTTTCAACTGCCCCCTCTCCAGACATCTTTTTATTGTGCATTCTTGATTATTTGTGCTCATGACTGAATGAGGGTGGTTAGCTGCAATCCTGCTTTTAATACTGTTTGTGCCTACAAAGGCTTCAGGGTGCAAGTACTTCTTTGTTTTCCATCAGTGCATGTCCTGTAACTTCCTGCTGAAATCTTGCACCTCCTTAGACCACAAATGTTCAGGGTATGTGTGTGTGTGTGTGTGTGTGTCACTCTTGCTGTGTGTCCCCTCCAGACAGCAATAATGCAATCACACTGGGGAAGCATCACAGAACAACTAAAGAAGGGGAATGACATGTGGCTGGTTCACTATAAACACACCACTATTGCACAATGATTGTGTCAATGGCATGTTGCAGAATATATCTGCAAAAGAGAACATTGCTCTGGAGATGCCCTCAATCTTGTCTGTGATCAGATAACTATTGGAATGTAATATGGGATACTATGTTAGTATCTACTCCACTACCGAGACAGATAATTCACTAGCAAATCAAATCAAGAAATTATTCTGGAAACATCTTGGGGACATAAGCAAATAACACATCACCAGTATTTTTTAACAACTTCCAGCCTTAATCAGGTCTATACTGCCATGAGTGTGGCAACTGCCAATTCTAGTGGAGGCCAATTACACCCGGAATGTAATCGTCCGGGCATGTTTTGAGTAAATAGTTAACTCTTCTCACTTGGAAGAAGCATTTATTGAAAAGTTTGCCTTCACATACAAATGCAAATGATATGTGAATGTTTCATCTTTCAAATGGAGACCGTAGACAAATGCTAGTCATTAGAAACATTTCCGTGCATTTATATTAGGCTGTCCTCTAAAAGACTTTTCAGACAAATATGTCATCAAGATATTCAAAACCATGTAATCTTATCCAAAGTTTCATCTATCAACAGCACAGTTTTCATCTCTCGCAGCTGTGTGTGTCAGAATATGCAGGCAGATTAGGCAGCTGATAGGGAGAGAGAGAGGGAGGGAGGGAGAGAGGGTGGGGGCGAGTGATGGGAAAGAGGGACTCTGTCATCAACCTAACAAGAAAGACTGGGGGTGGGGGAGAGAGAGAGAAAGAGAGAGAGAGAAGAGGAAAAAGAGAAAGATACAGTCCATTCCCTAGGCGTCCTTCCTACAAGTAGGAGAGGCATTCAGGAGATTTTCAAAGGTCTGCCAGGGTGTTGCACCTGGCTCCTGTCACGTCGGAGGGCAGGATGAAATGAGTCAGAGGTGAAAGGAGGTAAAAGAAGTCTGGAGCCAGCTCTACAGCAGAGCCAGCTAATTGCTGGGGTTGGTGGCATAGCAGTGAGGCAATCACCGTGAGGTGGTGGCAGCAGGAGTTCCCCTTAGTGCAGGGGTCGGCAACCTAAGGCCCATGGGCCACAAGCGACCCACGGGAGTCATTTAACCGGCCCACGAGCCCCCGCGAACTGAGCTGCTCGCTCAGCGAGTCCCCGTGCGCTGTGCTAAACCAGTGCAGTGCGGGGACTTGCTTCCACGGCACCGGAAATCACGTCTGCGGGTGCGCTCAGGCCCACGGAGGGATCTCCGCTGGAGTGAACAGGCCCAGGCAAGGTAAACCTTGCCAACCCCTGCCTTAGAGTACAGAAAGCTTCCTTATAATGGAACAGCCCCTTGGTACATCTGGCTTAGTATGACCTACACCAGGGGCCCTTTTTAGCCCAAAGGCCACATTCTATTCTCAGTGATTTTCCAGGAGCCACATGCCAGTGGTGTCCAGGGCCAGAGACAAAAGTGGGCAGAGCAACAAATGTGAACACTCCAAACACACACATCACCTTTCCACCTAAGCAAGAGGCACCACCAGCATTCAAAAACACATTCCAGTCAGAAACAGGATGCTGCTGGAAATCAGAGGTGTGTGTTCTGGCCTGCTTCCCTCACTTACAGCGGAGGATGCTAATTCAACACTGGTGATAAAGTAGGATTAAATTGCCAGTCCAGACACCTTCTGTACATGGAATGGGGGCAGGGAGAGGCACCATCTTGTCCTTTGCTTCAGGAAGTACCGGTAAAATGGCTTGGGCCAGTTCTGTTAATTGCTCAGACCAATAAGGAAGCTTGAGTTGGAGGACTTTCTAAGTCACAGGTAGAAACATCTGACCATTTCTGGCCTATCACTGTTAAGAGACTTGCTTACTGGTGTTTTAACTACCTGGCAGCTATTCCTTTCGCCTGGGGTAGGAAACCTTTTTCACCCTGAGGGCCACATTCCCTTTTGGGGGGAATCTTCTGGGGGTGGTCACATGCCACTGGTAGGTTGGGCTAGAGACAAAAGTGGGTGGAGCAACACACACTCACACACTCTTCTCTAACCACAACCTAGGCAAGCAAGGAGTCATGAAGCTGGAATTTTAGGTCATTCAGGACCGGAAAAAGAACATACGTCTCCACAAAGCGCATAGGTCATCTGTGGAACTTGCTACAACAAGATGTAGAGATAGTCATCAACCTGGACAACTTTAAAATGAGGATTAGGCAAATTTATGGAGGGCAAGGCTTTCAGTGCCTACAAATCGCAATGGCTATCAGAGGAAGTTTGCCTCTGAATATTAGTTGCTGGGGAACAAATGTGGCAGAGGGCTATTGTGCTCATGTTCTGCATGTGGGTTTCCCACTAGCCACTGTGAGAATAGGACGTTGGGATACATGGACATTTGTTGACCCAGCAGTGCTCTTTTCATGTTTCTATGCAATACAAGATGCCCTGGAAAAATCTTAGTCAAACAAATCAAAACAAGATATACTGTGTTGCAACACAGTATGTCTTGATTTGTTTGTCTAAGATTTGGTGGGTGGTTCAACACATCTTATCCAACCAGTGCATCTACTGAACAAGTCAATGACTCATAAAAATGGTTGTGTGGAGCATGTCCTTAGCACTGATTCCTATGGGATGTGATAATTTTCGCACATGAAGGACCATGTGCACAATGACCTATATAAAAGTACAACAGGAATGTGGGACAGGAGGCTGTGGCAACATACCCTGGACAGACTACATAGATTGGTTGGCCAATCAGCATATTCATAGCTCAATAGACTCTTGTGTTGAAGTTCATGTACAAATGTGCATTTCCCCCCCACTGCTATAATATCTGTCGTACTTTTATGCTGCTCTTCCTTTAAGATCATGGTGGCATACCATTGTGCTTATAATATTGTGAGATTTGGATGGGTTGGGTGATTCATTTACCCAATTGTGTTTTGGGTGCAAAAATGTACCTAATCTCTTCACCCTCCCAGCATACCTGTTGGATCTCTGATGTCTTTTTAGAAACAAAGGAATACAGAACATAAGCAGAGCTCTGCTGGATCAGGCCAAAGTCCCATCTATTCCAACATCCTCTTCTCACAGTGGTCAACTAGATGCCCATAGAAAAAGCCTGCAAGCAGGACCCGAGCAGGCACTGGTTGCCTTATTGTACAGTATATGAATTTATCAACCCTCCCTTTAAAGCAATCTAAGTTGGTGACCATCATTAAATCTCGTGGAAGCAAATTCTGTATTTTAACTATGTTGGCTATGAAGAAAGTGCTTCTTCACACTGGGCTTGTCCACACTTCTGCTTGTGCTGTGCCTAGGAAGCACAGGTCTGAGTGGTTTTCCACTTGACCCATGCTTTCTAGGAACAGGTACGAGAAGGTTTCCCCCTTGCCCCACTCCTTTCCAAGGGAAAACCTGCTCTTTAGTGATAGATCAGAACAATGAGAGAGCTCCACTACTGAGGCCTCTCCTAGGTTCTTGTTTAAAAACCTGGTGCTAAAAGCACCAACTGGCAGGTGGGTCTGGCTGCCATTTAAATTCCCCACAATGCCATTGAGCATTTGTGAGAAAATAAATTAGTGGCTAGCCCCAGCCACATGTCCATGTTTAGACTGGTGCTGTTGCCTACCACTGTTGCCAGGTAATCCCACCAGGATGTATAAATGTAGAAGAGCACTTATTGACAGAGGAAGGGGCCCAGCATTTCAGGATGTCTAGGGCACCCTGAAATGTGAAACTGAAAGTGATTCTCTCTATGTAAAGGTTAAAAAAAATAATGATTCCTTATGACTATAATGCCCATGATGCAGTGCTATTGTGAGTGAATTACACAGAGGTTGTATGAGGTTATGGCTGTAATCCTAAAGACTGTTGTCTGGAGTTAAAGCCCAACAATCTCAGTGGGAATTACTTCTGAGTAAACTTGCCTATATGTGTTCTCTAAATATAGCAAATATGGGATTAAATATAATAAGTGGAGTAGTGAAAGAAAGCTAACAAGAATCATGATGGGGTTTTGTTGCCAAAATCCATGGCTCGGGCGGAAAAAGCCTCTTGCACATTTTGTGACGGAATTCTGCAGGGAAGCCTTGCACATCCCTAATTATATTTTTACTTATTAAATGTCTTACTTAGAAGCTTTGCATTTAACCTGATTTTAAAAGAGAGGTTTTGTTTCAAGTTGAAAAGACAGAAGCGGGGGGATGAGGAACATAGGCTGCTACGTGATGAAGCAATAGTCTGTAAATTCCTTTATTCCGCTGAGATGTTCTGTTTTGCACAAAGCTTCAGAATGCATACATGGGAGCCTGACTGTTAGCCAAGGTCTGTCAGGTCAAATATCCACTTTTCGAAAAGACCCTTGAGCACATATTGCTGTAAAGGAGCCATTAATGCTTATCAGGAAAAAGGCTGCAAGAAAGAAAGAAAGAAAGAAAGAAAGAAAGAAAGAAAGAAAGAGAGGAAGAGTCATAGTTCAGTGGCAGAGCATACACTTTGCATGCAGAAAGTTCCAGGTTCAATTCCCTGTGTCTCCAGCTAGCACTGCCTGAAACTCTACACAGCTGCTGCAAGTAGGTGCTTACAGTATGGCCCATTGGTCTGACTCAGTAGAAGGCAGCTCCCTATGTCCCTGTGCTACTTGATGTAGCAGGGAAGCTGATATTGGCACCAACAGCAACTTCCTTCCTGCAGGAGGTATCTTTAGGGAAGCAGTTTTTTTCAGAACCACAGCATGGGGAGAAATCTGTTACTTGGCCCTCAAGAAATTTCTTCCTGGCAAGCAGGTCACACAGTGGTTCTCAGCCTGTGGGTCCCCAGATGTTGTTGAACTACAACTCCCATCATCCCTGAGCTCTGGCCTTGCTAGCTAGCGGTGATGGGAGTTGTAGTTCAACAACATCTGGGGACCCACAGGTTGAGAAAGGCTTAGACCATTTCACTGTCAAAGAGCTCTTGTTGTCAGAATGTTTAGTCAGAATCCCCTTTCTTGTAATTTATATCCATTGGTTTGGGTGCTACCTTCCGGGGCAGCCAAAAACAAGCTTGCTCCATCTTTCATGAGACAGCCTTTTAGATATTTGAGAAAGGCTGTCAAATCACTTTGTGTGTCCTTGTGTGTAGAAACCTCTGGCTTTTGCATGGCTGGAATGCAATTTACCATACCAATTACTCTGCCCACTTTTGTCCCTGACCCTGCCCTCCACTGGCATGTGGAACCTGTCAGGTTCCCCATGAGTATGTGGTCTTTGGGTTGAAAAAATGTGGGCAACCACAAATTGAATTCAGCAACGGCCCTACTTAGCCTCTTCCTCAAGGTTAGGCAGGAAGAGAACAAAGTTATGAGTGACACCTCCTCTCTCTCACATAATCTTTGGGCCATTCTGTGACAATGGCTGGAGTCAAGGACTAGGTGTCCACCTTATCTTTGAATTTCCTGCCTTTTGTTTGTGAGTGTAATGCAATGCTCTGGTTATTAGCTACACGGGGCAGGAATTTTGCTAGTGTTCTCTTATTAAAATGGGCTGTTTATACAATCCATTACATCTCCTTGTATACTTCCCTTCCTCTGTCTCTGTGATTTCTTTTGCTTTAGTGATTTTATAATTAAATTCTCTTCACACAATAAGGAGTTATCATGATATATCCCATTTATTGTGAACAATTTATAAAGAACTTTTGATGTGCAAATGTTTATGGCCATTCCATACTCTCCAGCATTTCCCAGATGAGAACAGAGACAGTCTTGCAGAAAATACAAGGAGGGAAAAATTAATGACAGAAAATTAAATGCAGATTTATTTATTTATTTTTGCAGGATGGGTGTGTGAGTAATTCATCTACTATCAATGCAAGGTTTGGTGTCTGAACACCCTCTTCCCCTTTATACATTGTTGAAGACTCTTCATAGGCTGCTATATAGTTGGGCAACTGAATGTGGGCCTCTAGGGCTCCTTACCTGGTCGCCAGACCTCTCCCCAGGCCACACCTTCACTGCCCTGCATTGTAATCTCCTTGAGTGTTTTTGGCTGGCTGGAATGTGTTCCTGAACTTTGATAATAGCTTTTGTGTGTCTTGATGAAGGATGTGTATGTGTAGAAACTAGTCTGTTGTACAAAGGTAAAATCTGCCTTGTTGCTCTGCTCCACTTTTTGAGCCGTCATGTGGCTCTTGGAAGCCCCCCGCCCCAAGGCATGTGGCCCTCAAGCTAAAGAAGGTTCCCCAGTCCTACGTAAACCAACCAGAATAGTTCACTTGAATGCACACACACTGAACGATGACAACGAAACGGTGCAGAACTGGCACTATTACAGGGGCCGTATAATACTCATTCAAAATAAAAGATAATAGTTCAAAAGTAATGAAACTATAAAAAATGAAAAGAATTAAAATGCAAATAGAGAAAACAACACATCAATATTAAACATCCTTTCCTTAAAAGCAGCCAGTTCCCAAAGACCTGTCTTGAAAGAAACAGTTTTTACCTGCAGATGGAAAGTTAACAAGGAGGGTGCGAGGCTAGTCTCTCTAGGAAGGGAGTGCAAAGTCAAGAGGAAAAGCCACCAAGAAGATGCTTCTTCCAAAACCTGAATACGAAGATGAGGTTGGCACATTTGGATCAAAATAGGGCTCCTTTGAGATGAGCCCCCTGAAGCAATTTGAAGCAAATACCGCCCCCCCCGATATTTAAAGATGTCCAGAGTTTTAAAAATGCATGACCTAAGCCAGACAGCCTGTCAACAAAATGATAGGGCGCAGGGAAATGCCATATAAGGGAAACATCAGCATGGGGAGAGGGAAAGGAGTAGAGCTGGAGTTTGCTCATTGAGAAGTTTATCTATCTTCCAATCCACCCAACACTCTCCACTCACAATGTTTGTGGGGAGGGATGCTGATTCTATAAATCTTTTATCTCAGTGCCTTTCCTCCCCATCTTTGGCAAGTTCTCTGAACTAGCTCTTTAAGTGGAGTTTGTTGGTGGCATTTTTATTTTAGTATTGTCTCTTATTTATCCTTAACACAGCCTTTCTACCTGCTGGTTTCTTCTTCATTCTTTTGCATCCTTCCCAATCCATCCCAGTCTTCTTAGGCAGGGTCACTGCCCTCAATCACATCATCTGGCTTAATTCTGGCCATAGGGGAAATCCCACCCCCACCCCCATTTTATTTACAGCTTTCAGAATCCTATGCATTTACCCTTCACTTAAAAACCACCCCATCAGTGTTTTTCTATCATCTTCCATCCTTCACAATTCAGCATAGTCCCTTCTTTATTATATAAAAAAGTACTGCAACATGTCTATGTCTTAATAATTAACCTATACAGTGGTACCTTGGGTTAAGAAGTTAAGAACTTAATTCGTTCCAGAGGTCTGTTCTTAACCTGAAACTGTTCTTAACCTGAAGCACTACTTTAGCTACTGGGGCCTCCTGCTGCCACTGCGCCACCAGAGTACAATTTCTGTTCTCAACCTGAAGCAAGGTTCTTAACCCGAGTTACTATTTCTGGGTAAGCGGAGTCTGTAACCTGTAGCGTATGTAACCCAAGGTATCACTATAGTCATTAGTTTGGCAAATTTCCCCTCATCCTTTCATCCATGTCTCCCTTTGTGCCCAGGCTCAGCTAGCCTTCATGTGGGCTCCACTCTTCCCTTTCAAAGCATTTCCTGAGCCCAAATCAAATGTTATTCATAGAATTTCAAATATTGCAGCCCATTTGATACACCCCACAATTTAAGGTGTCTTTACTAGCACACAAGACCTGAAAGGTTTGGGAGCCAAGCAGTGTTAGAAACAGATATGAAAGCTAGGAGCTAAATGGCACCTTAAACTTAGGTTATGGGCACAACAATGGAAAGCCTAGGGTTTTTTTTATATGTAACAATACAAAGCTGAAAATGAATAACTGCAGCTTAAATATTATGTTCATTTTTCACATGGTCTGCCCACCCCCCTAATATTCATAAGAAGGTCTCTTCTCCAGTCTTCAGAGAGTAGCTGGAAGTGGGGAGGCAGAAAAAGGTCCACTTTTCCATCCACTCTGCAGTTTTAATCTGAAATCTTAGGCACAGTACTGCACCCAGAGCTCAGAAACTGCTCGCGCTAATGAAATTCCCTGTCGCAAAATGTGTGTAGAACAATGGGAGTTTCAAACACTAGAGCCAAGTACCTAATATCAACCATCTCAGGTCCTATGACTGGCAGGTGATGTTTTTGCTGGGTGCTGTTCTGAACTGTGACAGCGCCTTCTCAGTGGTGGCTCCCTATTGGTCTCCCTGGCTTCCCTAGTAAGGTCAGTCTATCTCCCTTGTTATTAATGTTCAAGAGGAATTAAAAAACATTCCTTTTCATCTAGGCTTTGGAAAGATACTGTCGCTGGCAACTTTGAAATTACAGTGGTACCTCCAGTTGCAAATGGGATCCGTTCCTGAGGTTTTTGCTATCTGAGGATCACTGTTATACGCATGGGCATGGCGGTATACCGCTTCTGCACATGCACATGTGGCGAAACACTTCCAGGTTTGCTGCTTTTGCAACCTGAAGTTTATGTTACCGGAGGGTAACATAACCTGAGGTGCTACTGTATAATCTGTATAATCTGTGAGCATACATGACTGTTAAACATGTTTTAAGATGCTGCATCCACCTAAGCCTACTCAGAGTAATGGGCCTAAGTTAGTTGTGTCCATTAATTTCAATGGGTCTACTCAGGGTAGAACTAATGTTCGATACTGCCCAATGATTTAAAATTGTGTTTAAATCTTTTAACTGCATTTTTATTTTTTTTAATTGCATTGTTTTACTACTTTGCCTCTCTGGGGTCCTTAGGGAGGAAGGGCCGGAACAGAAGTGTAATAAATCAATAAATAATTATGTTTGGTTAGTCACATGCCTGCCTCGGATCAAAACCAGAGTGTCTTGCACCATTCAGCCATCAAGCTCGACAGGACCATGTGACCTGGCCTTTATGAAAAAGAAGCTACAGCAACGTCTTTTGAAAGAGCACTGCAAAGATGCAAAGAGCCAGGGCCGTAAGAGAAGAGAGAATGCTGTCTGCCACAAGAGAGCCTGATGATGAAAGCCACCAGTGATTAAAAAAATATTTAATACCAATTAACATGGCAAGCCTATAATATCTACTTATCTAAACTGCTTGGGAATTATCCGCTTTTCACCCCCTAACCTACCCGCTAATTTTCACCAAAAAACACAGGTCAGGCTTTAGCTACCCCAATTAGTTATTTGGATGCCACACAAAGAAGAGGCAGCGTGGTTATCACAAAAAATGAGAGAGGGGAAGAGAATCGGCAAATCTTAGACATTGTGTTAAAACAACAGATTTTAGGGTGTTTGATTTACCATTCAGCTCCGCGCAGCTGCAGCTTGGGAAATCGGAAACATGCCAAAGAAAAGATGCTGGGGTGTTTAAAAAAATACACACAGGGAGGGAAAAAAGGAGGAGAGAGAAAGAAAAGAAAAGCAGAAGAAAGGGAAGTCAAAGATATTTGCAAATTTAACTAGATTTTAAAGTCAGCCTTGGAGAAATAAACCCACAGAGGTTTCCTGTGCGCAGTTTGCTACTAGCTTCTCTGCATGCACAGGTTTCAGCTAGTCGTTTATAGGACACATCAAAAACCTAAAAAACAAAAAACCCAATCTTCTTCCAGTTGCTTATTAATTTATTCACTAATAATAATAATAATAATAATAAATTTTATTTATATCCCGCCCTCCCCAGCCGAAGCCGGGCTCAGGGCGGCTAACAACAATAAAACAGTACAAACAACACTTTAAAATCATTCATTATAAAATTAATTAATTCAAGCCACTGGCAACCATTGGGCCAGAGCTCTGCGAAGATTGCCAATGGAGGGAGTCAGGCTGTGCCCTGGCCAAAGGCCTGGTGGAACAGTTCTGTCTTGCAGGCCCTGCGGAAAGATGTTAAGTCCCGCAGGGCCCTGGTCTCTTGTGACAGAGTGTTCCACCAGATCGGAGCCACGGCCGAAAAAGCCCTGGCTCTAGTTGAGGCCAGCCTAACTTCTCTGTGGCCTGGGACCTTCAAG
Organism: Podarcis tiliguerta; assembly: GCF_965153285.1. Classification (NCBI taxonomy): domain Eukaryota; kingdom Metazoa; phylum Chordata; class Lepidosauria; order Squamata; family Lacertidae; genus Podarcis; species Podarcis tiliguerta. The sequence goes on from NC_139541.1 coordinate 46,853,651, forward strand.
GTGTTTTTATTTGAAGACCGTAAGTTTCTCTGTGGGGCATACCAGGAGAGGCAGTCCCGTAGGTACGAGGGTCCTAGGCCGTATAGGGCTTTAAAGGTTAAAACCAGCACCTTAAACCTGATCCTGTACTCCACCGGGAGCCAGTGCAGCTGGTATAGCACCGGGTGAATGTGATCTCGCAGCGAAGACCCCGTAAGGAGTCTCGCTGCAGCATTCTGCACTCGCTGGAGTTTCTGGGTCAGTCTCAAGGGCAGCCCCACGTAGAGCGAGTTACAATAATCCAGTCTGGAGGTGACCGTCGCGTGGATCACAGTGGCTAGGTCAGGGCGAGAGAGGTAAGGAGCCAACTGCTTAGCTTGGCGGAGATGGAGAAATGCCGCCTTTGTTGTAGCTGCAATCTGCGCCTCCATGGAAAGGGAGGTGTCGAAGATTACACCCAAACTCTTAACGGACGGTGCTGGCACTAATTGCGCCCCTGCAAGAGATGGGAGTTGCCCCCCCAATCCCATATTGTCCCGTCCCAGCCACAGGACCTCTGTCTTCGAAGGATTTAACTTCAACCGGCTCCCACGTAGCCATCCAGCCACAGCTTCCAGACATCTGGTCAGTGTGTCTGGGGCCGAGTCAGGATGGCCATCCATCAACAGATAGAGTTGGGTGTCATCAGCATACTGATGGCAACCCAGCCCAAAACTCCGGACAAGCTGGGCGAGGGGGCGCATAAAGATGTTGAAAAGCATCGGGGAGAGTATCGCACCCTGAGGTACTCCACACACCAAGGAGTGGCGCGATGACAATTCCCCCCTAAGCTCCACCCTCTGTCCCCGACCAGAGAGAAACGAGCGCAGCCATTGAAGGGCTGTGCCCTGAATCCCCACGTCGGCAAGGCGGTGGTCCAGAAGTTCGTGATCGACCATGTCAAAAGCTGCTGACAGATCTAGAAGAATCAGCAGCCCCGACCCACCTCGATCCAGCTGTCTACGAATATCATCTGTTAGGGCAACCAGAGCCGTCTCGGTCCCATGACCAGCGCGGAAGCCGGACTGGAATGGGTCGAGAGCCGATGTTTCATCCAGAAACCTACCAAGCTGTTCAGCAACCGCTCTCTCAATCACCTTACCCAGGAACGGAAGATTCGAAACTGGGCGGTAATTGGATAGATCTAAAGGATCTAATGATGTTTTCTTTAAGAGCGGGCGCACCACTGCCTCCTTCAATTCTCCTGGGAATGTCCCCGTGCCGAGGGACAAATTGATGATATCCCCCAGGAGGGCCCGCACCTTGTCTGGACACGCTCTAATCAGCCAAGACGGGCACGGGTCGAGAGGACAGGTGGTGGGCTTTCCAGCTCGGAGGAGTTTGTCCACATCGGCTGGGGATATCCGGTTGAAGTGGTCCAATACTGGACCCGAGGACAGTCGAGGGGCCTCCAGTTCCTTTATTGTATCCAAATTGGCAGGGAGGTCATGGCGGAGCAACAAGACCTTCTCCGCAAAAAAGCTCGCAAATGCCTCACAGCTATGTGTCAAATTGTTATTTAAATTTGGCTGTCCCTCAAGGGACGTTAAAGACCTGATTATCCTAATAATTGCGCCGGGCGAGAGCTAGCGGATGCAATGGAGGCCGAGAAGTAAGACTTCTTAGCAGCCTTCACCGCCATCTCGTAGGTTTTCATAAAAGCCCTATAAGATGTTCTTGAGGCTCCGTCACGGGCACCCCACCATACTCGCTCTAGCCATCTGAGGTCCCGCTTCATTTTCCGGAGCTCCTCAGTAAACCAGGGAGCCCGGTTTCTGCGGGGTCGCAGAGGGCGCTTAGGTGCGATCTCATCGATGGCTGCCAGGAGCTGGATATTCCAGCCCTCAACAAGCTCAGTCAATGAGTCGCCAGGGGGAGCAAGGTCCCGCAAGGCTTGGCGGAATCTATCAGGGTCCATCAACCTCTGCGGGCGAGCCCAAATTGGCTCGCCACCTAAGCAGGGTGGGGGTGGAAAGTCAATCCTGGCTTTCAGAGCGTAGTGATCAGACCATGGTACCTTCATCGAAGGAGACATGATCACATCTATACCTACGCCAAAGATCAAATCCAGCGTGTGGCCTGCTTGATGTGTGGGGCCCGAAACAAACTGGGAGAGCCCTAGTGTCGCCATGGAAGACACCAGGTCCAGAGCCTGTGAGGAGGGAGTGGCATCAGCATGGGTGTTGAAGTCCCCCAATACCAATAGGTTAGGGAGCTCCAAGGCCCAGCCGGCCACCGCCTCCAATAGGCCTGACAGGGTGGCTGCTGGTGCGCTAGGTGGCCGGTACACCAGCCAGACAGCCAAGCTCTCCTCGGAGCCCCACACTAGGCCAAAACATTCAATGCCGGGGATCGATGGCGATGGTAGAGCCCTGAAAGGACAATCTTCCCGGATTAATAATGCCACCCCTCCCCCCCGGCCCACAGTCCGCGACTGGTGGAGGACGGAGAAACCCGGGGGCGCCATCTCTCGCAAGGTAACTGTTGCCCCTTCGCGCACCCAGGTCTCCGTCACACAAGCCAGGTCGACCCCCTGCGAGATAAAGAAATCTTGCAGGGTGGCGGTTTTTTTGCCTATAGACCTGGCATTGCACAACACCAGTGACGGAGGTGAGTAATCCTTGCTCACCCTACCCTCGTCCCTCGGGATGAGGCGCAGATTGGAAGGGGTACGAGCATATCCATATCTCGATCCCCTTCGCCTATAATATCTGCCCCCACCGCCATACCTCCCTCGCCCCTCCACGGTAGGAATCCCAAGCCTCATAGTAGCCTCCATTGATGGCAATTAGTGTTATTCTTCCGCAGCCTAACACAATAAAACCTTTAAACAATAAATACAAAAAACAAAAACAGCCCAGAAACAATAAAACAATACAAATAAAAACTGCCAAAATTACAGATTCATCAAAAACTAACAAATTCCCAAGCCCACCCAAACATCCATCCCACCCCCATATATAAAAAATCTAAAGGGAAAGGGAGATTTTAAAACATGTTAAAAAGAACTCTGGACCCCTCCGGGTCCTCCTGGGCAGTAGCAGCATCAGAGGCAACAACTGTCCTTGTGAGGCCCCACCCTGTAAGGGCCAGATAGTAAGTGGCAGGAACAGTCCTTGTGAGGCCCGTCAGGCCCCGCCCTGGGCCAGGTGGTAAGTGGCAGAAGGGAGCAGGGCCCTCAGGCACTCACTCAGGGAAGTCCTCCTGGGCAGCAGGCAGCAAGCAGTCCTTATGAGGCTTCAGGCCCCGCCCCAGGCCAGATAGTAAGTGGCAAGAGCAGGGCCCTCAAGCACTCACTCAGGAGAGTCCTCCTGGGCAGCAGGCAGCAAGCAGTCCTTGTGAGGCTTCAGGCCCCGCCCCAGGCCAGATGGTAAGTGGCAAGAGCAGGGCCCTCAAGCACTCACTCAGGAGAGTCCTCCTGGGCAGCAGGCAGCAAGCAGCAAGCAGTCCTTGTGAGGCTTCAGGCCCCGCCCCAGGCCAGATGGTAGGTGGCAAGAGCAGGGCCCACAAGCACTCACTCAGGAGAGTCCTCCTGGGCAGCAGGCAGCAGGCAGCAAGCAGCAAGCAGTCCTTATGAGGCTTCAGGCCCCGCCCCAGGCCAGATGGTAGGTGGCAAGAGCAGGGCCCACAAGCACTCACTCAGGAGAGTCCTCCTGGCAGCCACTAAAAGAGTTCTATCCTGCCCTTACCAAAATATGGTCTCCAGGCGGTTTGCGAAAGGGAGGCGTTATAAAAACATAATGCATATGAACAGGAAGATTAAAATCATTCTTATAACTTACATAATTAACAACACCACAAAAATTATGTAACCCATCAGTTTCTAAATGATGGATGAAAGAGATGGGTTCTTACATGGTATCTAAACTAATATAAGGTTGTGGTAAGATGCCCCTCAGTGAGGTCATTCCACAGACAGGGAGTCACCACTTCATGGCTTCTGCACTTCATTAAAGTCAGTGACCACCAGGAGAGCATCTTCTGCTGATCTTAACAGGTGTGTAGGTTGAGACGGGAGAAGGTGTTCTCTCAGAAAGTTTGGGAAAACCTGTCATCTAATCACCTGAACTAGTTGTTGTTCACCATAGGTGATCAGCTAATGGCCATTTATAATACCTATTAAAGCTATTCTGAAAGAACCTGTGGGCAATGGTCAAAGCTGGGCTAAGATCAGTAGTGAATCCTACTATTGCTACCCAGACAAAGTTCCAGCCTGAAAAGGAAGCCTTTATAGTTCTTCCAGAAGAGGAGGAGCTATTGGCTAACCTAGTGCTCCAGAGCAAGTGTGGTGTGGTCTCATTGGACTAGGATCTGGGAGACCAAGGTTCATATCCCCACTCAGCTCCCTAAAGATCACTGGGTGACCTTGGGCCTAACCTATCTCACAGGGTGGTTGTGAGGATAAAATGGGGAGCAGGAGAACCATACTGCACAAGCTCCTTGGAGGACAGGTAGGTTATAAATAGAATATTTATCCAAAGTCTGGGGAGGGGTTTTTAACATACAAACTTTTCCACTTACACATTATTGAGCACCAATAAAAACCTGGGAGAAAGGAACTGAAATAATTTTAACACTCGGGTATGAGCGGTGGTGTAATGGATTGGCATTGTCCACCAATGTGGTTGAGGACTAATAGCAGCTGTGAGCACGTTTAAAGAACTTAGCAAAGAGTCAGTATTAAAAGAAACAGACTAGATGTGAAAAATCACAGATACACACACAAACAAAATTGGGGGGGGGGGGGGGCGAGCAACAGACAATACTTATTATAACCCAGTGTGGTGTAATGGTTAGATTGTCTGCCTAGAACCTGCCTGGGAGACCAGGGTACTAATCCCCACCTGGCATTGAAACTCACTGGATGAAATTAGGCCTGTCACTGCCTTCCAGCGTAACCTAATTCACAGGGTTGTTGTGAGAATAAAATGGGAAGGTGGAAAACCACACTTCTGGGAAAGAGGAGATAGGATAGTCATATTCAAATATCTAAAGGGCTGTCACATGGATGATGGAGCAAGCTTGTTCGTCCTGCGATGGAGGGTAGGACCCAAACCAATGGCTTCAAGCTACAAGAAATGAGATTCTGATTAAACATCAGGAAGAATTTTCTGATGGTAAGAGCTATTTGACTGGAACAGACTCCCCCGGGAGGTTGTGGACTCTCCTTCCTTGCAGGTGTTTTAGCAGAGGTTGGATGGCCATCTGTCATGGATGTTTTAGTTGAGATTCCTGCATTGCAGGGGGTTGGACTAGATGACCCTTGGGGGTCCCTTCCAACTCTACAATTCTATGATTCTTTATGCCACCATGAGCTCTTTGGAGGAAAGGTGGAATACAAATATTATAAAAAGATAAATAAATAAGGTCTTATGTTGAATTCATGGCAAAACTGAGAAAGAGTCTCATAAACTTTGGATAGCTGCTGCCATTCAGAATACACAATACTGAGCTAAATGGCCAAAGGTCTGACTTAAACTATTCCCTATGTTCCTTATGTACATGCATTTGTTTTAAAACACATCCTGTTTTTTTCTGTTTCAACAACATTCAAAGTAACTAACAAAATAAGTATCAGCTACACGCAAAAGAAAGCAAATACAATAAAAAATTATATTTCAATAACCAACATTTGCTTAACATTTATCTTCAGCCAAGTGTACAATATACACTCTATACAATACACTCTCTGGTTATCTTCAGAAGTTTAATATCCTAGACCAAGTTGGCTCAGAATAGGCGGAGGTGCTGCCATTTTAGGGTTCAACAGGGAGTGTAAAAATAAATAAATCAGAATTAGAAAAGGAACTGAAAGAAAAACGAACAGCAGGCTTCAAAATCCTGGTCTTGGACACATTCAATATTAAATTGGGGGGAAAGCAGCCCTTTTTAAGAGCCATATTCCCCGCTCTCTAAATGATGCACCTGGCCAGAGTTATAGCACAACACCATAAGTGCTTTGGGATCTGTTCATATAGCACATCTCACTCTATAAAACCTTTACAGCATGGCAGTCCTGGTCAACCGCAGCCATAAAAGAATACCAGGGTGATGATGCTATATAAATGGATCTCCCAGTTCTTGGCTGCTGGTCACCTGCATTTCTGCACACAGCACCGCTGAACTCACCCTAAAGAGGTTTGAAATTTTGCAGAAGGATCTCATTTATGGTACAGTTGTGGGATCACTTTATGATGCATGTGCTCAGTCAGCCATCTTTTGTGCTAATCCAGGGATGGGGAACCTTAGGCCTGCGGGCCAAATGTGGCCCTTCATGGTCTTCCTATGTGGCCCTCAAGACCCCCCCTAGGTTGCACAGCTGCATGAGTCATAGCTCACCAGTTATGCGTTTCAACTTCCTTGAGTGTTTTTGCTTAGCAGGAATGTCATTGCACTTTTATAATGCCTGTTGCTCACCTGAATCGAGGATAGAGAGGGATATTGTCAGTCTGAAGTGCCTACTGTAGAAAAGGAGCATTCATTTATTTTTACTGTATATGAAAGTATTTATATATCACCCTCTTGCAAAACATCAGGGCAGTGTATTTAAAAATTATACAGAACGATCATTAAAATAACTGGCCACTCAAAAAAATTCTGAACAGCTGCATAGGTCTGTCAGCATAAAAATAAAAAGCCTTGAAGAGATGCTTGAAAGTCAAAAATGAGGTTGCCTCACATCTCTACTGGAATGGAGCTCCACAGCATCAGAGCAGTGACACTTAAATTTCCCGAAAGTCTTCTTACCTGAAAAATTTCTGCTTTATGTGATCTTTTCACAATGTAAAAATCACTTCTGGAAATCTAGAGGAATCTTGTAGAAGTTTAGTGCCAGTTCCCATGTTAATTGCTTACAGGGGAAAAATATGTCTGCAACCCCATTAACCCAGAAAAAAACATGGGCGTTTCGCTCTGTCCCTGCTTCTTTTCATTGCTCATAACGCCACCACTCACATGAGAAAATTTGGGGTAATATCCCAGCATATAGTTGTTTCTCACTGTTGTTCATGGGTGAATCATGAGTGAGCAGATGTGCATAGAGGGTGCTGACATGTCCAGTGATGTCTAGTGTTGTGTCAGACCATGGCTAGTGGTGTGAATGAAATTCAGTTTGACATGGCAGTATACCAATCAAAAAGCCACAGTTCCAATACGCAACAAGTAATGCAGTGTGAAAAGGAACATTAGGAACAGGGGCAGAAGCGCTAGCATTCTAACCAGGAAAACTAACGTAATCATCCCCGTGTCCGAATGCACCCTACTTGAGGTCAGTAAAGTAACAGCACGCCTCCGTATGAGCTCAGTTACTGGGCTGCGAGGCAAGAGTTCCAGTGATCCTTAAGGAATCATGGACCCAAGTTGCTCAGGGCATGGTACAGCAACACTTTCTTGAAACTAGCCTAGCAGCCAGTGTAGATGTTTTAGCAAAGATTTCACATGCTGTCAGTCGTCTGCCCGCATCAGCACTTTAGCCATTGCATTCTGCACTAACCAGAGCTTCTGGACATCAGTGGTTTGATGAATGCAGTTGTTGATTTAAATATTTTTAGGCCACCTCTTAGGGCAAACATCCTCCCTCAGAGTAACTCAGATAAAAACTTTGAGACACAATAGACACAATCAAAAAAATTGCAGTGACTGTGAACCAGTCGTTTAAAACAGCATTATATATTCCAACAACAACAGACCAGCATCATATGATTAAAAATTGGCAAGGAGACTTTAAAACAGTGTCATAATGGCAGAACCATAAAGACTTCAGGGGAAAGCCATTCATTTATTTATTACATTTCTATACCACCCATATAATCAAATTCTCTGACAGGGTTACAGACCTTTAAAACACAGAATAGAATACAACACTGAGAAGATAAAAGAAGACTAAAACCAATTGTAAATAAATCAAGACAGCCAAGACCTATACAACTAAGGAGCATTTTAAAACCAAAATAAAAAAGCAAGAGGAGTAATAATTTAGTGTAGTGATCTAAAGGTATGAAACATAGATGTACCATTATAATTAAAATTTAAAATCATGGGAGAATAAAAAGGTCTTCACCTGACACCTAAAAGTCCATAGCATCAGCTTCAGGTGAGGCGCTCTAGTGAGGTCATAGTATACATGGGGCACTACCACTGAAAATGCCCTTTTCCTGGTAACCATTTGCCATACCTTAGTAGGCTGGGGAAGCCTATATTCCTGCATATAGATTTGTGCACACAGGAATGATGTATTGAAACTGGGGGAAGCACCATCATGCCTGATCCCATCCATGCATTTAATATACACACACTTTAAGAATAAATAGGAGCTGTATAGTATAGTTCCTGGGTTGGCGTGAGTCCACACGGAACAATCCAAGGTCCCCCAAATCACCGGGGGGGGGGGGGAATAAGACTATACCATTGTATCACCTTGGCACCATCACTTACAGGTGAAACAAGTTCTTGCACACAAGCTTTGAATTTTAACAAGACTTTGGGTAGCAATGTTTCTACTTGGCTCATGGATTTGACTCCCTCCCTGTTAAGGCACATTATAAGAAGTCAACTGCCATTAGAATTTACAAACAGATGAAGAAAGAGAGAGAAAAAGGACACATATTAACAAGAAGTCTTAATATAGCCAAATAAATATTTATGAATGCTATCTAAATAGATGCAAATACCACATAGATATATCAGCTTAGTTTCAGCATGAGCCCCATCATTAAAGTGCAGTTGGCTTTCTAGAACATTTAGAAAAGGCATTTCAGTGGAGGGAGCAACATGTTTCAGAGACTGACCCCTGGAAACTCTTCTGTTTGCGTCTGGTCTTCAGCTCAGTAAAAAAGATTTCCTATTGAGGGATTATCCAGGAAGGCCTTGGTCTACTATTGTAGGTTGTGACCTTAGTTATGGGACTTTATCTTGCATACCAATTGGGATGTCATGTCACTCCATTTAAAGTATAACTTGGAAACTAATTAAAAACAAAGATTTAATGCTTACCAAAGGATTCCTGGTGAGTTTAGGATGACTTGACTAGGTTGTAAAAGGTAGATTAGGCAGACACTGCCCTGCCACCTTCATTTTCCTACTCATGTGAGTAACCCTCTTGGCACACATTTACAAAGCTTTCTTGTTTAGCAGAAGGAGGCCAGACCTTGCAGGCTTCTTTTGGCACTCTCTGCCTGTCTCCAGCAACTTTATCAACAGAGATATTTTAAGTGGATTTCTTCCATTTGAAACAACCAAGGCAAATGTCTTGAATGTGTAGAAGATGACACAGCAGAGGGGGCAAGGCTTGGCAGTGCGCCCCTGCCTTCTTTCGTGTGTTTGTTTACAATTCGGGTCTACCAACCCTGCACCAGCCGGCTCCTCCTATGGCTCCTGCAAAACGTCTCAGTAAATATCTCCTCATAAATCCCACATGAAATGAGATTGATGGGTGGTGCCCACACCATTTTGTGTTCGTGTGTCTTGTTCTGCTTTTCAGATGTGGCAGCCATTTTGTGGCGCCCACGGCACTTCCCCAACATTCCACATCTACCCACTGCCCCTCAAATGGTGGACCGAATGCCTGAATAGGCCTTGCAATTGCCCTGAGAGGACAGCAAACGGCTAATTATTTATTATTGTTGTGTTTTTATTCCTAGGAAGAAGTACTTGAGGGATTTTATGCCTCAGATGCCAAAATAACTTGGCCAGCTGGGGTAGCATGAGCCTTGACTTCGGAAGTTGAGAGGGAGGGGCAACTGTTTTGTGTTCCTCTTCAGCAGGGCTTTTCTTCCTCTGGAACTCACCAGAACTCAGTTCTAGCACCTCTCAGCTGGGCGCTGTTGCTATTGTAAGGGAGGCATTCACTGTGAGTTCCAGCACTTCTTTTTCTAGAAAAATAGCACTGCTTCAGGCAGCAAAATGGCTCAGACTAGCCCTGTTTGTAGTGTTTCTGGCAACATCTGCACTATACATTTGCCCAAGCTCCCCCCCCCCAAATAAAACCCCTGGAGCCAGCTCTGGTTATAATGCAGTTCTCCCATGGTAAAAATATGTATTGGGAAGGCACTAAATGAAAAATGGGAATATTTATGTGACAGTATTATTAGGAGGCAAACTGGAAACAAACATTTGACACTCAAGCACTGGAATGCTGTAAAAAATTTAATTAGATGGATACATTAGTCATCTTTACATTAAGGGGTTCATACAGAACATACAAAAAATGCATGCTCTGGTGCTAAAGAAATGTTTAAATCTTTCCTGTAAATACCACTTCCCTCATTATTGGGAAATGAAGTATCAGTGGGACCATTGGCCATGTCTGTGTATTTACAAAATATGGTTGATATGAGATTAACAGGACTTATTGAATGGGTTTCTTCCCTAACCAGCTTACAAAAGCCCATTTTAAATGCAGATTTGTAAAAATAAAAATAAAAAAAATGTTGAAACAGGAGGCTGGCATTATTTATAACTACAGTAATCTCATATAAGATGGAGCTCTTGTAGTGAGATGAAGAAGCAGATCTTCATTGGAACACAACATGGATTGCTCCGATTGAAACAAATCTTGTCTGTTTACAAAGCAAACAGAAAATAAATCCCCTCCCTGAAACTTCAGGGGGGCATGGTAGTATAACATGTTTGGCACAGATGCGATAAAACAGATTTGTTTTCCACCCAAGATTTAAATGTTTGTGAGTCCACAAACTGCCTTGAAGGATTTACAAGAATCCTTTCACATTTGCTTGGGGTAGCTGTATGTCTCCTGTTTGCCATCTGAGGAATATTATACAGTGGTACCTCAGGTTACAGACGCTTCAGGTTACAGACTCCACTAACCCAGAAATAGTACCTCGGGTTAAGATCTTTACCTCAGGATGAGAACAGAAATTGTGTGGTGGCGGCAGCGGGAGGCCCCATTAGCTAAAGTGGTACCTCAGGTTAAGAACAGTTTCAGGTTAAGAACGGACCTTCAGAATGAATTAAGTTCTTAACCCGAGGTACCACTGTATACTGGAAATGAGAAACTGTTGAAGTGTTATTTTTGGACTGGGTTGTCTTGGGACTCACACAAATCCACTCCATCTCTATTCACAAGAACAATGAAACTGTGCAGAAGCAACACTTACACACATACCCTGAGTGGATGGATCTCCTCTGGTCCACTGCAACCTGTTTCCTCTGAAGGAGGTTAGGGTTCTCTGAAAGATGATTTTCCAGCTGTGCAAATTCACCATTAGACACCCCACACTAAAAAGCCAAATAAACACCAAGTGTGCTTTGCTCTTTGTTTACACTCTGGAGGTTTACACTCAGTGGAGGTTTCCTCACAGGATTCCGTAGTTCTACTATATATTTTGGAAAATGATTTATCTGTCTGTTCGTTCTCTATGTGTTTGGACATCTCTCAATATATCATCACCAAACTTGGCATCCGGGTTCCCAGAGTAGTATCTATTGATGGTTGGATGCTGGCCACCATATTGATTCAATATGGTGGACTGCAACATGGCTTTGATGTGACTTCACCTGATTTCTTACATGATGGGACAGGCCCAAACTCAGAAATTACATTATCCATTTAAAAATTACAAAGATTTTTGGTTTCTGAAAATTCCCAGGCAATGCCAGGCACTCCCCGCTACTCTAATATACGGCCATAATTCATTTATGAATCTGACTTAGTTCCGTAACTAACAGGCACAAAAAAGAGTACTTTAATGGTATTTACAAGGATACCCAAAGATAAAGGTGAAGAAGAGGAGGTTTGGGCCAAAAAGAAGTTATTTTGATATGGTTTGGGCAGTTTGTTTTAAGTATGGAAGCTCAGCACATTGTGCCCTTATATAATTTGTGTACATGCCTCCCCATCAGTGCCTGTCATTTAAGTGCTTAATAAACACATACACCTAACTGATTGATGTATGCTGTGGACTACAACTACCATCAGATCCAGTTGCCACAAACAATGTGCAGGGATGATGGGCCTTGGAATCCAACAATTTCTGGAGAGCACCACATCGGCTACCAGTTCTGCCTTTCACAACAAACTCCATACCCTCCTAAACAGAGAAGCCAAAGCAGTGCCTTACAGATGTTGTTCGACTCCAGCACCCATCATCACTGGCCACGTTGGCTAGGATTGATGGTAGATGGAGTCCAACAATATCTGGAGAACACCATGTTAGCAACCCCCATTATAGAATTTCTCCAGCTATCCTTTTCCACTGCCCCATTTTTTTATTTTACCGAGAAGACTCACCTTACTGGTCTGTGCTGCCTACTTATAGTAAACAGTTTGAGAAGGGTCAAAGCACGGGAGGGAACAAAGCAAAACGCAATAAGGACAGTTTGGAATCTGGTGGAGTTTGTGCCTCAGGAAGCAGTAAATCATCCACACATGGCAGGATTGGCAACATGACAAATTGAGTTTAAGGTTAAAGAAGGCTGTTTGCAAATCTATAAAGAGAGTGGGGAGAGGGAAGGGTTGTTTGGACTCTTTGCAGAAAACAGAATTTAGGTCCAATCTGCACATTATGGGGAGGTGCGTAAATGTTGCTGACCTGGGTTATGTGCAGTTCATACCTTCTTATGGAAAATACAAATTTTTTTTGGCATGCATTGCTGATAAGTACCTGGACGCATGATATCGTGGAATATTTATGGCCAAGCTGAGGAAACTAAGTCTCAGGCAGAGCACAGGACATAAGAAGCTGCTTTATACAGAGACACGCTATTGGACTATCAGCACTGACTAGCACAGGCTGTCCAGGTTTTGAGACCAAGACTCTTTTCCCAGCCCTACCTGGAGTTACTGGGGATTGAACCTGGGACCTTTTGCATGCAAAGCAGGTGCTCTGTCACTGAGATATGGCCCTTCTCCTTAAAAAAAAAAAAAAAAAAAGGCTGCACAAACTGAAGACTTCAGTACCAGAACTTATTTTTATAGGAATATGCCATAAGCGACTTAGCAGCAAATATCAGAAAGACCATCCCCTTCTCCCCTCTCAGGTTCTGAGATTGGCATAGGGGGTCATCTTGGGGTGCCTCTGCCCTCAGAGGCTCTGCGGGGGGTGAACCTGGAAGTGGGCATTATTTGTGGTGGTGCTTTGCAGAACTCCGTCCCCACAAAGGTGCTTCTGGCACTTTCATTATACAGTTTCTGGCTTTAAAAAATAGCAAAAGTATATGAAAATGTGGTAAAATGAACTTAAGGTAGGAAGAATGTAAGTCTGAAATGGCAGTTGACAGATTGGTTAATCTCTATCCCAGTAGATGACTTTTAATCTAGACAATTTAGGATATTAAATATGAGGATATGAAATGCAGAGTAGACCTATTATCTAACCCGTATCTGGCTACAGAAACAGGCATGCCTATTCTCTGCCTACTGATCATCATACTATGCTTAGTTTGCCAAATTCTGAAAGTTACTTACAGTCTAACTGCCATCTGAACTAATTGTAAATAGGACCAACGACCTGCAACTAACTAACTAACTAACTAACTAACTAACTAACTAACTAACTACGATAACTAACTGCAATGAAATGGCCGAGGTAAGGGAAAATAATGTATAATGGACTGAAAATGTTTAAAAGACCTGTTTAAAAGACTTGGAACTGATTTAATTCAAATGTAAAGAACAGACCAACAGAGAAGCCCGCAAACACACTGCTCCCAGGGCAAAAGAAGTTACACAGGCAAAACGCAAAGCTTTGTTTCCCTCTTTTATAGACTTTCAAGGCACTTTCCTTGCTGCTGTGATTGGAGGGTTCTGTGTGGAATAAAGGCCTATCAGAGTGTTGTACACTTTAGCTACAATGGGGCCCATTCATTTTCATTTTTCATTTGTTAAAAAAAATGAATGCACACCCCTAATGCTTATTCATTGCACTTGACTCATGAAAAAAGAAAAAGAAGATGCTTCTATCTGAATGCAGCTTTAGGAATGTAGACTCCACAAGCCTTTGTAGGTCAAAATCTGGCAATAAAAGTTGGCTTAATAAAAACACTGTCTTAGTCTCTCTCTCCCCCTCCCTCCCTGGGATCAAAGCCAATGAATAAGTGAGCAGGAGAACTACCTAATGAGCCATTGGCTTGAGCAGTCGGCTTTGGCTGTTTTCAATGTTTGCTTAGCTCTTGTCTGTCCAAAGAGCTGATCACACGGTAAAACTGTTCCCTGCACCGTCCCACATCAGATGGCTAATGGAAGAACACGTTTGACTGTCTCTCCAAAGGAGACAAGGAGGAAGATGAAGGAAGAATCACTGTACCTAAATGTTAACAAAAATGTCCTACTGCTGAAGCTTCTGTTCTCCCTGGAAGAGAAACTGCCACTGGCAAATAGCACTTTGGACAGGGAGAAGGGTTTGGGGGACCATGAACTGCTTTTTCTGAGCACTGTGGTCCTGACCCTGATGAAGCCCATGCAGCTTTAGGATTATTCCTGCTCTCCAGCACATTGAAGGTAGATGGTTGTTTGGTATCAAGGGACGGGGTCTTTTCTGCAGTGGCTCCACCCAATTGGAATCTTATTCCCTAGGAAATGCATATGATCCCATCACTGATGACTTTTAGGAGGACTCTTAAGACATTTTTATTTAAATCCACTCTTTATTAATGGCTTAGTTTTGAGGATCATTAGTGCTGAATTTAAAAGGGTATTATGTAGGTTTTAATTTGACGGTTTAATAAATTATTAACTTTTCTTTTTGTACTCTGACTTGGAATAGCAATGTGCTCTGAAAAGTGGTTTAAATGTCTCTTAATTAAGATAAATAAATAAATAAGTCATCTATTTTGACCCTTTGTTGTTGCTGTTGTTTAGTCATTTAGTTGTGTCCGACTCTTCGTGACCCCATGGACCAGAGCACGCCAGGCACTCCTTGTCCATGGAGTTTTCTTGGCAGGGATACTGGGGTGGCTTGCTGGTTCCTGCTCCAGGTGGATCACGTTTGGTCAAAACTCTCCACTATGACCTGTCCATCTTGGGTGGCCCTGCACTGCATAGCTCATAGCTTCTCTGAGTTATTCAAGCCCCTTAGTGTTATTTTGACCCTTAGTGTTCTATATTTTGCCATTGAAAAAGATGTTGGGGTAGCTGTTAATGCAGTTCTGCCTCCTCATCTGTAGTCTGAAGTAGTTTGACACATGAACAGTGTGGTCTCTCTCCTGGACTTAAAGCAGGTACAGAGTTTTGTGAAGAAGAGCCTGCTCCACCATCAAGGCAGGACTTTGAGGCAGAAGCCCAGGCCCAAACCAGTAGAATGAGAAGGAGGGGGCCTACACAGTAGTGCCATGTGTATGTGTGTATGCCTGCTTTGTCTATTGTCCAGGTGCTATTGCTGATGGGCAACTTCAAGGCCCCTCCTGCTATATCTTTAAATGTACTTGGACTGGGCAACCATTCAAATGGAAGAGGACCATTCTCTATAAAACAGGAAACATGGCTATCCTTGTCGATAACCTCCTTCTCCATGAATTTCTCTAATCCCCTTTTAATGCTGTTTGAGCCCACAGCCGTCACCACTTCCTGTGGCAGCAAATTCCATCAGTTAATGACGTATTGTGTGAAGAAGTACTGATAACAGCTAAGCCCCCTTATTACGCAGCCATTTCAATAGCCATGAGACATAAAAGATGCTGGGAATATAGGAAGCTGCCTTATAAGCAGACCATTGGTTCATCTAGCTTGCTACTGTCCACACTGACTGGCAGGAGCTCTCTAACATTTCAGCCCAGGGTCTCTTCCAACCTTCTCAGGAAATGCCAAGGATTGAACATGAGGCCTTGTGCAAGCAAATCAAATGCTTTTCCACTACCCTATGGTCCTTTCCCCAAGAGCATAACCATTTCAGGAACAATCATGGGAAGCTGCCTTCTACCACGTCTGACTACGATGCCTGTGTTTCACTTCCACTGTCGGAGGCTGAATATCAGTTGCTTGAAAGCTCCAGTGCCGGATTATCAAATAGGCAGAGTAGGCACCAGCTCATACCCTCCAACATTTATCCGATGAAAATAGGGACATCCCATTCCATAAGGATAATTTTACTATTTATATCCCACACATCTTACTGGGTTGCCCCAGCCGCTCTGCGCAGCATCCAACATATGTAAAAACATAATAAAACATCAAACATTTAAGAAACTTCCCTATATAGGATTGCTTTCAGACGGCTCAGGGGTCGGATAACTCCATACCCTCAACATTTCTCAAATGAAATTAGGGACATCCTAAGGAAAGTGGGACATTCCAGGATCAAATCAGAGACTGGGACAGCTTTTCTAAATCAGGGACATCTCTGGAAAATAGGGACACTTGGAGGCTTCGCTGGCCTATGGGCCCCATGCCTTCTAGGGGCCCCGCCACAACGGATCAATATAATATTGATTTGATCTTGAAAGTAAATTACAACCAAGCTTTCTTAGTTCAAGGTTATCCTATTACAGCACACACACAAGGGCCTCCCCTGCCCCCCAATTTTGACTGCTTAGGGGCCTCCGCAGAGTTTAATCAGGCACTAGGAAGCACAAGTGGATAAAGCAGTGGCTCTCAAAGGGTGTGGCGCACCACACTGGTGTGGCAGGAGAGGATGGCAAGTGTGGTGGGAAAATGCAATGACAATCCAAGAAACTTCTAAACACTTCAGTGTAGAACAGAATCATGGAGTTGGAAAGGACTCTGAGGACCATCTAGTCCAACCCTCTGTAACACAGGAATATGCAGCTGTCCCTTTAGGGAATCCAGCAAGTATTAATCTTTTATTTTTTATTAATTTGCAGAATATGAATAGATATCTTTTCAACATAAAGAACTGCTAGGAGTCATTTCTTTTTGTTTTCCAATGCACTTATCAAGGAAAAAACTGGTGTGGAGAGAGGAAAATTTTATTCTGAAAGTGTGGCCCAGAGAAAAAAGTTAGAGAACTCCTGGGATAGAGTGATGCTGTGCTGAGGTCCTGCTTTTTGAGCTTCCCATAGGCATTCAGTTGGCCACTGTGAGAGCAAGAAACTGGACTAGATGGGCCATTGGTCTGGTCCAGCAGAGCTCTTCTTACGACCCGTTGGTTCATCTAGCACAGTATATTGTCTACACTGACTGACAGCAGCTCTCCAGAGTTTCTGACTTGTGGCTTGCCCAGCCCTACCTCGAGAAGCCGGGGATTGGACTTGGGACCATCTGCATGCAAATCAAATGCTCTGCTGCTGAGCTACAGTCCTTCCCTTACTACAGAATGAAGCAGTGCTGTGAGGGGGGGGGGCAGGATGAGAAGGACTCACACTGGAGCTTTGCAGCGGTCGATTCACCGGCTGCTATTAGCGTGCTATGTAAACATCACTTAAAATGGTGTATCAGTGAGTAAGTGGTAATCCATTTGAAACAGACAACTATTTTATGCAGAGAGGAATGAGAGGGAACTATTTCTAAGTCATTTTAATGGCCCTGTCTGTAAACAATTTTCCGCTCTCTCCTGCTGCCCTCCCTCCCGCTTGGCACGCTGCCTCCCTCTTCCCCACCAGCAGCTGTGTGCACTTGAATAGTAAATCAAACACCCTCAAAACTATTGTCCTGAAATATTTCAGAGATTCCTCTCGGCTGTTCCTGGTCTCTCTGCCTGGCAGGAAATGATGTAATACCAATCAGATTCATAAAGCTGATTTTTCCAGAGCGACTGCAAGTGTGTCCCAGGGCAGTTTTCCCATGGTACACGGCGGTGCCAAACAAGGGACATACAAGAAAAAAAGATTAGCAATATCATTCATATTGATTTCTTCCATGCTCTTCCCCATGAGGTCCCAGGGCAGGTTACGACAACCTAGGAAGTTGCTTTATAGTGAGTCAGGTTTTGGTGCATCTACCTCAGTATTGTCTACACTGACTGGCAACAGCTCTCCAGGATTTCAGGCAGGCTTCTCTCTCAGCTCTACTAGGTGACTCCAGGGTTTGAACCTGGGACCTTCTGAATGCAAGGCTGATGTTCTACTACTCAGCTACTGTCCTTCCCCCATAAAAAAATAAAATATTAAAAATTCCATGCATTCCAAACACACACACACACACACACACACACACACACACTACCAGATTAAAATCAGTTAAAACAATTTACAACCGGAAGAATGAGGTAGATCCTAATACACACACACACACACACACACACACACGTGTCAAAGGCCACAGTAAAGAGGTGCGCTTGACAAAAATAGCTTACAGGAATGCAATATATTTCGGGAAATAGTTTTGCAAATATGTGTATAGTAGGAAAAGTAGCATACAAAAATATGTATATTATGAGAAATTTGCACTAAAATGCTGATGAATTTTCATGATTAATTAAAAATATATCACAAATTGATGTGGAAATGTGGAGAACCGAACTTAAGTGAGAAACTGAGAGAATCTGAAATTCAAAAAATCTGCCCATTCCTATAGAGGGGTAGATTTCTGTTGAACATCTGCAGAAATGTCTTGAAGATCAGAACAATATTATAATGGAACAAATTATGTGGTTGGTGTTTGCTGGCCAATTCCTTGCTAGAGGTTTCCAAGCAAAGGCTGAGCAGCCATCTGTTGGGAGTGCCCAGCTCTTGTTTCCCTGTATTGAGCAGAGAACCTATAATGCTCCCTCCACCTCAATAGGTTGTATCCAATGCTAGTACTACTCAGAGGAGACCGATTAAAAGTGAATAAACATGACTAACTGAGAGCCATTAATTTCAATGGGTCTACTCTGAGTAAAAGTTGTTTGGCAACAACCCAGTGATTCCACGACTCATTCCATGACTCATTACATTACACTTGTCTGTGTGTGTCCAGTTTTCATACGTAGAATTGACTTCAGACCAAGTCAAGATGTTGAGGCAGGCCCACTTCTCCGTTTACCTGTCCCTGTGCTTTTGTTTTTATGACTCTTCAAATATTTGTGCTTGGGATTCTGGCCATAACAACAAGTTGTAACGAACCGTTGCTCGTCATTTTACCCACAGAACGGCAATTCCCAAATTTGAGTTTCCCGTCAATTTATTGCATTATTACTTACCGGTTGTGAAAGGTAAAAGCCAGAGGGCTTAGGATAAATGAGGATATTTTGTCTTCCCATGAGTGACTTCTTCTTCCTTTCCTGGCAGAGAGTTTATTGAGGGCCAAACCACACACTATCAGTTTCTCACAGTCTCAATCTTAAGTCTGATCCTCCACATTTCCATAGCAGCCAGCTTATTATTTTTCAAAAAAATGTTCTCATGAAAATTTGTCAGCATTTTAGCATGAATTTCTCATGATGTACACATTTTTTGCATGCAATATTTCTTAGCATATACATTTTTTCAAAGCAATTTCCCCAAACTTAATACATTTTTCTATGTTATTTTCACTAATCTATGCATTTCTATGCACACTTTACCTGAGTATACCCATCCTTTGTACATGTTACTTGGTTGGAGAACTGCACTGGAAAATTTGATGAACTCAACATTTCAAATGATGGTTGCGTTTCGGTTTACGTATTGTCTCGAAAAGTCCAAATTTAGCAAGTTTGCCTTTTAATGCAAACGGAATCATATCTCTCTCCCATCCCTGATAAAGAGGCAACAATAACTATTCAACCTTTGCAGGGTAGAATAACAGCATCATCAGTATTGTGATTGGGGACACATTTTTTACTGTCCCTATTTTGTTTTCAATTGGCATTTATTGGCTGGGTCATGTACATGCAGAACTGTATTCAGTCATGGTTCTGCTGAGATAAGCTATATGCCCCACAGAAGGGAGGAATGGGTGGTGTGCCCATAAATCTTTGATCATTTGGAAGGGAAACCACAGTAACAAAACTGGGAAGGAAACATTTCCTAGCAGAATCTGGAAGCGTACAGGAAAATGTCAACAGCTGATCTGCACGGACTCTTATTACAGGCCAAGTACATGTCACTATTCAGTTTTGCTAAGCCCTTTCTTCCATGTATATATGCATATGCCAGAAGCATGCAATGTATTAACCAGGGATTCAAGTTACCAATACTCTTCTTCCCAAAGAAGGCGGGGAGGAGGACAAAAGGAAAGGAATAGCCTGCAATCAAGTTGTACCTCCTTAGTCTATGCAATAAATTACTGTAGAGCCTCATCAATCATTAACTTAGCTAGAATGTACCACTTTGTGACAAACAAAATGCAGACATTGTTGAACGAGCTGTTTACAATAAAAGGTTACATATTAAAATGCACTATAATCATAGCCTTCTGCAAACACTCTTCAAGGAGGCAATCCAGAGGTTTCTGGCTTTATAATGATGTGGGTTGACAATGTTCAATGGAAAGTGCCACATTTTAACAAGGCCAATGTATAGTATCTCATTATGGGGTTAGGCTTTCTTGCAGGCACACAAACAAACACACAAAACAGCTACTCACCGCAGACTGTGTTTAACAGAGCTTGTTGGTTGTCTCCCAGTGTCAAAGGGATTCATTGTCTCCTTTGGAAACAGACACAGACCAAGCAAGAAACAAAAACAAAGGGCGGGGGACTTCACTGGAAAACAAACTGTATGATCTGATCCAGAGGTGAGGAACATTTTACAGGCCCAGGACCTCATTCCCTTCTGGGCAACCTTCTGGGAGCCACATGCCAGCAAGAGCGAGATGGGGCAAACACAACCCTGTGCAAAGTCTGTTCTGAGCAAAGAGAATGCCTCCAGCAATATTGTACAATGCCTTGCCTGGTGAAGCTTGGATGGCCCCCTGTCTGCCTGTTTTTCTTTGGCTGGTAAAGACATAGTTATGCTAAGTGAGGTGTGGGGAACCTTTTATAGTCTGAAGGCCACATTCTCTTCTGGACCACAGTCCAAGGGCCACATGTCAGTTTTAGAAGAGGCCAGAGAAAGACACGCAATTGCACTGTAGGCCAGTTTCTACATTCACTCACATATCCCTCTCTATCCTTCATTCATTCAGGGAAGCAAGAGATATGATCAGAGTTCAATAACACAGTCCTGCCAGGCAAAAACACTGAAGGCTGGTGTGTGACCTGGAGAAAGGGTATAGGGGGAGCCCCAGGGGCCAGATAGAGAGGAGTGGAAGGCCACATTTAACCCTGGTTCTGTGGTTCTCCAGCCCTGATTTAATGTGACCCAAATGGACATTCCAATTAACTCCTGAGAGGTTTTAATACACTCCCCAGATGCATACACCAAATGTGGAAGGAAGACTATGCTCAACAGTGTTGATGTGCTCACTGGCTACACCCCCCAAGTTAGTGTGGCCACTTAAAAATCACCACCATCACCATAATCATAAAAAGGACAAAAGGGCACAGAAGCCAACATAGTGTCCTCCAGAAGTCATTGTACTACAACTCTGGTTAGCCTCAGCTAGTATGCTCAATAAAATGAGATAATACTGACTTGCAGTCCTGGAATGTCTGGAAGGCACTATGGTTTTTTTTTTGGGGGGGAGGGGTTTGGAACTATACCCTTACATGAAATTTGCATGTGCTAAAATAGAAGTGCAAATACAAATTTGGAAGTAATTAATTTAAATAATTATACAATATACTATATAGGGAAGCCTATGGTCAGGGGACCTGAGTGCTCAGTCTGGTGCCTAGTTGCTCCCTCTTGATGGGCAACTTGCAGGTCTCTCTTCTTATGATTCTTTATCTTTAAACTGAAACTGGATTTGCACTCAGCTGCCCTTCAAACAGAGGGCTCCTTCAAACAGAACATCGTTCAAGCAGAAGATTGTCCTCTGTGAAGCAAGTGTAGCTCATTCAGACAATCTGGAATCAAGGTGCTGGGGACATGGCTGGTAGGCAAGGACCAGCTGGGGCTGAGAGCTGTTGAACTCTCAAAGCATCTGGAGGTTATCATGTTGACTGCTCCCTTGCCTGGACTGAGGGTTACCAGCACAAAGAGAATTAGGTTGTATTCCCAGATCCATTCTAGGCAAAGCTATCACATACAAAATAATAAAGCCACAGGTAAAATGGCCTAATGTCTTTCTTGACTATATGAGATGCCTAATCCTGGCACCAATTCAGAGCCATTTCCAATATGAGGTTTAGGCAAAATTTAAACAGGTGGCTTTCTGTCCCTCAGACTAGCCTCTTATCCATTATAAAAGCCTCTGCCTGCATTTAGAAGATTAAAAATAATGGAAGAAATATTGACTCATTTTCTTAAAGGTGTTAATGTTTAAGAAATGGCAGAGGTGAAGAAATTGTGGGCATCAGGAGGTTCAGGAATGATGGAAGTTGTTGTCCAGCAACAACTGGAAGGTCACAGACACACCAACTTTGGTTTATGGGACAGGTCTACACTGAACAGTAAAGTTGGAGGCAGACCATAGAATAACCAAGTTGTAGTAAAGGACCTACATAACCCACAACTGAATGGGAATATGTATCAAATCAGACCATGAGTCTGTCAACCCAGATGGTTTGCAGCTACTCTTGAGGGTCTCCAGAAGGAGCCTTTCCAACCTTTGACCTGAGACTTCTAACTGGAGATACCAGGGATTGATCTTGGAGATCTCTGCATGCAAAGCATGCACTCAAACAGAGAACCATGCCCCGCTCCCTGGAGAGCTATTCATCATAAGAACCATTCATGCATCCTAGAAAAACAAATAAGAGTACCGCCTTATAACTCTTTATGAGTGAATCTGCTTTATAGATAGCTGAACTCAGCTAGAACTGGCCAATTCATTTGTTAGGGAGGAAATATGAGACAATAAAGACTATGGAGCTCCAGGCATGGCTGCACCTACATATGGTGGCTAAGCAATGCAAAACATGTGCCAATATGAAAAATATGACAAGCACTTCCAAAGCACATCTGCCCAGCATATACACATACACACCCCATAAATCCCACACATTGCACATAGGGTTTTGTTGTGCTCATCATCATAAGTTCAGACAGAGGAACTCCAAAATACATACACAATGATGGATTCAAGATGGAATGGCCTGTGGATTTTCTCACATCTCACATAGTTCCGCACACATCTCCACAACGCTAAGTACATCATAACAGGCAAGTTACATAATGCATATTTAAGGCACAATGAACAGCTTGATCTACAGAATATGTTGGGTGTGTGTGATTCAGTGTTCTTTAGTTTGACTTCCACATGCCTGAGTTAGCTTTCCAGAGCAGAAAGAACACAAGTCTGCAGTTTGCTTTCTTAAGCAGGCATGCGTGAAAACCCCAAACAGAATTCTGCTGTGAAAATTGTATACATTTTTCAGAATGAGGGACTTCCATAAAGAAGTTATCCTGCCCTCTTTTATTCTGGTTGCCTGTGTGCACACTGTTTCCCCTTAACTATAATGATAATGATGATAACAACAACAACAACAACAATTTTATTATTTATACTTTATCATTTATAGTGTTGGGCAGGCCTTGGGTATTCTCACATGTGCATAATTGGACTACAGTTGCACTGCACCATGGGTTGTAGAGCTTAACATAAAAGACAATAGCAGCTGCCGTGGGATAGCGGGAGGAAGGTTTTGTTTGGAATGGTAATGTGGAGAAATAGTTAACCCATGCATCACAGTCCTAATGCTGATTCCCTCCCCCACCCTCTGGCTGCTATATGATAAAAACAAACAAGTGCAAACAGGTTAAATGTGATCACAAATTGAATGTAATACGTATCTGGCCCATATACACCTACTTTTTGCTGTATTTGTGTAATGTTGGAAGTTGTTTTTTAGGTTGTAGCTAATGTTAGCGCTACACAGTTCTAATTTAGGTCCAATAATTTCAATGGGTCTATTCTGAGTATAAATTAGTTGATGACAGCCTTATGTGTTGGTTCAAAAGTTTTTTTCTAAATACAGTGGAACCTTGGTTTATGAACGTCTCGACTGCCGAATGTTTTGGAAACTGAACTCCCAAAACCTGGAAGTGAATGTTTCCATTTTTGAACGCACCTCGGAAGTCGAACGGCTTCTGAGGCGTGTTTCTCAATTTTCCCCATTGAACTTGCTGTGACAGCCCTTTGGTCCTTGGTTTTCAAATGTTTCAGAAGTCAAATGGACGTCCGGAACAGATTATGTTCGAAAACCAAGGTTCCACTGTACACAGAATTGATACCAGAGAACGGATACCTGCTCCTATTTTGTGTATCTCAGACTTGAAGAAGACAGAAGGATAAATTGGAGTGTGGACTATATTGAGACATTGGGCCAAGAGAAGTTAGGACAGCAGTGGTTCACTTTGCCCTGCCTGGGTAGTATTCAAGGCATACCTCTGGCAGAGCTAGTGGAGAATGTATGTGACTCAGGAGTTTTGCCTCTGCTGTTTTACTTGAAACATTTATTCCCCTGATTTAGTGAAAAATAAGTAGCAGTTAGGCTACAAATCCCCCGAGCGTCTAAGTTTTTGTTTTTAAAACCCTCAACATAACCTAATTTCCAAAACAAATAATTGCAAATAAGATTCTAAGTGTCACCCTTCCCATGGGGATCTCATATGCATATGGAAGAATGTGCTCATTTTAATGATCAGACTCTGCCTGAAACAAGCTACAAATGCTACCAAACGGACAGGGAGAGATGTAGGATATTAAACACAATTCAAACACTAAAAGGCAAATTAGATCTGATGTCATTTTCTTTGCTTGAAAGTAGGGATGGACATATTTGTCTGCATTGTTTCTGGAAGTTTGAGTTAGGTAAAAGGTAAAGGTACCCCTGCCCGTACGGGCCAGTCTTGACAGACTCTAGGGTTGTGCGCCCATCTCACTCAAAGAGGCCGGGGGCCAGCGCTGTCCG